>NC_077227.1:709544110-710252073 GCF_027887165.1 Monodelphis domestica
AGATCAGTAATGGAAAATAAAATAGAAATCGTTTTTAAAGGGAAAAAGAGAGCTGGCCCAGAATCCCAAACTCTGGGTTTTCATCCCAGGTTTAACTGTGTGACTTCAGGCTTCCCATCCGACAAATGCTCAGATTGGAGTAAAAGCGATAATGCATGTCAGGGACTTTGGGAAACTCAAAGCATGCTAGAAATATCAATAATTATTATTATGAATAGTGGTTTACCTCCTTCCAGTTCTAACACCCTATGACAATTTAGGTGAGAGGCACAGTTTAAATTCTTGTTCATAATGTGCAAAAAACCCAACCCCACAACAGTTAAGCATCACATTTCATGTGCTTCTAGCTGTTCACCCTCTTGGAAGGAAAAGGCACTATAAAGCAGCAGATGATTTTCTTGTCAGACTAAGCTATATAAACTGGATAGAAAGGGGCTCTCTTTTCCCCAAAGCTAATTCTCTCCTGAACTGCCTTGTGTGCTTTTCTGCCCAGGGCACGTACCACCAGGCTATCAGCATTCTTTTTGGCTCTTTTCCTCATAGGTCAGTCAGTCAATCATCACTTATTAAGATCTATTATATGCCAGACAGGAGGCACGGCATAAATCAGTTGCCAAGTCTTGTCCATTCTACCCCTACAACCTCTCTTCAGTCTGTCCCCTTCTTATTACTTGCACAGCCTCTCCACTGGGATAGGTTCTCATCACCCCTCATCCCAACTCTTGTGGCTTCCTCATTGACCTCCTGTCTCAAGTCTCTCCCAATTCCAACCTATCCTCTCTACGTGGCTATCAAGGTGATTTTCCTTATGTTTGGGTCTGACTCTGTCACTGCCCTCCTCATTAAACTCAGGCGACTCCCTGCCTCCTAGATAAAATATAAAATCCTTTATTTGGCTTCATGACCTGGTCCCTACCTTCTTTTCTAACCTCATTATTTATGACTCTCCTTCCTATCCTCTGTGGTCTAGCCAAACTGACCTCTTTACTGTTCCTCAACCATGAAGATTATTTCCTGTCTCTGTGCCATTGGTTATCTCCCATACCTCCCTTCTCATCTCCAACTTTTACAGTCTCTTCCTTCTTTTCTTCTCCTTCTTTTTAAAAATTTTGAAAACCCTTACCTTCTGTGTTAGAATAGATATAAGTATCAGTTCCAAGAAAGAAGAGAAGTAAGGGTGAGGCTATTGGAGTTAAATGACTTACCCAGGGTCACATAGCTAGGAAGTACCTGAGATCACATCTGAACCCAGGATCTTCCATCTTTAGGTCTGGCTCTCTATCCCAAAGCCACCTAACTGCCCTCACTCTCCCTACTCCTTCTTTTCTAATCTCATTATACATGATTCAATTTCTTGTCCTCTGTGGTCTAATCAAATTGACCTCCTTACTATTTCTCACCCATGAAGATTATCTCCTGTCTCTGTGCCATTGGTTATCTCCCATACCTCCCTTCTCATCTCCAACTTGTACAGTCCTTTACTTCCTTCAGGATTCAGTACAAGCACTACCTTCTAAATGAAGACTTCTCAGCCCTGCAAATGCCAGTGTCTCCCCTCCCTAAAATACCTCATGTTTATCTTGAATTTTAAATCAATTTATATATTGCTTTCCCTGAGTCCCTGAGAGAAGTAAGTTAGATAGACGGTAAGTAGGATAAATAGATAGATAAATAGATGGATACATAGATAGACAGACAGATAGATGGACAGATGGGTAGATGGACAGATGAATAGACAGACAGACAGATAGATAGATAGATAGATAGATAGATAGATAGACAGATAGATGGACAGATGGATAGACAGAAAGATATCTAGATAGAGATAGATAGATAGATAGATAGATAGATGGATGGATACATAGATGGATACATAGATAGATAGACAGATAGACGGATAGACAGATAGACAGATGGATAGATGGATAGATGGATAGATAGATAGATAGATGGATAGACAGATAGATGGATAGATGGATACATAGATAGATGGATAGATAGATGGATAGATAGATAGATAGATAGATAGATAGATAGATAGATAGATAGATAGATAGATAGATAGATAGATAGTAAGCTCCTCCAGGGCAGGGGCTGTTGCTTTTTTTTCTTTTATCCTCAATGCCTAGAAAAGATCCTGGTATAGATTAGGCACTTACTTAATAAATGCTTATTGATAACTAAGTGGAAAATTCCAAATAGTCATTTAAATATATTATTGGATTTAGAAAGCTAAGCATTAAGTCCTTAGACATGTCAAAAGTCTAAAAAGTTTCCACATTTTACAGGATTCCTCAAGCTTTCCCAATTTTTCTAACTTCCCCACATGATCCTGGCTTAGAGTCACCCTACCCAGGAACACCTGCTGTTAACCAATTGTTAATATCTGTGGTAATGGATGATAAAGTATGGCTCATAGAAGGAAGCGTATCTAATTACAGTAAATACCTTACTTCTCAATTTGAAAGTTCCTTCCTTAACAGCTAATCACTGTAGGTTGTCTTTGTTCAATAGCCATATGCAATGTATTAAGTATGATCATGAACAGGTAAATTTAGATCATATTTCTGTGAAATCAGAACTACCTATTAGGTAATCTTGTTCATACCTTTTAATGGCAACATCATTGCACATCCAAAAATTATAGTAAAATAAATGTGGAGCATCATAGCACAAATATCCTTTTAAAAGATGAATCTTTCCCTCCCACTATTATTTTTCCCCTTCTCCATGTCCTTTCTCCTTCCCCACCAAATGAGCAAAATGAAAAATAAACTGAGAAATGAAGCCCTCAACACAGAGCTACATAGTCTGGCAGAAGGAATCCCCACTTTGGCCATGTCTAAAAATGAATGTCGCTCTGCATGTTAAGCTCATTACCCCTCTCTCTGTCAGCAGTTGAGTCATAGTTTATCATGGCATTAATCAGAGCTCCAAAGTCTTTCAAGGTTATTTTCCCTCGTGTTGTTATCATTGCATGAACTCTCCTAGTTCTGCTCACTTTGCCCTGTCATTTCTTAAAGGTCTTCCCTGTTTGCACTAAAACCATCCATTTCATCATTTCTTATAGCACTATAATATTCCATTATATCTATATACCAACATTTGCTTAATAGGAGAATATGCCTCTGGTTTTCAATTTGGGGCTGGCGCTTACTATTTTTAAAATCAATTTTGGATAAGGTTTTCTTCCTCCCCCAAAAGAATATAAGCACCTTGAGGACAGGGGCTGTTTCATTTTTGTTTTTGAATCATCCATACCTAGCACAGTGCCTAGTTCATATTAGGTATTTAATATATTCTTGTTGAAAGAATGTCATAAGTTAGCCAAGGCTAGCCATGGTTGAAAGAACTGTCTTACCAGAGGCCACCAAAAATGGAGATTTAAGTGAATTCTGCAGTAGGTAAATAGGGTAATCGCAGTCTGATCCCTAATAAATGTATTATATTTTCAAGATTTTTAGCCTTGTATCTCCCTATCCATTTCTCTTTGTTCTTCGTCTATCTCCCAGCCCTGGCAAAGGTGTTGATGGTTTAATTCAAATTCACTTACTTTCTCCTGATCATAAAAAAAAAAATTATTTTCCAATAGAAATGGTGACATTTAACATGAATGAGAAATATGAAAAAAACATACTTATTAAAACCAAATTCTGGGGCAGTTAGGTGTCTCAGTGGATAGAAAGCCACTTTTGAAGATGAGAAGTCCTGGGTTCAAATTTGATCTCAGAGAATTCTTAGCTAAGTGAACTTGGGCAATTCATTTAACGCCAATTGCTTAGCCTTGGAACCTTTGCTTAGTATCAAATCTTGGGCAGAATGTAAGTTAAAAAAAAAATTCTGGCCAAGCTAATTATGTTGTTAGCTTCCATCTCTAGGTCTCAGTTTCCTCATCTGTAAAAATGAGAAATCTGAAGTGTTAAGGCTGCATTCACCTCTAATTTTCTAATTTAATCTAGTTTTGTATTGCTCCCTTTGTATGCTTCCTATTCTTGTGTGAGAATACAAACAATGCTAGACAGTCTTTTATGAAAACAGGGATTTACTATGGTGAATAGGAGTGCATTTCCTCCTTCTGTTCTGTGGAGTCCAGTTCATAAGATGGCCTATTTTCACCTGAGATATTGTGAGTGGTTTGCAGATTTCAAGATTGTCTGAATCCTAGGAATAAGGGAGATACTTGGTAAGGGTAACCGGCACTCCACCCCACCCAAGGTCAGACTTCCTAATATTAGACTCTGAATCAACTAACCAAAATTCCTAAGACTTAGAGCTTAAAGAACTTTAGGGTTCATCTAGTCCAATCCCTCATGTTATAGACAAGATAAGAAACTGAAAGCTAGGATGCAATCTCAGTTCTCTTTCCACTGAACCTCTGACTTTCCACTGCCTCTCTTTTTTGACTCTCCCTAGCATTTTTTAGGTTCTTGCTATGACCCAACCCCTGTGCTAAGCTTGATCTTGGCAAATCTTTCCTCACCTCTAAAAGTCCAGTTCCGTGATCCCATAAAGAAAATGTCTTGTCTTCCTTGTATCTCAAGGATCATTTCTCCTGCTCTAACCAATCTCCTTGTTCATTCAAGCCAATATCCCCAACCAGGAATAAGGATATGATCTCCTGAGAGAATCTTTCTTCAGGGCTTTTGAGCTATGTCTCATGTTCCTCCTTTTTGAAGTATAGCAGAAAATTTTTACACAAAATTGTTTACATAAAATTTATATAAAAATGTTCCCGTGTTATCCTGAATCTCTCCACCTTTGCTGAATTGCCTAAAAGATTCCCTTTTTCCTTTCTGGCTGACTGTCAAGTTTTAACATGTTCATTGATCTATTACTAATCAAACCCTGATAAATCTTAGACCTTCTGACAAGGATTTTCTGCAATAAATAAATATTTATTGTTAAAGCATTGGGATCCTCTGCTGTCCTTTGGCTCTAGGGCTATGGTCAAGTCACTCTCTGGGTCTAACCGCTTTACCTGTTGTAAAAATTAAATTATGTATCTAATAATAAAATATTATATTTTATGAGGTTTATTAAGGATTATTAGAAATCAAGGATACAAAATAAAAACCACGTGCCCATGGCTGATTAGCCCATTCAAAATCCTCACCCTTTGCTTACTTGCTACTTCATTGCAATGGGAGAGAAAAGAGCTGGTAGGAGTTACTGCCAGTTAAATACCAATTGTGATCTCACCTAGGTGGAGACTCAGGTGATATTATAGGGGATTCTGGGAAATACCAAGGACTTCTGGGGATTGAAGTCTAGGGTTCAAAATCTCCATCTATACACTGTAAAATAAGGAGAATAATGCCTTACTTGCCTTGTTGAAGGAAACTGGTCCAGATGATTTCTTGGGAAGCTTTCCAGCTCTGAAATCCAGGAGTCTAAAATTGTGCCCACATTTCATCCCCAACTTCCCTACCCTCACCAGCTGATTTATTTTGAGTTGAGGGGAAAGTAGCACTTAGGAAGGATCATGGCCCATTTTCTTAAATTCTGAAGACTATTGTATATTTCAACCTGTCAATTTCAACAATCCTGTTCTTTATCCCAAGGAAGCAATCAGACTTCTTTGGCATGATTTAGACTTGGTCGACCTCCTCCATTACTATGTTAGTTGTGGCTTAATTATCCTCTAGGTACTTAAGCTGGTTGCTTAATAATCATTCCCCTATTTTCCTGAGCAAGTTAGATTAACCTGATGATAACTACTGGGATTTAAAGCTTAGTTCTCTGCTGGTTCTTCTAGTTTTCTAAGACGTTTCACAAAAATAATTGGTTTAGTCAATTTATTAACATTTTTTTCTTTTTTTAAATTTAATTTAGTATTTTATTTTTTCCAAGTATATGCAATTTAAAAATTTTATTTTTAAAGATATATTTTCTGAAATTATGAGATCTAAATGGTCTCCCTCCTTCCTTTCCTTCCTCCCTCCTTGAGAAGGTAAATTATATATATATATGAACATATTAGCATTTTTCTAAAGTCAATGGCATAAAATATTTTTACATATTTAATTTTTTCCATATATATTTTCATATTTATAACCCTATTAATGGTCTTTAGAAAATCTTTGTACTTTTCAGTTATCTAAGTTACCTTTGTTTTGTTGTCATTGATTTTTAGTAAAATAGAATTTGGAGCTGGACTGTACCTTAGCTGGAACCACTCATGTAGTTTGACTCCGTTATTTTACAGGTGAAGCAGAAACAGGTTCAGAGAAGGGAGATAACTAGTTCAAGGTAAGAGTAATTGAAAATTTGAATTGAAAATTTGAAAATTGAAAAGCCATAAATTAACCCAGATAACCAATCTTTTTTTTTTGTTTATTTATTTAATTAATTAATTTCAAATATTTTTCTATGGTTCCATGAATCATGTTCTTTCCCTCCCCTCCTCCCACCCGCCTCCCGAAGCCAATGAGCAATCCCACGAACACTTTTTGGTGTTAAATCAAGTGGTCTTTCTTCATGCCACACTATCATTTGAGAGAGGATTTAATTCAGTCATAGACTCAGAATATTAGAACTTTGGTATCATTCAGTCCAACTCCTTTATTTTATAAATCAGGAAGCAATCCTAGAGAGATATTACTCCCAAAGTTCCCAAGAGTTAATATGTGGCAGAACCACATTTTGGAGACAGAGTGTTCTGTCTTTAAATCCTGTTGTCTCATTCTTATACTACTAGATAACTAAACAGATAAGAAACCCTCTGTGTGTGTGTGTGTGTGTGTGTGTGTAAGAAGTTAATAAATTGAACTATAATGCTAAACTTACTGTAATTGAGGGGGTATTTAGGTGGAAAAAATGGGGGACAAGAGAAGGTGTGGATTTGTGAGTTTATCTGTGTGAAAACTTACTCTACTGATGTACAATGGCAACAACTTTCTAATTTCTAGCCCTCTAGTTACTATAATATATTCTCTCATATAATTATAAAAGCTTAAATTTTCAGAGAAAAATAATTGAGAACTTTGTATTTGGCTTAGGCTTACATGCTTTAATTTGCAATATGGTATATTTACTTGGATATTTTATTCCGTCTCTCACTAGGTTATATGCATAGTACTTTTTTGAGTGTAGTAGGGAAAACTAAGAGGATGATCTATTTATTCTGAAATCACATGCTGTGTATTCTTTGAGTCAAATTTCCATAATAGAATGGAACTATAGATGTAAAGATATGTGGACACACAAATTAAACCTCTCAGCACTGAAGAATTTGTTCCTAGAAAAATCATCATTTGATGATTTATTTAGTATCTGGCTCATTCCTTTGTTTCTGTCTTTAAAAAATTTTTTTTAGACTGTGTCTCTCTATCTCTCCAAGGTGGAAGTACAGTGGGTGTGACTACTTATGAGCCCAGTCCCATTGTTGATCAGGATGGAAATTTTGACCTAGTTGTTTCCAGCCTTGGCTAGTTTGCCACCCTTTGGCAGCCTGGTTATTCACCCATCTTGTGCTTGAGTACCTGACAGGCTTACCTCACTGCAGCTCAGAACAACTGAGCTCAAGAGATCCAGTAGCTTCAGCCTCTCAGGAGAAGGGATTAGAGTCATACGCCATGCCTTTGTCTTGTTTCTTTTTTCAAATAATATAATTTTCTTAAACCCTCATCAATTCTAAGACAAAAGAACCACAAGGGCCAGGCACTTGGGGCTGTGACTTGCCCAGTGTCATATAGCTAGAAAATATCTGCGGCCAGATTTGAACCCTGATACTCCCCAATCTAGGCCTGGGGCTCTATCCATTGTGAATTATAATTTTCATGGTTAGAGTTATATGAATAGTAGGTTGCAAAGCCAAATATCAAACCTAGATCCTTAATGGAAGTTAACAGTGTGATGTGATGGCTACGAATCCTAATGCAAATTTAGGCTGTCTTATAAGTGTATGAAGCTAATCATATTGCTAGTATGCCCTGGTCAAAGCACACCTATGGTACTGGATTCAGTTCTGGTTACCACATTTTGGGAAGCGCCATGATGATGTGGACAGAGAGTCAAGATGGGCAGGCAAGACAGTAAAGGACCTGAAGTTCATGATTTAGGATTGGGTTGAAGGAATGATTTAGGAGTTGCCCTGTAACTATCTTCAAGTATTTGATGGGCTATCTTTTTTTGAAGACTTGTTCTTCTTGGCCCCAGATAGTAGAACTAGGAGCAATGGGCAGGGGCTCCAACAGAGTCAAAGTCAGGTTTGAGGTAAGGAAAAATTTCCCTAAAGATTAGAATAATCCCAAAGTGTAATGAGCTGCTTCAAGAGCTAGTGGGCTCCCCCTTACTTTTCTTAGAAACTGGATGCCCTCATGAAGAGTGTGATGTACAACGTACTTTTTCCAAGTCTGGGTAAGATTGGGTGACCCCTGAGGTCACTCTGAAGGCTGAGATTCTCTGCTTCTATTCTACATCCAGTTATTTCCTGCTTCTACATCTTGTTGCAAAATGATACATGATGAATTTAATTCATGAGTGCTAAGAGAATTTAGAGTACAGTAGTCAAAGCAGGGTGGGGTGAATTGGGACCACTTCCAAGAGAAGATGAACTAGAATTGCCCCAAGGGAGAAATGAGGAATTTGGGATGGCTTTAACTAATACTGTAATATCTTAAACCTAGTACCTATTGTCATGATTTAATAGAAATAACTCACTATACAGTTCTCAAACTTTATTTTTCAAAAATTTTTATAGTTTTTTTTGGTGCTTTCATTTTTAGTTTTATTTATTTATTTTTATCAATTACATGTAATAACAAATTTCCACCCAAGTTTTCCCAAGATATATGATCAAACTTATCACCCACACTCCCCTCCCTTCCCCCTCCTGGTGCTGGCAGGTGATTCGATCTGAGCTATACATGTATTGTCATGCAAAATATATTTCCATGTTGTTCATTTTTGTGAGTTCTCCAACTTCAGATGAAAAAATTCTTCTTTTTTGAGAAAACATTTGGAATTTGTGGGAAATGCTTTAGGTTTTTCTTTCTTCATTGGAAAATAAATCGAGAAACAAGACTTCTATGATGAACCAGGAATGTATTAGAATCTTCACCTGAGAAGAGGGATTATAGATTATTTTTCTCACATATATGACTGAGTCTGACTTTGTAGTCTTATGAATATTTTGAGATATATTGTGTATAAATACATATACGATGCATGTGTATATGTACAGATACATGTATATTTGTATATGTATACCTCCACACACATAACCAGCGCTAGCATTTCTCCTGAGCCTTTTGGATCACTCAAACTGGACATCCTGTGGGTGACTCAAACTTGACATGCCCAAAACAGAATTCATTATCTTTTCCCTCTGAGTGTTCCTATCTTCCAAACTTTCCAGTTACTGTAAAGGGCACCATCATCTTCCCAATTACCCAAGCTGGTAACCTCAAATCTTCACTCTTGTTTACTCCACATATCCAAACTATTGACAAATCTTGTCATTTCTACTTTTACTAAATATCTTCTGTACATTCTCATGTCTCTACTCCCACTACCACCGCCACTCTACTCCAGGTCCTCATCACATTTTGCTTGAGCTATTACAATAACCTTCCAATTGCCCTCCGTGCCTCCAAGTTTCTACCAATTTCAATCTATTCGCTCAGTTGCCAAAATGATTTTTTCTCGATTTTTATTTTTGGGTTTTTTATTATAAATGTAATGACAAATTTCCACATAAGTTTTCTGAAGTTATATGATCTAAATTGTTTCCCTCCTTCCCTCCCCCTTTCTGGAACTGGCAAGCAATTTAATCTGGGTTATACATGTATTATTATGCAAAACATATTTTCATATTGTTCATTGCCATAAGAGAATAATCATATACAACCAAAACCCCCAAATAAAAACCCAAATAAACTAATGTGAAAAATATCATGCTTTAATTTGCATTCCAACTCCAACAGTCCTTTCTCTGGAAGTGAACAGGATTCTTTGTCAAAAGTCCCTCAGAATTGTCCTGGATCATTATATTTCTGAGAGTAGCTGAATCTATCCCAGTTGATCATTCCACAACATTGCTGTTTCTGGTTCTGCTTGTCTCATTCTGCATCAGTGTATGTAAGTCTTTCCAGCTTTTTCTGAAATGTTCTTACAGCAAAATAGTATTCCATTACTATCATATGCCACGATTTGTTCAGCTATTCCCCAACTGATGGACATCCCTTCAATCAAAATAATTCTGACCATGATTGTTTCCTGCCACTCTTACATATATACATATTGAGCTCCAATGGCTTTCCTTTAGGATCATATATAAATTCCTGTTTGACATTTGAAGCTCTTCACAGCTTGGCCCCTTCCTGTCCCTCCAATCTTCTTAGACTTTACTCCCCTCCCCACACCAGATGATCTATTTACTTTTCTTTGAAGATGCCACTCAATATCCCATCTCTGGATCTTTGCTCTGCCCTTCTGCTCTGCCCCTCTTCCCTGGCTTCTTGATTTCCTTCAAATCTCACTTCAAAGGAGGTCTTTCCCAGATCTTCTATCAATTAGTGTCATTCCCTTCCAGACTATGCTTCTGCATCTCCCAACTACATCACCATGACTCAGCTGCCTTCTCACTCTGGAGCATCCCTCTACCATGCTTGCCTCCTTTTCCATTTCTATTTCTTCTGTGGACTTCCATATTGGAGAAAAGCAAAGCTGATCATATTTCATTCCCTTCCCAACATGCCTCTGATTCTCCAGACTGTGAGACCATACCCTTACACCGATCTCTTCCCTCTCTTGTGGCCCTCCTTCTTGGTTTTGAATTCCTTTTTATGTGTTGAATTTTCCCATTAAAATGTAAGCTCACTGAGAGGTGGGACTATCTGTCATTTTGCTTGTATCTATATCCCCAAAGGTTAGCACCATATCTGGCACATAGTAAGTTCTTAATACATGCTTAACACCTGCCTTCCATTCTGAGATAGGCTTCTACTCTGTGTATATCCTCTATAGAGCTAGTTATTTATATGTTTTCTCCCCCCATTAGAATGTAAGCTTCTAGAGGGCAGGGACTATTTTTGCCTTTCTTTGTATTTCCAGAATTTAGCAGAGTGTCCGGCATGTAGTAACTGCTTAATACATAGTTGCTCACTGACTGTTTGCGTGATTGGAATATTGGAAAAATCAATGAACAAACTTAGAAGAAATGTTATTCAACTGGGTTTCACTTCTAAATTTCTACTGGGAGAAAATGAAATCACTAAAGATTTTGGATTTAGGCTGACTTAGCCATTGGTGGTGATATTATTACATCACCTTCCTTTCTTCATTAAGGAGAGAATTTTTGTTGGATTAAGGCTCTTGGCAAGCAGAAGCTCTACCTCACTCCCCTTCCTCCCCACTTTGCTTTCAATCTCCTTAAAGTTAAATGTATTATTAGCCACTAAATGTAGATGATGTTCTGTCGTTGTTTTCTCCCTCTGGTTTGAATCTAGTTTTCCACCACCTGTTAGCCATATGCCAGGCTCCAGTCTTTCATGAGAAGTGGTTTCTAATCTGGCTCACTATTGCCTGGCTTTTAATGGTTGAAAGATTTTTGAGTTGGGCCTTCTTAAAGCTCTAGTGTCTGCTTTTTCTTTCCAGAATTTGTATTCTTCAGAATTAGTCGGTCAATAAGCATGTATTAAGCATTTAATATGTGCCTAGCACTGTGCTAAGCACCAAGAATATGAATCTCAGCAAAAAAGAAAGCCAGTTCCTGACCTTAGGGACTTACATTCTAGTGGGGAAGACAATACATATTGCCCTTTGGGATTCTCTCCTTCTATGCTAAGACTTTATGAAAATGACCTTTAGGTGCTTAAATGTTGTTTATATTCAAGTAAAAATGAAATAATCCTAAAAAATTAAATTCCCTTAGAAAATTATGTTCTATGGCTAAAGTTCTTTATTGTATTTAAATAATTTATGCTTACTTGGAGGACTTTATTATTATTATTATTATCATTTTAAAACCTTTTATCAAAACCTTTTATCAAAAATTATCATTTTAAAACCCATACCTTCCATCTTAGAATCAATACTATGTATTAGTTCCAAGGCAGGAGAGTGGTAAGGGCTAGGCAATGGAGGTCAAGTGACTTGCCCAGGGTCACACAGCTGGGAAGTGTCTAAGGTCAGATTTGAACCCAGGGCTTCCCATCTCTAGGACTGACTCTCAATCTACTGAGCCATCCAGCTGCCCCCAGGACTTTATTATTTTTACTTCTCAGTCATTTCCCCTATCTGTGAGAGGTAAATACAGGAGCATTTCCCCCATTATTTCCCCAGATAATAAAGAGATATAAATAAATAAAAGATATATAAATGAATATTAAAATAAAAATAAATCATAAATGAATGATAAAGATAATAGGTTTTTAGGTGCTCCATGTTCAGGTGTTAACACAATGTTAGGATTAGAGTTAGGAACAGATTTATTAGTCATATACTGGGCAGGTTAAACTATTTGGCTCCCTAAAGAATGATAGACTTCAATACAATTGGACATTCCATATTTTCTTCCCACTTTCTTTTATGCATAATATCTATTCTCTGTCTGGTGTTGTTTGTTGTGACTCTAGATCATTTTTAATTTAATATGTTTTTATTTTGAATTAAAAAAAGAAATATTTCAATATACACAGCAGAACACACAAAAAAGTATTGTACAAGAAACCATGCATCTCCATTTCATATATTTAAAAATTTTTTTTAAATTAAATTAAAAAAAGTTTTTTCTGTGGTTACATGATTCTTGTTGTCTCCCTCCCCTCTTCCCTTCCCTCTCTTGGAGCTGACAAGCAATTCCATTGGGTTATACTATCACTATTATTTTTTATTATATTTTATTATACTATATTATCACTCAAAACTCATATTACTTTTTTAAAAAGTATATAATAAATTCCATATGTTGCTAGAGTAGGTAGGTGGCGCAATGGATAGAGCACTAGTACCTGTTACATAGTAAATAAGAGCCATATCAAGTTAATTATTATTATGATTTTTTTAAGTATATAACAAATTCCACATGATATTAGGGCAGTGAGGTAGTGCTATAGATAGAGCACTGGGTCTAGAATCAGGAAGACCTGCATTCAAATCTAACCTCTGACATTTATTAGCTAGGTGACCCCAGACAAGTCAATTCATCATTGTTTGCCTCAGTTTCCTTATCTGTAAATGAGGATAATAATATTAACAACCTCCCAGGGTTGTTGTGAGCATCAAATGAGATGGTATTTGTAAAGCACCTAGTAAATGCTATATAAATGTGAACTATTATTACTATTCCCTACTTTGAATTACCTTTTAAACTTCCTTCTGTTCTCTTCTATGTATTAAAAAAAAATTCAATGATAGTCTTCAATGTCTATTTTGACACCATTATTGCTAACTTTCTTCCCTTTCACTTCAACCTCCAATGAAAAATTGGGTAAAAAAACTCCTTCTTGTAACAAATATATATAATCATGCAAAACAAATCCTCGTAGTTGTCATGCCAAAAATATGTTTCTTCACCTTGACTCCATCCTGTCTCTGTCAGGAAGGGATAACCTCCTCCATCACAGAGCCTGTGGGATGTGGTAGCTCATTGCCTTGATAAGTTGTTAAGTCTTTCAAAGTTGTCTTTATTTATTTACAGTGTTGTTGCCAGTGTACATATAGTTCTGGGTCTTTTACTTCCCTCTGCATCAGTTCCTAGTTCTCAGGGTTCTCTGGAATCTCCTCTTTCATCATTTCTTATGGTACAATAGCATTCTTTTACATTCATATACCACAATTTATTTAACCATTCTGTAATTCATGGGTATCTCTAAAAATTCCAGTCCCCCCTCTCCCTTTTTTCCCCTTTTAATCCCACCTTCAGGATCAGGAATTTGATTTGCTTTCAACTCTTTCTTCCCCAATATTATGTTCCCTTAAAAACAAACAAACAAAAAAATCCTTATCTTCTTAGACTCAAAAACTGTGTATTGGTTCCAAGGCAGAAAAGTAATAAGGGTTAGACAATGAGGGTTAAGTGACTTCCTCAGGGTCATACAACTACAAGTGTCTGAAGCTATAGTTGAACCCAGGACTTCCTGTCTCTAGGCCTGGCTCTCAATTCACGGAGCCACCCAGCTGCCCCTTTTAACTACTCTTCTATTCTTTCCCTGTGTATATATGTACACACACACACACACACACACACACACACACACACACACATATAGATAGATAGATAGATCTATATTTGCTTCAGTTATAGGGATTATTGTGCAAGCTTCTTGGACGGTACAGAGTCCATCAATTAGTCTTTGAAAATGTACATGTACACCAAATTGCTTGTGTATAAATTTATGTTTAATCCTATTTAGATTCAGATAGAAATGACATTCTTTATAAGCTTGTACTCGTGTCCTGCAATTATGAGAATCACTTGTAAACTCTTCTTTTTGTTTTCTCTACCAACATAGTCCATTTTTCTCTCATGTTTTACCTCTTAGAACTTGTGGAATAGAACCAATCTCCTCCCAGATCCTCTGTTTTCCTGATTGAACTCCCTTAATAATGCCTTTTGGGGAACTTAAGGTTCTGGAGGGTTACTTCCTTTTTTATCTACCGGTTAAGAGTATTAGCACCGCATCCTTACACCTTTACATCCTTACATCCTGTTAGTCTTTTCCGATTGCTCTAGATCTTCCAAAGTCAATGCCATGAGATTCAGACTTCCCCATGGAAGTCTTCTACTCTTCCTTCTTCCAGAGATAGAGCCTTGCAGGCTACAGATGCCTGTGACCTAACCCTAGTCAAGACTGTGAGGCTGCCTGCTTGTACCGGTGCTGGCCCTGTGGGTATCCCCTTTGCTTTTTTTGCTCACCGTCTTCTTTCTAGCTTTTTTTGAAGTGAAAGAAAGCAGTCGATTCTCTTTGAATTTCTTGAATCAATTGTGATTTTTCTTTTCTGGAATCGGCATGTAGGCACCTAGCTGGCCACTTCCATTCAAGCAGTCATCTTGGCCAGAAGATTCTGACTTGAGATTTTTTAAAACCCTAGTGAGCAAGACCTTTGCTTTATGTCATGTTTATGGCAGTACCAATTGCATTATTAACATTTGTCTGTTAATAAGTACTTCCAACGAAGAATAACTGGTGATTTCCTAAGCCATAATAGTTCACCCAATAACTTTTCCATATTCCTTAAAGTTATAGCTTTAACTCTAGGGTATTTGGTCACTAATCCTCAGCAAAGCTGAAGAGAGGCAATGGATGTATTTCTTTGACTATTCATTGACTAAATCTAAATGATGACTTGGCATTCTTCTGAGATGTTTGCATCAACACAGTAATAATGATGGGTCAAAATGTAAACACCTCTGTGTCAGGACTTTACCGGTTATCTGTAATACCTTTCTAACTATTCTGCTTGGGAATTTGGGGCAGGTTGGGGGAGGGGGAAAAGAAAAGGAAGGGAGAATGATATGTGTGTGTGTGAGAGAGAGAGACAGAGGAGAAAGAAACAGAACATCTATCCTCTTTTTACCCTTGTCTCTTTTGCACTAGCTATCAAGAAAGAGCGAAAGCGTATGCATACAAATACATACATACATACACACACACACACACACACACACACACATATATATATATATATATATGCTTCAGTTATAAGGATTATTGGGCAAACTTCTTGGAGGGTACAGAGTCCATCAATTAGTCTTTGAAAATATAGTGCCTTGTACTAATCAATATTTAAATGAATGCTTGTTGGACTGGACAGTTGGCTACAGAGTAAACCTCAAAGAAAAGCAAGAAAATATGACTATTGGATCTTCCTTTTCTGATAAGGCTCAGAGTCTAGCTGAGGTTATCCAGAGAATGCACTATGTTCCTTCCAGAATTTAGTATAATATTTAATTTGAGGTTTCTAGAACACATGTTACCATTTGAATGTCAGCAGGGCAGCTCACCTTTTGCATTTCCAGCAGTCCTTCTTCCAAATCACATTTTGGTCTCTTCAATAGCTACTTGGTTTATGTGAGTAAAAAGCATTAATTTTTTACTGGAGGTCTGTGAACTTGGTTTAAAAAAATTGATAAGTGCATTTTGATGTGATTGATTTCCTTTGTAAGTCTATGTATTTTATTTTATGTACTTAAAAACATTATTCTGGAATAGGCTCATAGGCTTCACAGGGCTGCCAAAGGGATCTATGGCACAAAAAAAGTTAAGAAACCCAAGCACTGATGTCTCTTTTTCTACTTCGGCTTCTGCTTCATTTCTTTCAGCAAGCTTTTTTTTCAGAGTCCAATTTACTTGAAATTACTTGTTGCTTTCCCTTATATCAGGTCCTAGAATGTGGGCTCTTTGTAATTTCTCTAGGTCTAGAGGGCCTGATCTCATCTCTAGCCTCCTTCCAAGAAAAGCTCTTTTACCAACTCACAAACCTCAAAAATGTATTATTCAAATCAGTTGCTGTGTTTGTCATGATGAGAGTCACTATGAAAAAGTGAATTTTCAGTCTGAGTAGGCTGTCTGCAATAGCAATAGAGTTCTCATGCATACAACCTACTTTTCCCATCAAAAATATTTGTTAATTCATATATATGGGTGAAAACTTCAATACAGGCCCTTAATAAATATTTATTGATGAATAAGAATTTGATAGTGCTGTCATTCATCTACTTTCTTTGTGGTGAGGACTGTGATGTAAAAGACATCATTAAAACTTATTTAAAAACAAAACTAGCCTTTCCCACCACTATCGTTTCTCTGTTACAATTAAGGAGTGGCGTATCAAGTGGGGCAAAAATAACTTGTGGTCTAAACTTTTTTGTCTTTTTCTCTTGATTCATCCTGGAAGCTTTTCTTTTAGATTTTGTGTTTGTTTAATCTGAGCTCCAATATATGCGTGTGACCAAAATGATTTTAACAGTCTTAATTGTGTGTATACAATGACAGAAATTGTTGGGCTCTTATGACAAGCTATTCTTCTGTTCAATATAAGTTTTATTTAATTCTTTTTTCATGGTTGACATATGAGCCTATTGTTCTTAAAGGCCATTCGTAGGCAAAATTCACAAAGTGCCAAAGCAGATCCAGCAGGGGTTAAAGAGCACCAGACACAAAAAAGCTGCCATTTTGTCTTGCATAATCTACACATTTAAATCTGGGTCCTGGTGAAATTTTAATCAAGTGCCCCAGTAACATGATATATGATTTGGCAAGCAAAATAAAGGAAACATACTGTAACTATACTACAGTGTGATTATGGAACAATCTAATGCATAAACAGAGGAAATTTCCCAGTTTTGTGGACTTAATCTTATATTATAAAGTTTCCTAATATGAAGGACACTTTACATTTTTTTAAAAGTACAAATAATTTTAGATATTAAATAAAATGGGGAGAAACTAACATAAAACCAAAACAGAATGAGAATGAAGTTTCCTTGGAATTAAAGATAGAAAATAGTTCATGAGATACAAACGATTCTGGAATATTATCCCAGTCCAGTCTTACTTTGTAACCAGATCAAAGCCATGATTTTATGCCAATGATTGTATTTGTGTTTTTAGGCACCAAACTTTGAAGAGCAACAGTAAAAAGTAGGTCTTTCTAATACTTCAGAGTGTAGCCAGTAAAAACAAAGTTCTATGAAAATACCAGGAAACAGCAACTCTTTTCAATCAGCCATCCAAGGACTATTTAGGCCTCCCTAGTGCTTGGGGGTGGTTCTATAGGTCAGGGCCCAAGGGCATCCCTAGAGGCATGTCACACAATGTGGTATCTCTCCTCCCTATTAATTTTTAGACTGGTAAAAATCTGATTTTAAAAATTACCATTAGTTCAGTTTTGATGGGGCAAAGTTTACAGAGGTACAAAGCACCAGCTTTATGGGCCTTTGAATTGAAAAGGACAGGAGGGATTGTGAAAAGAAAAAAAATTCCCAACTATACCTGGGTGGGTAGTGGGAGAAGGCCTAAAAAATGGACTAGGACTAAACCTGGAAAACACTGGACATATATGCCTTTTACACACAAAGGAACCTGTTTTTTAGACTTACTCAGGTTGTTTTGTATTTAGAATATGTCTTCAACTGCAATCTACTAAAAAATGCCAATTTAGTCATCCCTTGCATAGACAGATGCACCAACTGTGGGAAAAAAAATGCTCCTCCTTATTGCAAGAGGGCATAGTACATAAAAGATGTATAAAGTTGGTCTGCAGCCTAGCATTGCTTGGTTTGAATCTTCCTCTCTCAAATGTGTGTGGCTCCTGCTAGTTTTAAACAAACTTCCCATGGGACTTGTTACTACAGAGTTTACTGATCCGCTGGTAGCAACGGTGATTTGAGAGTTGTTTCCTGTTCTGCTTTGCCACCTCACAGGGTGGCTCTGAAATCTTACCCACCTCTGACAGGAAGAGAATATTCACCGGACTAATTACTACACTGGGATCAGGGAAGATAATTGGGCATCTTCATTCAGATGTTCAGATTGTAGGCTAGGCTATGAGGACATACATTTAAAGTCTGAGTCTCCAAGCAAAGCTTAGTAAAGCCTCCCCACCCCAAGCCAACTCCCTTTCTTCATGCACGGTTCCCACTAGCATCCTCTTTTCTGACCTCCAAGTAGTTCTAGGGTTATTTGGTTGTTATAACCACACAGATTCGAGGTCATGTCTTGTCCGGGTTTGGTGGGGGGCAGGGAGGTGGAGGAAACAAACCTGAGGTTAGCAAAGAGAATCATTCAATAAATACACACTAGAAAGCTTTAAAAATTTTGTTTTGTCACTCTCTATTTGGCTCAAAAGTGGCCTCAAAAAACAATCTCTAGGAGTTTAAAAAAATCAGCAGTAGACACAATGTTCAAAATATTTCCCAAGATGCTTGCACATTCTGTGCCTTCTTAAGTCAATTCATTTATTTCCTGCAACATTTTAACAACTTTATACACAATTTCTCAGGATTATTTTAGATTCAGGAAAATCTAAGATGAAGGTTTGCATTTATTTGACAACAGAAACCTTTGTCTTTGAAGCAGACAGCCAAGAACTAACATAAAATTTGTTTTGATCCATTCTTGACTAGCCTACCTGTTACCAAGGGTGATAAATAGAATTTGTTAAAGCAACAGTTGTTAAAGCAACTGGTAACTTGGCTTAGTGGGGATTGGGGAGGGGGAGGAAGAGAGGAGAGAAAAAAGAGAAGTCAGAATAGATGGGGAAAGAGACAGAGAAAGAAACTACTTGGTCCTGGGCAAGTCAACTGACTTTTAGGTAACTTTCTAAGATGAAAATTGGGGAGAAGGTGCTGGCCTTGCTTTGCCAATGAAACCACAGGCCCAGACCTTATCCTAACAGGAGAGTTTAGCCTTCTCCGTTAAAAAATGACCTGAATCAGCCAGGTAGACGGAATCATCCCGTTTTAAAACTATCGGCTTCCTTCTTCTTCTCTAATTTTGACCCCTAACATTTTCCTTCTATACCTCAAATTTACGTAGCCTAGTAAAATGCGCTTTCCTTCGGAAAAAAAACCTCCTGGATTTTGCACTCCTAATTTAAAAAGCGAACTAAAAATCCACTTCGTAGACTACTTAGGGGTTAAAATACGTGATACTGGCTCTGCAGAGTTGGTAAAAACAAAAACAAACGCTCCCCAGAAGACGGGCTGGGGGGAACTAGGCCCCTACATGTCTCCTGGGGAAGGGTCCCTCCCCCGCGGGTAGCCCGCCTGACTCCCTGGGGAACTTCCTAAGGAGATCACCCCTCTATCCCCCAAGCTCAGGTCCGGGAGCTGGGTAGGTGGGCCCTAGAAACCCCCTCGAGCGCGGTTCCTCCAGGTCAGTGCAGCTACCTTTTCCCTCTCCCAGGGCCCCAAACTGTTGACAAGTCCTTAGGTCGCCCGCCCCCCCCACTCCCCCGATACTCCCCCCAGCTCCCGGCCCTCTCCCAGATCGCGTATAGTCCGGACAGCGGCAGGAAACAGATTGTTGATGCTGTTCCCTTCGGCGCCGGCCCTCCCCCCGGCTCCCACCGCGGCTCTTCCCCCGGCGCCTGACTCTCCGCCCCCCGCTCCTGGGGCCCCAGGCGCCTGCGCAGAGTCTTGCCGGGGGCGGGGCCCGGATTCCTGTCAGCGGCGGTGGCGGCGACGGCGGTAGCGGCGCCCGTCAGTTTTCGCCGAGGAGAAGCCCGACCCAGAGCCGTCGCCTTCGTCCCGTCCCGCCCGGCCGGCCCTAGCGCCCTTCCCCGTCGCAACTTGGCCCGAGCGGGCCTAGTGGAGTTGGGGCTCCTGAGCCCGGTGGGGGCTGCCTCGCAGCGGCCTCGGAGGAGCTTCAGCGGCAGCGGCGGCCGCCCTCGCCCGCGCCGCGCCGCGCCCGCGCCTCCCTCCCTCTCCGACCCCTGGCCTCGTCGATCGCTCGCCGCCCCCGACCCGGTGCCCGAGCTCCCGGACAGGAGGTGCCGCCGCCCGCGCCGCTCCCCCCCCGCCCTCGGGCCGGGCCGGGTCGAGCTGCGATGCCCTCGGACTTCATCTCATTGCTCAGCGCCGACCTCGACCTGGAATCGCCCAAGTCCCTGTACTCTCGAGGTGAGTCACACGGGCGGGGGGCACGACCGAGATGACACGGGTTCAGGGGGCACTACCGGGGAGCCCTGGGCCCCGGGGGCACGGCCTGGGAGCCAGGATGGCATGGGCCCGGGGGGCACGGCTAGGATGGCATGGAGGCGGGAGTAGGGAGACACGGCCAGCGAGCCCAGCCTGGGAGGCACCAACCAGGACTGGCATAGGGCCCGGGGGGCATGGCCAGGATGGCATGGGGGTGTGTGTGTGTGGGAGACACAGCCAGCGAGCCAGGCCCGGGGGTAGCGAGGACACGGGCAGCGAGCCAGGATGGTATGAAGGCTGGGGGGGGGGGAGCCATGGCACCGTCAGTGAGCCAAGCCATGGGGGTGGGGGGCGCTGGACACCAGCCGGGATGGCATTGAGGCGGGGGTGGGGGAAAACGATACAACCAGCAAGCCAAGCCCTCAGGGTGGGGCTTTGGGGGTCACTGGGCACTGGCAGGGATGGCATTGGGGCGGGGGGGTACACACGGGGACGGATGGGGGTCGCAGAGATGGGGGAGAGAAAGTAGGGGGGGAGTAATGGAATCTCTTCTTCCTTTTTCCTTTCCCTCTCTCCACCCTCCCCGATTCCCTGCTGTCCCCTGGTCACTGGCTCCCTAGGGCGGTCCGCCCAGGCTCACTCGGTGCCTGGATGCTGCCTGCTAGCCGCCGCCGCCGCCGCCGCCGCTGCTGCCGCTGCTTGTCTAGTCTCGACTCTGCGGCATTAATCGCTTTAAGTATCTCCCCGCCCCTTTCTCCTCGCCATCCCCCCTCCCCCAGCTCCCCCTCTCCTTTCCTCAGCTGCCGTCGTGCCGGGGCCTCCCGCCTCCCTGCTCACTCGGGGATTACTCACCTCATCCCCCTGCCTGTGCCGCCGGGGTCTGCCCGTGCCGCCGGGGTCTGCCCGTGGCGGCAATTCCTGCCAGAGCCCTACCCAGGAAAGTTGCCCTGCTTGGCCCAAGCGAGTTGGTGTTGTGGCGTCGTCCCTGGTTCTGGGCACGGAGAGGGTCCTGCTCTTTGCCCTGTCCAGCTTTAGCTTGCCCACTCACTTTCGGGTCCCCAGCGTTAACCTTGGCCTACTCTTCTACTTAGCCGGTGGGGACAACCCCCCTAGACCTGGCGCTTTTTCTTCTCCGTCATTTAGCCAAGGAGAGGCCCAAATTTTCATCTATCTCAGATGCAGTTTCTGGGCCCACAGTAAATTATTCCTTCCTTGCATTCACGGATAGGTTGCCTCTAGTCAGACAGATTTTAGTGTTCTGGCCTCTCTCTATGGTACTCATGTAGAAGGACTCCCAAATGCTTGTTATGTTCTTTTGTCATCTGCAAGGGTGGCATTAGAAAGGCCCAAACCAAACTCTCTTAGCTAAGGCCTGTAGGGGATTCCCAGGAGCTGAAGTATTAGCACCTGAGCATGATGCCTGCTGAGGTTAAATTCCTGTACTGGACACCACAAGAATGTGTCAGAACAGGTTCCCTGTGTAAGGGGCATCACACCAAAATTCAACCATTATAATATTAACCTTCCCTTAAGCCACTAGTAAAGGGAAAAGAGGATCACATTTTTAAAAATCCTCTTAAAATGTGAATTCTAATCTTTAAGAGTTTTGATTGGTCTTAACAGCCTAGCATTATTAAACTATTTTACTTCACTTTCACCAAGATTTTCACTGAAGAGGAGGGAAAGAAAGAAATGAAGGTTTAAAAAAATTAACATTGACATAAAAATGTTTAATTAGATCTGAATAAGAAATTTCAGTTTCTGAAAAGTTAGTTAAACTAGTACGCTTTTGAATTTGTACATAGAACCCAACTTAGTAACTGTAACCATTGTCTGTTGCTCTGGTGACTTTAGTTGGCTGCTTACCACCATGATGAGTATAAGCCCTTTTAGGCAGCAGTACCAGAATTTGTTTGGAAATGTAGTTGTGGGTATCAAAAAGAAGAATACAACCAAAAAAAGTGAAGGATGTTAAGAGAACTGGGTTCTATAAATACCAATAAAATAAACAGGTATTGGAATAGATATCAGAGGAATATTTTACTTTATTAAGTAAATTTATTTCAAATTCGAATCAGGTATCTCTGGTATTGTTTAAAGCATAGCAATTTTATTCAGCATTAAATAAAATACTTAATGCCTTTTGTATTTTTCAGATCTTCTCAAATCACACCCACCACAGAATTTTCCTAGGGCCAGACTGCTGGAAAGTCAGCAGAATGCTATTTTAAAGTATAGTGTCAGTATGCAAAAGCTCCCCTTAAAATGGAGAAAGAAAAGTATAATATAAAAAAGTTTGAAATACTGCAAACTCACACAATGTATTTTTAAAAAATTATTAGTAGTAGAGCAACTGATCCTTCTTTTTGAAGGCTATTGCTATAGACTTAATTACTGGGTGTGGTATCAGTGGTGTCTATCCCAGTCTCAGATTTGACTATCAGTGACTTGAGATCTGAAAATCATAAAAATTTTGTTTTTGGTATCCTTTGGGATATGCAAGTTTTAAATTTGTCAACTTCTGTCTTTTCTGACTTAATAATACCATTCTGTGATTTCATAATAAAAAGGAAATTTTAAATAGGAAATAAAAGTGTAGGGAGAGTAGTAGTAGATGAAGTTAATTCTTTTTAGATGACCCATTCATATGGACTAAAAATAGACTTGTTTTATGGAACACTGGAGTATGTGTGTACACACACACACACTTTTAGAGTTTTATGTATGGGGAGTGCTTTAATAAGTTAGTTTTCATAAAACTTTATCACATTCACATTAGTTGAGATTTTGTTTTTACAAAGGATTTGACAAAGTTATTAGGAATGCATTAAATTATATATGTAGAATAATCTAAAAACTTGAATGGTGACTTTACTTGGTTACTGTGTTGACTATGTTTTCATGTTAAGTCTAGCTAAAATAATCTATTGTGCCACTTTCTAGAACAGTGACTAGATTTGAAGGAGATTCTTCAATTCTTATGGATTTTAAGTAATATAGGATCAGTGGCTTCTCTTCATCAAGTCCCATTGACAATTAATCTAGAGGATAACTATTTGAAAGTAGTATCAATGTGAGTTTAATCTTGGTATTTTATTATTTTTGGCCTTAAACTGTTTTAACAGAGTAATCTGCACTATATAAAAAAGTTTGCATCTGAGCATTTATATTTTTCTTTCATTTATTTATTATAAAATATTATATTATTTTATTTTATTGTAAAATAAAATATAAAATATTATTTATTATAAAAATGCTAAATATAAAGTGTTACTGACATTTTTCAAATTTAGGTGAGCTCTTAGAAATATTTCTTGTAATAAATGAGTTTTTATTCTCATTCTGTTTAGTTTGTGATCGTGTATTGAAATCTTTTTAGTTGTGATTAAAAGCGTCCATTTCCATTGTACCAAGTCAGTGTCATAATCTCAGAGTTCAAATAGGATTATATGAAAAAAATTAGGACTTAACTTTGAAAAGTTGATAGAAAAACAGAAATAGCTAAATGATGAAGGTAAATATAGGGATGGAACAGATGGATTGCTTTCATATAGAGGACTGTTAGATAAGGAAATTCTACCCATACAGGTCAGCCAGCATATTTGCTACAATTTAAGGTCTTAGAAAGGTGCCTAGAGAACTTTGAGTACTTAAGGCACTGACAGATTAAGTGACTTGACTGACATCACTATGTAGCATTGAATTCAGAAATTTCAGACTCCAAGGCTGGCTCAATATCTACTGTACCCCATTTTATATATTTACTTAAAGCAAAATTCTTTCATATCATTTGGGGATACTGCTGAATTTTTGAAGATAAAAACAGGCCTTATTGATTCTGCATATTCTCATTTAAGATAAATGTTATAAGGGGTAAATTTGGGGTTATTTAACTAATATATTATACTAATGGTTGCCAGGGATTAATTCAAATCCCAATAAAAATACTCAAGTCAGTTTGGGAATCTTATGGTGGTTTAATTAATATAGAGGGAAGGAATTAAGAAGAAGGAAGAGAGAGAAAAGGGCATAATATTTCTCCAGCCTAGCCTAAACCAAGGGAAGTTCAGAGACCTCAGTCACAAGCCTCCTCCAAGATTAAAACTAGCCCTGCTTCCTAAGAAGATAGTGTTTTTGGAAGGTAAAGGAAGGGAAATAAAAGGAATCAGCCTAAACTCTGAGAGAACTCAGGGAAAGGAAGACACACCTCACCTGACCCTATGCCAAGACGCCAAAACACCACCCAGCACAAAGACCCAGAGCTCAATGCCTCCGCTGACAAAAAGAGTGGCAAGAGGAAGTGACGACTTTTTTTAACATCACTTCCTGTGTCTCACATGTACCAATGGTAGCTTAAGCTTGATTTAGAACAGCCCAGGGGATCTGTCAGTTGTTTCTTATTTGTTACTTGCTAGCACATGCCTTTCATAGGCCATCTTCCTCAACACTTAATTCTTAAGTAGGGGTGTAGACATTCCTGTTAGGATTTTCAAAACTAATCAGGGTGTAGAAAATGAGAAATTCACAATGTTTAATTTAGAACATTTCTTAAGCACTGATATTTCAGTTTAATTTAAAAGAAAGCATTTATTAAGTGCTCCTGGTGTGCAGGGCACTGTGGTAGGTTTTCTTAAAATTTAAATTATATTTTCCATATTGATAGAGCTAGTTTGTGAAATGAATATAGAGTTTTTCTTTTGCTTTCTTTGATAAAGAGTATTTTTGGAAACATTCTCTCTTGTGGTTGGCTACTTAATTTACAATTGTTTATTTGTAGGATTAACTTTAATTGTCAATTATTTTTAGAAACATTTATAATACTATAAGTCCTATGAAACTTAAAACATAAGGACCTTTTTTATACTTCATCTTTGTCATTAAAATAGGTTTTATCATCAATCATTACATTTCTATAGAAATATGATTTTACCTCCTAGGTGAAAGAAAGCTAATTGTAGAATGTTAGAAAGAGGAAAAAAGGCATAGTGGATAGAGAAGTATTCTTAAAGTCAGTAATACCTATTTTCAAGTTTGACCTGTGACATACTCGTTGATTGACCCCTGGGCAAGGCATTTAAACTCCCGAGTGTTCTAGGCATCTCTCTTAAGACTTGTGTTGTAGAGGAGGTGTCATCTTGCATTGGTAAGAGGTTTTTCCTCATGCGGGAGTTCCTTATATTAATGAAATCATAGGTTCAGTTCCTATTCTCTATGTTATAATATGAGTGTCCATTTTGTCCATCAGCCATTGTAGCATTATGGTAATTCTCCATACTAGTTTCTCTTCTCTTTTTCCCTTAGTCCAAATCTGACATAAGAGAATTCACTTTAGCATGCTTTTTTAATTGTATGTTCCTTGAGAACAGGAACTCTTTTATTTCTGTTTGTATTCCCAGAGCTTAGTATATAGTGCCTGGCACATAGTAGGCAATTAATGTTTATGATTTGATCATGTATAGTATCTTTTTCTTGTGTTATCAAGTTTCAGACTATGAGTTTTCTTCAACTGTTACTTTGATCTATTTTAATTTTGATTCATTCTTTATTTGCATATGCTGCTTATTAGGGCTAAAGCCACACAAGATTCCTGTGTTCCTCTTCTCCTACTCCCCCTTACCTCCAAATCTTGCTTAGACAGTACTGATCTGTCAGTCAGGGAACATTTATTAAAGGCTTACTATGAATCAGGTACTGTGCAAAATATGATTACTAAATGCTGAATATACAAAAAATATACAGTATGCACAAAGAAGAGTAAAAGATAGTGACTGTTTTCAAGGAGCTCACAGTCTAATAGGAGAGACAACAAGCAAACAACTATATGCAAGCTATGGATAAGATAGGAAATAATCAACTAAAGGAAGGTCCTAGAATTAAGAGGAATTGCAAAAGGTTTTCTGTAGAAGGTTTTGGATGGGACTTGAAAGAAGCCAAGAGGTGAAAGATGAGGAAAGAAAGAATTTCAGGCATAGGAAACAGAGCTGGAATATATATCTTTCTTTTAAGGGAAAGAAAATTCAAAACCTAATTTTGACCCATTAAAGACATACAATTCCTCATTTGGTGTTTTTCTCAGTAAGAAGAACTTCTACTTATAGGTAAAGGATTAAAGTTAAGCCTTTGTGAAATTTAGGAATTGTTATGTGGAAATGCTTTGCAATACTATTTTATAATAGTAATTTGACATTTATGTAGCATTTTAAAATTTTCAAGGTGCTTTTACATCCATAATCTCACTTGCGCTTCAGTGTACTCAACACAAGGGTAGGGACTATGTATATTATTATTTCCATTTTGGGAAAATGAAGTTAAAGTCATTTGCTTATGGTCACACAATTATTAGTTTCAAAGTTGGAATTAAGATTCAGGTCTTCCTGGTTTTTAAGTCTCATATTTTACCTACCACTTTTCCATAAAGCTTGGCCCTCTTAAGTATGGGATTCAGGTGTCTAGTCTAATGCAATCTCCTTAAATCTTTTTTTATGGAATATTTTTCCACCCTCCGTTCCCAAAAGTGGTTGATGCTAAGTCTTAGGGAAAGAACTTTTTGAGTTCTAGATGGCTTGAAGGTAGTTTTAAAACATCTGTGAGTCAGTACAATTTGACTTTGCTACTTCTTGATCATAGACACTTCCTATTCTTTCTCTTATCAGTACACCAAGATTATATAGGCATCTGTCTGCCTGTTACAGATATTTTACAGGCACCATGTATTTCCAATGAACCCAAATAAAAACCATTTTTAAAAAGTTTGGACTATGTTCCTGGATTTCCAGGAGTCCTGATTTATTTTTGGTCCATATACTTAGGTAGTTATGGTCTTACTTAGTATATAACGAGATCTATTATGAGATTTTACAGGAAAGATTTTATGGCAAACATTTTAAGAATAAAATACTTTATCATATCTATTATACATACCAATTATAATAAAAGTTTAGTTTTAGTGATAACCCATCCTAGTTTCTTCTTTCCAGGGATTTGTCCTATGTTTCTTCTAGATTCTCTACTGCCTGATTTTGACTTTCCCCAAGCTTTCCTCAGATTATAAGGGTTGACATTAGAACTGCTATGTCAGGAATGGGAATGTCTGGTTTCCCCTCTGTAGCTCATACTTTTGTGCCCTATGAAACTGAAAAGAGAATAGAAAGATACATTTTAGTGTCTAGTTGCATTATAGTTTACGTTGAAAATAACAGGTAATTAAATAAAAGGTATAAATCAATATTCAAGAGATGCCCTTGTGGGTTAGGAAGCCATTTTCAAAAAGCATTGAGAAGCCTTTACCAAACTCTCAAGCAAAATTGTTACTTTTTATAATCTTGTATTGTCATCTTCCATACTTGTTGCTGAAGCTATTTAGTAAGATTTCTATAATTGTGTACTTTACTTCATAGTAGGATTCTTCTTTTTTTCTTTTTTGTTTTTCAGGTACAAAACCCACATATTTTAAATTTAGATGATCAGAAAATATTAGTATTACACAGTAGTTAGGCCCATCTCCTGAAGAGGTATAGTGCATAATCTCTTAAATGAATGAAATTCAATAGGTAAAAATGGGAAATGCTGAAAAAAAAGTAGTCTTATATCCATGTGTTCTTTCCTTGCTGTTATCTCATAAAATTGTGTTGAAAATTTAAAATCCTTAAAAATTTATGACAAGATTTAGAAGCCATCCTTTTCTTCCCTGAAAATTATAAGCATTCACTTTAATGGAAGATTAGAAATTTTTGTCTCTATTTAGCAACAACTGCTAATAAAAAAATATAACCTGACTGTATGGTAACTAGGTATACATTTTCCTGTTTTTTTGAACTGAGGCATGTTACTTTCAACATGAACTATTTTATTCTTATTTCATAAGGTAGGCTTAGGGGACATGGTATTGGATGCTTTGTTAACCATGTGACCCTGACCAAATCACTTAACCTCTGCCTGCCTCAGTTTCCTCATTTGTATGTAAAATGGGAATAATAATAGCATCTACTTTTCTGGATTATTGTGAGATCAAATAAAATAACATGTAAAGGGCTTTGTAAACCTTAAAATGCTATTTAAATGACACCTATTATTATAAAAAAGATCATTTAGGGATTGTTTATATATTGGCTATCTAGTTGATAGTAAAGTTATTCATTCTTTCCACATATGAATGTTATCTTTTTTTTTACTTAATGTGTTCTTTTACAGAACATTCCAAATTTAGTTGTTGATTTTTAAGATGGTGTATAAGAAGAGTTTGTAATACTAGGAGGTGTTGGTGATTCTCCCTGCCCGCCCCCCCCCCCTTTAAAAAACCCTTACCCTTCTGTCTTAGAGTTGATACTAGGTATTGGTTCCAAGGCAGAAGAGAAGTAAGGGCTAGGTACTTGGGGTTAAGTGACTTGCCCAGGGTAGCACAGATAGGAAGTATATGAATCCAGATTTAAACCCAGGACCTGCTAGCTTCAGGTCTGGCTTTCTATCTGAGCCAGTAGCTGCCCTGATTTCTCTTTTTAAAAAAAAAATAAACTTGATTGTGATTTTAGAAAATCCTAAAAAAATGATAATGGTACAGCTGTGTGAGAATTACTTGTTGCAAAGAAAAATAATCATGTTTATTGACCTTTGCAATAAATCTTACAACTTTTTATCTCTTAAAAAAGTTTGTGACATGCCTTTGGCTGTATTCTTTAATTCTTTTTCATGAATTCAAACTTCTATTAAATTGAACATTAAATGCATCTTTGATGAACTGTCTGTTTTTAAGTCTACTTTTTTCTTGATTAGAGCCCTTAAGTTTTCAGTGGAGTTTAAATCAGCTGACTGCCTAGAGCAGTGATGGCAAACTTTTTAGAGACCACATGCCCCCACAGAGACCTTGTGCCATGTCCTGCTCCCCCACTGAATGAAGGGCATGCCCCCCCTCCCTTACCCCACACAGGGGAGGGAGAAAGTGCTCCCATTGGGCTGCTGGGTGGAGGGGTGGGTGAAGGGAGGAATTTCCTCAGCATGGGTGGAGAGGGGGAGGGGAGCATGTACTCCCATTGGGCTGCTGAGTAGAGGGATAGGTGATATGAAAAAATGTCTTTAGGCATGGTAGGGAGGGGGAAGTGAGCTGCTCTGCCTGAGTCCCTCTGCCTTTCTAGTAATGAACTCCGGGTGGGGGTTGGGGAGGGCAGTATGTACCCAGAGAAAGCACTCTGTGTGCTATCTTTGGCACATGTGCCATAGATTCACCATCATTGTCCTAGAGCATCAAAATCTGTTATTATCTGTCTCTTGAAAAAATTTCTTAACCTTTCATGATTGTGGCATAGTGTAAAGTCATGTTGCAGGAATCCTTGTTCATTTGGGATTTTCTATAATTCTGATAAGTTCTCAGAGAAGCAGAAACAAACTGCTTCTTAGTTTATCCATATATTTACTCAAGTTTGTAATTTCTTCAATGGGGATAGAATTTCCAAGCCTACTAGAAGTGGAAAAAGTTTTAGCGTTACTGTTTTACACATCTAGTGAAGATGTTAGATCTTAAAGGTTCACTTGGATTTATTGTGACAGAAAATTTGGTGTAGCCTTGGATGAAAAAATGAATTTTATTAGTAAAAATTACTCTTTTTTATTGTCTTGCCCATGATAGATTTTTTTCTCATAGAAATAGATTAGCATATTTTTGTTGTTGTTTTAAAAAAAATCTTTTCTCACAGTTTTTCCAACTTTAAGAAAACCAGGCCACTACAGTTAACACACTTGCCACATAAAATTTTACATTGAGTTGAAATTCTGATGCTGGAGCAGAATCTATTGTGCTTTAGCTGAAATAAAAAAAAACAAAACAGGAATATCAATTATGTTTCATAGATACAATAAAAAATAGATGTGATAAAAAAGAGATAAGCAGGGCAATTATAGTGTGCTTAAAGGTACCATAGTTAACAAATCAATACCAGTATTTATTATATTTGTACCTAACAGCTAAGTATTTAAAAGTCAATCAGATTGTAGGGAGAAATAGACAATAAAACTATAAGAGTGGAAGGTCCTCAGAGTACCCCTTTCAGACCTAGTCAAATAGAACAAAAAGGGGAAAAAAGAAATACATGAAAAGAATTTCAGGAAAATTAGAGATGATCGATCTCTTTTGATAACTGAATGGGAACATAAGGTATTTTACTTATTTCTCAGCATGCATAGCACCTTTGCAAAAATTGACCATGTGTTGGGGCATAAAAACCTCATGAACCAATGTAGAAAAGCAGAAATTCTGAAAGAAATCTTTTATGACTGACATATGATTGACAGCAGTATAATAAAAAAATTAAATAAAGGGATTTAAGAAAAGAATTAAAAATTAATTGGAGATGCTTGCTTTACTTTATGGTAAAACACTGATCATACTGGATAGACCCCCCCCCCCAAAAACCCAAAACAACCCTTGCCTTCTGCCTTAGAATCAATGTGTATTGGTTCCAAGGTAGAAAAGCGGTATGGGCTAAGCACTCAGGGTTAAGTGACTTACTTGCCCAGGTTTCACATAGCTAGGAATTATTTGAGGCTACATTTGAACCTAGAACTTCTTATCTGTAGGCCTGCCTTTCAATCCCCTGAGCCATCTAGCTGCTTCTACTGGATTGACTTTTAACCCTTCTCTCTTACATATGATGTTTGCGTTTCGTTTTAGATCGATACCACTCACCATGTTATTAAAGATTATGTATTCTATGTTCTTTATTGTTTTAAATATAAATGGGTGTTGAATTTTGTCAAAATTCTTTTTAGTAACAAATAATATAATCATGTGTTTGAATTTTTTTGTTATTATTGTGGCCAATGTTTTTTCTTTTTCTTTTTCTTATTCTTATATTCATATATATATATATATATATATGAGAAATATATATATATGAGAAATATATATATATGAGAAATATATATATATATATATATATATATATATATATATACCATTCCTGGCAACACTTCTGTCTGGTCATAGTATAATCATGTTTATATGTTGCTCTAATATTTGATATTTTTATATCAGTATTCATGAGGAATATTGATCCAGAGCAAGTACTTGACTGTTTTTGTGTCATGGAATCCTTGAGCAGTGTTGTGAAGCCTCTCAACTCCTATTCAGAAAAATGTTTTTAAATGCCTAAAACTAAATTTACACAAGGTTACAAAAGAAATCAATTATATTGAAATACAGTTATCAAAATATTAAAAAAAGAAATTCACAGCCCTAGGTTAAGAATCTTTGCTCCAAAGAGTCAGCTAAAATTAATTGAAACAATAACTTCAGCACAATTGCAAAATATAGAATAAATCATCAGTATTTCTGTATATTAACAATGAAATCTCACAGGAAGAGAAAGAAAGAAAAATTCCATTCAAAGTAACTGCAGAATGTATAAAATATTTGAGTTTGTGTAGTAAGATACAATTATAAGGATATAACTGCAAAATGCTCCAAAAGAAATAGATAGACCTAAATAATTAGAGAAGTATTAATTGCTTTTTGTTAGACTGAGTCAGTATAATAAGTGACATTATAACCTAAATGTATTTACTTTTTTTAGTATTAGATCTTTGAAACTACCAAAATGGTTACTTTATGGATCTAGAAAAAATAATAAAATTCATCTGGAGGAGTAACACGTCAAGAACCTCAAGAGAAATAATGAAAAAGTCGGATGGAAAGGGATTTAGTAGCATAAGTTATCAAACTACTCTACAAAGTACTTCTTATCAAAACAATTTAGTACTAGTAAGAAATATTGAGGTAAATCAGTGGAACTGATGGGGTACTCATTATAGAAAAGCAAATGAGCCCTGTTGCATAGTGTTCAATAAACATGAAGGCCCCAGCTATTGAGGTAAGAAGCCAGTGACACACAGTAGAGGAATCAGTAATAGACCCTCCACATACCAGTATCCTAAGAACTTTGCTTATTTTTTAAGGATTAGTTAGACTGTTTCAGAGTAGTAGTTTGTCATTTGTTGACTTTTTAAAAATTGCACTTTTCTTTGTATTTCTGTGTTACTAATCATGTAACCACATTACTTCCCTACCATAACATCCACTATAATATCTCTATCAGTCACTGAAGTGTACTCTTTAGGAGATATAGCTTATTCTATGTTTCTTTCAGATAATCTCAACGGAAAACTTCATAATTTAGAACATATTAAAAAAGAGCAATGAAGCAAATTGGGTGTACAAAAGAAAGTAAGGAAACTAGTGTAAACATTTATATAATACCTACTGTGTGCCAGTCGCTGTGCTAAGGACTTTGCAGATATCTCATTTGAACCTTGTAACAACTAGGTAGGTCTTATTATTATCTCCATTTTACAGATGAAGAAACTGAGACTAATAGAAGTTGCATGACTTGTATAAAGTCACACACCTAAGTAAATGGTTGGGGTGAGATTTAGACTTAATTAAAAAAAAACAGAATTCCCAATCTAGCACTTTTATCTAATTTGCTACCTAGCTGCATAATGGTGTTTCATTGTTTAGCTACTTTGGTAAATAGCCTAAAGGTTTCTAAAACCTATAGAAAAAGTTATATATATAGTAAATATTTAGAGGAAGATTTTATTAATAAATACTTTGTGTATAAAGCATAGACGACTACTCTAGTTTTAATAAGTTGCTGCATGTCTGGGGTGCCCAAGATTTTTTGCCTTAACTTTAGTTTGAACAACTTCTTTCCTTACAGTGTGGGGAACATGTTTATTATTTTTCCTTTTGTTAATATTGTTTGAATCTAACTTTATATAGTAGAAACAGTCTAACACAAAAGCTTATTGTACAGGTTAGGCTGACCTTAGAGATGCTCATGTGAAGCCAGATACCTGCAGGGAATGTTTAGATCCTATCCAATTAGTTCTTAGGGATTTTTCTAAGGATTCAAGAACATGTTAAGTATTAGTGGTAAATGTTACTATCTGTAAGTCTTGATAGTCATTTAAATCCCCCACAGAAACCATGGAGCTTACTGGAACAGTTATGTTTACATTGGCCACAGTGGTAATAGGACTTTTTTTTACCTTATTAAAAGTTATCCATTCTGAAATTTTTCAGATTTCTATGTCGGCAAAGAAATGGATAACAAAGGATAGCAGGTGATTGTAGTAATAGATGATTCAAGGATCTGAATTTTATAAACATAAGAAAATGGTTTTTGCCTTTTATTATTTTTGAGTTTTTCTTTCCCCAAGTTCATCAGTTTTTTTCATAATGTCTTATCTGATATGTTTTGCTAGGTGGCATAGACAACAGAGTGACAGATATAGAGTCCAGTTCAAATCTGGCTTCAGACTCTTATTAGCTGTGTTACTCTGGCCAAGTCATTTAACTTAGTTTGCCTTAGTTTTTTCCTCATCCATAAAATGAGATGAAGAAGGAAATGGCAAACCACTCTACTTACTATCTTTGCTAGGAAAACCCCAATGGGGTCATTAAGAGTTGAACATGACAAAACAATATATTTTGGTTCTCCTTCATACTTTTTCATCTTTTGTCTGTTTTTCCTTTTCTGTCCCCTAAATTATATTCTCTCTTTCCCTGTTACTTTCCACATTTATCTTTTTAAAAAACCCTTATTTTCTTTCATATCTTTTTTCTCCTTAACAGATCCTAGAGTTAGTTGCCAGCCAGCTGGTATTTGAATAGCTTGACTGGCATTTTATCACAGATAAATAGTTGCTTCTGTCTGTTTTGCCCTGTTTGAGCCTTGCTTTAAAAAAAAAAAAAGATCATCATCTTGTTTATTTTTTTTAGCTAGCTTTTTAAAAAAAATTGAATTAGAGAATTTAGAGGAGAAAAAGTTAGGACAAATATAAAAAGTTTTCTAATTCTTATACATGCTTATAGTTAGGATTAGAAATATAGATAAAATAATGGAGAGTTTTCTAGGATGGTTAATTAATGAGTTATATACTTTTAATATTGTTAGTAATTCACTATTGGCTAGAAAAGGATGATAATGCATCAGAGCTATATAAATCTAGTGGCAAGTGGTCTTATATAGTTTACTCTTCTCTTATAATTTACAGGCATAAAGTGCACTATATATAGCTTCACATTTCATTTTTAAAATAACTAATTCCAGGGGAGTAAATTATAGAATGTTTTTGCAGAAGTATTTAAAATTTGAAATATTGCTTTTAGATGAAAAATGATTAAAGATGGAGTACTCAGATGCATCTACAATCTTATCATTGTGCTTGTTCCCTTCAATTCATCAATGACTTCATCTTGTTCAACTCTTGCTCATGAGAGCCCTTTTGTAATACACACATTGATACATATAGTATAAATATTTAAATGTAGTAAATTCAGCTTTCCTAAGTGGTTTCTAAACTGTGGTTTTTCATTTGAATGTCAGAAATTGAATCCAGAAATTGAATAATTGTATAACTGAATACTTAAATCACTTAGCCAAATTAGTTGGATCCTTTAGCCATGATTGTGAGGACCAATCAGGAAATTCATTTATTCCGTTCCTTTCCTTTTCTTTTGCTGGCTTTGTTTCTTTGTTTATTTTTTTAACCTTAATTATAATTGCTTATACAGTCAGTGAATGATAATGTTGAATTTGCAAAAGTCTTTCTTTTGGTGGGGTTCAAGTGTGCCTGGCTAACAAATAGTTATTTTTTACTGTGTAAGTGTAAAGAAAACTTATGAATTTGCAAATGATGTTTTTCCCTACATTAGCAATTCAAAATACAAATATTAAACTTAATTGTATGGTTCATTGGGGATATAAACCCCAAATAAAGTGAGGCATTTGTATAAGTAGAGATTTTCTTTGTCCCCCAAAATACCATTATCTTTCTTAAGAAAAAAAATTTTTTTCAAGAGAACTGTTTCACCAAAATACACCAAATTGCATCATTTTTGTGAAAACAAAACAAAACTCAAATTTCAAATACCTGGAATATTTCATGAGTAGAATATAAAGATATTAGGATAAGATATATCTAGGAGCTGTGATTTGTTTTTTTTTTTACCATGAGAATACTCTTTCCAATGATAATGGCAATTCTATATAAATTCTATATAATTTTTATCCTTAGGGAGTAGCTTAAGTCTCAGTGAGGTTAAGTGACTTATCCATAGTCAGTTTGTAGTAATTGTGAGAGGCAAGATTTGGGTCCAGTTGTTATTGATTCTAAATCTAGCAAGGTTATTTACTATAGTATGTTGCTTCAAAAGTAAAATGAAGGCGTGTTTTTGAATAAATATCTATGAAGTAACTCATTGAACTCTAACATTCATTTCATAGCCTGTTCCCTTGTTTTTATTTCTGCTGAATCATATTGTTAAATATTAATATAGCATGTTTTGAATGAATAATGTGTACATAATGTGATTTTATGGTTGTCTTTGAAGATTCACTTTTACATCACACATTTTTCTTGTGCTTGCATAATAATTTTGTCCAATTATACTTGTCTAATATTTTATAGTTAACTAAATTACTAGCATGTAAAAACATAAATTCACAGTGTAAAATTCAGTATAAATATTTAAAACTTAAAGTTTTAAAATAAAAACTTTAGAAGAGCTGAAAGATTTAGTATAGCAAAATTTACATGGAATATTATTGCATTGAGGACAGATGTATTGAAATGTGAGTTTCATTGGAATTACAAGTAAGTACATAGCTAGAAAAGCCAATATCTAAAAATTTTAGCAGGCTTATAAATAAGAACCAGATTCCAGAAATATACTCTGATTCCTCACTCAAAGGTCCTTTTTCCTGACAACTTCATCTGGATATCTGGAACACATGTGAACTAGGAATCAAACAAAAGTTGCTTCATCACAAAATAAATCTAGATAAATTGATCTCAGGTATTTTTTAGATCTGATATTGTATGGCTATATAAAAGTGACTTCTAGTCCAGGGACTAAGGTCAGGTACCATACTTATAGGAGAAGCCTCTCAGGCTCTCCTTTCAGAGTCTATTCTTGTAGGTATACTTTTAATATTTTAGAGCATATAATTTTTTGATTTCCAAATATATTTTTCTTCTTCTCTACTCAGAAAGTCATCTCTAATCACAAACAAAAAAAATGGAAAAAAGCAATGTAGCAAAGCCATTCAATATATCAGTTGTGCCTCCTGGTATATGGTATCTAGGATATTCCACACCCCTGGTCTCACACTTCAAAAATGTATTTATGCTTTATTTTAGTATTAATTATTTCAAAACTCTTGAGTTTCTATTTCTCTCCCTTTCTTTAGCTGTTCCCCCATCCATTGAGAAGACAAGCAACACGATATCAGTTATATATGTGAAGTCATGTAAAACATATTTCCATATTAGCCATGATGCAAAAAAAAGAAAGGCAAGAAAAATAAAGTAAGTGAAAAAAGTGTACTTCAGTTTGCATTTTAAGTTCATCAGCTCTCTCTGGAGACAGAATTTTCTTTATGAAAATTCCTTTGGAATTGTTTAGGATCATTGTATTGATCAGAATAACTAAGATTTTTACAGTTGATCATCCTTACAGTTACTGTGTACAATATTCTTTTGGTTCTGCTCACTTCACATTGGTTTAGTCATACCCCATGTTATTTATTATAGCACAATGGTATTCCATCACAATTATATACCATGACTTCTTTAGCTATTCCCCAATTGATGGGTATCCCTTCAATTTCCAATTCTTTGCCACCACAAAAAGAGCTGTTAGAAATATTTTTTTTCATATAAGCCATTTCCCTTTTTCTTTTATCTGATAGTTGTATTGCTGGGTCAAAGGTTTTATAGCCCTTCGGGTGTAGGTCCAAATTATTCCCCAGAATGGTTGAGCCATTTCATAATTTCACCAACAGTTTATTAGTGTATCTATTTTTCCACATCTCCTCCAGCATTTGTCATTTACCTGTTCTGCCATGTTAGTCAGTCTGTGGCGGTGCTTCAGAGTTGTTTTAATTTGCATTTCTCTAATCAATAGTCATTTAGGCCATTTTTTTGGTATAACGACAGGGTTTATTTCTTCTTCTGGAGACTATATTATTTGTGTCCTTTGACCATTTATCAGTTAGGGAATGGCTCTTATTTTGATAAGTTTGGCTCATTTTCATTGAGAAATGAGCCCTTTATCAGAGAAATTTGTAAATTTCCTTGGGGTTTCCTTGATCTCCTTCTAATTTTGGCTATATTTGTTTTGTTGGAACAAAACCTTTTTAATTGCATATAAAAAATTATCCATTTTACTTTCTATGACCTTCTCTCTCTTTTGCGTGGTCATAAATTTTTCCCTTTTTGCATAGATCTGACAGGTAAATTTTTCCATGCTCCTCTAATTTGCCTGTGATATCATTCTTTATAGAAATCATGACCTATTTCAACCATATCTTGGTGTATAGTATGAGATGTTGATCTATGCCTAATTTCTGCCAAACTGCTTTCAAGTTTTCTCAGACATTTTTTTTTTAAATAGTAAGTTCTTACCTGAAAAGCTTGGATCTTCAAGTTTCTCAAACACTAGATTGCTATGGTCATTTACCTATGTAAATGTTATGTACCTAATCTATTCCCCTAATACATGACTCTATTTCTTAGGTAGTACCAGACTGTTTTAATGATTACTGCTTTGTAATATGGCTTGAAATCTGGTATTGCTTAGCTGCCTTCCCTTACACTTTTTTCCATTGATTTTTCCTTGTTATTTTTGACTTTTTGTTTTTCCAGATGAATTTTGTTGTTATTTTTTTTTCTAGCTCTATAAATTGATTCTTTGGCAGTTTGATTGGCATGACACTGAATAAGTAAATTAATTGGAGCAGAATTGCTATTTTTATTACCCATAAGCAATTAATGTTTCCCCAATTATTTAGATCCATCTTTATTTGTGTAAAAATGTTTTGTAATTATGTTCATATAGTTCCTGGGTTTGTCTTGGTCTCTGGACTCCCAACTATTTTATGTTGCCTATAGTTATTTAAAATGAAATTTCTTTTTCTATTCTTTCTATTGGCTTTTGTTGATAATATGTGGAAATGCTGATGATTTATGTGAGTTTATTTTATATCCTGAAATTTTTCTAAAGTTTTTCATTGTTTTAGCTAGTTTTTTAGTTGATTCTGTAGGGTTCTCCAAATTTACTATCATGGTGTCTGCAGAGTGTTATTTTTGTTTTCTTCATAGCCTATTCTTATTGGTTCCCCCCATTTCTGTAAAGGGAAGAATCCAGTGCATTTTCTTAACTCTTCTCAAGGTTCAAACTTGGTCATTATAATTTCACAGTATTCAGTTTAATTTTTTTCTTTTTCCTGTTTTTTTGGTATCCTTATATAATTTTCCAGGTTCTGCTTTATTTCACAGTATCCCTTCATATAAGTAATTGCTTATGGCTCATTACATTTATGAACTGTTGTTGAGTTAACCATTCCTTAATTTATTATGGACATTTACTTTGCTACTACAAAAAAAGGCACATCCTTTAAAAAGTGTAATTTAGATTACTTGGTCATCTATCTTTACTTGTTTAAAGCATATAATTTTTACTTCTGGCAAATTTTCAGGAATGCACATGTTTCATTTAGTTCTTCTGTTTAAACTGTGAGGGTAGTAGAATAGCAGAAAATAAGGAAGAAAATTATAAAAGTAATATAGCTTTTAGGTCTATATAGCTTTAGATTTATAATCATTAATTGTTACTAATTTTGATGTGAAATATTACTCTAGTATATAAACATTGAGTTTATATACTTTTGGACGACCTGAACCATATCCATAGTGAAATTCTCTTGTAAATGAAACCAGAAGACAGAAAAATTGTAGGTAACTGATGGCTCACAGATTCTTTTCTTGGAGAGGTGAATAAAAGCAGTTGCTGAGGTTAGTTGCATCCTTTTCCTAAAGACAACAAAGAACATCCTTTCATGATTTACTTGGTTGATCTTGTTTTGTAGTAGGTAGTCACAATGAGTTTAAATAAACAGATCACTATGCAGATAACTGCAGCTTGTGCATCAACTTTTTTTGTTGAGGATGAAGAAGTAATGACATTCAGTGAAAGTTTTCATAAGATACTATAGGCCAGTAATGGTGAACCTTTTAGAACCTTTTAGGGACCCTGTGCTGGGCCCCACTCTGCCTCCAGACTGTGTATCATGATCCCTCCACTTGGGGGGTAGAGCAGAATGAGGGGTCTGTTGCTGAAGAAGCCTGGGGTGAGGAGGCTCAGACACTCAGTGCTACCCCACCCCTTCCAGTTTGGGGTTAGGTTGGCTCCCAGCTGGCTCACACCTGCCCAGGGGAAAACTGTCTCCTGAAGCCACTGGGACTTGCTCCTGCAACCAGCTTCCCTAGGGGTAGGCTGAGGGAGGGGGATGCTGCCTGGCTTGGATCTGCCTGGAAGGTAGAAGATAGGTGAAGCCTAGGTGGGATGGCTTAGAGATGAGTGCCTCCCCCCTCCTTTGGGGGGGATTGACTCCCAGCTCAATTGTATATGGGGGGAAGCCACCTCCTACAGCCACACGGACTTGCCCCTGCATCCAGTCTCTCCTGGGCTGCCTATTGGGTTGTGCCCCATGTTGGGGTGGGAATAGGGACAGGGGGAGGGCAGTTAGCCTTGAGGAGTGGAGTCACTCCCCAAACTGGTGGTTGACTGGGAAAGAAGGAAGTAGAGATCTTTTTAGGGGCCAGGGCCAGGCTGGGTGGTGGGAGAGGAGACCCCTCCACTCCCATTCCCTCCTGGAGTCCTTAGTCCCAGACAGGGGAAGGACAAAAGGAGGGGCATGACCTGAGCACTCCACTCAGGGGAGGGAGTAAGGGCACAGGGAAGTGTTGTGGAGTTGGGGAAGGGATCAGCTTCTGGGAGGGGTGTGGGCATGTCCACAGAGATGGCTCTGCATTCCATCTTTGGTATGTGTGCCATAGGTTTGCCATCATGGCTGTAGGCTAAGTAATCATAGAACACCTTTCAATATGAGAGAAGGGGCATCTAAGTTGATGGAAAATATTGGATTAAAAAAATACAGGGTAGAGAAATGAAAGTGGCCAAAAATTTAAAGATTAATTAGAAGTCTCATGTATAAATATCTTGAAAATTTCCTTAAGAATAAAGTCAGAATCAATCTAGGTAAAATGAATGAATATTTACAAAAATATAAATTGCCTAGATTAACAAAAGAGGAAATGCAATACTTTATTGAACAAGAAATTGAACTCCCCAGGAAAAAATCCCCAGGGCCAGATGTATTCACAAGTGAATTCTATCAAACATTTAAAAAACAACTACTCTTAATACTATACAAACTATTTGACAAAATAAGCAAGAAAGGAGTCTTACCAAATTCTTTTTATGACACCAATATGTACTGCTACCTAAGGCAGGCAGACCAAAAATAGAAGGAAAACTACAGCCCAATCTCTCTTTAATGAAAATAGATGTAAAAAATATAAATAAAATACTAGCAAAGATACTATAGCAAGTTATCACAAAGATTACTTACTATGACCAGGTGGGATTTATATCAGGAATGCAAGGCTGGTTAAATATTAGGAAAACCATCAGCATAATTGACCACATCAATAATCAAACTAACAGAAATCACGATTATCTCACTAGATGCAGAAAAAAGCCTTTGACAAAATACAACATCCATTCGTATTGGAAACACTAGAAAGTATAGTAATAAAAGGGCCTTTCCTCAAAATAATAAGTGGTATTTATTTAAAACCATCAGCAAGTATCATCTGCAATGGGAATAAGTTAGAAGCCTTCTCAATAAGATTAAGAGTGAAGCAAGAATGCCCATTATCACCACTATTATTTAATATTGTACTAGAAATGCTAGCAGTAGCAATTAGAGAGGAAAAAGAAATTGAAGGAATTGTAGGCAATGAGGAAACTAAACTATAACTCCTTGCAATTGTTATGATGGAATACTTGGAGAATCCTTAAAAAGCTAGTAGAAATAATAAAAACTTTAGTAAAGTTGCAGGGTACAAAATAAACACATACAAATCATCAACATTTCTATATATTTCCAACAAAACTCTGCAGCAAGAGTTAGAAAAACTCCATTTAAAATCACTTTAGACATTATAAAATATTTGGGAATCTATCTGCCAAGACAAACACAGAAATTATCTGAACACAATTGCAAAACATTTTCCACACAAATAAAACTAGATCTACACAATTGGAAAAATAGTAATTGCTCATGGGTAGGATGAACTAATATAATAAAAATGACAATCCTACCTAAACTAATTTACTTATTCAGTGTTATACCTATCAAACTCTCCAAATTTTTTTTTAGAATTAGAAAAATAATAACAGAATTCATTTGTAAAAACAAAAGATCAAGAATATCAAGGGAACTAATAAAAAAAATGTGGAGGATGGTGTCCTAGCAGTACTATATCTTAAATTGTATTATAAAGTGATCATCAAAACAGTATGGTACTGGCTAAGAGATAGAAGGATGAATCAGTGGACTAGACTAAGGATAAGTGACCTCAGCCATCTTGTGTTTGATCCCTGCTTTTGGGATAAGAACCCACTATTTGACAAAAACTGCTGGGAAAATTGGAAAACATTATGGTAAAAATTAGGTTTAGATCAATATACCAAGATAAGTTCTAAATGGCTATATAATTTAAACATAATGAGTGATATTATAAGTAAATTAGGTGAATGTGGAATAGTATACCTGTCAGATCTATGGAGAAGGGAAAAATTTAAGACCAAGCAAGAGATAGAGAACATTACAAAATGTAAAATGAATAATTTTGATTATATTGAAAAGATTTTGTACAAACAAAACCAATGTAACCAAAATTAGAAGGGAAGCAACAAACTGGGAAATAATTTTTATAACAATTCTCTGACAAAGGCCTAATTTCTCAAATATACTAAGTCAAATTTGTAAGAAATGAAATCATTCCCTAATTGGTCAAGGGATATGAACAGGCAGTTTTCAAATAAAGAAAGAAAAACTATTAATAATCATATGAAAAAGTGTTCTAAATCCCTCCTGATTAGACAAATGCAAATTAAAACAACTGAGGTACCACCTCACACCTAGCAGATTGTCCAGTATGACAGTAAAGGAAAATAAATGTTGGAGAGGAAGTAGCAAAATTGGGACACTAGTGCATTGCTGGTGGATTTGTGAACTGATTCAACCATTCTAGAAGACAATTTAGAATTATGCCCATATGGCTCTAAAAGTATTCATACCCTTTGATCCAGCAGTACCACTACTAGGTTTGTATCCCAAAGAGATTTTTTTAAAATGGAAAAGGATGTTTGTACAAAAATATTTATAGCTATACTTTTTGTGTTGGCAAAAAATTGGAAAATGAGGGTATGTCCCTCAATTGGGAAATGACTGAACAAATTGTGGTATATGATGGTGATGGAATACTATTGTGCTATAAGGAATGGTGAACTGCTTGATTTCTATAAGAACTGGAAAGGCCACCATGAACTGATGCGGAGTGAAATAAGCAGAACCAGGAGAATATTATATACAGTAACTGAAGTATTGTGGGACAATCAAATGTAATAGACTTTGTTACTAAAAGCAATGCAATGATCAAGGACAATTCAGAGGAACTTCTGAGAAAGAATGCTATCCACATCTAGAAAAAGAAATGTGGGAGTAGAAATGCACAAGAAAACATGATTTATCACTTGTTTATATGGTATATGATTTGGGCTTTTTTTTTTTTAAACCCTTACCTTCCGTCTTGGAGTCAATACTGTGTATTGGCTCCAAGGCAGAAGAGTGGTAAGGGCTAGGCAATGGGGGTCAAGTGACTTGCCCAGGGTCACACAACTGGGAAGTGGCTGAGGTCAGATTTGAACCTAGGACTTCCCGTCTCTAGGCCTAGCTCTCAACACACTGAGCTACCCAGCTGCCCCCTGGGCTTTTGTTTTTAAAAGATTACTCTATTACAAAAATGAATAATATGGAAATAGGTTTTGAGTGATAATATATGTATAACCCAGTGGAATTGCTTGTCAACTCTGGGAGGGGGGGAAGGGAGACAACATGTAACCATGGAAAAATGAAAAAAATTTAAAATTAAAAAACAATAAAGTCAGATTGTACTTATGAAGTGAGTACTCTTCATCACAAAATTGAAATTGACTATATCTCAATAGACAGAAAATGATTGGTTACTGATCAAGGAACCTTTCAGAATCAGTTGTCCATTTAGTGAGATCATAAATGATTATGATTATAACAAAGTACAAAATTAGTGAAAAGAGTGAAGCAAAACATTTTCTAAACTCTAGGTACTGTCCTAATAAACACTGGGAATACAAATGGAAGCGGAAAGATAGTTTCTACCTTTAAGGAATTTACATTATAAAATTGAAAAAGGTGAGTGGAGGATAAAGGAACAGGGGGAAGGTACCCATAGGATAACAGTAGAAAATTCCAGAAAATCAGGAATGGTACCAGGAGAATAAAACATGTCTGGCCCAATTATTGTTGTTCAGTTTTTTCCTTTGTTTTAGTTTGTTTATTGTGTTTCAGTTGTTGTGACTGATCCCATTTGGGTTTTCTTGGCAGAGTTACTGAAGTGGTTTGCCATTTCCTTCTCCAGCTCATTTGACAGATAAGGAAACTGAGGCAAACAGGGTTAAGTGACTTGCCCAAGGTCACACATCTGGTAAGTGTCTGAAGCTAGATATGAACTCGGGAAGATGTCTTAATTTTGACATTAGGGCTTTTCATTTTTGTAGGAATAATCCAATGAATTAAAATTTTTTAAATTAAAAAATTTAAATCACTGCTGTTTTTCTTTTTAGATGGCTTATAAAATCATTTCTTCATTGTGGTCTTAAAGCTTGACAATGATATATCTAATTGAGATTAATTTGGTAATTTTTCTTGTCGATACCCTTCAAATCTTTTTATTTGCTATCTGTCCTTTATAGGACATTATATCATATAGTTCTTTGAAATATACGTTTTTTAGATTCATTGTTTCATTTGGGGAAAACTTTACAATTCTTTAATTTTTTTAATTTTTTTTTTGCCCTCTACTTAGATTCCACAATTTTTATTAGTTCTATAATCTGGCCTCTGTCTTTTTCTTTTTTCCATCATTCTGACCTTCAGTGAAACTTTTTTTTATTGAATTTATTTTTAACATGAATAGATAGGTAGATGAAACATTTATTAAATGCTTAACATGTGCCAGAAATTGCATTAAGTTCTTCAGATACAAATATAAGCAAGAGAGGCTCTATCCTTTAGGAGCAAACATTTTAAATGGATAAGACAAAACATAATGTAAAACTGAGAAAGGCCTGGGATAGAAAGGGTACTCACATGGGTAATGTAGATATTGAGAAGGAGGAAAGAGAAAAAGATAGACAGACAGACACTCCTAGTAGGAGAGGAGAGGTTCAATAACAAACCACTTCAAAGAAAAAAATTACAATTTCTGTATGGAATATTGAGTTTCACTGTCATTGAGCACTCTACTAGCAGATGTAATGGGTTTCTGATGACAATTGTGCTTTTGTTACAGAATTTTTTCCAAGCCTTTCAAGTTAGTATCAGCATTAGTATTTAGCATAAAGGGTTTGTTTGGTGTGCATAGGCCAGTACTGATTCTGTATGACACAGTTGACTAAGTCTTTAAATACTTGTTTGCATTTCCCATCTTAATTGTTTCTAAATGTCTTCAATGAGTTTAAGTCAAACTGACCTTTCTGGTCCTTCTGCTTTTTGTTTTTTTGTCATCATCTCATATGAGATTGTTATAAATTGTTAATAGTTTCCATTTGAATTCTAGAAAAGTTTTAAATTTTCACATTCTTTGGATATGGCCATCTATAGAGTTCTTTTTTCTTTGGATCAATGTTCACTCCTTGCTGGGAGATTATGTGACTCAAATACTTGCCAGGAGCTCTACAAAAGTATCATTTATTAATTGGCAACTTCATGCCATTTTCCTCTTGCTGGTCCAACACTTAACATTAATCTTGACCCATATCCTTCTAGTATCTTTTCAAAGACATGGATGTCATCCAGATATACCAGTATTTTCAGATAGTTCAGGTCTTCAACTACCTTCTTCATTAGTGCTCCCAGGGTACCTTAAGACAAAGTCAGATTGGTAAAATCCATCTGGGAAGAAGGATGCTCTCTTCTTTTTGTCTTCTCCCATTGGAATCTGATAATATTTATTTCACAAATTCAAAACTGAGAACTACTAATTGTCTAGCAAGTAGTCCAGGACATCTTGAATCCTTGGTATGGTAGGCTGGTTCACTTTTGTTTGCTTGTTCAAAGCAGTTCACTCACATCTAGGTCTTTCCAGCCTTTCATGTCAGTACAGCTTTTTTTCCTCTTTAGGGATTCATTTATGACTTATTTAAAGATGGCTAGGCTAACCCTTAAAGAAGAATGTGCTTTTTTCTTCTACTAAACATCCCATTAGTGAAGTGCCTGATCTCTTTCAATAACCCCTAACCCTTCTATGACATATCCCTTCAGGCAGCATCTGTTATGTAACTGCACTCATCAAGATAAGAAATCTTTCAGGAAGCCAACAGGTCATTTCCAATAGATAGTTTTTTATTGGAAATGGAATGTTTTGAAAAAATTTTGAAAAAATATGAAAAATAAAGGTGGCTAGGCTCAGTGATGATAAAAATGCGAGTGAGTAGTTTGTTCAGATGGTTTTTGATATCTCTCTCAGATAGGAGACTCTTATGTGACTTCTTTCAGAAAGTTGTGGAGTCCTGAAATAGATTCTGTGAATTGCTTCTTGGGCATATTCCATATTCCATTTTTGCAGTGAAAGTCCTTCTAACCTCTTACTTAATTCTATAACTAGTTTTTCCATTCTACAAGTACCAGGGACTCTCCAGTTAAATTTCCATGAATCTATCCTAGATACAGAAAAATCAGGTTTCTGATAATGTTTTCTGCCATCATTTATTTCTCTTTTCTTATATGCATTTATACATGGTATACAAATGGTCATAATACTGTGTCCCAGCTTGTTGCTTCAAGTATGTTATTAGTTTCTAGAATAAGATGGAATTGTTCCCAGTTATTGTTGACACAAAGATATTCTTTGGGTCTGGACATAACAAAGTCAAAGAATCCACTTCTCTGTTGACATTTTAATCCCCCCCTTTAAATGAAATTTCAAACTTGCTTAATGTAGCCTGAATATAGGTTGTTCTTTTTATTTAATCCATAGCGTGCTAACCATTTTAGAAGCTGCAGCAAAGTTTTCCTCAACTGTCTTTCCTAAAAGGACTGATCATAATGGTCACTAGTTTTTATTATCTCATTTATGGAGGGTTCTAAGGGAACCTATATGCAGCTGTTGTTTGAGGTTAAGCTTAATTAAGTCTTCAAGTCCTGAGGTGACCTCAAGTTGTGGCTCCATTGTTTCCTGACACTTGTTTTTTGAAATAATAGTTTTTCCTTGATCTATATGGTATTCCCTTCTTGAGTGCATTTCTCATTCTGTTGTCCATCTGGGCTATGATTAAAGCATAGATAGCTCTAACCCTTTTCCTGTTTTCTATGTTGGTAGTATCCTTGCATTAGTCAGTTGTTACTTTTTACCCTACCCAGGGTGCTGGTCTTGCCAGTGTTCTATTTCAGTAGGCTCCCTATAGGTACTTGACCTTGAATCTAGGTGATTATATGTGGTCTAGTTTTGTATAGTTGTGATACATTGCCAATATTTTATTTTTAATTTAATTTATTATAATTAATTACATTATCCCCTCTATCCCTCTGAAAGGTATTCTGTAGGCTCCTATAATTATGGTTTTTCTATTTCTCTTTTCTCTTTGTTTAGTTTTTCTTTTTTGAATTTACTAACTTAAAATAATTATTACCATAAGGTTTAGACTATACACTGTCTTCATAGAATGTCAACTCAAGTTATTTACTGCTGTGTGACCCTGAGCTAGTCATTTAACCTCTGCCTCAATTTCCTCATTTGTAAAGCAAAGGATAATAATGTCATCTACCTTTTAGGGTAAGTTAAAGCAATATTTATAAAACTCCTTGTAAGCCAGTACATAATTCTCTACATAAGTACTAGCTATTATTATTCAGGAACTCACATCTTTGATATTCAAAATTAAAGAAGTTGAAGTAAATAAGACTAATAGGTTTTTAATCATTGAAAGGAAAAATTTTATGGGAGAATTTAGATATAATTTTTTGCAAATATTTAAATGATAAATAGACAAGTGACCTTTAGATTTGAAAACTGAAGTGATAATATATGTAATTTTGTTAATTTATCATGATTTGTATTTTACTAATATTGTTATTTCATAGTCACAGGGAAATGGAAATCTCTCAATAAATTGTCAGAAATTTGGCTGTAAATCAGGATATGTGGTGTTTCTGTAAATCAGGATATGTGGTCATTCTCTGTAGCTGTAGAAACTCCACATCCAAATAGACCTTAAGGATGATACTACCTTTGTTGCTCTGTGTTAATTAGACATTGATAGAAGTTAATGAGGCCTCTGAATGAGAGCTAGATTATATCTAGAGCCAATAATTTATATTTACCAAAGGACCCAGTTAAAAGGCATTATAAGATAGTTCTGAATTTGTTTAACATGTTTCTTTTTAACTGACCAAATGAGCTTTATTTTTTAAACTATTACTTTTCATCTTAGAATCAATACTCTGGATTGGATCCAAAGCAGAAGAGTGGTAAGAGCTAGGCAAGTGACTTGCCTAGGTTCACACATCTAGGAAGTAGCTGAGACCAGTTTTGAACCTAGGACTTTCTGTCTCTAGACCTGGGTCTTAATCTACTGAGCCACTTAGTTGACCCTGAACTTACTAAACTTTAAAAAATTACCAAGAACATTTTATCCACAAACTCATTTAAACTAATTATGCATTCAAGCTTATTTTATAGCTAAGGTTTTAAAAGTTTGTGAAGGGGAATGTGTGCTTTAGTGAAAACTATTTTTCATTTGCTCATTGCTTGTTTTCTTTAATTCCTCCCTACTCCCTTACCTCTCACATTCATATATGATTGGTTAAGTTCTGTAGTTTCTACCTCTATAACATCTGTCTCCTTCTCTTCACTTATACTTCAGTTCCCCTAGTTCAGGTCTTCATTACCTGACATTTAGATTATTAAAATAGTCTTCTTGCTGGTCTTCTTTCCCCTTTCCAGTGCATCATTCCCACAACTGCCAAAGTCTCCTGATACACTGATCTGACCTTGTAACTCTTTTGCCTGAAAACCAGCTTTCTTCTATTCACTATTGTTTTTACCATAAAATAAAAACTTAGATTTTCCACAGTCATGGTCCAGCCGACCGTTTCAACCTTATTTCATATTGTTTCTCTCCATACATTATTCATTCTAGCCAACTTGGATCACCAACTATTCTCTAAACTCAACATTCTATTTCTAGTGCAGTTATGAAAGCTATTCTCTAACCCACTTCTTCCCTCATCTTACCTCTCAGAGCCCTCTTCTTTTAAGGTGTAGCTCAAGTGCTACTTCCTCTAAGAAATTTGCACTGATTTCCTTCTATTTTCCTAGAGCACTTTCTTTGCAGCTGTCCCTTGACTCCACTATACTGTACTACCTTAGATTATTTTTATTTACACATATGATATTTTCCCCAAGCAAAATATTTTTTGAATATAGGAATTTTCATCTTAGTATTCCAGGTGCCTAACCCATTGCTTTGCATAAATTAGTTGTTTAATGAATATTTTTGAATAGACTTATTACTGTTACTAATAATTCAAACATAGCTAATTCTTATTAAGAAGCTATTTTTGCTTAGGGAAATATAATAATTCTTAATAGTAATTACTGTCATATGATATTTCATTTACATCCTATTCTCTTTATACTGACTGCCCTCAACCTTGGAATACATTTCCTCCCTACCTTTCCACCTTTTGAAATCTCTAGTTTCCTTCAAGATTTAGCTCAAGTGCCACCTTCTATGTTAGTCCTGTTTTGATTTCCCCTTTCTCTATGTTCTTCTCTCAAGATAATCTTGTACATATTATCTCTCACAATTAAAATGTAAGCTTCTTGAGGGTAAGGACTATTTTGTTGTATCACCTAGTTTAGTATGGATAAGAAACAGGCATGGATAGTGTAATTGCAGGTACCAGCTAGAGCAGGGTAGATGAACTGGAGTCTGACGTAGTCACAGCAGAGCACATGGGACTTGAAGAAAAAGCTATTAGATTCTACATTGTATAGTAACCTACTAGCTAAAGAATATGAAGAAAACAGTTCTCAAAAGAAGAACTGAAAACCATTAACAGCCATATGAAAGAATGTTCCAAATCAATAATAGTAAGAGAAATGTAAACAGAACATTTCAACTTTGAAGTTTGACTTCACAATCAGTAAATTAGCAAAGTGGACAAAGGATGAAAAGTCGATATTGGAGAGAAAGACAAGAATATCAATCATACATATTAATGGAGCTTTATAGTATGGCCATTTTCAAAGCAATATGGAATTATGTAAAATCAGTTCTTTCATTGCTCATACTCTTTAACTGAGAGGTTGCATATATACTCCAAGGAAGTTATTTATAAAAAGAAAGATTTTGTAGATACCAAAATATTTTATAATGGCACTTTTTGTGGTACTAAAGAACTAGAAAAAAAGTAGGTGCCTATCAGTTGGGGAATAGCTAAAGAGTTCATGTTACATGAATGTAATGGAGTATTGCTATGCTGTAAGGGATTGGGCATCTAAGTGGTGCAGTGGATAGAGTGCCTTGACTGGTAGTCAGGTAGACCTGAGTTCAAATGTAGCCTCAGACATTTACTGGCTATGTGACCCTGGGCAAGTAACTTAACCCTGTTTGCCTCAGTTTCTTCTTCTATAAAATGACTAGTGGAAGAAATGGCCAACCACTCTAGTATCTTTGCCAAGAAAAAGCCAGATGGGGTCACAGAGTCAGACACAACTGAAGTGACTAAACAACAACAAAGAAATGATGCTGAATACAAAGAAGCATGGAAAGATTTACAATGTACAGAAGCAAAATGAAGTTAATAAGCAAGTCAAGAAAACTGTAATGACTACAACATTGCAAATAGAAAGAACAACAATCACAAAAGAATCATAAATGAATACTGCAAAATTAAAAAGAATAAGCTTGAACCCAAAGATGATACTTTTTTTTAGCACTTTGCAAAGATGGGTGAACCATGAATATGGAATATTGTGTTATATGGTCAGATTTTTTTCAATGTTTTGATTCATTTTGCTGATTTTTTTTCCTTAAAAAAATTCTTTATGTGAGATGACTAGAAGGATGAAGTTGTACAGAGGACAATTTAGACTATATAAAACCAAATTTATATTAGTAACTTTAAAAAAATTACATTCTAGCTAGCATGTAGCTTTAAATAGAGATCTGAGCTATACTTATTTCATGGGTATTGGAAACTTTGGGAGAGGAATTTCCCCACACTAATGCAGGTCAGACCTCTGCAATTTGTAATGGAGGGAAAGAGGGAGAGCATTTCAGACTTGAGAACTATCATTGCAAAAGGCAATGTCCTTCATGAGAAATTATTGCCATATGCTTGAATTATAGAAAACATATTAAATTGGTCGAAGGGAATTCCTCATCATGGTATAGTTTTTATACCATAATGGAATGTCTTTGAGGGCAGGGATTATTATTGTTACTTTTTATTTATATCTCCAGCCTGATACATAATAAAGGCATAATTAATGCCTTTTAATTGATTGTGCGAGTCACTTGTTCTTCATTCAGGTAACTTGTAGTGGAAAGAGTGATGAATTTAGAACCTGATTTTTAATCTTAGCTCTGCTTTTTGCTACCTGCTTGTCTCTGGGCATGTCACTTAACCTCTCTAGGCCTCAGTTTTTTTTTCATCTGTACAATTAGGAAATGACTTTGATAACTATCCAGCTCTATATTATGATTATGAGACAAATTATGTTTTTATCTTTATGTATTTTTCTGGCCAATAGGTTGTTATAGAATTAATATTTCAGAATAAATGTTTGTCATAGGCAATAAGTGTTCTAAGAATTTTATATGTTAGGAATTTTTCCTGATGGTAAGCCTACATTTTTGTCAAATTTAACTTCATTTATTGCTCTTGATTCTGTTTCCTGGGGAAAAATGGGACAAATCTAATCACTCTTAACATCATAGCTCATCAAATCCACAGATAGATCTAATCTAAAAGTACTTACCTTACCTTTCCTTTTATGTCATCTCCCCATTTTCTTTTCCAGGCTTAACATCTGTAATAGTTATAGGGATTGTAGGGGATTGATTGAAGAACAACAGGGAGTAAGCAAGGTTTTGTAACAGGGAATGGAGGGGTTGAAGGGAGAGAAGGAATATGACTGCCAGTGAGGTAAAAGTAAAGGAATACCCCCTCCTGAGAGGCTGTTTTTGAAAATTGGGGTTCCTGAGAAATGGGCCAGCTGTGGTAGCCTGAGGGGGATGTCTTTTCTATTGATTGATGTTGAAGATATCCCAGAGCAGATAAGTCTGGACCCCCGTGAGGGACAAGCTTCCCCTTGGACCAAGGTTGCCTGGCAGGGGTCTGATAGGGACTGTTTATGGCTGTCCTTGGCTTCAGCTCCCTCTATGTCCCCTGAAATGATAGTCTTCTTATCTGACTGTCATTTATTTAAATAAAGATGAATTTTAATAACTCGTTTGGAATGGGAGGTATCAGGGAAGAGGGAATAAGGATTTCCCTATACTTTTCACCAGATGAGGTTTGAGTCTCTCTCAGCTTTTGAGCTAAGGCTAGGCCTTGCAGGCTGGTGGAAGGTTTCTTGTATTCCTGTCTATGCTATATCTGTGCTAGTTTTCTTAAGTTCAAAGTCTTTAGAAGTAGACAGCAAGAGGAAGAAAAGGTTCTGACCTTCAGAACTGTGTCTCTTCGGGCTGACACCCCTAAAGACTGGCCTTAACAGTTCAAACTGCTCCCTTTCAATCCTTTTGCTTGATGACATGATCACAGGAATCCAGGTAGAGCACACAGTTGGGAAAACAGGAATAGAGACACTTCTATCCAGAGACAAGGAGAGAGGCTCCTTCCAGTCCAAGGGCCAGGAAAGCTGACCAACTGTCACTCCAAGTTGCCCCCCCCCCCCCAACTGTCATTCTTGTCAATATTTTCTCTCTAACATTCCAACTGCTATTTGTTCCACCTGAGTGGCAGAAAGTCCAAAACTTGCTTCAGTTTTCCTTTCCACACATCTGTCAGTCAACAAAAGCATTTATTAAGCACCAACTATATGCCAGGCATCAACAATTCCTTCAATTGATCCTCATAGAATATGAACTAAAGGCTCTTTATTATCTTGATTGCCTTTTCACTGGACATACTTTAGCCTTTCTTAAATTGTGGCACTTAGACCTGAACTCCATATGTAATCTGAGTAGAGCAGAGTGCAGAGGTATTATTATTTCTTTCCCCCAGAAGATATGCCTCTTCATGTAGTTCAAGCTTGCGTTAATTTTTTTGACTTCCACATCCCACACTGCTCACTTACTAACTTTGTGGACTATCAAATCCCTTCGATTATTTTTTAGACATACTTCTGTGTGACCATGCTTCCCCCATCTGTTTATTTGTTAGCAGTTCTTCCAAGTGTATCATCACCTGCATATTTGTTGAACATGGACATTTTTTACTTTGTTCAAGTAATTTATTTTTAAAAAACAAACATTGAATAACTTAGGACCAACCCCACATCTCTGAGCAATATTCTACTGGATATCTAATAAGTTGATATGAAACCACTAATACTCTGTGAATCTGATCATTAATTCTAAATCTAGATAATTGTATTATCACCTAGTATACATTTTCCTATCTTTTCTACAAGAATAGCATGAAATACTTTATCAAATGATTGGCTAAAATGTAGGTTATATTTATAGTATTTCTCTAATTTATTAGCATAATGGGATTTACCTATAGATTTGTGTAGAGAGCACATAGTAAGGAACTTGTTCTCCCAATGCAGGTCTGCAGGTAAAATGAGTTAACTTTGTTAAAAAAAGAAAAAGAAACAAGGTTAGTCTGGCATGATTTGTTCTTGATGAAGGCATGACTTTTTGCCGATTCCTTTTTAGATGTTCACTAATGTTTTTAATGATGTATTCTAGCATTTTTCCAGGAATTAGTCAACTTTATCCTAAACTAGTCTATAGTTTATAAACTATTTTTTTGAAAGGTAATTTTTTAATTTAATTAATTAATTAACCGTAACCCTTCCTTCCTTCCTCCCTCCTTCCCTTCCTCTTTTCCTCCTTCTCTCCTCTCTCTCCCTCCCTTCCTTTCTGTCTTATAATCAGTACTATGTATTGGATCTAAGGCAAAAGAGCAGTAAGGGCTAGGCAATGGAGGTTAAGTGACTTGCCCAGGGTTACCCAGCTAGGAAGTGTCCAAGGTCATATTTGAACCTAAGACCTCCCTTGCTAGGCCTGGCTCTCAATCCACTGAGCTACCTATCTGCTCCCCTATTGTATCATTTCTTAAAGCATAAACAACTTATTCTCAAATCATTTAGCACTCTTCTTCAAGAAGTACCTCCTGGGTTTTTTTGTGTGTGGGTTTTTTTTTTAAGTATTAGTTATATACTTGCTCATTTCCTTCCCTTCTTCCTCTGTCTGATATTCTTATATTTTTTTAAGGGTGGAGAACAGAAATGAATTTGTCATCAAAGTTTATTAACAGACTACCTGAACAGAAAGAGGAAATAGATAAGGAATTAGGGAAACACTTTACAAACTTGGCATGATATAGTAGTGGCAGAAGATTAATTTAAGAAATTTAAGGGTGTTTGTTCAACTAAGTTATATGAAATTTTAGTATCGCAGTCTCGGTATATAGGATTTACTTGTTGGGATTAAATTTTTCTAATTTATGTTCAAGTGGGTGCCAACTTTGTAACATTAATGTTACTACAAATACTACTAATATTAATGATTTGTAGTTAGTATCCATTTCTTAAATCCTATACTGATTACTTTTTTGCATTTGCTATTTTTGGCTGACACTTATTCAGTTGTTTTTTCAGTTAAGTTGCTCCCCCAAACAAGAATTTCTTTGGACCCCCTGGATTGGGTGATTGATTGGGCTGCTGAACACAGAGAAAGGAAAATTACTCTGCCTTAATTGTTACTAAATATCTCTCTTATCTGATGTAGAAATTCTGGCATTTGTGGCATCTCTTCTGTCAAATTACTTGTTAACAAAGTCTGTATATGATTTAAGATAGTCACATGTACTTTTGAAATTGAGATAGTATCTTATTTAGATTAACATTTCACTTTTAACCTTGCAGTTTTTAGGTGTGTTAAATGTTTCTGGAATGAAAGATATCAATGAGATAAAATAAAAACAGTACTTAGATTTCTAAAGAGTACATTTAAAAATGTTTTCATTCACTGCCAAATCTGTATGTCTTTTATCATATCTTTGTAAAGTATTTATAAGGTACAATATATTTTTGTCCCCATATCATTAGCCTTTTCCTATATTTTTGGATTTATTAAAATTTAAAGAATAATTTTAAAATAAGCACATAAAACTACTTTATTTTGTTACTTTTCCCAAATAAAATGGCATTCCATTTCTTTTCCAGCTCAAAAGCTTGGGTTTACCCTTGTTCATTTGTTGTCTAAATTGCTCTTCATTTACTTACAGCTAGAAAATTACCAAATCCTTGAGGGATTATGGTGGGAGGTGGGGTGACTTAAAGGAAGAGGAATAGAAAGTGAAAGGGGCTGCAGTTCAAAGTTCCTAGTCCAATTTAATTTCTTCTTGTTTACTAACATGTATCCTCCTACCCAACTTTCCTATTAGACTGTTCAGTACATTAATTTGCCTAGCAAAATTTGTAATTGTGTTCCCACTTGAAAAAATCAAGTGAATTCATTTAAATAGAAGACAACTTTTATAAGAACACTTTTGAAGTTTTTTTTTTCCTTAGGAAACTAGAGTTTAAAGATCACTGAATAGATCAGGCTTTTCATTTATTTTCTGTTAATCACTTCCACTTATATATAACCATAAGATGAATTTCTTTTTGAGGTCATTTTCTGAATTTGAAGACAGGAAAATTGGTATTATATGGAGTCTGAATATAGTTATAAGCCTTAATTACTTAAGTAGCTTATTTTTAGTCTTAAAAATGTTTTATTGGTAATTTTACATAATGCTGGGTGACTGTAAATATTTTTGCCTGCATTAGTATAGTGATATATGCATAAATGATAATTGTGCCTGAAAATAAGAAACTGCATGTTTTTCAGAGGAATTACTAAAAACATATATAATAAAGAGCCAATTAAAATAACAAAAGCTGACTTAAGAAATAGAACAGATTATTATTAGTTATTCCCAAGTTCTGTGAAATACTCCATATTTCTGTAGTAAGTATTTTTATACATGTTGATAGCACTGAATAAATCTGGGGCAAGGAACAAGTGATAAAATTATTATTCATTTAAAGCTTTTTCAGGAATACAACTTTTTAAAATAGAAATTTGTTCTGTTGCTGGATTGTTCTTGTTGTTTTGGCAAAGACATACAATCATTTTAAAGGGAAAATTTTATATAATATGGACAATACCCATGTGTGATAATAATAGTACGTTATCTAATTACAAAGCTAAACAATTGATACTTTAAAATGTTTAGTATTTTGCTAGTAAACATAATAAATGAATGTTTTAAAAAGCCAAGGGGAAAATTTTTGATAAAACGAGAAGCATAATTTTGTAAGAGTAATTTGGTAAAATGTGTCAAAAAATATTGGCCAAAGTTAATAGAAATCCTTTAATAACAATTTTCCTAATTTAATTACACCAAATATCAGTATGTGTACTTACTTAAGAAAACAACTATTATTAAAATCTGGTTGCTCTAATAGTTGACTGAATTGATCTGACTTGTATGTATATATATATATACACATATATATGTATATATATATATATACACACACACACAAACACACATACAACTGTTTCATAATTCTCAAAGAATACATATCTAGGCAGCTTGAACTATGTTATAAAAATTTGAATTCAGTACATTCCATTTAGTAGTAGCAAAATCAAAGTTTAAGTGTTAGAATTCACTAAGGGTAGCAATAACACTGTATAATGAATGTTGTACCACATCATGGTGCTTTTAACTTTGGATATCAAAATGTTAATTCTACAAATGTGGTCTTTAGTGTAGATTGCAACAAAATTATTAATCCTAATGTACTTTTATGTAAAACATGTTTTGGACTGTGCACGAGAGTCTGTCATGAAATGTGGCACATGTTGGCAAAAATCTTTGTATTTGCATGCTCTAGAGAAGTGACTAAAGAAACTAGAAAACTGTAAACTTTAATGAGATTCTCCATTTAATGATGAGGCTTCTCCTCTGGGTGAAGATGACCTGGACATTCCTTTCTGTATTATCAGAGCTAGAACCACTCTGACTATGTTGGTCTGCAGAAGCAACACTAGATGGTGGTGACTTAGTTTTCTCCTTAAAGTCTGTAATAATGATTTGTTACTTCCAGATGCTGAGCAGGACTCTGATCCACATTTTTCAGTCGTGGCCTGGGTTTCTTATAACTGTTCTTTTTGTTAGTTGTTTCTTTTTCACTTTTTCCTTTTCTAATTTATCTTTTTTCTCTTTCTTTGATTGTGGTGGAGGTACAAACTGCTGGGTAACTTGCTGAACTTGCTGAGACAGGTTGAGGTTTCCTAGTAGAAGTGCCCTTTCTCACATCCCATATTATGCATTTGAAAACCTTTGCGCTGTTCTGGAAGGTGCAGACACTACCTTCCCAGTATCCCTCATCTGAGGAAGGCTTCAGCTGCCACTTTGGCCTGGTCTGGCTCTTCTTGTCTCCCATGGCTCAGCTAAAAAAAAAAAAAAGACACCCCAGAACTCATGGCTGCTAGCTCAGTGTTTGTCAATAAACAAGTAGCTATTTTTAAAAGCTTATTTTAGTAGCTTAAAACTGCACTCAGACTTTTTGGACATTATAATAGCCACAACAATGACCAAAAAAAACCAAACAACTCAGTCCTTTTCTCCTCTTAAATTATATTTTAAAATATAAACAGAGATAAGGAAGCTGTAGAGGTTGAAAAGAACAATTAAAAAAACACCACACACACACACACACACACACACACACACACACACACACACACATAAAATAGTCCTTACTTGTATAGCTTATATCTTACTGTCTTATCTATCTGCTTCAGGTCTGAAAATGACAAAAACAGAGGAATATAATACCAAATAATACTATGATGCTAGGATTAGGAGGTGGCAATAAGGAAAACTTAACTGGCTTTTCCATTCTGAGATGAGGTACCTAATTATTTGCCTGCATAGTGTTTGTATTACTGTTATTAATAAATGGATATTTTTATTTTTTTATTTTAATTTTTTTCCATTTGAATACGTTTATTTAGTCAATTTAGAACATTATTCCTTGGTTACAATAATCACATTATTTCCCTCCCTCCCCTCTACCCACCCTTCCCACAACCCACATGCAATTTCATTGGGTATTACTTGTGTCCTTGATCAGAACCTATTTCCATGTTGTTGATGTTTGCATTAGGATGTTCATTTAATCTACATCCCCAACCATATCCCTTTTATCCGTGTATTCAAGCAGTTGTTTTTCTTCAGTATAATAAATAAATATTTTTAAAAGATGAAAACATTTTCATTATTTTATTTTCTAATAAATTGGTTTCCCCCTCATGATAGCATCTTTTGTTTATCTTTTATGCTAAAATTTATCAAACAGTTCTATTGGCATTGTAGACAGCATTTTCCTTAAAGATATTCATAGTTTTTTCAAGATAACTAATAGACTTTTTATACTGTAAGGGTTAAAAGGGGTTTATTTTTAAAAGGGTTGGATTTTATATTTTAAGAGTGTGGTTGCCAGGAATTTAATTAATTCCAAAGAGATTTTATTTACAATTTCATTACAAAATATAGAAAGAGTGAAGCAAGAAATCAGAGAGAGGATAAGGTAAGATATCTAGCCTCAGCACTAAGTAATTTATCTCCCCACCCCTTGCAAGGAGTTAGTCTTAGTGGGCCTTGGCAAAGCCGAAGCCCTGGGGAAGCCTTTCTCAAGAGTAGGTCTTTACCTGAGGCCAGTCCCTTCAGAGAAAAACCAGCAAAAGAGTCAACCTTTCACTCACCACTTGTCAGTCCAGTCAGCAGGTTCTTTTATCAGCCTCACTAGGAAACAGAGTCTCAGGTCCAGTCAGCACTTTAAGGAATGAAGAATTGTGTTCTCACAGAAGTAACAGCTCCTTTTAAAGATGCTTCTTTTGAGTCACTTCCTATATCTTCCCCTAATTTTGCATCTACCAATCACAGGTGAAGTTCTGCTCTAGGACTGCCCAGGAGGCAGGCAGCTGATTCTGATTCATCACCCACTGTACATGTGGGTCACAGACCTCCTACTTCATGATTAAGTGAGATATTTGCACTTTTGGTGATTAGATCTAAAAATGGGCAGATCTCCATACTTAACTTTAAGTAGGGTGTTTACATTATGAGGATTAAATCTAAAAATAGTCAGGGGTTACAATTTAGTCTCTCCAATTAGGGGAGAGTTAAGTATTTTCATTGTTATAATCAGGGGAGTGTTAAATTTAATCTTCACAATACCTATGTGCAAATAGTAGAAATTTGGGACTAGTGAGTATTGCTAAACTTTTTGTAGGCATTAAGATTTTTATTTACTTATTGATAATGTTTGTTCTTTGTGTCTTTACTTCTTTCTTACTGAAGTCCAAAATGAATATTAGAGCTTCCTATTTTATCTGTTTTAGCCTTATTTTCTTTTCCTTTGAATAGGACTAGAAGAGACCAGAGTCCAGATTTTCTGCCACCTTTCAGATAGATCCACATCTACATAGATCAGTTATCTTAGGTCAGAATCTTTCTTATATTAAAGACTTTTAATAAATAAACTTTACAATGAAGTAAGCAAACCTTTTCAGAAAATTTCTAATGCTAAATTGTGAATACTTTTGTTTATTCCTGTTTTCTACGTTTAGGGTAAGAAAACACTGTCTTCAGTATTATGAGTTTTCATATTGTATTCATGCTGTAGGTCTCCTTTCCTTGGTTAAATATGCCTGATTCTTATATTTTTCCCCTCTAAGCCTTATTTTTCAAAAATTTTCTTTATTGCTATCACTCATAATCTTTATATCGTCATAAATTGTGAGGCTTAGAATTTGGATTAAGAATGTGAAGTTCTTTGTACCAATGCAAGTTTTTGCCTTTTCTATAAATTACAATTTTAGAGAGTTGCCTAGAGGTGAAGGGTTTTGGCTAGACTTATACTGCCAGGTGATATGTCAAAGGCAAGATTGGAACCTAACTCAGGCCTACTTTTTATTCAGAACTTGGGTATCAATGAGTCTGGTCAGGTTTTAACAAAAAACTAGTCAATATTATATACTCAGTGTCCTGCTATATACAACATGGGATTCTAGATTCTGGATGAGACCTCAGAGGTCACCTAGTTTTGCCTCTTTATTTTACAGAAAAAGAAACAGAAGCACTTGGAGGTTCAATAGCTTGTTCAAGGTCAGGCCCTCCCTGAGGTATGGTGATTCTACTAATACTTCTTTTCAAAAGTTAAAGGTCAAGGATAGAAAGATGTGGTGTTTCCCTATGATGCTTGCTCTCCTGTCTTTCCTTTGAGGGGGCTCATGCATATAACATGCCATTTCCTTCCCAGTCCATAATGTAGATGACATCCTCTATTTTTCTCTTGCATTCACCGCACATGTTCAATTTGTTGTCAAGTCCTGACATTTCTACCATCACAGTATCTTTTGTTTTCCCATCTTGCAAGTCATTTTACCTCACACTTAGATTACTATTGCAGCAGCCTTCCAGCTGGTCTTCCAGACTATATCACTCTCCTTTCCCTACTCAGTAAACTCCACTGGCTCCCTATTGCTTCAAGGGTCAAATATAAAATCTTTTGTTTAGTTTTTAAAACCCTTTATAACCTGACCCTTTCCTTCCTTCCCAAATCTTCTTATACCTCACTCTACTCAGTATACTCTACTTTCCAGGGGTTATTTGGCTCCTTGCTATTTTTCTTACGGGATACACCATCTCTAGATGCTGATGCTACATTTTCACTGGCTGTTCCTTGTGTTTGGAATTCTCTCTCCCCTTCCTACCTTCTGTAAGATACCTTCTCTCCCCTCCTCCTTCAAGCTAGTTCCTTCTTCCCTCTATGATTATCTTTAGTTTTTACTGTATGTAGATAGTTTGTATATGGGTATTTGCAAGTTATCTCTCATTAATTAGATTATGAGTTAGTTCCTTGAGAGCAAAAACTTTTTTTTCTTCTTTTTTTGTATCCTTAGTACTTAGCACAATGCCCTGGCACATAATAGACCCTTAATACATTCTACCTTCCCTCTATAGTGGTTTTAACTTGTATGTTTCTAGTTGTTTAAATAACTCCTTTGTTAGAATGTGACATCTTATGGAGGGCAGGGACCACATTTCTTGCCTTTCTTTGCCTCTAGCTCTTAATAGTACCTGACACATAGTAAGCACTTAATAAAATATTTGTTGTTGACTTGACTTTTTCTCTTTCACTACCAGTTCAGTTAATTCAAAATCCCCATTTATGCCCCTGATCCCATTTTTTCTAGCTTTCTGCTGAATGTGGCTTTACCAATTAATCTTCCTTTTTTTTTTTAAAATGTGAATTCAGTTTCCTTCTCAGTTGTCAGCTCTGCCTGCCACCTACAAACATGTTCAGGTTTCCATTGATCTTTCTAGCTCTTGAGACACCACCCTTTTGGCATCTCCCACCTTATTTCTCTTCCTTTTACTGACCAGTCCTCTCAAAATATAGTCATATCCGATATGGTTGCCTGGTCTGTCATCATTAAGTGGCAACGTTGTCTATTACTGTTTTATAACACTAGGTTTATGGAATGAATTGTCCTCAATAATTTTCTAAACATGATTTTGTAGATCCTAATTATCATTTTAGAGGAAGTATACTTATGGTTTATACTCAATGATTTTTTAATTCAGTGATTCAGTCCTTTGTGCTCTCTGTCAAATTACATATACCTTTTATTTATATATGTTTACATACTAAATCTCCCTGTGGAATGTAAACAGTCTTGTACCACCAGCTGCCTATTGAATCTCAAATTATGTCCTGTAGACAATTTAAACTCAATCTAAACAAAAAACAGAACTCATTATCTCCCCCCACCCCCTTCTGAATGTCCTTATTTCTGTGGGTTGCGCTATCCTCCCAGTCACCCAGGCTGATAGCCTAGGTCCATATTGGCAAAGATGTGGCATGTGTGCCCTGATAGCATGGAGGAGGCTGCTCTCTTCCCCCTCTCTATTGGAACTGGAGACATTTTTTGCTTTCCCCATCCCTCTGTCTGGCAGACCAATGTGAGCACTTCTTCCCTCTGCTCTCTGGGGTAATGCAAGGGGCTCACAGGCTGCTTGAAGGTGCACTCTCTAAAAAGATTTGCCAACACTGACCTAGGTGTTATTTTTGACTCTTCACTTGAATTTATTCAGTTTGTTGCCAAATCCTATCATTTCTACTTTTGTAACATCTTTTGGATGTATCTCCTTCTCTCCTTGGACATAACTGTCACTCCTCTAGTCCAGGGCTTTGTCATTTGACCTATCTTATTAGTTAGCATATGCTTTTGTGAAATGATTTTCTTCCTTAGAAATTCTATCTCCCTGACTTTTTGTCTTTCTTAGACTTTTTTTTACTGGCTTCTTCTTTCTTCTCAAATACAGATATTTCCTAAGGTTCATTCCTTGACCCTCTTTCACTTTTTTCTATAATGTTTCTCTTACTAATCATTCTTCCCAGAGCTCCAGAACTGTACTTCCAAATGCTTGATGGATATCTCTACCTGGATGACCTTTGGACTTCTTGAGCTCAGTATATCTAAAGTCAAACCCATAATTTTCCTAAATGTCCTCTTTCTGACTTCCATTTTAAAATACCGCTATCATTCTGAATGTCAGTCATTTCAATTCTCTTTGATCTCTTCCTTTCCCTCATCCATCATTCTATTCCTGCAGTGTCCTCTGCATTTCTTGACTGTTTTCTAGTCCTGCTGTATTCACCCTGGTTCAGATTCTTCTTAACTCTCTGCTGGAATATTGGAACTGTTTCTCTTGATGACTTCTCTTCATTTTGCAAGCTACAGTCAAATTAATTTTCCCCTAAGCATAACTGTGATCTGGTAATTCTTTTGCGCAGAAACATATGATTGCTCCCCATCATTTAAAAATGCATTATCACTATCCTTGGTTTTTTCTGTTGCCTCTATTTTCTACTGTTCCCCTCTCCCCATTCCTTTCTGGAGTGCTTCCTCTTCTAATAAGGAAGAAAAAAAGGACAAAAGAAAAAACATTCTGTACAACTAACCAAACATACCTCCATAGTCATAGTATATGAAATACTCCATATTCACATTCTTATACCCCTGCCAAGGGAGGAAAGAAATTAATTGTCTTTTCATTTATCTTTTTTTGGGGGGGCCAAGCTTGGTCATTATCATTTTGTAGAATATAGTTTAGATCGTTTTGTTGTTGTTCTTTCAACTTAAATTGTTATAATCATTGTGTATATTGTTTGCCTGGTTCTTCTTACTTCACTTTATATCGGTTAATAGAGTCTATGCATTTTTCCTGTATTCATGTTTATTGTTTCTTTGAGCAAAGCAACATTCCATTACGTTGATGTACTATAATTTGTTTGTACCAAAATTGTTCATCATAATGGGCAAATACTTTATTTCTGGCATTTTGCTTCCATAAAATAAGTATTTTTGTTTATATGTATTTGGTATAATTTTTATTGACCTTTGTGAAGTATGTTCCTAATAGTGGAATCTCTGGGTTATGTGTAATATATAGATATTTTAGTTACTTATTTAGTTATATAATCCCATATTATTTTTCAAAAGTATTTGAGGGAGGAGAGGGAATAAGCATCTATTAAGTGCCTACTATTTGCCAGGCACTATATTGATTGATTTACAATTATTTAATCCTCACAACAACCCTGGGTATTAAGCAGTATTTTTCCTATTTTACAGCTTGGGAACCTGAGACAAATAAGTGAAATAAAGTCTAGGACTTACCCAGGGTTGTACAGCTGGTCAGTGTGTGTGGCTGGATTTGAACTCAGATCTTCCTGACTTTAGGCCTGGCTCTGTTCATTGTGTCACAACTCTACCAACAGCATTTTGCTGCTTGTTTTTCCAATATCCTGCCAACCTTTACTCTTTTATTCTTTTTTTATATCCTTGAATGTGAATGGAAATCTCAGATATACCTCTGACATAAACTGGCTATATGACTCCTGGGTAAACCACTTTTCCTCTCACAGTTAGCCACTGTTAAGTAGACTGGAGAAATTGTTGAACAAGGACTGAACTTCTGGGGTAGGATTCCTTAAGAAACTGACAATCACAAATGTGGGTAAAAAAACTAGTTGGTAATATTCTTGCTAGGTGGGTAAGGAATGGCACATGGAAGAGATAGTATTTGGGTTGACCTTTGGAGAAAATTAGGGATTGATTCTAAGAAGTGGAGGTGAGGAAGAAGTATATTCCAAGTGTAGGGAGTAGCCTAGGCAGGCACCTGGAGGTAAAAGATAGAATGCCTTTTGTCAAGAATATTTAAAAGGCCAGTCTGTTTGGACCAAAGAATGTTTGAATGGTAGTAATGTATTGGAAAGGTAGATTGGTTATGGGTTTTGAAAGGACTTTGAAACAAAAGAACATTGTGATGTGATATGGAAACAAACAAACCAAAAAAAGCCCCAAGCCTTTAGGAATGAATTCAATGTTTTCTAAGTTTTAGGGCTGGTTGTATTGTTCTTGACCCTGAAAATTTGTGGCTTTTAAAATTCCTAGTTTCTTTATCATTTCAGGAGGACAAATATTCCCTCATTTCACAATTATAAAATATTTCTTCCTCCCCTAACCCCAATTTTATAATACAGGGGGAAGAGAAATAAGGAAAGAAGTAGAGTTTTCTGTGGATTCACAGACTTGGATTAATTTGTGTAGGTAACCAAGCAGCCAGTATGAGATATCACCTTCCTAGTAAACATGTTAATTATCATGATAGCAACATAGTAACTATTTTATACCCTCAAAGGGCTTTAGGGTATATATATATATTTTTTAAATATATTTTATTTGATCATTTCCAAGCATTATTCGTTAAAGACATAGATCATTTTCTTTTCCTCCCCCCCACCCCCCATAGCCGACGCGTAAGTCCACTGGGCATTAGATGTTTTCTTGATTTGAACCCATTGCTTTGTTGATAGTATTTGCATTAGAGTGTTCATTTAGAGCCTCTCCTCTGTCATGTCCCCTCAACCTCTGTATTCAGGCAGTTGCTTTTTCTCGGTGTTTCCACTCCCATAGTTTATCCTTTGCTTATGAATGGTGCTTTTTTCTCCTGGATCCCTGCAAGTTGTTCAGGGACATTACACCGCCACCAATGGAGAAGTCCATTACGTTCGATTATACCACAGTGTATCAGTCTCTGTGTACAATGTTCTCCTGGTTCTGCTCCTCTCGCTCTGCATCACTTCCTGGAGGTTGTAGGGTATATTTTTTGTTTCAAAATCATTCAGTAAGCAATCACTTGTCTTTTTCCTTCCTTGGATTTCTGGGAGCATCATAAACCATTAGTATATTTTACTCTTACATCCTGGATTTGTTAGGCTAATGAACCATCCAGTCAGTTGAGGACCTAATTACAGAATCACACTTTGAGACTTTTTGATAAGAGTCAGAAAACTTGTAGAAGAGTTTATAGGGAAAGTCAGGTATAATAGTGACCTCTGTCTGATCTTATGCAGCAGAATTATATACTACATCTGCTTGATTAAATTTGGTCAAGTGAATTTTCTTATCTGTGACTGCTTGTAAGGGTCTACCCTAATTTGTTTCTTTGAAACCTTTATCTAGTGGAAACTAGTGATACCAGAAGAAGCTGGAAACATGAGATTATTCCCATTTAATAAAAAAAATTTTTTTATCCCATTATGCTTCTCTCCACCCTAAAGCCTGGACTCTAGAAAACATTTGTCAAAAGGAATAAGAAATTATTAAAAATCTTAATGAATAAATATATTAAAAGGTTATGTTATCTTGTAAAATAAAAAGGAGCATTTTGAAAGAGCTCTCAGGCTATCTGTCCAAACAGTTTCTAGCCATCAGTAGCTAGATGGTCATTTAGGTTTGATTTAAGAAATACCAAAAATGATCTGGCAAGGATACCTAGGCTATGATAGAATCATCCATATCTCCCTCCATGAATGAGACTCATTCCTCTTTCTCAGGAGTTTGCATCACCAGGACAAAGGGAAACATTCTTCACACTCCTTCAGTGGGAACATAAGTTAGATTCTAAAAACTAACATGGCAAAGGAGGGAGGGAGGAACGGGAGAGAGAGAGAGAGAGAGAGAGAGAGAGAGAGAGAGAGAGAGAGAGAGAGAGAGAGAGAGAGAGAGAGAGAGAGAGAGAGAGAGAGAGAGAGAGAGAGAGAGAGAGAGAGAGAGAATGAAGAGAGAATGAAGAGAGAATGAGAATGTGTGCATCTGTCTGTCTAGGAGGGACAGGACTGAAGGGATTGTCTACTTTTTTAAAGAAGAAATTATTTATAACTCTTAACTTGCTTCACTCTGGCTTTTAACCTCATCTTTCAACTGAAAGTTGATTTTTCCAGTTACCAATGACTGTTTTGCAGTCTTTGATCATTGTTCTCCTTGATACTTTGTTCTCTCTCTCTATTTAACTGACCCTACCCTCTTACTAGTCTGATTGCTTTGTGTCCTTTGCCTCCTTTACTGGAGCTTCATCCTTCATACCTACCAGACATAAACATCCCCCAAGGCTTCTGTTTTGGGGCCTTCATCTCTTTGTTCTTGTAAGAGTCAAAAATGTAAGGGGTTGGACTAGATTATTTAAGAGTATGGTCACCAGGAATTTAATAAATTCTAAATGATTTTTTAGCAATTTATTTATAAAATATAGAAAGAGTGAAAGTAAGAAAATCAGAGAGAGGATAGGATAAGATATCTAACCTAATACACTAAGTATTTTGCTCTGGCCCCTGGCTCAACTCAGGCAGGGTTAATTAGTTCTCAGCTGGAGGGGCCTGTGTCAAGGAAGTTCATTCCTTCCCCCCTCCTGAGTAGCTTGACCTGCCCATCAAACATTTCTGACACAATTGTGCCAGGTTTGCTCCTCTCTACGAGCTGTACATCAATAAAAGTTAAGGCTTTGGGGCTTGTGAGAGGGAGAACCGAGAAGAGAATGAAGAAGGAAGAAGTCGAGAATAGAGCAGGCAGGTAAGAGGGATGGAGGAAGAGACTTGCAGGCTAGGGACCACGTGGTCAGGTTACTTATAGGAATGATTGTTGACCCTTTCCAATAAACTTTATAAAATATATATGTGGATAGAAATAGTATTCCAATTCTTACAGGCCTTAGCCTTGAGCCAAGGACCCGGGGATGAATAAAGAGCTTCAGTTGCGAACCCTCTCTCAAAAGAGGAGGCCTCTCCTGAGGCTTGTTCCTTCAGAAAATCCAGGAAAGGAATCAGCCTTTTTCATTCACCCACATGGTAGTTCTAAGGGAGAGATTTCAGAACAGTCTCACCAAGTCCAAGGTCTCAGGTCCAGTAAGCAGATTCTTTACCAACTTGAACTCAGAACTCTGAAAAACGAACTTTTTCCCAGGAAGTTGTAACTCCTTTTAAAGACACTTCTTTGCATCAGTTCCTGTGCCTTCCTCTACTTTTTTATGTGGACAAATTATAGTCTATAGTTTTGTTTAGGACTGCTCGGGGCAGTCAGTGGTTTCTGATTCGTTACCCACTTTTGCACACATGGGTCACAGACCTCCCCCACTCAGGTGTAAGTGGGGTGTATATACTTCTGATGATTAAATCTAAAAATGGGCCAGGGAGAGTTAATCCCATCTTCATAATCTTCATATTATTTTTATTGCATAGTTAGGTCATGCTTAGTTTGAATAACAAATCCCATGAATTGTTGCATTATTGAATGTTCCTTGTATATTTCTATTGAACTGGAACCAATGACATTATTTTACATACAATTATACTTCAAATTGTGTGAATTTGATTAATGCAACCACCTCACAGAATTTATTATTTGCAATAATTAGGACAGAATAGAAATATAGAATGTCACTGGAAGGAAGAGAGAGAATGTAGAACTCATAATTTTAGAAAATGAATATTAAAAGTTATTTTTGCATGTAATTATGAAAAAATAAAATATTATTAAAATATACCATATCTTTGCCAGGTTACTATTAACTGAAAGATGAAGCAAATATAAAATCCTATTGAATTTATTATTTGTTGATTTTTTAAAAATGAATTTTTTTTAACAAAATGACTCCCTGTATATCAAGATTATTTAAAATTGCTTTGAAAATGTAAAGGAAATAATCCTATTGATTAACCATTTGATAATAAATATAAGACAATAAAACAGGGAGATTTATGTTTACAAAAGATTCACTAGTATGAAGAGGAGGAGATCCAGCAGAGTCTAAATTGAGGAAGAATTTTCAGATATTTCTGTTTGTGTTGATTACGTCTAGCCTCAAGATATTTTGGAGCTTCAAAGAAGAGATTTTTAATTATTCTAGAGTTTGACCTTTCCATCCATATAGGAAAGATCAAATGGATGAAGAATCACCATTTCTTATATTTCAGCATACTTTTAGATGGAAATGCTATAGAAATCCCCAGTTGTTTGTGTATGAGGAACAGACTGTTACAGTTGGACAGTGAGTTAGTCCCAACCTTGAAAAGGAGGAGGAAAACAGGCTAGATTGCTTTGGGGAAATTGCAAATCTTATTTACTTATCCAAGCTTGCCATGAAACAAAGGACCATTTCCCCTCTTCAGTATTTATATTTTCTTTGGGTTGAGCTTCCACAGCAAGCCCTGGAATACCTCTGAACAACTAAAAAGATGAATATCAGATAGAAGACAATAGAAAGACTACACTCCATGACCAATTATATCATAAAAGAATTGTATGTTTGAAACAGAGCAAGGTTTGAAAGGTAGTATTCTCATTATGTTGAAAGAAAACAAGAAAGGAAGACCAGTGAATTGGTTAGACCTTTTATAAACTCTTAGGAGAATATGGATAAGAGTTCCATTGGATAGACAGATATGGGCAGGTTGTGATCTGCAAAGTTGGAGAGATCTCCTGAATTAATGAGATCACAGATCCATTGATTGGATTCCTTTTTAGTTTGATACATAGAGATATCCAGTTTGAAATATTCTATAGGGATTGAAGCTCAGGAGAGAGACAACTGTACTTGTGAGTCATCTGGATAGAAATAAAAATTGAATCCCTTGGGAACCATTAAGGTCACCAAATGAGAAAATGTAGAAACAATATTGAAAAGTGCCTAGGACAAAACCACAATGTACATTGACTATTAAGGGGATGTGATATGGATGGAGAGCTAACAAAGGAGTCTGAAAAAGATGGTCAGATAAATAAAAGGGAAACAGAGAGAGCAGCATAATGTAATATTTATAGGGAAAATGTGTTGGGGATTGAAGAACAGGGAATACTTAAGGTTTTGTAACAGGGAATTGGGAGAGAGGGAATATGGCTGCCGTTGAGATAAAAGGATAGAGATGCCCCTGCTGAGAGGCTATTTTTGAAAAATGGGGTCCAATAAGTACTTTATAGTTGAATGCCTGTCCTGAGGTTCAGCTCCCTCTATGTCCCCCTGAAATGATAGTTCTATCTGACTGTGGTTATTTAAATAAAGATGAATTTTAATAACAAGTTTGGATTGGGGAGGTATCAGGGAAGAGGGAATCAGGATTTCCCTAGATTGAGTTTGAGTCTCTCTCAGCTTTTGAGCTGAGGCCAGGCCTTGCAGGCTGGTGGAGGGATTCTTGTATTCCTGTCTATGCTAATCTGTGCTAATTTTCTTAACTTCAAAGTCTTAGCAGTAGACAGCGAGAGGAAGAAAAGGTTCTGACTTTCAGAGCTGGTTGGGCCTGTCTCTTTGGACTGATGCCCCTAAAGACTGGCCTTACAGTTCAAACTGCTTCCCTTAAATCTTTTTGTCTAATGACACTCACAGGAATACAGGTAGAGCACACAGTTGGGAAAATCAGGAATAGAGGCCCTTCTATCCAGAGACAGGGAGAGAGGCTCCTTCTAGTATGAGGGCCAGGAAGAGAGTCGCAGGGGACCAACTGCCACTCCCAGTTGCCCCTCCCCCCCAACTGTCATTCTTGTCAATATCTTCTAACATTCCAACTGCTGTTTGTTCCACCTGATTGGCAGAAAGTCCAAAACTTGCTTTAGTTTTCCTTTCCACAGTAACGAAACCCCAAAGAGGAAAGAAAAGGGAGATAGTGGAGAACAGTATCATTTAGGTCAAGAAGAATGAGAAGTGAGTGTGAAAAGATCATCAGATTTGACAACTATAAAGAGATGATTGGTAATTTTGGAGAGAACAGTTTTAGTGGAGTGATGCAGTCAGAAGCTAGGCTGAGAAATGAGAGGAGGGATATAGAACTTTAGTTTGAGAAGGGGGTACTTTTTTTTTTTTAAGGATGGTGGAGAAGTTAGTATATTTATTTGTAGCAGGGAAGGAACCAGTAGACAAGGAAAGATAGAAGATTGGGAAAAGGGGTTGAGATTAAGGGTGTATGTAGAGATGTTGTCCTCAGTTGAAAAGGGCTACTTTTTGATGAGAGACCAGAGAAAAAGGAAAGAGAATGAGGAATGGTTTTGAATTGAATTAATTTTTATTTTCCAATTTGTATCTTCTAGTGTATATGTATGTGGGTGTGGGTTTCTTAAAAAAGAAATTCCTTATAACATTAAAAACCAGTTGAAATTTAATTTCATGTTAATCAGTCAATAAGCATTTATTAAGCACTTATCTTTCCAGGCACTGTGCCAAATTGATCACTTTTAGTAATGTATAGGAAAGCCATGTTTTAAATCTCAATTGATGTAAAAATAGCCATTGCTTATTGTATGATGATCAGCTGTGAAACTCTTAACTACTTTCAGCAATACAATGATCTAGGACAGTGATGATGGACTTATGACAAAGAATGCTATCCACGCTTCCAGAGAAAGAACTGTTGCAGTCAGAATATAGATCAAGCATACAATTTTCCACTTTATTTGTGCTATTTGTGCTTTTATTTTGGGGTTTTGGTTTTATATGAGTATTCTTATTCCAATGACCAATATGAAAATATGTTTTACATGATAATACATGTGTAACCTAGACCAAATTGCTTACCATTTCCAGGAGTGGGGAGGGAAAAGAGAAAAAGAAACATTTTGGATTTTATAACTTCAGAAACCATATGTGGAAAATTGTTACTACATGTAATTGAGAAAATAAAATATCTTTAAAGATTAGCCAATCCTATTTGCCCCATTCTGCTGTTGATGACCCCTTCTGAAAGGAAGTACTATTTTAACTGATTTGGCCTATGTTATGAGCTAAATAAACAGACTTTTATGGGCTACCCTAGAAACTTAAGTTTTTTATATATCTACACATACATATATATTTATACATATACAATTTATTTAAAGTCTTACTTTCTATCTCAGTACTGATTCTAAGGCAGAAGGGTGGTAAGAGCTAGGTAACTGGGGTTAAGTAACTTGTGCAGGGTCAAATAACTAGTAGGTATCTGTGGCCACATTTGAACCCTAGACCTCCCATTTTCAGGTCTAGTTCTTTATTTACTGAGCTACCTAGCTGGCCTCCTATATTGTTTTGATGGGAAGATAGGTTCCAAACAATTTTCTTATGATAGAACTTACGTGCGAACAATGTGGAGAGGTACAGAAGAGTAAAAAAGTTTAGGGTGATAGGACCTAGGAGAGACAAGATACTTCTACTACTGACTGCCATGGCAGTGAGAGTGTTTTAGAAAATTCACCAGTTGGTTACCTTGCCACAATTTTAGTTCTTCGTTATAGGGGTAAGGCCCATGGTCAGTTTTCTGTCATGTTTCTATCTAACCAACCTTGCCTATTTTTTTGGGGTTTTAAAAAATCTACTTTTATTAAAACTTGCTTGTCTTTTTCTCCTTTTTCTGCTTTGTGGCTTTTCTCTTTTTGAAAATGTAGATTTTTTATTATGAACCTAAGTATTGACAAATGCAAACATTTCCGCATATGCAATTGTTTTCCTATACCTTGTTGTTTTGCATCGGTATAAACAAGGCATACCAGGTTTTTCTAAATTGTCACTTTTGTTGTTTCTTAAGGTACAATACTATGTCATTGTATCCACATACCATAATTTTTTATTTTTATTATTTTATTTATTTTTAAGTATTTTTCCATGTTTCCATGATTTATGTTCTCTTCCTCCCCTCCTCCACCCCCCCACCCCCCCCCACTCCCAGAGCTGACAAGCAATTCCACTGGGTTATACATGTATTATCACTCAATACCCATTTCCATATTATTCATTTTTGTAATAATCTTTCAAAACTCAAACTCCAAATCCTATACCCATATGAACAAGTGATAAATCACATGTTTTTCTTCTGTGTTTCTTCTTCCACAGTTCTTTCTCTCAAATGTAGATAGCATTATTTCTCATAAATCCTTTGGGATTATCCTGAATCATTGCATTTCCGTTAGTAGCAAAGTCTATTATATTTGATTGTCTCATAATGTTTCAGTTACTGTGTACAATGTTCTCCTGGTTCTGCTCATTTCACTCAGTGTCAGTTCATGGAGGTCTTCCCACTTTTTAAAGAAATCAAGCAGTTCATCATTCCTCATAGCAGAGTAGTATTCCATCACTATCATATACCACAATTTGTTCAGCCACTCCCCAATCAACTCTCTCATTTTCCAATTTTTTGCCACCACAAAAAGTGAGGCTATATTTTTGTTCAAACATTTTTTTTTATCTCTTTGGGGTACAAACCTAGTAGTGGTATTGCTGGATCAAAGGGCATGCATTCTGTTAAAGCCTGTTAAATTTATGGTTGGACTGAATATATTTAATTGATTGTCAGGGATTTAATTACTAAATCCCAGAAATTAATTACTAAAGTCAGTCTTTATACTCACCATGTGTCAGTTCAATCAGCAGATTCTTTATCAGCCTCAACTCCAGTAGAACTGCTTCTTACAGGAGGTTCCACTCCAAGTGTGCGTCTCTTCACTCCAAGTGTGTCTCTTCACTCCAAGTTTCTGTGTGTGTCTGTTTCCACTTTTAAAGACCTTTTTCTATTGTGTCACTTTCTGTAAATTTTTAGCCCACGTTTTACTCCAGGACTGCCTACTCTTTCACATGTGGGTCACAGACATCCCACTCAGTGCATGAAATGGTTGTTTATACCTTTTTGTAGTTAAAATCCAAAATGGGTAGATCTACATACTCAACTTTAAGTACTGTGCTACATTTTGGGGGATTAAAATCTAAAAATAGACAGGGGATTACAATTTAATCTTCACAATCAAGGAAGAGCTAAGTACCTTCATTGTACAATCCGGGGAGAGCCAAATCCAATCTTCACAAGCCCTTTGGGCTTAATTCCAAATTGCTTTCCAGAATCACATACCATCATTTTTTCAGCCATTTTCTGATTGATTGGCACCCACTTTGTTTTTAGTTTTTTGCTACATAAGTGCTGCTATAAACATTTTCATACATATGGGTCTTTTCCTTCTTTTAAAAAAACATTTTGGAGATAGTGAGTTTAATAGTGATGTCACTCAGTCACTGGATAATCACAGTGAGTTTTTGGGTATAGTTCAAATTATTTTCCAGAGTGGTAGGACCAATTCATGGCTCTACCAGTAGTACATTAGTGTACCTACTCTCTTCTAGAAGTTCTTCCAATAAATGCCATTTTCACCTTTCAACATCTTTGTTAATATGAAGTTCATGAAGTAGAACCTCAGAGCTATTTTATTCTGCGTGGCTTTTTATTAATGAGTTAGAGAATTTTTTCATATCATCATATTAGCTTTCCTTTATTTTTTGAGAACTCTTCATTCTTACTCTTTGAGTATTGGGAAATGGCTCTTTTTAAATGTATTTTTATTAGTTTCTATAGATTTTTGCTATTTGCTGCAAAGACTTTTCTCCAGATAAAAAGTTTTTCTTTTATTGCTTATTGCATTGTACATGATCTTTTCAATTTTATGTACATGGAATCAAATTGTCCTTTCTACAAATCCAACTTTGCCCTTGCCCTTACTTTTGTTCTCCAAATGATCTCTAAAGAATTTAATACTTATGTAGTCATTCTCCTCCCCTTCCCTCCCACCCCCCAGCATGTCTACAATATATGGGTTTGGGAAAGTTCAAATTTATGGCCAGAAATAAATGCATGTATGCTTTTACTCTACATCTTAACCATCTGCAACTGAACTCTCTTTTATGAAGATAATCTTCTTGGTCCCATAAGCTCTGTGACAAATGAAATTCTCTAGGGACTGTATTTTTAGCTTTCTAATATAATTTTATTAAAAGACATCAAAATGTCTGAACTAGCTATTGAATTCCCTATACTGTCTGAGCAAGGCCCACATGAAAGAGACTTGACCTAGTGCAGCTGAGCCACCAGGTTTGGGGAGAAAAAAAGGCTCCACCTCTTATCCTGAAAGCCTATCTATGTTACTTGAATTGTCATTATCCCTTCCCCATCCCCTGGACAATAGCCACACAAGAAATGAACTCAAGTGATTAACTCCTAGAAAGTGGCAGGTCTTCTGGTCACTCTCATGTATGACCAGAAGGTGCTTCCAACATGGTGTTTGCTTAGCTGTTGGATTACTTCATCACCCAAGAGAGTTCTTTATAAACAAAGAGCTAATCTGCACTCTGCAAGCTTTTACATCTAAATAGAAAAAGGGAAGACCCAGCATAACCTTGGGAAGAGAGGGTTTTCAGCCTGATAATTAAACTGTTTGAATTTTAAAATGAACATGCTGGGGGGGGGGGCTCAGAAAGGGGTATGATTTAATATTAGCTTTCCACAATACCTGTTGATAATTTGATATATAATATAATTTAGATATCCTCAGAAATTATTGGGGGGAAATGGTAATTTCTTGATGCAATCCAACCCACTTTTCTTCCTACTTTTAATTTTAAACTCTACCCTATTATCCATTTCTGCCTTTCCCAAATTTATACTTATCAGATGAACACTATAAATTGTCCATTTAATTGTATGTTGTAATCTGGAAAATATATATTATTTATCCAGTTGTTTTTTCCTATGTGTTGGGTTAGACTTTTGAGGAGTTTTGGCTGTCTTGTTTGTAATTGAGCAACTAGTCAGAGTAGCAAATGATCTGGAGTCAGGAAGACCTTTGTTCAAATTTATGTAGTCATAAATTTGAGATACTCAGATACTAACTAGCTGTAGTAGAAGTTTGGACAGGTCACTTAACCTCTGTTTACCCCAGTTTCCTCAACTGTAAAATAGGGATAATTATAGCACCTTCTAGGTTGTTGTGAGAATCAAATTATATGAAATTAATGTTTATAAAGTATTTAGTACAGTGCTTGGCACATAGCAGGTACAATTTTACTACTACTATTATTACTGTTAATTATTGTAAACCACAGATTCAAATGGCATATGTATAAAGGGAATTAAAAGGTAAATGATTTCCCCTTGATCTTAGAATGGTGCAGGGGAAAAATCAATAGATTTGGAATCAAGAGACTGAGTTCAAATCCCAACTCTGACTATGTGGTCTTGGGCAAGTCACTTTACTTATGTGGACCTCAGTTTCATTATCTGTAAAAGGAGAATTTTGGATTAGATGCCCTCCATTGACTTATCTATGCTTCTATGAAGTAGTGATCCCATAATTTATATTACATGTTTTATTATGCCTTTTTTAAACCTATGATTTATTTTTTCATTAAAAAAATATTTATCTCTTCTTCTTCCCACATCATTCTCACCTACCACTAAGAAGGAAAGAAAAACAAACATGTATAGTTAAATCAAAACAAGTTCTCACATTTGCCACATCATATCTTTTTTAGTTCCATAGTTATAATGTATAGTAGCATTGGTGACAGGCAATATTTTTTCATTCATTAATTTTTTTCTTCTTCTGAATTCTAGTGCTACATTATATCCACATTATTTACTTTGATTAGGATTTGTCTTTTCTGCTTAGTCTGTTTTTGCTGTCAAAATAATCATTATTGGGAGATCCTTTTAACTACTTGAAATATTTATTTAATACTTAAAGAATCCATTTGATTGGTATGCATATTTCATTCACCAATAAAAATCCAGTCTCTGTGTAACTTAGTAAATAAATGCCATAGCCAAAAATTTTTTTATAATCCTTTAGGCAGCACATTAATGAGCCTTTCTTCATCTAGATAGTCTGGTCCTTGGACAATAGAGAGGTTTTATCACAAAACTTAGTACTTGGTGCCTTTCCAGCTGGAGCCAGGACCAGCCAGATGTTGCACAGGAGCTTTTCATTTCCACTATTTTGCCAGAATGTTTAATATCTTTTAATTTAGGAGATTCTTTCCTAAGTTCTAAGTCTATGGAGAACCATTTTTCCTATTAGCAAAATCTGAAGTTTATTGCCAAAAATCTCTGGTCTGGACTTAGAAGTTTATTATACTTAGGAAGTTTACAACAGACAAAAAAAGGTAATTAAAAATAAGATTTAAAAAACCAAGGAAGGATAGAAGGGAGAACATATCAAGTTTTAGACAACATAAATATTCTGGACCTAGGTGTATTTAATGATTTTTGTTGTTGTTGTTGATATCACCATAGAAAACATTTGACTTAATTTTGTGAGAACCTGTGAAAATATACCTTCTGCTACTGTGAATATCTTTATAAAGAGGTCTGAGAAACACACTACAATTAAATAGATTTGGAACTGAATGGCATATTCAAAGTAGTCTTTAATGGTTTGATGTTCAGGTTGGCAGGAAGTTTGGAGTAGAGTGCCAAGGGATCTGTGCTTGGTCCTGTTCTCTTTTAATGTTATTATCAGAAATTTTTACTATATTGATGGTATAGATAGCATGCTTTAAAATTTTTGTAATGAAATTAAAGCAGTTGTTCCTTTCTTTTATTCACAAGGTAGCCAAAACTTTATACTTTTTCTTGAATGCAAATTACAAATCATATTATATTAGAGTTTTATGAACTGGTTAGCATTTTAAATAAAATTAAAATTTAATATTGGTGGGCTTTTTAATAGGTTTTCTTTTTATGAGATAAAACAGTAATTGCATTTTTATAGCCCTTTAAGGTTTGCAAAGTATTTTATAAATGATATTTTTCCTTACAACATTTTTGGGAAATATGTGCTGATTATTCTCATTTTATGGATTAAGAGAGTGAGCAATCAGATTAATATACTTACCCAGGGTCACAGATAGATTTGAATTTAGTTCTTGCTCTATCTAGGTCTAGCATTTTATCAATACTGTGCCACCTAGCTGACAGTGAAAAAAGTTTTGCTCATTTAAACATTATCTTTTAAAGGTTACTTTTATTTGGAATAGTAAAAGTGAGATGTTATTTACATAAGTATTTCAAGACTGTATCCTAATTGTAGGTTCCCTCTTTTCTAATACAAACTGAATACCTTTGTTAATAAGGCTTTTAAGAGCTACTTAGTCAGTAGCCACTCTCAAGGTGGCTAGGCTGTTCTCAGATAAAAGGTGATCCCATACTTCCTTCCTGCTTGGGGTTATACCATGCCAGATGTTGTGCTCTACTGGCATAGTCTATAAAAAAATCAATCATCTCTTCCCCATGATAAAACACCAGAGCAGGACTTTACTAAGTGTGTATATATCCATTATATACATCCATACATGAAATACATATGTGTATATATTTATACATATAGTTTTAAATTAAGTAAGGTATATGTAGTCACTTAAGCATACCCTTAAACCTGACTTCAGAAAAATGAGTGGATTTATATAAGAAATAATTTAATGCTGTGCCTATTAAAGTAAAATTGCTTATGATCTTTCAAAGCAATAAGTAAATACATACACACATACATATCTTCTACAACATTTAACTACTTCCATTGGCCTCTAAAGTTTTTCTTTTTTCAAGTATAACTAGAACAGTTTAGTAAATCAACATGTATACAAACATGTCACATTGAAACTAATAGACTAAATTAGTTAATTAGGCATTTTCAAGAACTGGAGGTTATTAAAACATGATCAGAATGTTTTCATAAGGGAAAAATAATGCTAGAGGAACAAAAATACACTACTTCAGAACTTATATTGGACTTAAAGTGTGTTTATTTTTAACTTTTCTTTATGATTTAAGAAAATTTGTTGCTATTTATTAAAAGTATAATTGCATTATTTTTAATGGATAGATTGCATTAATTTCCTAAAATAAGTTGCAATATGTGATATAGATAAATAAATGTCATTTTTGCTAGTATCTTGGACTGTAGTTAAATGAAGAGAAGTTATTGAAACATATACATTACCTACCAGTTATTCTTGACCTACATAAACTTTTAGAAACTTAATATCTAGCAGACATACAACCAGCACATTTTTCCAGATGGAGAAGCCAACTATGATGATTGTTAAGCTTGAAGTATTTTGAAGAGAATTAATGTTGTCTTTTCAATGTAGAAAGTTGTTGACATAATGGCACTGCCAAGTAATCTATTTTAGAGATTTTAGAATGTTTAAGATGAAACTTTCACCTAGGGATCCACTACCCTTATTGAGAGTTAATAGAGAACCAGATCTCATGCTTATTTTAAGTACCTTATACCCAGATTATGCTCTAGGTAGTCTGAACACGTTAACTCTTTCAGGTTCCTAGGGTAGCCTTGTGATGAAGTTAAAAGTCAACTTACATTAAAAAATTTTTTTCTTAGTCTGAAAGTTTTGCCTGTCATAGTAATAATATATTTGACTTAAAAATATACATTTATGCTATGTGCGTTTTCATTTAAATCTCTGATACAGAAAGACGCAATCCTTTTGATTTAGCCACAGGGTTTCTTTGTTTTTCTTTTTCTATCTGGGTTACACATGCATTATCATGCAAAACATATTTCTATATTGTTCATTTTTATAGGTGAGTAATCTTATAAAACCAAAACCCCCAAACATAAACCCAAATAAACAGCTGAAAAACCATATGCTTTCATTACCATTTTGACTCCCAATGGGATTTTTTTCTAGCAGTGAATAGCATTCTTTGTCTTAAGTCACTCAGAATTGCCCTGGATCATTTTGTTACTGATAATAGCTGTCTATCACAGTTGATCATTCCACAGTATTGCTGTTACTGTGTATAGTGTTCTCCTAGTTCTGCTTGTTTCATTCTGCACCAGTTGATGGAAATCCCTTCAATTTCTAGTTCTTTGCCACCACAAAAGAGCAGCTCTAAATATTTTTGTATAAGTAGAGTATAAGAATATTAAAGTAGACCAGTGGTTCTCAACCTTTCTAATGACGTGACCCCGCAGTACAGTTCCTCATGTTGCAGTGACCCCAAACCAAAAAAATTATTTTGGTGGCTACTTCAAAACTGTAATTTTGCTACAGTTATGATTTGGAATGTAAATATGTGATATGCATTATGTATTCTCATTGCTACAAATTGAGAGGTTGAGAACCACTGAAGTAGACGGAGAAAATCTTTGTCTTTCTGTATTGTTCTAAATTTTGAAAAATAATTCAGATGGGTCATTGAGTAAAGAATAACAAGGAAAATGCCTGAGAAATTGTAATTTAATGAATGGTTTAGTGGCATGTGTTAAGGCCATTAGTAGATATTAATAGAGGGTGCAGTGGATAATGTGCTAGACCTCAAGTCATTAAAATCTGAGTTCAGATCTAGCCTTAGACACTTAGTATCTGTGTGACTCTGGGCAATCTCTGTCTGCCTCAGTTTTTTCATCTGTAAAATGCCTCCCAGTTTTTTTTTATGAGTTAGATAATATTTGTAAAGTACTTAGAAGACTCTTACAAACTGCATAAATGCTGTTATTATATTATAAAATGGAGAAGTAAATATGTTTAATTTGTAGGTGTGGATCTTAAGCAATAATTTAAAGAAAAAAGAAATAGGAAATAAATCAGTATCAGAATTTATTAAATGGCAATAAAATGAAGTTAATTTATCCCTCAAATATTTTTTCAATGTATGCTAATATGTAAGGTAATATTAAACCTTATAATAGGCACAGAAATACACACACAGAGAATGCATTTACTTGGAGAAGTAAGATGTACAGAGAATTAGCCCACAAAATATTAAATGATAAATGCCATGAGGATTATGAAGAAAGCCAATGTCAAGGGAATAAAAATGTGTTTGGGGGGGAAAAATGAATGATGAGTAAAGATGTGGAAAAGATAACATGCAAAAATAAATAGGATTGGAGACCTAAACATTAAGTAATTGGTGAAAGTGTATAATTTTGAAGCAAAAGAAAGTTTCTGTTCAATAAATATTATAAGAGATAAAATAAATGGATTGATTATACAAAGATTGTTTTTGTACAATAAAAATCAATGCATCCAGAATACAAAGGATAGAAACATATTTTAAAAGTCTTTGTCACAATTTTTCTGATAAAAATCAATATTGAAAACTTACAATTAAGGATAAATCATAGTTTATAAGAGTATTATTACATACTTTTATGAGAATAAATTTCATTCCATTTTCATGGAAGCGACCTTAGAATCCACCTAGTCTAACCTTTTCAATTTACAGATGAAGAAAGAGTCTCAAAGAAGGGAAGAGAAGAACCTAGGTCAAACTCAAGTCTTGTAACTCCAAATCTAATCCTCTTTCTATTGTATTGCACTGTTCTCAAACGAAGAAACAAATGAACAATATATAACCTGAAAATTTGTTCAGACTATAGTTATCAGAGAAAGGAAAGCTAAAGTAGTTCTAATGTAACACTTTTAGATATCAAATTGGCATATGCTGTTAAATAATAGATTAATCATTGGTGGAACACTATTTGTGTTACTGATGGAGTTGTGACTTGACATCATCTTTTCAGATGTCATTTCAGAATAGGAGCTTTGATAGGAATAATCTCAATTCCTAGAGTATGATGCTCTAAAGATGATACTGAACAGAAAAAATATCTTTTTGAACATAAATATTGGTGATTATAAATAGAGAACAGCAAAAATTGGAAACAAGCTGAGCAAACAATTACAAAAGTAATAGAATATGTGTGTGCTCTTAAGGGATGACAAATCAGAATACAAGGAAGTGGGAAGACTTAGAAAGGTGTGATAGATTAGATACAGATAGATCTATAGATAGATATAGTGTGATAGATTGAGAATTCCTCTTAATTAGGAAGAACTGGGTTCAAGTCCACTTCTTACTCATCCTGACTATGTGTCTCTGAGCTAATCACTTAGAATCTTTCAATGCCTTCAGGCAACTATCTAAAAAAAGCAGAATACTATAATAATAATGATAATAATTGTTAGCATTTAGGTAGCCTTTAAAATTTGCAAAATGCTATACATATTGTCTTCACATCAACCCTATCCTAAGGAAATTGAGACTGAAAAAAAAAGCTAATGATTTGTCCCAACTCATATAGCTAGTGAGTCTGAAGCAGGATTTGAACTTAAATTTTCATCACTCCAAATCCAGTGCTCTTTTTCCTCACCTCATTGTCTGGATGTCTGAACATAAGTGAACCAAGTTTTGTTTTTTAACCAAATTTAAAAAGGGCTGTAGGATGCATAAAGGTCTTTGCTCCAGTGTTATAGAGTCATTTTGGCCATAGCCATTAAAAAGCTGTAACACTGAAATACTAGAATCATGTTCAGGAGAGGAAGAAGCAAGCTGTAGCTTGTTTCTTCTTAGTTGAAAGAACATAGCAGTGAGAGAGAGAAGTTACTGGAATGAACATATGTGAGCTATAGAGGCAGCAGCATAATTCAGTTTTGATACAAGAAAGTTAAAGATTTATTCAGATCAGAGGACTTGATCAATGAAGCCATCAAGTACAGAGATTGATTTGCAGATGAGTTTTTTGGGAAAAATTAAAGACTTTCAGAGGAGATACCATAGTAAGAAAGAATACTCAATTTTTATTAAAAAATGGGAATAAATATTCCTTAAACCATAAGCCCAAGAATTTTATTTCTGGCAAAACTCTAAAAGTGTATCACTAAAGGACTGATCTATGAACACTTAAGAAAAAGGAAGCAGCAATCACTAAAGTCAGCCTAGCTTTATCTAAATAAGTCATGCTGGACTAACCATATTTACTTTTGTGATATCTAGACCAGTAGATAAGGGGAATGCTGGAGATATGGTATATAGACTGTGCAAAACTTTTGACAGTCTGATGCTGCTCTTATGAAAAAGGTGGAAAGATTTGGATCATACAATAATATAGTAAGATGAATTTGGTACTTGGGCTGACCCAGTAGTAATCATTAATATATAGCATAACATGCACAGATAACATATTCAGCACATTTCAACTTGGACGGAGGTCTTTAGCATAAGTCCTTTATTGAACTTATGTTTACATTAAGTGTTTCTGGGACTACAAAAGAGATAAATAGGTCTTGATCAGATCACTTCTGTAATACATTGTTTAGTCTTATTATTAGTTGTGAATTTTAGTTTTACTCTACCCTGCTCAGTCTTTAGAATTCTAGCAACCAGGAATGTATATACCCCCACTTAAGGATTAAGTGTTGAAGAGGATGGCCTATGACAGACATGTGCTAACAAGTGACAAATCAGAAACAACTGACTGACCCCCTGGGCTGTCCTAAGCCAAGCTTAAGCCACCATTGGTACATGTGAGACATAGGAAGTGATGTAAAGAACTGCCTTTATATTTTGCATCACTTCCTGTGAGAAGGACCCTTGGCAGACTTGGCCCTGGAACTCGAGCCAGGAGGAGCTCAGTTTGAGACCTCAGACTACTTTCCTGTTAGGTGGTCACATGGTGAGTGATAAGGCTGATTCCCCTTTCCCCTGGCTTCTGGAGAGGCCCCTTGACCAAGGCCTCTGAACGCCTGGCTCAGCCCGGGCCGAAGCAGTTCAATTCCCTTTTCCCTCTTTCTCTCTCATTCTTAATTTCTTCCTTCTATTGTAAATAAACCACCATAAATTGAGTACTTCATTAGGATTTAGAATTTAAATCCCTGGTGACCAACTAAAATTTACCCCTAATAGTTTGAGCACCAAATTTTAGGAAAAGAACTTAATAAGCTGCAGGGTATTCAGAAGAGAAGATCCAGGATGGTGAAGGGGCCATCAAAAGCTAGCATCATAAATAAATTTTAAGAACTTAGAGAACCCCTAGTCTACCCCTTTTCATCCAATTTATCCTTTACTGTAAAGCCAGATTAACATAAATTGAAGAAACTAGGAATGCCTATTATAGAAGAGAACATTTGGAGGTGGTATGTGATAGCTTTGTTCAGAAAACTTTCATATGGGAGAGATTTTCTTTTGGTTTTGCACCAAAGAATAAAAGCTATTAGAGAATAAATAGATGGTACTCACTTGAGTTTTAAATTCTTTTGGGGATGGACATTATTTACTTAAAACCTCTATCATGATTTTAAGTTGAATTTTTTTAGTAGGGGTGTGTTAATATTGAAAACAAAGCTGAATTTGCCAAATGCTTTGAATGTAAAAATTTCAAGTGTTTGATAATAATAATACATTAACTTTTGGAAAAGAGCTAAGTTAAATCTTTGTAGTGAATGCAAATGATACAAAATGGATTTACCCTAATTTTAACTTTCCTTCATGAACTTTTTTCTTTTCACTTTCCATTTCAAAGTTAGGAAGATTATTTTAAGTTGATGGATTGAAAGAATCAGTTCTCGAATAGTTTGAGCATTTGACAAAAGATTCATATTTACATTTCAGTTTACTTCTTTTTTTAATAACTGTAGACAATTATATGTTGGGTTATTATGTCTTTTTGGATATATGGAAATACAGGCAGATTATTTGAATATTGGAAATTCATTTAAAAATAGATTTTAATTTTTTTTACATTTCTAATATTTCCCTCTCTCCTTCAAATTTCTTGAAACAAAGATTAAAAAGAAATAAGAAAAGAAAAGAAAAATCACTAAGACAATTCAGATGTTTGAAAATTTTTACATTATACACAATTTTCTACACCCATATACCCGTCCGTACCTCTACAAAGGAATGGCTCTTCTTTGGGGCCTTGCTTATTTTTTATAATTTAAAAACATTCACTTTTGATTGTTTTATGGTAATTCTTTCCATTTACATTGTTATAACCACTGTTTTTCTATAGTTCTATTTATTTTAACATGCATTGATTCATGTCTTTTTCTTCTCTGTAGTCATAGACATAATTTCTTATAGAATAGCAATATTTCAATGCATTCATTTAACATAACTTGTTTGACCATTCCCTTATCAGTGGACATCTATTTTTTCCCCAATTGCTTGCTACTAAAAAAAGTGGTTCTCTACTTATATTTTTGTCCTCTTTGGGACATATGATTGGCAGTGGAATCTGTGGATCCAAGAATATAAATATTTAGTCACTTAGTCAGTGAAATGCTAGGCCTCTTGCTAATGCTAGAGATTACAAAGAAGGACCAAAGATAGTCTCTCAATGAATTTACAGTCTGATTTAATAATTTAATTTGTATAATTCCAGATTGCCTTCCTGAATGACTGAACTAGTTTTCAGCTCCATCATCAGTGTATTAGTGTGCCTCTTTCTACATCCTTTTAAATATTGATCACCATCTTTTATCATATTTGTCAGTTGGCTGGGTATAAATAGATTGTTTCCAAGATTGTTTTGATGTGCATTTCTGTTAGTGATTTGGAACTTTCTTTCATATGGTTGTGTTTGTAATTCTTTTGAGGACTGTTTGTTCATATTCTTTAACCATTCACTTATTAGAGAATGGCATTTGGTTATATATGTGTTTTAGTGGTCTCTTTATTTCTAATATCCTATATCAGAGCTATTTGATACAAAGTTTGTTCTCTCCTTGATCAGCTGCTTCCAGAAGCCATTTTTCCAATAGATTTTATTTGCTGCCCAGAAGATAATTTTAAATAATTAGTGATGGTCTTTTACTTTGGAGAAATTTAAAATTCCTATGAAAATACAAAAACTGGGGCACAGTAATAGTTGTAACTTTTATCATATAAGTTGTTTATTTTTTAAAGAGGTGTGTTCTTTAATCTGAGATATGAAAATCAATTTACTTTGATACTTTGGATGCATGATTTAATGAGAACTACCTCCATTTAACTGCTGTGAAATAATTGACACAGAGCTGGGATCTGAGTGAGGAGGGAAGACATGGGTTAAAATCTCACCTTTGACCAATACTGGCTCTGTCACTCAGGGTAAGTAATTAATCTAAGAACATAAGCTATAGAGAAGTACCCAGACAATGTCAGTTGAGAGTTTTATACCTTGGGTGAAACTTGGGTAGTATTGTTCCCCCTACTCTTCTCCAAAAAAACCCTCTAAATTTGCAATCTATTAAGATCACAGTTTCTCCACACTACCTCATCCTCATTAATTCTTGTCCATCTCTTACCATATATATTCTTTATTGATTATGAAAAATGTGGTAGAACAAACTGTTACCTCTTAGGTTCCTTTAAAATAAGGTGTCTTCCATCCACATATCAAGAACATTCAAGATTCCTTGGAAGATGAAATAAAAATAACTTTGTTTAGTAATTTTCTGATAATCAGGTGAGGCATAAAGCCAGAATATACACTTATAAATAGTATTCATCACTGTGTCATGGAGGAGAAAAAGCCCAGGTCAAGGAAGGATTCTCAGATGGCGAGATCCTTATGTTTCTCCTACTTTAATTTTTTAAAGCTATAAGATACTGCAGAGCCTCCTAGAATTCTGTAATCATTGAAAGGAGCTTGGTTTTTCATTCTCCATATTTCAATATGCAATTTAGATGGACTTCCTTTAGAGTAGAGGTTCTTTTCCTGGGGGTTGTGAATTTCTATTTCAATATAATTGGTTTCCTTTATAATAGTGTATTTTATTTTATCTTTTTAAAAACTTTATTCTTAGAAGAGGTCCAGAGCCTTCACTAGACTGCCAAAGGAGTATATGACACAAAAAAGGTTAAGAACTCCCACTAAAGAGCTTTTTTCAATAGTATGTATATTTGTAATAGTACATGGACAATGAGCTGGGACCATAGTTTTTTTAAAAAGAGGCACAAAATGAGATACTTTGATTTAGAGAAATTTCCAAAAACTTTTGCTGATTACCAAGCTTCCCAGGGAAGGAAAGACTTCTTTTCAATACTAGTATTTTACTAGTGTTGCTGAATGGGAGCCATCTGTGTAACTAACACACTGCTGTCTGTGACAAAATGAAGATGAGCAATGGAAAGTCATGGGAAGTATAAGAGCAGGTTGCAACATGTAACTGGAGGTTTTCAAGAAAGAGAAAGAGTATGAAAGATGTTATCCCTAAATAGTGGGACAGGAAGAGAAGAGGATCTGGTCATATGGTGAAAATGAGGAAGGCCTCTGGTTTATGTTCAGGGGAATGTTTAGGAGGATATGTGTGTGTGTGTGTGTGTGTGTGTGTGTGTGTGTGTGTGTGTCCCCACTAAGAACATAAACTCCTTGTGCACAGGAATTGATTTATTCATTGTATTTGTATCCCCAGTATTTGGCACAGAGTAAATGTATTTGGCACTTAATAAATGCTTAATTAATATCTCCATAATATTTCTTGCTTCCTTCTCCTCTATAGTCCTGTTGTCATAATCCTAGCACACACCCTCATTTATTACCTGGTTGGTCTATTTCACTTGTCTTCTAACTAGATGTTCCTGCCTTCCATCTATCCTTTATAGTCTTTTTGCTGTTAGTCATTGGCCCAGAAATCTTTGGTGGTTATCTAGTGCCTACCCAGTAAAGACATTCCACAATATGATACCATTCTACCTTTCTAGAAATATTTCATATTACTCACTGTCTACACATACTACACCTCTGCAGATTTAGTCTCTTTTTTGCCCCCAAGTATAACCTTTGCTTTACTACAATTTTAATTCTGATCACTCTATTACTAATCTCTGGAATATTTTCTTTTCTCCCTTTTTGAACATTGAGTGTTAAAAAACCTTTTAAAACCTAAATGTTACCTCTTCTATGAAATCTTCCCTTTATTCACTTCTCTAAGGAGATTGTGTTTTTAGATTTTCTAGGTGTTATGTGTTCCTTTTTACCTTGTCCCCACGCCCACACTACACTGGACAACATAAGAGATTGTACAGAAATGAGTCAAAAGTTTAGATTTTGTTCATTTTATGGGTCAGTATGGCTGAAAGTATTTATCACTTATTTCCAGCCTTCTTTTGGTGAGCTTCACAAGTATGTTCATGCTGTGTGGGACCATGTCCAGTGCCTTTTCATCTATTAATCTGCCAAGAGTTTTGGTTAAGTTGGCATGGCCTTTATGAACCTAGGTTTGCCACATGCCTCTCTGCTGCAGTGTGAGGCATGAGGATAGGCCTTTTGTGAAGTAACAATTAACACCTAAAAAACTACAGGCACTCACTGACTTGAGAACATCCTGTACATAGGTACAGCCATCTTGTCCTTGTTAAGGGACCTAAATCCTCCTTATAGTTATTAGCAATGATAAATGAATTTCCTCTTCTGCTGGCTGATCATTGCTGGGAGATAACAGAGTCTTATTACCATTTACTGCCCAACAGGCCAAAATGAAATTGGAAGCATATTGTTTTCTGAGAAAAACAATGCATTGAATGATATAACTAAAATACCTATTGTAACTATCACCTCTTTTCTTCTTTTCTGTTAAATTACCTCTTAAGCGTTCTCTCTCAAGGAATTCTTACTCATATGTACACATGTGAGTCTTTCTTTTGAAAATATCTTTTATTTCTCTTCAGATGTTTTAAGGTAGCTATTTTCTTTTATATAGATTTTGTTGATATCTTTTTTTCCTTTCTCTTGTTTTTCCATTGCCAAATTCCCCCCTTTAATTTTTCTTTTCAGTAGAGTCATCCCATATAACAGAATTTTTTAAAAAGAGAAATAGAAAAAAAATCTTAGCAAAACCAATCAATACACAGAATAAATCTGACATGCAGAATTCTATACCTCTGGACCCATTATCTCTGCAAAGATGTGGGGAAGAAGTGTCTTACTATGTCTTTTCTTTGGGGCCAACCTTGTCATTCACAGTTTTGTAGCATTGTTAATGTCCATTACATTTGTTAGTAGAATCAAGTAATAATTAATAGTAATAAATATTTTTAAAGGTTCTAGAGCACAATTGGGCTTATAGCCAGTCAATCACTTCTGTGCCCTGATAAATGTGTGACAAATTTCACCTTTATCAAGTGCCACATCTGTTCTTTCTGGTCTCAGCCCTAGGCCACATCTCCACATCAGTCTTCTCTTCTCTTGCTCCCTGGTTCATACATTCATTTTCTTTTTTCTCATTCTTGCCTTCCTTTGACCTTGTTGTTCTCTCAAGCTTGGATCTTCTTTTTCTTGTTCACTTTACTTCAGAGCTTCTATTAAGAATAGCTTTTATTCACTACTTTTACTTCTTTACTATATACTGACTTTTGCAACATTCATTTTCAATTGTTTTGCCATTACTGCTTTTTTTATTTTATACTATTGCATTATGAAATATTAATAATATACCATTGTATTCTTATACCTCGGTTAAGCTATTTCTTAGTAGATGGGCCTCTATTTTGGTTTTAGTTTTTTGTTATTGCAAAAGGGCTACTCTAAATATTTTGTTAGTGACTTTCTTGACAATAATAGCCCTTCTTGGTACCTAGCAGCTTAGGTGGTGGCAAAGGATAGAGCCATAGCCTGGAGTCAGGGAGACCTGAGTTCAAATGTGTCCTCTGGCTTTTCCTGTTGTGTGGTCATGGGCAAGTCACTTAATCTCTATTTGCCTTAGTTTCTTCACCTTTAAAATGGGGATAATAATAATACTAGTTTTCAGGGTTGTTGTAAGGATCAAAAAAGTATTTGTATAATGCTTAGCACATAGTAGATGCTCTCTAAATACTATTATATTCACAGCAGTGGATTGCTCAATCAGAAAATAATTCATTTTTTTGCTAAATGAAATGCTAATACATAAGACCATTTAAAAATCTTTGATAAAAGATCATGAATAACATTACCTCAAAAATCACCCCCCCCAAAAAAAACATAAGCAGAAAAATAGCAAAGTAGAAGGTAATAAAACCAGTTTAAAGAAAACTTGGCAAGAGACTCAAATTTGCAAAGACATCCCAGGAGCACTTAAGGATGAAATTGGAAGGATAACAAACAGAAGAAAGATATATAAGAGTTGCAAAGTTTTTTATTTATTTTATTTAAATAAATTTATATTTATATATGTATATATAAATAAATATTTATTTTATTTAAAAAATAAAATGGGAGGCAGAGCCAAGATGGCAGAGTAGAGGCATGCATGGAAAGATGGAATCTCTGAGAATCCTTTCTAACTAACCTTAAAATAATACTTCAAAACAAATATTGGAGGGGCAGAACAAACAAGACAATGGAATGAAGAAATTATGCTGCAGAAAGCAACTTGGAAGGTAAGCAGAGAGGGTCTAGTTAACTGGGGTGAGAAGGGAGCACAGCCACAGCAAGGCCACACCAAGGAGTACTGGTGCAAATGAATAGCAAGCTACCCTACCTCTGCTGCTCCAGGTTCTGAAGCTAGGCCCAAGCAAACTTTGAGATTCTGAGGTCCTACTTAATCTAATAGAACACTTCATGCACTTGCATTTCCAAGCCCTAGTGCAAACCTTCATTGAGATCTCCAAATTCTAGTTCAGGGCTTAGACAGAGGATGAGACAGTAAGTTGATTAAGATAGTATGATATGTAAAACGCCTACAAGGGATTAAAAAGACAATTGTAGTGAGAGAAAAGGGAAGAGGGAAGTGCAAAAAAAAAATTACAGTGAAGGGGAGGATGAGGGTCATGATGGGCAATTCTTAAACCTTACTCTCACTGGAATTGGTTCAGAAAGGGAATAACAATCATACTCAATTAGGTACAGAATCCTATCTTATACTTTAGAGAAGTAAGAGGTGAATAAGATGGAGGGGTAGTAAAAGGGAAGGAGAAATGGAGTGATTAAAAGCAAAACACTTGTCAGGAGGAATAGAGTGAAAAGAGAAGAATCAAAAAGGGAAAATAAGATGAAGGGGAATACACAGTTGATAATTATAACTGTCAGTGTGAATGGGATGACCCATAAAACAGAAGCAGAAAGCAGAATGGTTTAAAAACCAGAACCCTATGATATACTATTTATAGGAAATACATTTGAGGCAAGGAGACATATACAGAGTAAAAGCAAGGGGCCAGAGCAGAATTTATTGTGCTTCAACTGAAGTAAAATAAATAGGAGTAGCAATCTTGGTCTCAGACAAAACTAAAGCAAAAATGGATCAAAAGATAAGGAAGGAAATTACATCTTGCTGATAGGCACAACAATACTTGTACAGACAATAGAGGAATATTAATACTAAACATATACACATGAAATGAGATAGCCTCCAGATTTTTTAAGTAGAAATTAAATGAGCTTCAGGAGGAAATAGATAGTAAAGCCATACTAGTGGGGGACCTCAACTCTTCCCTCTCAGAACTAAATAAATCTAACCAAAAAATAAAAGAGAAGTGAAGGAAGTGAATGGAATTTTAGAAAAGTTAGATTTAATAGATCTCTGGAGAAAACTGAATGGGAATAGAAAGGAATATATCTTCTTTGTATTACATGGGACATACACAAAAATTGACCACATATTAAGAGTATAAAAACTTCATAAGCAAATGCAAAAAAGCAGAAATAATAAATTCATGTTTTCAGATCATAATGCAATAAAATTATAATCAGTAAGGGTCCATGGAAAATTGGTAACTGATTATTTTTTAATTATTAAAAAAAAAGGGTGGGTCAAAGAACAAATTATAGAAACAATAATTTCACTAAAGAGAATGAGATCATGAAGAGACAACATATCAGAATTTATAAGATACAGCCAAAAACAGTACTTAGGGGAAAATTTATGTACCTTGTAAGGTTTTAAGACTCTGGTTGTTACTGATGTAATGGCAGTTGAACTGAGGTTTGGGCCTGGTTAAAAAATGACTGATAGTAACAGTACTTGGGGACAGCTTGTATAAAACAAAACCTCTATGTAATAGGTATTAAAGGTTTAGGAAAGGTAAGGATAGATAAACAACAGGTTGAGGATTGTTCCCTAAATCTAAAGGGTTTAAGCTTTTCCTCCAATTCCTCTCTGATTTGCAAGAATCTGCTTCATGCTCAGCTTTCCCTGAGCCTAATTTACAACTCCTTAATCTATCTCTAAACCCCAAATCCATACTAAATAATCTATGCTAATTAGTATCCTTATATATTTTAAATTCACTTCCTCCTTGTATTGATTCAACTCATTTCTCCAGCTGCCAGTATTTTCTCAGTCTAGTCAGGCTAGGTCAGGCTTGGTCATGCTTCTGGGCCTTGGTAGACCTCAAAAGACCTGTCTCTACTTTGAGTCACACAATGGTAGAAAAACACAGTCTCTCTTCTTTCTCTTGATCTTCACAACAGCTTATTTCTGGTATTCCAACCTGTTTTCTCCTTCAACTGTCATTCTTGGTTTTCCTAGTTTTCCAAAGTAGTTCCAGAGAACAGGATCCAACCAGCCTCTCCAAGGATGGCTTCCCTCAGAGACTCATGGCAGTTGGAAGTTCCAACCACTTCAAATTCCTCAGCAATCCGTGCAAGAACTTTGCCCAAGATTCCAAGCTGGGCCTTAACAGTGATCTGGCAGTCTCTTCACTCTGTCCTTAGCTTACTAAACCCCAAATCTATTTAATCCTAATAACCTAAATGCTCACATCAATGAAATAGAGAAAAATCAGGTCAGTGAATTGGGCATGCAACTAAAAAAAACAACCAGAGAAAACCAAATTAAAAATCTTCAGTTAAAGACTAAATTGGAAATCCTAAAAATCTTAGGAGAAATTAATAAAAATTGAAAGAGAACTATTGAACTAAAACTAGGAGTTAGTTTTATGGGGGAAAAATAAAATAGAACATTGGTTAATTTAATTTTTAAAAAGGAAAGAAGAAAATCAAATTACCAGTACCAAAAATGAAAAAGATGAAATAGCCACTAATGAAGAGGAAATTAAAGCAATCATTAGGAGCTATTTTGCCCATTTATATTCCAATAAATTTGAAAATCTTAAGTGTAATAGATGAATATTTTCAAAAATACAAGTTGTTCAGAGTAACAAAAGAGGAAATAGAATACTTAAATAAATAATTCCATTTCAGAAAAAGAAATTGAGCAAGCCATTAAGGAACACCCTAAGAAACAATCTCCTGGGCCAGATGGATTCACAAGTGAATTCTATGAAAAATTCAAAGGAGAATTAATCCCAATACTATATATAAACTATTTGGCAAAATAAGCAAAGAATGAGTCCTACCAAATTGTTTCTGTGATGCAAATGTGATGCTGATAAACCAGGAAAAGCAAAAACTGAGAAAAAATTATAGTCCAGTTTCATGAAGGAATATTGTAGAATGATCAGTTGTGAAAGACAAAGCTACTCACAGCAATACAATGATCCAGGACAGTTCTGAAGAACTTAATGACTAAGAACACTGTCCACCCCCAGAGAAAGAATTGTTGGAGTCAGAATGCAGACCAAAGCATATTCCTTTTTACTTTTGTTTATTTGTGTTTTTATTTTGGCATTTTGGTTTTATATGAGTATTCTCTTTAAAAAATGACCACAATTGCTTATCATCTCAGGAAGGGGAGAGGGATGGGAGTAGAGAGGCAATTTGGATCTTATAATTTTGGGAAATGTTAAAAATTGTTATTCTGTATAATTGAGAAAATAAAATATCTTTAAAAATAAAAAATTTAAATATACTGAAGAAAAAACAAAACTGTTGACTTTTAAGAAAATTAGAATTGATTTCTAATTTCACTATCTTTATCTTATCTATCCTTATTTAATAGCATCATGCTTATAAAAAGGTAGAAATTATAATGAAACCAAAATGATAGCAATGATTTAAAAGATACATGATTATATATTGGGGAAATTAATATGTTTTTTTTTTCGGGGAAAGATACTTAGAGAGATTAATTAGGTATCTGCTGAATAGTCTCTCAGATTATTGAGGTTTATTGAGGCAGATAGGTGGCACAAGTGAATAAAGTGATGGATTTAGAGTTCGGAAAGTGAATTTTAAATTGGAAAAGCACTCTGGCAGAAACTGGACCTAGACCATCATGTCACACTATATACCAAGACGAGGTAAAAATGGCTTCATGATTTACATATAAAGGGTGAAATCATTATCAAATTAATGGAAGATGGGAAAAAATTACCTATCAGGTTTATGGATAAGGAAAGAGTTTATGATCAAACAAGAATTAGGATCCTAGCAGGCAAAATTGGCCGTTTTGATTACATGAAATTAAAAAGGTTTTAGTTTTTGTATGATTAAAACCAATGCAAGCAAAAATTAGAAGGATAAAAGGGGTCTGGGAAAATAAAATTTTTTTTTTTACATCAAGGTCCTCTGATGAAGATTTGATTTCTCAACTACAGACTGAAGTAAAATTTTAAAAATAAGAGCCACTATGTATATATATATATATATATATATATATATATATATATATGTAGTTTTCAGAAGAAGAAATCAAAGCTATTAATATTCATATGAAAAAATGCTCTAAATTACTTAAGAATGTGCATTAATGTGCATTTGCACATTAAAACAAATTTGAAGTACCACCTTATACCTGTCAGTTTGACTAACATGAAAGAAAAGGAAAATCACAAATGCTGTAGGGAGATGTAAAAATAAGTAATGCACTATTATAGGTTGAGTTATAAACAGGTCCAATCTTTTGGAGAAAAATTTGGAACTATCCAATGATTTATAAAACTGTGTTTACTCTAACCCAGCAATACCACTACCAGGTCTATATCCTGAAGAAATCACAGAAAGAGGAAAACAGACACACATAGAAACAGACAGGATATATTTATACGCTTTCTACCCCCATAAAAAGAACAGATAGAGTCTGAATGCAGATTGAAACATACCATTTTTCATTTTATTTTCTTATTGAGTTTTTTTCTTGTAGAAGTTGCATATCTTCTTTCACAACGTGATGAACGTGGAAATATATATATGTTTATATAGATATATAAACTGATAGCGCAGTGTATAACATATAACAAAATGTCAGAAAATAAGTATTAAAAATTGTATCCAAAAGCAACTGGAAAAGAAAAATATAATAAAAATTTAAAGATATATGTATAACAATTCTTTGTGGTGGAAAAGAATTGGAAATTGAGAAGATGTTCATCAGTAGTTAGGAAATGGCTGAAAAAGTTGTGGTTTATGATTATAATGGAATACTACTGTGATGTAAAAAAAAAATGTAGGGAGTATCCATTTTAGAAAAACTTGAGAAGACTGATATGCATTGATACAAAGTGAAGTGAGCAGAACCAGGACATGTTACATAGTAACAGCAGCATAGGAACAATAATTAACTGTGAAACATCTGCTTTCTATGTTCAATACAACTATCTGTGACAATTCAAAGGACTTAAGATAAATACTATCCATCTGCAGAGAGAATTCATAAACTGAAGGCTTTATTAAAGCATGCTTTTTTAAACTATTTTTTTTGGCTTCATTTTTTAATTTTTGCAGCATGGCTAATGTGGAAATATGTTTTGTGTGACTTTACATGTGAAATGAGAAACATCTTGCTTACCTTCTCAAAAAGTAGGGGAGATCCTTGAGTGAAGGAAAGAATTTAGCACTCAAAATTTTTTTTTTATTTTTTATTTTTTTTTAAATATATTTTATTTGATCATTTCCAAGCATTATTCGTTAAAGACATAGATCATTTTCTTTTCCTCCCCCCCACCCCCCATAGCCGACGCGTAAGTCCACTGGGCATTAGATGTTTTCTTGATTTGAACCCATTGCTTTGTTGATAGTATTTGCATTAGAGTGTTCATTTAAAGTCTATCCTCTGTCATGTCCCCTCAACCTCTGTATTTAGGCAGTTGCTTTTTCTCGGTGTTTCCACTCCCATAGTTTATCCTTTGCTTATGAATGGTGTTTTTTTTCTCCTGGATCCCTGAAAGTTGTTCAGGGACATTACACCGCCCCTAATGGAGAAGTCCATTACGTTCGATTATACCACAGTGTATTAGTCTCTGTGTACAATGTTCTCCTGGTTCTGCTCCTCTCGCTCTGCATCACTTCCTGGAGGTTGTTCCAGTCTCCATGGAACTTCTCCACTTTATTATTCCTTTGAGCACAATAGTATTCCATCACCAACATATACCACAGTTTGTTCAGCCATTCCCCAATTGATGGGCATCCCCTCGTTTTCCAGTTTTGGGCCACCACAAAGAGCGCAGCTATGAATATTTTTGTACAAGTCTTTGTGTCCATTATCTCTTTGGGGTACAGACCCAGCAGTGCTATGGCTGGGTCAAAGGGTAGATATTCTTTTGTCGCCCTTTGGGCATAGTTCCAAATTGCCCTCCAGAATGGTTGGATCAGTTCACAACTCCACCAGCAATGAATTAATGTCCCTACTTTGCCACATCCCCTCCAGCATTCATTACTTTCTTTTGCTGTTATGTTAGCCAATCTGCTAGGTGTGAGGTGATACCTCAGAGTTGTTTTGATTTGCATCTCTCTGATTATAAGAGATGTAGAACACTTCTTCATGTGCTTGTTAATAGTTTTGATTTCTTTATCTGAGAACTGCCTATCCATTTCCCTTGCCCATTTATCAATTGGAGAATGGCTTGATTTTTTGTACAATTGATTTAGCTCATTATAAATATGAGTAATTAAACCTTTGTCAGAGGTTTCTATGAAGATTTTTTCCCAATTTGTTGTTTCCCTTCTGATTTTAGTTACATTGGTTTTGTTTGTACAAAAGCTTTTTAGTTTGATGTAGTCAAAATTATTTATTTTACATTTTGTGATTCTTTCTATATCTTGCTTGGTTTTAAAGCCTTTCCCCTCCCAAAGGTCTGACATGTATACTATTCTGTGTTTACCCAATTTACTTATGGTTTCCTTCTTTATGTTTAAGTCACTCACCCATTTTGAATTTATCTTGGTGTAGGGTGTGAGGTGTTGATCTATTCCTAGTCTCTCCCACACTGTCTTCCAATTTTCCCAGCAGTTTTTATCGAATAGTGGATTTTTGTCCCAAAAGCTGGGATCTTTGGGTTTATCGTATACTGTCTTGCTGAGGTCGTTTTCCCCCAGTCTATTCCACTGATCTTCCTTTCTGTTTCTTAGCCAGTACCAAATTGTTTTGATGACTGCTGCTTTGTAGTATAGTTTGAGGTCTGGGACTGCAAGGCCCCCATCATATGTGTTTTTTTTCATTATTTCCCTGGATATCCTTGATCTTTTGTTCTTCCAAATGAACTTTGTTATGGTTTTTTCTAAATCAGTGAAGAAGTATTTTGGTAGTTCAATGGGTATGGCACTAAATAGATAAATAAGTTTGGGTAGGATGGTCATTTTTATTATATTGGCTCGTCCTATCCATGAGCAGTTAATGTTTTTCCAATTGTTCAAGTCTAGTTTTAGTTGTGTGGCGAGTGTTTTGTAGTTGTGTTCATATAGTTCCTGTGTTTGTCTTGGGAGATAGATTCCTAGGTATTTTATTTTGTCTAAGGTGATTTTGAATGGGATTTCTCTTTCTAGTTCTTGCTGCTGAGCTGTGTTGGAGATATATAGAAAAGCTGATGATTTATGTGGGTTTATTTTGTATCCTGCAACTTTGCTAAAGTTGTTGATTATTTCAATTAGCTTTTTGGTTGAATCTCTAGGATTCTTTAAGTAGACCATCATGTCATCCGCAAAGAGTGATAACTTGGTCTCCTCCTTGCCTATTCTGATGCCTTCAATTTCTTTATCTTCTCTAATTGCTACTGCTAGTGTTTCTAGTACAATGTCAAATAGTAGAGGTGATAATGGGCATCCTTGTTTCACTCCTGATCTTATTGGGAGTGCATCTAGTTTATCCCCATTGCAGATGATATTAGCTGTTGGTTTTAGATATATACTGTTTATTATTTTTAGGAATGACCCTTCTATTCCTATGCTTTCTAGTGTTTTTAATAGGAATGGGTGTTGTATTTTATCAAAGGCTTTTTCTGCATCTATTGAGATAATCATGTGGTTCTTGCTAGTTTGCTTGTTGATGTGGTCAATTATGTGGATGGTTTTCCTAATGTTGAACCAGCCCTGCATCCCTGGTATGAATCCTACTTGATCATGGTGAATGATCCTTCTGATCACTTGCTGGAGTCTTTTTGCTAGTATCCTATTTAAAATTTTTGCATCTATATTCATTAGGGAGATTGGTCTATAGTTTTCTTTCTCTGTTTTTGACCTGCCTGGTTTTGGAATCAGTACCATGTTTGTGTCGTAAAAGGAGTTTGGTAGAACTCCCTCTTTGCTTATTATGTCAAATAGTTTGTATAGTATTGGGGTTAACTGTTCTCTGAATGTTTGATAGAATTCACAGGTGAATCCATCAGGCCCTGGGGATTTTTTCTTAGGAAGTTCTTTGATGGCTTGATGAATTTCAATTTCTGATATGGGATTATTTAAGAATTCTATTTCCTCTTCTGTTAGTCTAGGCAGTTTGTATTTTTGAATATATTCATCCATTTCTCCTAAATTGGTGTATTTATTGCCATATAATTGGGCAAAGTAATTTCTAATGATTGCCTTAATTTCCTCCTCATTGGAGGTGCTGTCCCCCTTTTCATCTTTAATGCTGTGAATTTGCTTTTCTTCCTTCCTTTTTTTAATTAGATTGACCAGTACTTTGTCTATTTTGTTTGTTTTTTCAAAGTACCAGCTTCTTGTCTTATTTATTAAATCAATAGTTCTATCACTTTCGATTTTATTAATTTCTCCCTTAATTTTTAGGATTTCTAATTTGGTTTTCTGCTGGGGGTTTTTAATTTGATCGCTTTCGAGTTTTTTCAATTGCATTTCCAATTGATTGATCTCTGCTCTCCCTTGTTTGTTAATATGAGCTTTCAGGGATATGAATTTGCCTCTGATTACCGCTTTGGCTGCATCCCAAAAGGTTTGAAAGGATGTTTCGCCATTGTCATTTTCCTTGATGAAATTATTAATTGTTTCTATGATTTCTTCTTTAGCTAAACGGTTTTGGAGTATCATATTGTTTAATTTCCAATTGGTTTTAGATTTGGTTTTCCATGTACCATTACTAATCATTATTTTTATTGCCTTGTGATCTGAGAAGGCTGCATTCATTATTTCTGCTTTTTTGCATTTGTGTGCTATGTTTCTGTGACCTAATGTATGGTCAATTTTTGTGAATGTGCCATGTGGTGCTGAGAAGAAGGTGTATTCCTTTTTATCCCTATTTATTTTTCTCCATATGTCTATTAATTCTAATTTTTCTAAGATTTCATTCACTTCTTTTACCTCTTTCTTATTTATTTTTTGATTTGATTTATCTAAATTTGATAATGGTTGGTTTAAGTCTCCCACTAGTATGGTTTTATTGTCTATTTCTTCCTTCAATTCTCCTAGTTTCTCCATTAGAAATTTGGGTGCTATATTATTTGGTGCATACATGTTGATTAATGATATTTCCTCATTGTCTAGAGTCCCTTTTAACAAAATATAATTACCTTCCCTATCCCTTTTGATCAGGTCTATTTTTGCATTGGCTTTATCAGATATCATGATTACCACTCCTGCCTTCTTTCTATCAGTTGAGGCCCAGAAGGTCTTACTCCATCCTTTAATTCTGACCTTGTGGGTGTCAACCCGCCTCATGTGTGTTTCTTGAAGACAACATATGGTAGGGTTTTGGATTCTAATCCATTCTGCTATTCGTCTACGTTTTATGGGTGAGTTCATCCCATTCACGTTCAAAGTTATGATTGTCATTTGTGGACTCCCTGGCATTTTGATTGCCTTCCCTAATTCTAACCTTTTCTTCTTCGGCTCTACCTTTTAGTCCAGTGATTTACTTTGAATCAGTCCCCCTTGTCCCCTCCCTTGATGTTTCCCTTTTTAGTCCCTCCCTTTTTGTTCCCTCCCCCTAGCACTCAAAATTTTAAAATAAATGAAAAAGGGGAAAAAATTCTCAGTTCTTTAAAATTATTTTTTAAAAGACTCAGACTGTCTGTGTGAACCTGGACAAGAAATGTGGCCTTTTAAAACCTCAGTTTCGTCATGTGCAAAATAAGGATAATTGTAGTTATTTTAAAAGTTTTTTGCGAGTATCAAACTAGTTAATATATGTAGTATTTTGGAAACATTAAAGCACTACAATAAATGCTAAGTATTACGTTATTATTACTTGGTTAGAATATGTTGATTGATTTTAATTTTTGATATTTTTATAAACATAAACTCAGCAAATAAGGAGAAACATAATGAGACCCCAAATTAAATAAAACCATAAATTCTAAACTACTTACATTTTGATAAAATGAAAAATATAAATTAAAAAGTAAAACAAAAATTTATTTCCTCTGTGTCCCTTTAATGTCCACCTGTATACTTATAAAATTGGTTTGCTAACTTTTATGCAGTCATAATCAGAACATATAACTGCCCAGGTCTTCCTTTTTAATCACTTCATATATTTTTCCATGCTTCTTGTTTTAAAACATTTGTTATTTTTATCTTGTAGCAGATTGCATTTATATACCATAATTTATTTAGCTATTTTCTATTCAAATAGGTTGCTTCTAGTTTTTTGTCTTTACAAATAAAACCTCTAGGATTTTCCTCCCTTTTACTGTTACTTTAGGATATGTAGTCCTATTAATTTGATATTTAATTGCTTCTCTTGCTTTTCTTTTTCCAGAGTCTGTCTATGATCTTCTCCCAAAGGAGTTACAGTTACCTCCATCTAGAGAAACATCTGTAGCATCCATGAGTCAGACAAGTGGCGGTGAGGCAGGCTCGCCTCCTCCAGCTGTAGTTGCTGCTGGTATGCATTTCATTTTATTTTATTGAAGAAATCTATTAGTTATGTATTTTATGCTGCCCCACATGAACAGTGCTGATAAAGTTTGGATCAAAAAGATGATCATGGAGGATAACTGAGGGTTCATTTTAGGAGGTTTTAACATGTATTTTTTGCCATATAATTTTCTTTATCTCATCTGCTTGATGTAAATGATAAACTGTTATAAGCAAGCAGTTATTGTTTAAAACATAAGTGCTTAAAACAGTGCCTGGCACATGCTAAGTGCTTGATAAATGCTTGTTGACTGACATCAATCATATTGTCTTTTATATAAATGGCATTCTCTGTAATAGATCTGTCTTCAAATATGGGAACCAATTTGAAACTAACTAACTGCACACAAAAGGTTAAATTCCAAGTTGTGGAGAGGAAATGATATTTGAGACTATTTTTTCTTTTTCTTTTTTGATAATAATAAACTTTATTAGCCCAAAGGAGAAAATACTATATTGTTTTGCATGACCTGGAGAAGTGCTCAGGGTTAAAACACTCAAATCTCTTTTCTGTTTGTAGCATGTTACTGTAACCTTTTCATTGTATATTAAAATGTATGTGTAACTCAAGATAGCATGACTTTATATTTACTAAATTCAGATTAAAATAATTTGGGAATCAAATGTTAGATTTGTACAAATATATAATGCATTCAAAATTCACTTAGTTTATATTTTATACTGAGCTTCCAGATCATATGCTTTAAATATAAATAAAAAGCCACTTCTAATCTTTTATTTTTGTCATAAAATTTCAAATCATCTTGGAACAAAAGTTTGAGGACAAACTAGGGTAAAGCTGGTTAGCAAAGTTAGAATGTGGATGCTCTTCAGAGAATATTCCTTTACACAGGTTTGATTCATCTTTACTTGGGCTGAGTTCAAATGGTTTTGATTCATGAAATTTAAAGCAATACATATATTTGAGGTTTATATATCTCATGGATTAAGATTTCTTATATAATCTAGGTCCTCTAGTCTTTAAAAGGTCCTTGAAGTCTATCTGAGGGCAGTTTTTGTAGTAGATCTTATGAATTTGGGAAAATAGAACAAGGAAGCAGAAAGTTGCTTTGCAAATGGGATGCTACTGATGTTCTAGAGTTTTGATGTGGTTTTTAAATGTATTAACCTTGAACACAAAAGCTTTCCACTGATCTGTGTAATATAGTAAACAGACTTCCTGTTTGGGATCACAAAAACTTCAAATATGGCAAAGAAACTTTACAGCACTGCTCACTGTTCATGTGTTGTCAGGCATTTTCTAACAGATTCTGTGGATTTAATTGTGTACAATGAAACTTTTTAGTTAATATTCTCATAAGATGATACTGGTGAAGCAGTATCCACTGGATTCTAAATTTCTAAAAAATATTTTTGTAGCTATTTTAATTGAGTAATTAGAATTGTATTAAGCCATAAAATTTTGTCAGTGGCATCACATTAAATCCACAGGTAGAAATTGACTAACTGATTTCTTTTATATCTTTTGAGACTGTTTTTAAAAATATGAGTTTGACTAGAACTAAAAGTCTGTTTCTTCTATGCTTTTTTGGCATAAACTTTACAATAGACACGGTTACTTTTAAAAGTTATTTGAATGGGGTTTTGGCAAAAAACTATCTTCCTTTCTAAAAAAGTTCATACTATTTCAGTTTACATTTTATATTGTTAGAAGGCTTTATTCTTAAATAAAATTAAATAAGTCTTGAATTTGGGTCATGAGGTCCTAGGTGTAGAATTGGAAGGAACCTCAGAGAATTACTTTTTTCAACCCATATTTTAGAGGTGAAGAATCCCCAGGTGCAGTGAGTTTGTAAGAGACTTGGCCAAGGTAATAGAAGATAGCAAGCATCAGAGTGGGGATTTGAACTCAGGTCCTTTGATTTGAGTGCCAATGTTCTTTCTATTGTTGCTATCCTACTTCCCATAATTTGAAACACTTTTAATGATAGTTAATAAGACAATGATTTTCTCAAGTTATATGGGAAAAAATTTCTCCAAGCAAGATTTAAAGGCAAATCATAGGTCATAAGGGATTTGAATCAAAAAAAAGTATGCTGAATTACAAAGAATGAAAGTAAGTTTTTCATTATATAGTTTAATAGAAGAACTATTCTATTTGATTTAATTTTTTAAAACAATTTGTTTTATTCTAAAATTCCAAAATGTTATTGGTAAAAAACAAAAACATAGCTAACACTATCAATTTTCAATGTAAATGAGCTATATTAAACAGAATGTTATTCTTCTAAACAGTTATTATAAATATCATTTGATTGTCATTTCTATTCAAAGTGATAGTAATTGTACTCCTTTCTGATAACTCTGTTACAGAAGGATAAATTATATTGCCAGTATGATTTCCCTTATTCTTTTTATCATTTGTTAGTGCTTTTTCTATCCCTAAGACTGAATGAGTAGGAAAATCAGATTTAGGTATAGGTTTGTTGAGCTATTGTTAAATAATCATTTTAGTCAAAGGAAGATGCTTGATAATACAAAAATTCTTAAGAGTTTTGAAGAAGCAATTTGGACCACAATTAGGTACAAGAGCCTGGTGGGAACAGACTTATAGTTTTGTCATGAAAGTTTAACTTCACATATGTTGCTAGATTAACTTTTAAAATCTTGATGAATGGATATTGATGACCATATTTTGTTATTTGATTATTTAATAGACAATATATTTCTCAGATTCACCAATACAGAATTCTTCCTTCCCATGGTTCTGATAGGATACTAATCCACAATCCAGAATGTTGTACTAAAATGTTGGGAATTAAGTTCCTTGTTAAGACCTTCTTTACCTTTTGATGTTTCCTTGGTAAAGGAACCATAGGAATATTTAGCTACTCAAACTTTGGAATAAGTAGAAGAAGCCTTAGAAGTAACAATTTTGAACAATTCTGTGGGTTATTAATAATTAAAATAGTTATTCCACTTTCTTAAAAAGAAAAATTACTCAAATGAATTTAAATATTTTCTTACATGATAAAAAGGTGTCCAAGAACAAAAATATCAAGATACATATTGTTTAAAACTACATTATAGCAAAAAAAATTTTTTTTAAAACACCTTAAATCTAAGTGATATGAAAAGTTCAGGAAGCAGTTGCACTTAACCTTTTTGGTACTAAAGATCAGTAACACAAGGTGCTATAATAATCAATCCATCATTCTTATCTTAGAGCCAGATTCTTATATCAGCATTAAAATGCTTTTCATTCTTCAAATTGACTTAGCTATTTATTTTTTAACAGAATAAACTTTTATGTCTTTCACAAATATATAATTTAATCATTAATCTTCACCAGATAAAATTATCTTTGATTTAGAATGTGGCAGTATCTACAAACACACATATACACACACTTATTTTTTAAACCATATTCCATTTGTGAAAGGGGAAGATACACACGCAAAGACTGGAGAAGATTTTTTTTTAAACCCTCTGTCTTAGAATCAGTGCTATGTACTGGTTCTAAGGCAGAACAGTGGTAAGGAGTAGGCAATGGGATCACAAAGAGTTGAACAAGACTGAAATGACTCAACAACAAAAAATATAGTAATATGCTCTAAGATGGGAAAAGTATGTTGGAACTGGATTATGAGGACATTGAATGTCATTTAAGGAATTGGTATTTTATTTTATAAGCATTTGGGAGCCACTAGAGGTTTTGAAGTATGCATTAAGAAAATTACTTTGTCAATCATATAAAAGATGGATTAGAAAGAGGAGAGAACCAGGGGTGGGAAAACCAATTAAGAAATTTCTAATATTTGGGGAAAGTAAGTGTGAAATGAGGACTGAATTAGAGGAATTGCAAATAGAGACTAATGGCTTGCATTTCTATAAAGTTTATGGCTTAATAGATGCTTTCTTCAATACAAACTTATAAGGTAAATAGTGAAAATGTTACCTTCATTTTGCAGAGAAGAAAAACAAGAAATAAGTAAGTTGTAACTTTCCTTGGTAAGAATAGTGTTGTTCAAACAGCAAGGTTAAAAGTTTTTTAAAGCACTGCTTAACTTCATATATTAATTTATAGACACAGTGCAATGTCAAGAATTCCTTGTTTACCTTAAGGTTTGGCTTATGTTTTACCATTTACTTTACTAAGGAATGGGTTTATTATTTCAGTGGTCAAAAGGATTCTTAGATGAAGAAAATCCCTCTACTACTGCAGGCTGACAACCTCTGTAGCTTATATCGTCTTAAGAAAACTGCCTAAGTTATTGAAGGTTATTTGCCCAGGATCACAAAACCAGTATGAGGCAGAGGCAGGATCTGAACCCAGGTTTTCTTAAGGCTTTGAGACTAGCTTCTATCTACTATACTATGCTGACATTCCAGAATATGCAGACATAAAAATACAAAAAGATATATAAAATAGATGGAAGTAGGAGTGATAAGGAGAGGCTTTCTGTATTATATGTGTTTACTGTGTTCCAGGCACTAAATTCCAACAACTGTCAGAGGAAGGTGGTTTTAGAGTTTTGTGAAACTGAGACAGAAATTAAATGACTTGCCCAGGGTCACTGAGCCAGTAGGTGTCTGAGACTATTTTTAAACTCAAGTCTTCCTGATTCCAGGTCCAGATTTTTTTTCTTAATTTTAATTTTTAAATTTTATTTAATTAGATGATTTAGAATAATTTTCCATGGTTACAAGACTCATGTTCCTTCCTCCCCTCCCCTTCCCCCCAACCCCTCCCATATATGACGCACAATTTCTTTGGGTTTAATATATGTCATCAATCAAGACCCATTTCCTTATTATTAGTATTTACACAAGAGTGATCTTTTAGAGTCCACTTTCCCAGTCAGCCCCACCAACCCATGTGATCATGTGGTTGTTTTTCTTCTGTGTTTCTTTTCCCACAGTTCTTCCTCTGGATGTGGATAGTGTTCTTTCTCATAAGTTCCTCCAAATAGTTCTGGATCATTGCATTACTACTAGTAGAGAAGTCCATTACATTTGAATTTACCACAGTGCATCAGTCTCTGTATACAATGTTCTCTTGGTTCTGCTCCTTTTACTCTGCATTAATTCTTGGAAGTCATCCCAGTTTACATGGAATTCCTCCATTTTATTATTCTTTTGAGCACAATAGTAGTCCATCACCAACAAATACCACAATTTATTTGGCCATTCCCTAATTGGCAGGCATCCCCTTATTTTCCAATTTTTTACCTAAGCCCAGTTTTAACCACCGTGTCATCTGGTTAGTTCAATATGCTACTTACAGTATTCTAGTAAAGTTGTCATGACATCTGTTTCTGAGATTTTTGTATATAAACACCCATAAAACAGATATAGAAAAAGGAACCCTTATTGAATGACTATTAAGTGGATAACTCTAACTTAAAACTGTTTTAATTTAGTAACTTTATAAAGAAGTGTTCTATATAACAACGTAATTATAATGATTGTTCGATGGTTCATAAAAATAATTTTTGTCATATTACAGTCAGTTTTATAGAGCAATACATTTATAAAGCCAGATACATGGTAACAACTTTTTTATAATAAAAGATCCTGACATTTACTTTGAAGGAAACCAGATAGGTGAATCTATCTCACCTTGATTAGTAATGATCTTTCAGTTTCCATAACTCTCATTACCTCAAGTTTCTAAGCTACCAAATTGTATAAAAAAAAAAACAGAAAAAATTCTTAAATTTCTGAAACATTCAGTAACAAGAAACCACCTTCATACACAGTGAGTGAAATAAGCAGGTAATTGAAACATGGTAAGGATAGATGTGTATTACACTTTTCTTCTTTCCTTGTTGGACTAAAAGCACTTTTTACTTGATTATTAACTGTAAAAGTGAGGTTTAGCACTTTGCTCAATGGCCTGATTCCTGCAAATTCAGACTGGGATTTGTATTAGTGTCTTTACTTGATGAAATTATATTATAGCAAAGAATCTATTATAATGGAATTTTATATATCTTAGAAGGCATTTATATTTGAGTTAATTTGAATTTTTCCTTCTTTGAATAGATTAATTCTGGGTAGATTTTATTTAACTTTTGAAATTAATTGTGGTCAGTAAAGCGTATTTTGAAAGTCATGGTATTTTTTTCTTTTACAAAATATATATTATTTCCTATTTGCCAAAACCAAACCTGTAGGCAATTTGGAAATCAATGTTTGATCATAGGTGCAAATTTTCATTTGACCTATGTTCCAAACCACTTAAAAACTAATAGATACAGGTCAAATCTCAATAGCAAACAAATAATTTAAAAACATTTTTTTTATTCATTCATAACCACTTGCTATCTCTTAAACAATAAATGTCCAAAACAAAAAGTAGAGTAACTACTTCTCAGAGCCATTACAGATAGTATATGGCAAGATCCTTCAAAGGGAAACCCTGTTCTAGCATGGAAAAAATATTGACTCTGGAATCAGAAGACCTGGGTTTAAATACCACCTCTCATACTCACTATGATGTGGCCTTGGGCAAGTCACCTGACCTCCCTTGATTGTTTCTTTATCTGTAAAATGAGGGTATTGGATTAGATAGCTTTTTAGTTATAAGTCTATGATCCTATCATCTCGCCTGAGCCTGTAATTGTCTGGGGTCAAACCACTTGTAAGATATTGCTGTCTAGTTTCCTGTATAGTGGAAACAGTTCATTATCCATATAAAGCTTTTCCAAAATATGTAATAATTTTTGTTTAAAACAATCTCAAAGATATCTGTATATCATTTATCCTGATATCTGTATATTATTTATCCTGAGAATGACCTTCTTGAGGGAAGTCGCCAACATAAATGAAAAATTCTGTTTCTTGGCAATTCCTAGACATAAAAATAACTTGGAAATTAGTCAATAAATATTTATTAAACACTTCCTACATGCCAGGCACTGTGCTAAGTGCTAGGGATGCAAAAAGAGGGGGGGGAAAAGATAGTCCTTGCTCTCATGGAGCTCACAATCTAATGGATAATGTCTATGAGGTGAAGATTCCTCATATTGCATACATGCTTAATACAAAAGCAAAGAATCTATACTATCTGTACAATATGTCCCTTAAATCTATTTTCCCTGACTGTCCTTTTTATAGAGTTTTAGAGCTGGAAGTAATATTCCTATATCGAACATTGAGGACTAGAGAATTTAAGTGATTTGCTCAAGTGACCAGAACCCAGGTCTCCTAATTCTCAGGCCAGTGTGTTTTTCCCCATCGTGTAGCACTGCTTGTTCAGAACAATTACACTTTTTGATATCTTAATCTCTGGAGAAGAAAACAGGGTACTTTGTCTCATCTATATACTAATACTAATAATATAACTTCAGTTACTTTGATATTTTAGTAATAATAGCATCTATATATTGTTCCATAGTCAAATAGACAATAAGTATCTGAGACAGGAATTGAAGTCAAGTCTTTCTGGCTTGTGCAGCATTGAATCTTCTATGCCTCCTAGGTGTTCACTTTTAGATCTCATATATAGATGGACAAATTTGGGAATATATAATAGTTCATAGTAAATTAGTACAAGAAATTAGTGATAAATAATATATCAAACTATATAATCAATAAGAATTTTTTGCACATCTGTTAAGTGTTTGACACTGTATTAGGCACTAAACATATAGAGGGAAAAGCCATGAAAGAACTCTTGTCTCTGAAGACCTTAAATTTTATGGGAGTGGAGAAAGCCTTATTGAATACATACATTTTTAGAGCACATTTTCAAAAATCATATAGAAAAGAAAAATTATTAGTTTTCAGGTAAAATGCAAAGTAATAAAAACAAATCTGAAAGTAGAATTGATAGGAAAAAATAGAAGTGCAAAAAGGTTGCATACACACAACAATACATTCCTTATTGGTTAACTCTGTGGTAGTCAATAACAAATCCAAGATTCTAGTCAATGTAACTGCCAAAATGATCATCCAGTATCAATCTACCTGCTCTAGTAAAACCCTAAAGTTTACACCAGATCACTTAGAAGTCCAAAGAGAAGTTGCAGCTTTATGTCATTCATTCCTCTGTGCCCCAAGCCAACCAGAAACACTAGAAAAACAGAAAAGTCATAGGATGTTCTGTGTGCTTCCCACCCCCAATCCTAGCAAAGGCAGTACTTCTGTAAGGTTGTCTTCTAGCTAGCCAGACTGACCAGGGGCACATGTAGCCTGTAAGACTCTGTGTCTAAAGGCAGCAAGAGGACTTTCCTGAGAAAGACCCTGAATGATCGAGAAGTGCCAGAGAACTTCAGCAAGCAGCTATTAGGGCTCATACCTGATGAACCTAGCCTACAGTTTCTGAGGATCCCACTATCCTGAGATGCCAGAGAGTGCCCTAAAAGACCAGTACTCCGAATCTCAAAGATATAAGAAAGCCTAACCTTGGGAGATGGCAGTCAGCATAGCCCAGAGTAAGACCAAATAGGGCTGACCACCTGCCTAAAGTATAGCACGAAATGACTCCTGGCCTTGTCCTAAAGCCCCAATTCTGAAACTAAAACTTGGGAAATAAATAAATCAAAGAAAAAATACAAATGTATATGAAGAATATATGGAAAACAAAAAGAAATAAAGCAAAAAGGAAAACTGAAAAAGAAGTTTAGGGAGAAGAATTGGAAGGAGAAATAATCTAGAGCAGAAAATAGTAAATTTTGTTTGAGAAATGGACTCCTTTAAAAAATAGATCTACTAGAAATAAGTGGCTCCATTAGATAGAAATTTTAGACTAAAATCAAAAGATTGAAGAAAAAGCATAAGAATATAGAAGATACTGTTTTTAAAAGATGTCAAAACATAACTCACAGGGAGATAATTTATTAATTTTTGTGCTCCTTGAAAACCATGATCACTCTATTAAAGAAATCATAAATAAAAACTACCTGTATCTATTATTTAATATTTTATTTTCCCCAATTACATGTAAAAACAATTTGATATTTTTTTCTTCAAATTTTGAGTTCTGAACTCTTTCCTTGTATCTCTTCCTCCCTGAGACAATAAGCAGTCTAGTAGATTTTACATGTGTAATCATGTAAAACATTTTTCCATATTAGTCCTTTTGTGGGAGAAAATGTGAACAAAAACCATAAAACAAAAACAAAAGAAAAATGAATAAAAAGTGAAATATAGAATGCTTTGGTTGGATCCAACCTCCATCAATTCCTTCTCTGGAGACAAATGTCATTTTTCATTATGATCATTATTATGATCATATTATGATCATTTGAGATCATCTTAGATCAGGGATGGTGAACCTATGGAATGAGTACGAAAGAGGGCCTGCAGAACATTCTCTGTAGGCGCCCCCTGCCCCAATTCATTACTAGAAAAGCAGAGGGACTCAGGTAGAGTTGCTCCCCTACTCCTCTCTACCATGCCTGATGAAATTTTTTTTCATATCCTCTGCCCTGTAGCACAATGGGAATGCACAGTGGGTCAAGTGAGTGGCTCACAGGTGGCAGAGTTGGAGGGGAGTGGGGTGCTTGGACCATTCCTCTTCCCCCTCTCTAAACTCACTGACATTCCTCACTTCACCCACCCCTCTGCCCAGCATCCCAATGGAAGTGTTTTTCTCTAACTTGTGTAGGGTAATGGCATAGTGGGTCATAGGACACAGCACATGGTCTCTGGGGAGTAGGGTACAACACGTGGTTTCTAAAAGGTTTGCTATCACTGTCTTAGTTCATTGAATTGCCAAGAATAGTCAAGTCATTCACACTTGTTCATTATACACTATTGCTGTTACTGTGTACCATGTTACTCTGAATCTGTTCACCTCGCTCTGCCTCAGTTCATGTAAATCTTTCTAGGTTTTTCCAAAATCATTTTGCTCATCATTTCCCACAACATTCACATTATTATTCCATTATAAATATATACCACCACCTTTCCAGACATTCCTCAAACTGATAGGCATCTTCTTTCTAATTCTTTGCCACCACAAAAAGCTGCTATAAATATTTTTGTACAAATAAATTCTTTTCTTTTTTTGTTTTTTATCTCTTTGGGATATAGGCCTTGTAGCGGTATTACTGAGTCAAAGGGCACACAAAGTTTTATGGCCTTTTGCGTACAGTTCCAAATTGCTCTTCACAATGGTTGAATCAATTTACAACTCCTCTCCAATGGTGCATTAGTGTCCCAGTTTTTCCATATCCCTCTAGCATTTGTCATTTTCCTTTTCTCTCATAATAGTTAATCTGAAAGGTGGAAAATGATACCTCAGAGTTGTTTTAATTTGCATTTCTCTAGTCAATAGTGATTTAGAACAGTTTTCACATGACTATAGATAAATTTGATTACTTCATCTGAAAACTGCATGTTCATATCCTTTGATCACATACTAATTGGTGGGTGACTTGTTTTTTTATACATTTGACTTATTACCTATATCTATTAGAAGTAGAAGATAAACTAATTACCTCTAGAAACGAATCTCAAAATCAAAAGTCCCAGGAATCTAAAAATCTAAAAAAGTCCTAAAATCAAAAGCTTCCACATCAAAGAAAAAACACTCCAATATCCAGAAAGAAGCAATCAAGTATATTGGGCAAGCCTTGGATGATTCCTTCCATTCATCATCATATATGATATAGTCCTCCTATGTATGTCCCTGAGTCAGCAAGACAACCTGCTGAATATAGGTGGAAGAAATTATGTAACCATTCTGATTGTATCACTACAAATTTGTTAACCACCTTAAATTGGACCCTCACTTCTATGTAATTTTTATGCATCTCTTTAATCAACTTAATATCCCATTCTCCACAGCAGCTCTTCCAAACCTTTTCGTCATCTCATGTCACTCAAATGCCTTTTGCCACTATTTCCTTCTTCATTCCTGTCTCATGTGAAAAGTGCTTATTAACAAGGCCCACAGCTCAATGTGTACAAATGATCCCATTCCATCCTGTATCTTCTACTAGATTGCTCCCTCTATCATCCCTACCTTATTGCTTATCTTTAGCTTCTCTCCATTTCTATTGGCTCCTTCCCTCCTGCCTACAAACATATCTACATCCTCCCCATCTTCAAAATACCCTCATTTATTCCTTTTGTTCCATCTAACCTGTCCTATATCTCTTCCACCTTTGTGGCCAAATTCCTTGAAAAGTACCGTATTAGGTGCCTCCATTTTCTCTTCTCCCACTTCTTTACTTCAGCTTTTGAGTTCATTATTTTGCTGAAACTGCTCTCTTTAAAGTTAATAATGTTTTCTTAATTGTCAAATCTTGTAGGTTTTCCCTCAATCTTCTTTTTTTTTTTTAACCTCTCTGCAACCTCTGACATTGTCAATCACTTTCCTCTTCTTGATAATCTCTTCTCTACCTTTTTGGAATACTGCTCTTTCCTGGTTCCCTTCCTACCCATCTGATTGCTCTTTCTCAATCTTCTTTATAGGATCCTCATCCAGGTTATTCTTTCTAAATGTAGGTATTCACAGAACTCTGTCTTGGACCCTCTTTTCTTCTCTCTCTATGTTATTCGGGAATTCATTAGCTCCCATGTATTTAATTACCATTTCATGCTGACAGTTCTAAAATCTACCTATCCTGTCCTAACCTGTCTTCTGATTTCCAGTCTCACATCTCTAACTGCTTTTTAAACATCTTGAACTAGATGTGCAGTAAATATCTTTAACTTAGTATGTCCCAAACTGATCTCATTATCTTTCCTTCTTGGCTTTCCTCCCCTTCCAAACTTAACAGAGAAACAAACCAAAAGGGTGAGGGGTGGGGAGGAGTTAATAGAGAGAATAATACTAGGAAAGAAATAGTCACAAGTAAACAAACTGAAGGGGGAATTAGTGAAAAAAAGAAAAAAGAAAAGAATTAGAATTTAAGGCAGTGCTTTAGATGGACTGCCTAATGATGTAGGGAATGTGGGGAATGGCTGAATAAACTGGGGCATATAAATGTAATGGAATATTATTTCATTATAAGAAATGATAAAAATCAATTATAGGGACTCTTGGGTAGTATGAACTGGTCCAGATTAAAGTCAGCAAAATCAGGAAAACAGTTTCTATTGAGGGAAGAAATGTAAAGGAAAACTGCCCTGAAAGACTTAAGAATACTTATTAGTGCAATGACCAAGCTCCAGAGAATATATAACAACATATCTACCACTTGAAAGAACAAACATGGGCACAAAGTACAGAGAGGTATTTTTGGACATGGCTGCTATGTGGCTTTGTTTTGCTTGACTATATTTGTTTGTTAGGGGAGAGAAAGTTAAGAATAGCTACCACTTACTCTCCCCCCCACCCCCAACTACCCCCTACCACTGAAGCCAATAAAAGAAGGTCATTGTAACATTTAAAAAAAACGTATAGAGATTGGTCTCGGATACTTCCCAACTGTTCAATCCTGGGCAAAATATTTAACCTTGGACTAACAGAAATTAAGGGTTTAAAAAAATGTATAGAGATAAACAGAAACAGAAGGAATTTCAGATGTACCTCTGACAAGCACACAGTTTTGAAAGTAATATATAGAATTTATTACATACTTTTAAAAAAACAAGTGGTATGAAATGTACACTTGTCAGTTTTATATAGAACCCTTTTTTATGTTTTGCTATATATACAAAAATACCCTTTTTAATGTTTAAATTTAGAATAATAAAAAAGGTTATCAATCATATATATATACAAAAAATTAAATAATAGTATAATTCCTTTTATAAAAGTGACTAATAATTTTGTTTGCAGAAGTTAAAATCAAGCTTCACAGATATAATTCTTTACAATTACTGACTGCTGTCTTTGCAGCATTTGAAATAGTTGACCTTTCTCTCCTCCAGGATATTCTTTCCTTTCTGGATCTTCATGACACTAATCTTTCTTGTTGTTCTTCTGCCTCACCTTCTTGCCACTCAGTCTCCCCTGTTGGCCCATCCTCTAATGGAAAGAGAACTGGTTATTTACAGGAGGGTGGTATGTTCAAGTTTCCTCTGAAACCTACTATCTATATGACAGGTCTCTTCACTTTCTTAAACCTTAGTTTTCTCAAGTGTAAAATGAGAGAGTTGGACTAGATGGCTCTTGGAGATGACATCTACCGTTAGATGAATGATCCTTTAATCTCTAATTGGGTATACCTCAAGGTTCTCTCTCAGATCCTCTTATCTTTTCTTTGTACTTTTCATTCTCTCTTAATGACCTCATCATTTTCTGTAGCATTGATTATAATCTCTATACACATTTTGTTGCTGTTCACTTGTTTCAGTTGTGTCTGATTCTTTGTGACTCGATATGGTTGTTTTTTTTGTTTGTTTGTTTTTTAATAGATACTAGAATGGTTTGGCATTTCCTTCTTCAACTTATTTTACAGATGAGAAAGCTGAGGGAAACAGGGTTAGGTGACTTGCCCAGGGTCACACAGTTAATAAGTATCTGAGACCAACTCTGAAAGATGAGTCTTTCTGACTCCAGGCTGCATATTATCCACTGTACCCCAGCCATATTAGTTGCCTGCCCCCTACATTATTCCCAGAAGTTATTGAGTTATTCTTTAGATATTTAAAACCATGTTTTGTAGGCACCTCAAACTTATTGTATCCAAAATAGAACATGACTTTCCCCCAAACTTGCTCCCTTTTCACATTTTTCTATTTCTGTCAGAGGTAGTACCATCCTTCTTGTTACCCAGGTTTTTAACAGCAAGCTCATCCTTGACTCCTTGCTGTATTTCAGGCTACATATTGAGCCTATTGCCAAATTTCATCATTTTTACCACTGTAGTGTCTTTCTTGTGTGTCTCCTTCCATTTACTTACTGAACTAACCAGACCTGTATCACTTCTTATCTATCTTATTATAATCTGTCCCCTCTTTCCAATCTGTAGTCTCCTTAGATGCCAAAGTCATTTTCACAAGGGGCAGATCTGATCATATCACCCTACTACTCAGTAAACTCCATTGACTCTTTTGCATATAGGAAAAAATTTTAAGCTTCTTTATTTGGTTTTTAAAATCTTTCATGACCTACTCCAGTCTGCTTTCTAGTTCTACTATACATTACTACCTTCTAATGCTTTATATTTACAACAGACTTGTCTTGCTATTCCTCACACACATCTTGACATCCTTTGCAGTGCCTGTCCTTCATGCCTAGAATATGTTTCTTCCTATACTTAGAATATTTCGTCTCCTTCAAAGCTCAGCTGAAGCATCATCACCTGCATGAAGTTTTTCCAGATTCCTCTAGAGTTGCTGTTACAAAATTACACATTATTTTATACATACTTATATGTGTATACATTGTCCTTAATATATTATAAACTCCTTGATGGCAGAGACTCATTTTTGTCTTTGCATCCCTAGAGACTAATTATATATTCATAGTTTGAAATTTTTTTTACCTGAACTTCAGTGAATAATTTGCTCTATTATTTTATTCATTATTTTAATGTATATTTCCTTTTGCCTTTTAGTTTATTATGTTTTTGTGGTTTTCATTTTTGTTCTTGTTTTTGCCCTTTTTTCCTTTATTAAGTACTTACCTTGTACTAGGTATTATTCTAAAGATTGGAGAAACAAAGAAAAAAGAAACAAAACATGATCCTTTCCCTTTAAGGAGCTCAAATGCAAGTAGGGGAGATAACATCCAAGCTACTAATATGTGCAACAGATATTCAGGACAAATAGGAAGTAATCTCAAAGGGAAGGCACTAGAATTTGGAAGTGGATATCAGAAAGGACTTTTATAGAATGTGGGATATGAGCTGAGTTATGTAGCCTGGGAGTTCAGGATGTGTGAGTATAAGGAGAGAATGCAACCTAGATATGGGCTAGAAGACAGACAGTGAAAAGGTACAGAATCTATAGATGAAGTGTTTAAGGAAAAATAAGAAGGCTGTATTTACTGTATAATAGTATATGGAAGGAAGTAATATATAAGGAGACTGAACAGGAAGGAAGAGGGGCCAGGTTGTGAAGGGTATTAAAAGTCAGAAAGGTTTTATATTTTATTTTTGAGGTAATAGAGATCCTCTGGTGTTTGAGTAAGAGGGTGATATGGTCAGATCTTTGCTTAAGAAAAATAGTTTAATAGCTGAGTAGAAGATGGATAGATAGGAGAGACTTGCAGTGATAGTTGGGGGAAAGTTGAGGCAGAGAGAACAACTAGAAAGCTATTGCAGCAGTCTAGGCATAAGGTGATATGTACTTGCTCTAAGGTGAAAGTTATATAAGTTGAGAGGAATATATAGAAAAGATGTTGGGCAGTGAAAGTGATTGAAGAGACAAGAATGACACCTAGGTTGCAAGCCTGGTGACTGGAAGAACAGTAATACTCTTGACAGTTAATAGGGAAATTCAGTAAAAAGGAAGGCTTAGAGGAAAATATATTCCCTTTTGGATATATTGAGTATAAGAAGTTAATGGGACATTTAATTTGAGATATTCAATAGGCAGTTGGGGGATGTGAAATTGGATATCAGGTGAGAGACTGGAACTGATAAAAACATTTGAGGATCATCTGCATAGGAGAAGATAGTTGAATCAAAGGGAGCTGAGATCATCAAATGAGACACAATATAGAAGGAGACGAGAAGAGAGCAAAGGGCAAATTTTTGTGAGATACCTACATTTAGTGGAGGTGATTTGGACAAAGATCCAGCAACGGAGACTGACAAGGAGTAGACAAGAGTAGAAACAAGGACAAAACAATGTTATAAGAAACCATATAAGAGAGAATATCCTGCATAAGAGAGTGATCAATAGTGTCAGGCTTCAGAAAGGTTGAGGAGGATCAAAACTGAAGAAAAACAATTAGATTTTGAAATTAAGAAATCATTGATAATTGGAGAGGGAAGTTTTAGCTAAATAATGAGGTCAGATCTGATGATATGAAATTGAGGCACCAGTTGTGGTCTTTCTTAAGGAATTTGACCATGAAAGGAAGGAGTAATATGCAGGTATATTCTGATCAGGTGATGGGTTTTTTTTTTAAAGGGTTGGGGAGATATGAATGTATTTGTAGGCGGTAGTAAAACAGTCAGTAAATAGGTAGAAATTAAAGATAATGGGAGAATGTCAATGATGTGGAGCAACAGTCTCCTTGAGAATGTGAGATGGGATCTAGTGTAGAAAGCCACTTCTTGTGAAACAGAAGTGAATGGAAGAGATAATGTCAGAAGATGTCAGGGTGAATTGAAATGAAGAGGAAACTCTAGAATGGCTTCATTTTTTTATATTGAAATATGAGGCAAGGTTCTCATCTGGGAGAGAAAATCATGGAGGGGAAGGGGGAAAGCATTTACTAAGTGTCTACTATATTGCCTGGCACTGTGCTAAGCCTTTTACAAACATTTTTCATGGGAGACTTTTAAGATGGATAAAAAAAGTTTGGAATAGCTGTTGTAGCAAGTGGGATAGTAAACTAATTAGTAAACTAGTGGGAGAGGAGAGGAGAGGAGAGAAAAAAATTTCCCTTGCTAGTGAGGGACTAGTTGAGCTTATGAATCATAAATTCGTGGTGGACCCTGGCAGCATGGTTTTGTGATTTTTCTCTAGCTGTAGCAGCATGAGAATAGTAGCAAAGGTATTAAGAGGGTAATCCAAGGTAGGTGCATGGCAAGGTGTAATCAGTGACAGAATAATGGGGCAAGGGATTTGAGTGAAGAGAATAGTGCAGATAAAAAATATAGCTGTTGGCATCTGATATAAACTTCATTTAAACTACTCAAATGAATTTGTTAGAACTCTTTGTATTAAAATACTTTGCATGTATTGTATGTATGTATTGATTTATAAACAGCATTTCCCCTTGAAATACAGCCTTTTTGATAGCTTTTCTTCTATTTCTTATTTTAGTGTCAGTAATAAATATTTGTTACATTAGCTTAATGTAGCATTACTTTTTAGGACAATCATTTTTCCAATATGGCCAAACTTTTTTGAGTCTTTAGAAGGGCAACAATTATAATCTCTAAGACCTTGTCTTTTTATGTTTGAATCAAGACTGGTTATATTAATATATAGGCATTAATCTTAAAAAAAATACTTACCTTTTGTCTTCGAATCTTGGCAATTGATGTTAAAGTGACTTGCCCAGTGTTACATAACTAGGAAGCATCTGAGGTCAAATTTGACCTCTCATCTCTATGCCTGGCTCTTAATCCACTGAGCCACATTGCTATTCCTTAGTCTTGGTTTTTAAAAATCTTGGATATTAACTTAGAATGCTACTCATTGCTTAATCAATAGCTAAATAATAGCATCTTCTCTTTCCTTACAGAAGAGGGATTCACAACCAAAGTTTAGTAGCCCAATCAGTTATTACCTTAAGTCCAAGAGCTGGGGTAATAACTTCTCATAACAACTATTGTGTAAGAATAGCTATGTAGTGTTAAAAGCTCAGATATTTTACAGATAATGTCAGTTCATCATTTTAATCCCTGCAGGGGCTGACTTTTTAGGTGGGTTGAGAGAGTAGGCATTGATAATTGGAGAAGTTTAAAATGTTCTTTTGATTCCAAGGAAAATATTTACATTTTAAGAGAAATAATGTATGGTCCTTTGTCAGCATTACTGAAAAAATCTACTCAGAAGGAACAGAATTCTGGATTATGGATTAGTTTGCATTTATACCAATAAACAATATATTTGTCTGTATTGGTGAATATGAGGTAACTAAAGTTTCAGGTAAGAAATTACCTCTCTTTCATCTATTTGGATATTAATATCTATTGATAAAGGATTGATTTTTAAAATGTTTCTATAAGTTTAAAATATTGCTCATTTCAGCATGTAAACTTTGAAGATGAAAATTGAAACTGTTTTAACATATATGTAAATTAAATAACCAACCCTACAAATCTTTTATTTTTCTTAAAGTAAATTGGATTGCTTATATTATATGCTGGGATGCTAGTTGTTTTTTCTATTAATACACTTAACTTGCATTCTAGCTCCGCCATTCAGAGACAGGCATCGTGTGGTGGGTTGTGTGACAGTGTCTGTCAATAGTGAAGACAAATAGTACCAGAGACACTTAACCCATCCAATCTCACCCAGGGTATAGGTCGGTCTCGTTTTCAGACTTCTTCATAAGTCTTTTTTTCTTTCTTGCTTTCTTTCTTGCTTTCTTTCTCTCTTCCTTCCTTCCTACCTTTCTTTCTTTTTTAATTTCTAAATAGTGGATTGAAACTGATTTGAAACTTAAACTTTTTGATAAAGTTTAAAACTTTAAATTAATATTATATGAAAAAAATAGTAAACCCAGGTTGGCATGAAGGTGTTGGAAAAAAAAAAGCAGATTTGCAGCCACTTTGTATATTCTTGTTCATGTCTCAATCTTTTGTCAACATGAGTATAGAACCCGTAATTATTTTCCTCAGAGTATTTTTCTTCTTTATACTGAAAGTGTACCTTTGTAATATAGGGGTTTTTATCTGACAAGATGATTTGTTTTTAAGTCAGTGCTACTAGTGAGGGTAAAACAAAATCTATTCATGGAAGACTGAATAGTATGGATTTGGGACCAGAAACTGTTCCCAAATTTACCAATGTTGAATTTTCTGCTTATTTTTCTGATTGTTTTCTGAACAGTTAATGGTTTGCCTTCTTTCCTTCCACTATTGGCTTACCTGAAACAGTGGATGTAGTTCTAGCTATCAAAAGCGATTTTTTTTTTTAGGGCTTTAAAGAATCTTTGCCTGTGTGACCCTGGGCAAGTCACTTGACCCCCATTGCCTAGCCCTTACCACTCTTCTGCCTTGGAGCCAATACACAGTATTGACTCCAAGATGGAAGGTAAGGGTTTAAAAAAAAAAAAAAGAATCTTTGTGGCTCTAAACAATTTCTCTAAGAGTCTGATTAGTTCCAAAAAATGGCAGTTTCTTTAATAGTTAGCAGCAGTCTTTTAAAAAAATTACCTGATAAAAGTATGTTTAGAAATTTGTTCATAAATCTATTATATAATGGTAGGCTTTGAAAATATAAAAATTATTACTATGATAGCTGACATTAACATAGTGTTTCAAGGTTTGCAAACACTTTACACAAATATGTTAAATTATTTGATTCTCACAATAACCTTGGGAGATCAGAATTATTATTATCCCTAGCTTACAGATGAGGAAACTGACACACAAAGATTAATTTATTTGCTTAGGGTAATAGAGCTAGGGAATATTGGAAGTATTCAGAATCATGTTTTCCTTATTCCAAATATCACACTTTATCCACTGTGTCACCTTGCATTTCTTAATATGAAAGTAGAATTTATTCCAACCAAGTAGATAAGAGAACCTGATCTGACTTCTACCCAATATATCATTTTAAAATCATTTTTTGCATTTTTGGGGGGAGGAGGAAGCTAATTTAGTACTAATAATAAATTCAGTGGTATGTAGGTGCTTCATGTAGACTTTGTCCATCCTTGTTTAACTCCTGGCTATTTTATATTTTCAGTATGAACCCTATTGAACTGTTAGTTCATCTAATTTATAGAAATCATTCAGATTCATTCTCATTAAAAATGCAGTGCACTTGAATTTAAAGGTATTATTCAACTTTTTAGATTCAAACATGCATTTGCCAGCAATAGAATTAGTTTTACATGAATAGATCTGGAAATAGAACCCAATCATAAATAATGTATCTTACCTACATTTAAAATTTTAGAATTAATCTATCTGGAGATTAGAAATTTACATGTATAAATAGTAGAAATTCTTTGTTATTCATGCTCTTCAAGGTCACAGGAAATGCCATAGAATAAATGATAATCTTGTTTTGTATAAATTACCTTTGGTTCAAAGAAAATAACTTGGAGGATGATTATTACATAAACTTATAAAGGGGAAAATATCAATAGAAATTATTTATTTTAGGGGTGATGAAAGAATAGCTTAGAAAAAGTTTAACTTCCAATATTCTATTCTTTGGAAGGAATTAGTTAATAAATTACTTTCACCTTTTTCTGCTGCTGAGCTTAAAAAATAAATTCATATGATATAGAAATTGTCATGGTTTAGTCTTGTGATTTTTAAAGGAACAAACAACAGAACAGAAAGTTGGCAGTTAAAATGTGTTCATGTGTAAAGATGTATATAGGCATATTTAATATGCAGACATGACATGTTTCCAAGAGAAAGATAAAACAGATATTCATAAGTTTGTTAAAAACTAATGAAGTCTTACATTAAGAAACAAGTAAGATAATATATGATAAACATCATAAAAGTAATAAGTGATCATATCTGGAAAAGGAAAATACCTAAATGGTACAAGGTATATTTCTGCCCTTTGGTTTAGTTCTCCAACCTCTAGCCAAAATTGTTTATGACTGACTTATTGGACTTAGTTGTTATAATAAAAAAATTTTAAGAAATGATATGCTGTATTGCTATTTGCTATTTCTTGCAATATTGAGGATTCATGATGAAGTTCAGAAATCTTTTAATAATTTTCTTACAAATTAATATATTATTTTGAGTTTTTTAAAACATAGGGCTAGTATGAAAAGTATCGCTTTTTCTCATCACAGTAAATTTGAAGATCAAAGGAGACTAAAAGTCCTCTCTTAAAATACTAAACAATTACCTAGAAATACTCAATATTTGCCTCCCCCCCATACTCTGATATAGTAGTGTCTAGATAGTATTTCCTTGACAGAAAAAAAATCTGATCTACCTCCTAAATAATGGGACACCTTAATAAATTTTGACTTTGATTTAATTCAATATAGCCATTATTTAGGTTCCACCAGTGTTAGCTTCCACATATGCTTACATTCCACAGTAATGCACATGGTTGATGTCCTTTCTCCCTACCAAAACATAGTAGACACCTTTGTGTGTAGGATTCTTTTAGTATTCTCTTAATATGAGGGTGGGAATGAACAAAAACATTATAATTTCAAAGCTAAAGTGTGGGTAGGTTTTCATATTATAATGCTTTAATTTAAAAGATGTTTGCTGGTATTGTCTGACAGTATTGGTATTTCTAGCTTTATAGTTTGTGCTAATATACTCTTTTATTTAATAAGTATGTCCAGGAAGCTGCAGGTAAAAACAACTATTGTGTGTTAGGTTTCCAAGCAAGGTGCATAGAGTAAATATGGAGGGTATGATATCACAGTTTGGTATACCTGTCCTCGAACAGACAGTATATATAAGATTCTTCTATTATTTTCATTGATATTCTTATGAATGTTTCTTTGGCACTTTACTTAGATAAAAGGAAATTTATATTGATCATGAAATTTAGTCTTTTACTTTAAAATTTTGTAAAGTGATGGACCTTTTTCTCTTGTCTTAAAACTTCATAGCCTCCTTTTTTGGGCGTGATGGAAGTTTCCTTTTTCACAAATGACTTCAGTCTGTCATGGACAGGGATCCCTGAGATTTTCATATTCTGCATTTTTTTGTGCATGGTGTTAGTTTTAAGTGTAACCGTTAAGAACAAAGGGGGAAAAGCTGCTTTTTTGAAATACAAGTTCACAGCATTCATGCTGCATGCTCTGTGTGTTCCACTTGCAAACACTGCATGCTGCATACTTGTATTTCTCTGAGAATGAGAGTGTAGAAGACACAAAGGGAAAAAAGAGTCAATTTTGCCAATAGTTGGAACAGATGGAAGGGTTCAAGTTAGCATTTTTCCCTCATTTTAATTAATGTTAATATTTCTCAAAAGTTGAGAGAAGAACTTTGTATTTAAAACACAAAGTAGCTGCAAATCAGCTTCTAAACTGTCACTGACATTAGCATCTAGATTTTGTAGTTTTTACAAATCTTTAAAAATATTTATTTACTAAGAAAACATTGCATTAATGCATGATGCAAAAAGGATAAATTCTTCTTTAAATTGGAATGCAGTTTAAATTGACTGAATCTTCCAATTTCAGCTACTGCATTTGATGAGGATATAAACTCTGGAAAATGGAACTGGTATCATATATTAACTGCTCCAGGTTCTTTAGAATTTATGATAGTAAAGAAAATCTTCCATGTGGCTGAATGTAGAGCACCTTATTGATTGGCAATATATTTATTGTGCTCTTGAACCTTGACAACTACACATTATTTTGGGGTGGGGAGTGTAATTTTTGTTTACTTTCCAATTATTCTAATATGTTATTATTTTGACAATAGAATATTGGCACTTTCATTTTGGTTAAATAAGTATTAATTTTTAGCATATCATTCCTTATAGTTCTTGTAAATATTTCAATTCCAAATCCATTTATCCTTTTCCCCATTATAAAAATACAATGTATCATTCCAATTTAAAACGTGGCCTGTTTGGATATTGGTAAAGATTCGTTTTAGCCTTCTACAACAATTTCAGTGGCCTAATAAGTCTTGCCTATTCTTTTTTTTCAGGCCAGGAACTTTCTATTTTGTTTCTTATAGAAGATACTACAGTACTTCTAAAATTACAGGAATGACAACAACTTCTAATTTACTCTGACAGATACAGGTTTGCCTCAAAAATTATGCTGTTAACAACTAAAATGTAAATTTCAATGAGCTGTTCTGCCAAATGCCACACTTTAAAAAAATCATTTATTCATATAATATGAATCTTTTTATCTTTGACCAAAGAATAATAGTTCAGAATAATGGTTTTATGAAAATCCTTTTATAGGAATTGAATCTGTTGCTCTCCAGAGATGTCACTATCTATTTATTTGAAATTATTAGAACTTGCTGTTAGTCATGTCAGAAAGAATTCACTTAATGGAAATAACATCATCCCTTTTAAAAAGGAGAGAAGTGGACAGTGGTATATTAATGTATCATTTATTGAGTGCCTTCTATGCACAGGGCACTATTACTGACTTTATAGATTAAATATGCTCAATAATTGGTCCTTTACTTTGGTTTTCACTGCCTTTTAAAGAGGTGATTAGTTTTAGAGATCATAATTTTAAACTGCCACTTCCAGCCTCTGGAGATCCAAGGTAGTATTGCTTATCTTATAGAATACCCCGCATGATCCAAATCAAATCATTTCCATTCTTGTTCTTCTGGTCTGAAACCAACCACAATGATTGGTACCAGTTCCATTTTCCTACAATTCAGTTAATTTTATATATATTATATATATTTTTTTCCTATTTCTCATTTTATAATTGATATCTGGAATAACCAGCAGCTCTTTTCTCATTTATTTTCTCATATTTTTATTCCAGGATTTGCCTCTGAAGCAGGGAGTGTCTGCATTAAAAATGACCTGTAGTTCTCTGCTTCATAGGTTAGAAACTTATTTTAATATTTTGTGGCTAAGCACAGTCCCACTTTTTCAAATTTATTATAATAAATTATTTAATTGGCATTGAATATGGACTACAAGCATACATTTCACATTGGGGTTTCCTTTTTTATTTTAAATGACACAAATTCTAAAGAATCAGTCCAGCTGAGGCAACCAAATCTTTATTCTTGCTCTGCAGCTTATATACAACTTTAAAATTAAAGTTAGAGTTAATATATATATATATTATCGATTACAAATAATATAATGCTATAAAAGCATCTTAAAAATCATTTTATTGCTTAGGCCTTGTATTGCTTGAAGCATTTACATTCTAAAACTTACTAAATTCCAACTATTCATTTTGGGGAAAAATAATCAGTTCACAAATCACATTTTCAATGGGACTGCTAGCCAGCATAGGTAAAAACACATATAGTGTATTGACTCTTGAATTGTACACTGCAGATGCTTCTTCAGCTCCCTCCTCTTCCTCCATGGGCGGTGCTTGCAGCTCCTTTACCACCTCTTCCAGCCCTACCATTTATTCTACCTCAGTCACCGACAGCAAGGCTATGCAAGTGGAGAGCTGCTCCTCAGCCGTGGGGGTAAGTAACCGAGGGGTAAGTGAAAAGCAGTTAACCGGTAACACAGTCCAGCAGCATCCGCCAACACCGAAGCGGCACACAGTCCTGTACATCTCGCCGCCACCTGAGGACTTGCTGGATAACAGCCGGATGTCCTGCCAGGATGAGGGCTGTGGACTGGAATCTGAACAGAGCTGCAGTATGTGGATAGAGGATTCTCCCTCCAACTTCAGTAACATGAGCACCAGCTCCTACAATGATAATACGGAGGTACCACGAAAATCACGAAAACGAAATCCAAAGCAGAGGCCGGGGGTCAAACGGCGAGATTGTGAAGAATCCAACATGGATATATTTGATGCTGACAGTGCCAAAGCACCTCACTATGTGCTTTCCCAGCTTACCACGGACAGCAAAGGCAACTCAAAAGCAGGAAATGGGTTGGTATTCACATTTTTTAAAGTTCTATCACCATTGTGCAAAACAAAGCTAATAAACCATCCCTTTGACTTTTTGAAATATTCAGCTCACCATTCACTTATAAAACTAGAGATGCTAATATGTAACTGAAAACCATGAGAATTCTCAACTAGAATCACCAAGATTTACTAAAGGAAAATTAATATTAGTGGATTCTAACAGGTAGGCTTAGTCCATGACGAATCTAGTCAGGCAATGTGGACTGAAAAATCATAATCTATTTTGAAATGATTTTTCAGTTTTAAATGGTTTTATATCAGGAGACTGAGAAAAGATTTTTAACCAATAAGAATTTACATCTTTGTAAATTTAACATTAACCCTATTTTAAATAACCTCCAAAGAAGTTCATAAACACCTAGATTGGAATCTTTGCACATTTATTGTCTCCTCATACTCTATCTTGTTCACATTTTTTAAAAAATGAGGCTCTCAGTGCATTGCTGGCAACTTTTGTCTTTCTCTTTAATTAATGAGAAGGAAAAAGGAGTTGGTGGTTTGTTGAGAAGTCTCAATTTAATGCATTTTTTGGTTTTTGTTTGATACACTCATGAACTGATTGACCCAAATGTTTTTAATGTGAATGTTTTTCTGTATCTGATATTTTTTTTCAGAAATAAATATTCATATTTCTATCTGTGCTTCTGGGTTGCCTATGTGAAAGGGAATTGAATGAGGGTGTGGGAGGGAGTACATTTGCATTTTCTTTCATTTCTATCAGTTTGCTCTTATCACTAAATACATTTCCGTAGTTTGCATTACAAAATATTCATCCACTATAGCATATGGTAGTGCTACTTTTTTTTAAAAAACATATGGCTTCTTCAGTTCCTCTGTTATGACACTTGGTTGCTAGACTCATTTTTTTTCTATTTACATACAATATATTCTCATTATTAGAGGAGTGAACCGTTTCTATTTTTAAAAGATAAAGTTTTATATTTTCTCAGAAAAAGTTCTTTAAGAGGGTCCTTGCAGCTATTACAATTTCAGATTTAACAAATCATGATAAAGTGAGAAACTGCAGTGTTTTACTGCTTGATGACATCATAAGTACTTCTCTTTGGTGAGTTGGAAACTAGGTCCAATATAATATTGGAAAACATATTTAGAGTATATTAGGTTCCCTTTCCCCTACTCTTCCCAAAAGAAAAATGTATCTCATATATTAAATGTTTTTTGTTGAACATAGTTACTCTATATACTTCCATGAAGGGAAAAAGAATTATCTGTGATTCTATATGAATAAAGTTTTAAATTAAACTTGCATAGTGTGTATATATATATATATATATATACATATATATGTGTGTGTGTGTGTACATATACATATGTAGATACATATTTTCGCTAAGTACATACATTGATTAAGAAAATTATTTTAAAAGGAAGAAGAGAGCAAATGCTCCTTTCTGCAAAGTTTACTTGAAAAGAATAAAAAAATCTAGAACATTTCATTTTCAGAATCTGATAAGAGAATAAGCTCTCCAAAAATGTTTGTTGAATTAATAAAGATCATAGAAAAACCTTGTCGTCTTAATACTCTGGTAAATTTATTGAAGAACCTAGATTTCAAAAATTTATGTAAACCTCTTAAATTTTCAAAATAATATAAAATGTGTTTATTATGATTGTTTAGATTATTTGGGCTTCAAGAAGGCCTTCAATAAAATACCAGGTCACAATGTCTTTCTAAAAATGGCTATTGAGGTAAAAAATTGAAAGCAAAATGAAATTTTCATTGAGGGTAATATGTTCACATTACATATCATAGATGCTAATTAATCTTCCTTGTATTTCTCCTTTTGTATCATAGATAAATATATTTGATACAATTTGATATCCAAGATAAAGTACAAAGAAGTTTGTCAACTGAAAGTCTTTCCTATATAATATTTCATAAAGCAGAAGAGTTTTCTAGCACTTGTTCAAAAGAAAAAACAATTGGCTCTAATGCAGCATTTTTTAGGAAAGAATAAAAATGCCAACTCAGAATCTTATGTAGAAAATATAATACTGTTAGGCCTATAAGAAATAGGCCTTAAGTAGCTTATCACATACAATCAAGCTAAGAATCTTAAACTATCTTACAATAACACAAAAATTGTTTCATTATTCATTGGATGTCAAGAATGCTATGATGGGTGAGGTAGTTAGAGATTTAATGGAAATGATGACATTCTCTAATTTTCTTTAATGTGATATCTTTTAGCATTTTATGATAATTCATGTTATTCTAATAATTTAGAAGTCTATTGCCCAGACAAGTACTAATTAAACAGTGCTGTATAGTGAATGATATTTAAAAATCAGATAGGGACCTTGAAGTCCAGTGTATAGAGATAGGCAACTATTTCCAGTAGTTATAATTAATGATATGTGAGTTATTTACTAGGCCAGTCTAAAAGGTCTCATTTAAAAGACTCCAGTTGGGTATTAGGCACTGTTTTTTGAAGATAAAAATACTCTTGTGTGCATTAATATACAATAGTAAATATTTTCTCAGTCATTCAAGAACATGTATAAGATAGTATTAAGAGGTTAAAATCTAAAATATGTAACTAGTCATGTTGGATCACATAATTTTCAAGTTCTGTCAAGTGTTTTGTGATCTTTAGCCTCATTTTTCTTCATTGTGGAGCTAATTAGAATTTTGGGTATGATGTCATCAAGAGGTGATACTTATTTGTGTGGAATTTTTTGTGATGAGAATTCTCATGCATAATATTAAAGAAAAATAGATCTTGGAGGCAAAGGTGTCAATTCCACTTGCAAATATTTTACTCAAAAATACGCTTTTTCCTTTTCAGATTGGCATTTAGAAGCTACCTTGCATAGTTGCACATCTTCCTTATTTTTATTTAGATATCATTTCTTAAAAGCATTCTAAATTATGTGAATGATTTGAGACAGTAAAATGATCTTTGAAGAAGCTGCATACTTGGATTTAGAGAATTTTAAAGAGTTAGTTTTTAAAAATTTAAATCCCCAAATCTGGTACAGTTGCTTTGGTATGATCCTTTCAGCTATGATTTATCTATTTTGTCAGCTGATTCAGCAAATGTGCTAAATTAGAGAACATTTTAATATATCAAAATAGAAATTTTCATTTTAATTACCAGCCTCTCAAAAACTCATTTATCTAAAAGAAGGTAAAATAAAAACATTTCTTATAAGCTAATTGACATGTTGTAATGACTTTTATGTACCATTTTAATAAAGTGACTTGAAAATATGATTACAATTGAATCTTATATGATTATAGAATGCCTTGATAGGGATTCCATATGTAGTGTTCAGACTGAATAGTTTGATCCTTAGGCAAATTAATGAATATTAAAATAATGTTCACATCTCAAGGTTATAGTTTCAAATTTTTTTAAATTTTATTCTTTTAGAGGTCCTTGAGATTAATGTAATAGATACAATGCAGACTCCAACTTATATATACCCCTTTTAAATAAATGGAAATTCTAATCCTCTTTGTTAATGGCCACAAGGACTTCCTTTCATTTCTTGCTTTTTCACTTACCTGCTTCCCTAGTATCCCTCCCCATCCTACCTTGTTAACCTGCCAGCCCTTTATTAGCTGCTGTGACCCTATAAGAAGACTTTTTTCCTCTCTCCACCTTTTAATATTACTGGTATAGATAACTTAGTTCCTATATTGCTGCTACATGTTTTTGGTTTCTGCCTATTTTCTCAGCAGGCTAATGGGTTGGCTAACTACCCTGCAAGCCATCAGAGCTCATACCAGTCTCATTAATCCTACCTCTCTATTTTCTTTCCTGGGAAAGGGAACAGAGAAGCTACTTCATTCTAAACACTGCCTAATTCTCTTTCACCTTTTGGATTCAGGTTATCTCCATTCTTATTCCTTTCTTTCTCTACTTATTGGAATTATAAGTTATAGGTAAAATCAATAGTGAACACACTTGGTTTACCCACATGAGTTAGGCATAGATTGGGTTAGTGATGATAAGGACACATAGGGCTGTGAATCTATTTAAAGAATGTTTTCATATATTGAAATATATTTTATGATGTTTAAATGAAAAAGTTAATTCTACAGAATTGTTTTCTATCACTTTATTTCAAGTGATAGACATTTTTTCTCATAAAAATGGGATAATATTTCTAAAAGGCTTTGAAAACCTTAATATACTATATGAATGCTAACTATTACTATTAAATGCATGGCGTATGGTGATTTAGGTATATTTTGGATTGAATCAGATTTTGACGGTAAATCTAGTTGCCTAGCCATCATTTAAGAATCTTGTTTCTACAAAGAAAATATGTGCTAAGCTCCAAACCCTCAATTTAAAAATAAACTTTTGAAATACAACCTGGTGGCTATATTATATAATATAAATTCTGATTATGGAAATTTGTGCTTTGAGAGCTTTAAGGTTATTGCTGCTTTCATCAAGAGTCAGTTAAACAGATCTCTAAGAGAAACACACTCAAAGAACACATATCTGGAAAAGATTGCCTTGAGTTTGTCTTTGAGTAGAACTAGCAAATGGAGGTAATTATTCTTTGTAAAAAGTTTCTGTTAGACATACCAGAAGCTACAAAATGGCATTCAGAAGGTTGTAACATAATTATGAATTTTCTTTAACATTCTTTTCTTTTTTTCTTGCCAATCTGACAAGGAAATAACATCAATTCATTTTGTAGTATACTTAGAACATATAAAACAATATGGAACACACATCATATGGAGCATGCATGTGTATATGTTTATAAACAATAGCTATAAATACATGAGTATTATGTTCAAAGTCGACTCCAAAAAGAAAAATGGAAAACTTTGAGTACAGTCTTTCACAGCACTTGAGTTAAAATATACTTTGATTTAAACACTAGAGAGAATGATGCTAAAAGCTGTGCCCTTTTTTCAGTCTTTATTCCCTCTCCTCTCCCCTCCCACCTCTAAACATACCTTATCTCCCCTACCCAACTTGTTGATTTAAAAAATATAATCATATCTGACTTTTTGCTGAAAATCTTAAAATTTTTATATATGGATGTTATCCTAGATAATTGTCTTGTTTTATTAGGAAACTGAGCATTTGTTCTTACTTTGACCTTCCCATTTATTCGTTTTCTTCCTTAATCTTACTTGGTCTTCTTGAATGTTCTTTTATGACATTTTTTCAATGTTGTGCTTTGACTTCTCAGAACACTGGAAAATCAGAAAGGAGCTGGTGCAAAGAAGAGTCCTATGTTGTGCGGACAGTATCCTGTTAAAAGTGAGGGAAAGGAACTGAAGATAGTGGTTCAACCTGAGACCCAACACAGAGCTAGATATCTGACTGAGGGCAGCCGAGGTTCAGTGAAAGATAGGACACAACAAGGCTTTCCTACTGTAAAGGTATTTTACTTAATCATATATACTAAAATTTTACTGCATGCTTAATTATCATTTTTCATTGTTTTTAATAGACAAAAATTGAACTGAAATATTTAAATACTAAGTATTATTGTATCATCTCAACAAAATTCATCCTTGTATGACATGCTGACATAAATTGTCACTAATTGCACAACAGAATCTCTGCAGTGGTGTTTCCCATAGTGTTTAGATGCTGCTACATTTTAGAAAATACACTCATAAGCTAGATAGTATCCAAAGGACAATAAGAATGTATAGATTCTCTAATCTATATCATATGGGGAACCATCCAGGGAACTAGAAATATTTGGTTTGGAGTAAAAAGAAAATTGGGGAATGGTGCAACAGGTCAGAATAAAGTTGCCTTTCCAAAACACAAACTAGTTAAATATTTTTATTGAAATAATTAGTCATTAATCAGTTACTGTTGGACTAAATCAACTTTAAAAATTTTACTTAACTAGTTGATAACTGAAGTAATGATAGTTTCTGAAAATGGTCTTAGTAGACCTAATCTTATTTTTTAACTACCTCATGATTAATATAATACACAAAGTATTTTAGTGCAAAACTGAAGGGCATTCAACCTGAACATAGCTTCAAGAAGAGAAATTCTTATGTTTATTTTCTTAATATATTCTCCTTTTTCTGAGAAGATGGACATTGCAAAAAAGTGATGGGAAACTGATGTTAAGATATAAAACTTTGTTTTGTGAAACAAAATTAGTTTTCATTACTGATAGATTCCAAAATCTAATGATCATTTATGTATACTAGTGAAAAGGAAGAGCAACGGTGATGATGATAAATTTTTAAGAGTCAGTCATAAATATTTAAATGTTACTTAATGCAATGGTTAGTCTTGTTAGATATGGGGAGGGTACCTCCAGTTGAGTAGATAAGCTTCATCTAAATGAGTTAACCTTTAACTTGCTTTCCTCTTTGATCCACTCTTTTAAAGACTATGTCCTGCACCATGTTGCCACCTCGATTAGTTAATGCAATATAGGATTTCTGTAGTCTTTTAAGTAAAATGTGTAGATGATTTCCATATTTTCTGAATCATCTTGACAAATTGAAAAAAATCACCAGTAAATAAATAGCAAATTTTCCTTTATCTGAAACAAATGATCAAAATGCAAGATGGAGGATATGACAAACTTGGCCCATGTAATTTGAGAATTGGAAGCGACTTTGTGTCTAATCCATGCCTAAAAAAGAATTCTCACTATAACACTGTAATGAGTTGCCATCTGTCCTCTGCTTGAAGACCTACAGGGAAGAGGAATTTTCAAGGCAGCCTATTTTCATTTTTGAGATGTCTCTAGTTGTTACAAAGTTTTTTCTCATATCAAGACTAAATTTGCCCATTTTTAACTTTTCCCTTTTGCATCTAGATCTACTTTCTGGAGATAAACAGAGCAAGTCTAATCCTCTTTCACTTGACACAACTGCAAATAATTAAAAGACAACTTATTATGTTCTCTACATAATCCCCTTGTCTTCCCAAATATTCTCTTTTCCCTGTCAAATATTTCCAATTTCTTTTACAACTCATTATATAGAATGAGCTAGAGGTTATTTGTTACTCTTGTGCCCTTTCTCTGGGCAATCTAGTTTATCAATATGAATTAATTAGCACATATTAAGCACTCAATATATATCAGACACTGTGCTCAGTGTGGGGAATAAAAAAAAAATTTAAAGCAAAAGTTTACTAAAATGTGGCATTTTTAACTGTATGATATGGTAGATGTGATATGACCAGAAAAGACTACACAGGATTATTGCATCCTAATTTTAAGAGCTATGCCTCTCTTATAACCAAAGATTGCATTTTGGATTCTGTATCATATTATCCGCTGATATATATTGAGTTTAAAATTCTTAAATCTTTTTTCAGACAAAGTGCTTCCTAACCATATATCTCCCATCTCAAATTAAATTTTTTTTTATTATTATGAACTTGATAAACATTTCTAGATGCAAAGAATAGAAGAGGAATATATAGGAAAATGCAAATACATTTTAAAAAAATAATATAACAAACTCAGTACATTAATTTTGAAGCCATCTGACTTGTGTCTCTTAATCCTTCTGCTCACTCTAATGCATTTTAAAAGTATTTCATTGGTACCCTTTTCTTACTTTCCTTTGGCATCACTATCACTAGTCATCCTTTCCATCAAGAATTCTCTTACCACAATAAAAGCCTTCCTATCTAATAAATATGTATATTTAAGCAAAAAAAAAATTCCACTTTAGTTATGTCAAAAAACATATGTGTCATTTTGTATCTTGAGTCCATCATCTCTCTCTCTATTAGGGAAGATAGGTTGCATCCTTCATCATTAGGGCTTTGGGAATCATGGTTGGTCATTGCATTGATCAGATTTCTTAAATCTTTCAAAGTTGTTCAATTTTACAATGTTTTTATTGTATAAATTGTTCTGGGTCTGTTTATTTCACTTTCTATCAATTCTTACAAATTTTCCAGGTTTTCCTAAAACCATTTTATCACTTCTTATGACACAATAGTATTCTGTTAACATCTATAACTATAATTTATTTATTCATTCCTTGAATCATGGGCACCCCCATAGTTTCTAGTTCTTTCCTTTGAGCAGAAAGTGCTGCTATGAATATTTTTGTAAATCAGAGTCTTTTCTAGGTCTTTCTTTGATCTGTTTTGGATGTATGCCTATAACGAGTATCACTAGATCAAAAGATATACAGAGTTTAGTGATGGGAGGTGGGGATATAACTCCAAACTATTTTTAAGAATGACTGGTTTAGTTCCTATCTCCACTGACAATACATACATGTGCCTATTTTCCCACAGCCCATCCAACAATTCTCACTTTTCTTCTTTGTCAATTTGGTGAGAGTGAGGTAGAGCCTTAAAATAGCTTTAATACACATTTTTCTTAGTCATTTGGATCATTTTTCATATGATTATTGCTATATTGCTTCTCTTTTGAGAACTGCCTATTCATATCCTTTGACCATTTAGCTTTGGGAAATATCTCTTGTTTGAGTCAATGTTTGAGTCAGTTCCCTAAATAATGTGTATATTAAACTTTTAGTAAAGAAATGAACTATAAAGATTTTTTCCCATCTTCCACTTGTGAAGTTAATTTATTTAAACCATAGGTAAGATTATTAAATGTCATTTTATTAGATTAATCTTGATCTAACCTTTAAGTATTGAATTGATTGTCATTCAGCTTCATGTTATTTGCAAATTTGGTAAATATGCTTTCTCTAGCTATATTTTTATCTGGATCATAGAGAGAAAGATTAAATGGTAAAACATATCTGAGTATCTTTCCTAGAGATCTAACAAACTAATATTAAATGTATCTATTAATCTAGTTCTAAATCCATTATGGCTGCCTCACCCACACCTCTCCTTTACAAACAAATAGCATTTCATTTTATTAGGCACTTTGCCTAATCAAAATAAACTATAAAGCACTCCTTTGATTTACCAGTGCAGAAGCTCAGTTTAAAAACAAAACCAAAAATAAGGTTAAATTTTGACTGCCCAAGACCTTTCTTGCTGAAGCCAACCTACCTCTTTGTTGATCACTACAACTTTTCTAATTGTTCTTTGATCATCTTTCTTAATATTGCATTCTAGAATTTTTCCAAGAGTCAAAGTCTGGCTCATTGCCCTATAGTTTATAGACTAATATTTTTTTTTTAAATCAAAACATTTATCTTTCTACAAACCTCTGGGTTCTTTTCCAGTTTTGCACATTTTTTTCAGCTATTGTTAATAATGACTTAATTTAATCTTCCAATTCTTTCAATACTTGAAGATATGCTTCATTTGGACCAGTTTGACTTGAATTCATCAAAGGTAACTAAGTGGGTGCTCTCCCTACTTATTTTGGACATCATCTCCTTATCAGCCATTATTATTTTTTTCAATCCAAGAATCTTTTGCCTTGGCATTACAAAGAGAAGCAGAATAGAATTGAACATCTTGTCTATTGTGTCCAGTTTGCATCATCCCGTCCACTTTAAATATTGGTTCTATCTCATCTTAAGGCCTCTTATTTTTCCTTGCATATATTTGAAACAACAGCCTTTGCCTCCATCTTCTGTATATATATCTTTTTTTCCTCATTTTAAATTGTTTTTAATTAAAAATTTTCAAGATTATATGTCAATATAATTTTCTTTTTTTTTTTAAGTTTTATTTAGTTAGTCAATTTAGAGCATTACTCCTTGGTTACAAGAATCATATTCTTTCCCTCCCCTACCCCCCACCCCTTCCCGTCACCGATGTGTAATTCCACTGTGTTTTACATGTATCTTTGGTCAAAAACTTTTTCATGTTGTTGATGTTTACACCAAAATGAACATTTGGAGTCCATATCCCCATCGACCCATGTAATCAAGCAGTTGTTTTTCTTCTGTGTTTCTACTCCCATAGTTCTTCCTTTGCATGTGGATAGTGTTCTTTCTCATAAATCCCTCTGAGTTGTTCAGGATCACTGCATTGCCACTAATGGAGAAGTCCATTACATTCAATTGTACCACAGTGCATCAGTCTCTGTGTACAATGTTTTCCTGGTTCTGCTCCTTTCACCGTGCATCAATTCCTGGAGGTCGTTCCAGTTTACATGGAATTCCTCCAGTTCATTATTCCTTTGAGCACAATAGTATTACATTATGAACATATACCATAATTTGTTCAGCCATTCCCCAATTAAAGGGCATCCCCTCATTTTCCAATTTTTTGCCACTACAAAGAACACAGCTATGAATATTCTGTACAGGTCTTTTCCTTATTATCTCTTTGGGGTTGTATATATCTCTTTTAAGATTTAAGTTGTTCAGTTAGCTCTTAGACTCTTCTGAAAATTTTTGGTTTTCTTTCTTCTTTGAATTATTTTAATTTGTATCTTAATTTTGTTCTCGAGAATTTTTATATCTCTCCTTGGCTGACTTCCCCAGAGTTTTAGCATATGGGATCCTGCTTATCCTTTCTTTGACCCTGTTGAAATCTGTTCTCCCAAAATCTAGAGTACTTGCTAATGATAATCAGATCTATTTTCCCTTGCTAAGTTTCTCTACATTTTGAAGGAGTAAATTACTATTAAGATAAGTTAAAAAGTTAATAGTTTCCTGATATGTCTGCTTTAGGACTTCTAGCTGATCTTGTATGTTGTCTAAACTTTGTGCACTTGTTTACTACTGTTAACCTTTCTTGGTTCTTGTCTCCACTGAATTTTTTCCTGTTCTGTAGCTTCTCTAATTGGGTATAGCTTGGCGAAGACAATTTTTTTCCTTCCCTCAATATTTTCAATTTAGAGCTTTTAAAATTAGATTCATAAGAGTCTTCATAAAGACAATCGTAAAAAGCATTTATCAGATGTTCTCTATATAGCAGACACTTATTACATTAACAAATATTTAAGCAAAGATGGTTTCATTTTATTTTTATGCTAATAAATTATACTTCAACTGCTAAAATCTTAAACATAAATAAAATTGAATTATTATATCAATGTTAATAATCTTATATTTTACATAATATTTTCTAGTTAGTATAAGATAATACATTAATGTTTTATACTTTATTAATAAATAGAACTTTCCATTTTTTTCTTAATTTCTTAATTTTTATTTTTTTAAAAATTTCATGATTTTGTTGTTACCTCATATCTTAGTTACATGCTTTATATTTTTTAATAAATATCTTATTTTATGATTTGACTCTTGAAGGTCAATTAACTTTTTATTTTCTGCTGTTTGATTCTAGCTTGAAGGACACAATGAGCCTGTAGTGTTACAAGTGTTTGTGGGTAATGACTCTGGTCGAGTGAAACCACATGGATTTTATCAGGCCTGTAGAGTAACAGGTAGAAATACAACTCCTTGCAAAGAAGTTGATATTGAAGGTACTACGGTTATAGAAGTTGGCCTTGATCCTAGCAACAACATGACACTGGCGTAAGTATTAAAAATTTTTTTCCTTCTTGTATTATCATTTGGGTAGTTGAATAGGAAAAATGTTAATTTTGGCTTTTTGGAATTTTTGAAATGTGATTTTTAGGCACTCTAATTATATGGATTTATTTACTTGAACAAATGTAAAATACTAAAGGTAATATAGAATGTAATATTTTAAAATCATCAGCTTTTCCTTATATAACTTTTTTTCAGATTTTTAAAAATTGTATTTCATGCTTGCTTACTAGGCTTTCTTCCTTAACGCTATATTCTAGTTTTCTCTGAAACATAATGAAATGCTATAAAAATACAAAGTTCTACCATTAGTCTTTTTAAAAAGTTCTTAAAATTTATTATTTACTTAGTCTCAACATTCTTTTCTTTTAGATTTTGAGTTCCAAATTGTCTTCCTCTTTTCTAACCCCTCCCTCACCCACTGAAAGGGCAGTTGTTATTAATAGATAATCAGCTAATAGGATTTCATTTCGTCACAGTGCTATTGGGTTTTTGTACTATTAAGCTGCAGTAACTGGGCCTTTATTCAGATCAGCTGCTTTTCCATTTTCACATCTCCCTTCACTGACTTATTTTTATCAGTTCTCCTTTCTTAACATGATAAAGTGAAAGGAGAGTTATCTGTGGAATCAAGAAGAAGGTTAAAGTTGTACCTCTAATGCTTACCATTTGTCTCTGTCAAGTCACTTAATCTTTTTAGACTGCAATCTCTCATCTGTTAAAAGAGCACTGAGTGACCTTTGAGGTCTCTTTCATGTCTAGATCTATAAACCTTCAAGTCTATTATGAACTTTGGTTTTTCTGAGTTATTAGAAATCAAAAATACTTTGTAGATTTTCATAACCCGATAAAAGAGAAGCTTGCTAAGTATTTGCATCTACTGCATTTATTTATCTACATCTCATATCTAAAACTGATTTTGTGAATATTATTTTATATTTTTCACTAGTTTGTTTAATAATTTTATTTTTTAGCTGTTTTAGTTTTAACCCTTGTGTTATATATACACATATAGTATTAATCCCTTTATTTGTTTAAGATATGACTATGCCCTATAGCCCAATTCTTCTCTCAAAAAAAAGTTGAGAGAGCTTATGTGAGAATACTGATGAATTTATTTGTAGTTTGTAAGTGGGTAGTGTTCGTTGTCATTCTTCTCTCCCTGCTTTCCCAACCCTGAACACTACAATTTTCTAGTTTCTGACAAATCATCTTTTTGGTGACTTTTAAGATTTTTCTTTCAATAGATATTAATTACATAGGTCTTAATTCCAAAGTTCTCTTTTTTCCTTAAGTAAATTAAAAGTCAGTAGATATTTCCTGTTGTGGAGGTATTTAAATATTATTTAATCATCTATTATATGTAGTATTTGACATGGCTTCCTTTGACAAACAATTAAACTGTGAAAGCGACAAATGGTTAGGACACAATGCCTGGTGGCAGGAATATTCACATGCTATGACTATTTGTGTTCAGTCATAAAAATCATTGAGGGTATAAAGGATATTTATTAGAACGCTACTCGGCTTTAGGATTCTTTTCAAGACCATGCTAAATGGGGGAAAAGTACAATGAAGATGCAGAGAATTTCTGATAAAGCATGTCATTTTATAATACCCTTATGACGTTTTAAAAATTAAAAGTGTAGCAGATTCATTCAGCTTATCAGAATTAACTAAAAAGAAAGACTGAGTTTTATAAAGAAGAAATCTCTTTTCTAAACCAATGCTGATATTCAGGCTCGAAAATGGTGTTTTATATTTGATATGCTTTTCATTTATTGAATACACCATTAATAATGGAATGGTGGTATTGGGAAACAAGCATATTAAATGCAAAATCATTGTTAGATAACTCATGTTTATGCAACAATTTAAAATTAATTACAAAATCCTTTTCTTTATAAACAAACTTTAAAGAAATAGGAAATATTGGCACTAATTTTGGCTCTGTGTATTTAATGATTTTTTAACATAAAATGTTTTACTATACATATATATTTCTATTCTCTTTCTGCTGAAGGGATATAGTTAGTACTCTCTTGTCTTAAGACTTCTTTATTCAAATTTGATTTTAATATGGAAATTTTTAGTGGGAATTTGTGGAAATTAGCTGCATTAAGTGCAGCATGCAAGCAAATATTAATAAATGTTATCCTTTTTTTTCCCCCTATCTTAGGGTGGACTGTGTAGGGATCTTGAAGCTCAGAAACGCTGATGTTGAAGCTAGAATAGGAATTGCAGGTTCTAAGAAAAAAAGCACTCGGGCCAGATTGGTTTTCCGAGTTAACATCACACGGAAAGATGGCTCAACTTTAACACTACAAACACCTTCCTCTCCAATTCTATGTAGTAAGTAGTTTTGATATATGTGGGATGGGGGAGGCATATACAACTATATCTGTAACAAGTAATTATGAAAATATCCTTGGACACCCAGAAAAGATTTCAAGGAACACTTTTAAATTAAATTTTTGTATCAGTCAGACCTTTGAGAACTCAATTATATCCAATAATAGTTTTCAGAAGAGCATATCTTCTCCAATTTCAATGAAAGAAGTACAAAATTCACAGAACCATTAGTTATGCTGCTCTGATACAGTTGTTTTTTTAGTGGGTATGACTACATGAAGTCAGTCAGAAAGGTATATTTACAACAAGGAACTTAAGCTTAGTGAATAATATTGTAGTTGTAAATGCACTTAATGAAACATTAAAAGCACAGGTGACATTTTATTAACTAAAATGTTTGTCTTGATATGTGTTTTATTTAATACATTTTATATGAATGTAGCATTTTTGAATAGGGTGATAAAATACAATGAGAATGAGGAGGAAGTGGGCAGGGTTTGGGTTAGAGGTAGAGACAGGGAGATGGAGGGAAACAGGAAGATGGGAGAGAGGCAGAGAGGAAATGAGGGCAGAAGGGAGGGGGAGGAAACAGGCATCTGATGTTCCATCTGAAACCACTTGTTCATTGGAAAGAAGGCATGTGGCCAGTATTTGTGCTGTTCCTGATGGCAGTTTTGAAAACTACCCTTTGGTGGTGGCTCCAAGCTGCCCTCTCTGCCTCTAATCATTTGAGCTGGGTTGGAAGTGACTGATGGATCACTTCCAAGGAAAAAGAAAGGGTCTTTCCTTTTTCTTTTTTTTCTCATGCTTGGAATTCTCCACAAGAGTATTCATGCGTTTCAATTTTACTGATGGTTATTTATCCTGTAACATTAGTAAATTGCTAAATGATTTATTAAGCATGCCATAGGTGTTTATGGAGTATTTGTTGATAGATTCATTGTATTCGAATCTTCATTGCTTAGCACAGTGTCTGGTGCATAGTAGGCACTTAATAAGTACTTGTTGATCAGTTGATCTTATACAGAAATGTCTAACATGCAGCCCAAATCAAATTGAAATGTCACCAGGAAATAATTTCACAAGAGAAATAAAATTATAGTGAAATGTAGAGAATATGAATATGTGGTTTTCTGAGTCAATGTGCAGCCTACAGTCTGTATAGATATGGCCCAGCTCCCATTTCAATTTGAGTTTGAGTCTATTGTTGTTGTGAATAGGGAGCTGACTTTGATACCAGAAAGACCTGAGTTTTTAAGTATTGCCTCCCATATTCTATGACCCAGGGAAAATCATTTCACTTCTCAATCCTCCAAGCAACTGTTTAGGATTGTAAGATGCAGAACAGTCACTGATTTGTATTGGTAGATGGAATGTTATTACAGGGAGTCCCCCATGTCAATGAAAATGCAGGTTTTGTCCAAAAATATTAAATACAACTTTCCCCTTTTATAACAACTTCTCCTACCTATAGTTTTCCCTTTAGGTTACATCTTCTTAGTATCTTTTCATTGTTGTTGTACTGTTGGTAGAAATGTCTCAAAATATGACTTTCTCCCAGAATTAAGTTTGATTTGATTATTATCTGGCACCTTATTCCAAAAATTCTTTCATAATTTCTCATATTTGTAAAAAGAAGGTAAGGCTCAGAAATCAAGTCAGTTTTCTCATTCAGTTTTGATAAATAATCAACATATCATCATGGATTAAGATGTAAAATAACCTAAAAGAATCATGATAAATTTTGTCCCTCTCAGCAAAGAAAAATTAGAAAAGGTTTGGAACCGAGGTATTAGTATTTCTCCACCAGTTTTTCTGCCAAATATTTATTTTGTAGGGTAGTTCTTATAACATTATTGACATGATCACATTAAAAGTAATGAATTGGTAGACCATTTTAAAGTGTTTAACCTTTGATTTGTATTTATTTCATTGTATTTGTGCAGTCTTGTATAGTTAGTTGTAACTCAAACTGAAAGGTTCAGCAATTCATTTTTCAATGCCCATAAGTTTTAAATCATTTTTGTTAGGTAGAAATGTGTGAAAAGTCTTAACTTCATGGTAAGAATATTATTTGGAATTAGCCAAAGAAAACAGATGTTCAAAAGTAGTTTGCATTTTTAAAAAATGATAGTGTTTTTAACTTTTGTTTTCTTAGTAGTATAGCCTTATTTTCCCTCCCTACCAGTTTATAAATAGAAATTGTTGTCATTGATAACCAAATAATATAGTCTCTTAAATCTGTTTAGTACAAAGCTGATCCTTTTGGGTAACCTACTTAAATAGAACAGGCCTTTTAATAACCCATAAGTTGTATTATTTTTGAATAGTCACAACCTAGTTCTTTGTGTATAGTAAATGTAAATATGAAGACATACACCGTACCCTCTAAAGGGCCTCATTTGGCAGCCTTTTACCTTCTAAGCGTTAGAGGAAAAGATAATGAGATAGAAAAGAAAAGATAATGGGGGAAGTTTTAGTGTCATTAGTGAAGTGGAATTTTACATAACATTTGAAAGTGGGGGAAGGGAAGAGTTCATTTATTTCATTGTTAATGAAACCCTTTCATATAGGTTTACACTTCCCCTTTTGGTTTTCCTTTCAAAATATTTGCCTGTATTTCTTGATTGTGCCTTTCCAAAGCAAGTCTAGATTACAAAAGTACCTCCTGCCCCAAAAAACTTGGAACCTCACATGGTAGTCTAGTCATCACTGTCTTTCGGCATATTTTAACAACATTCACTTCAGTGTATACAGTATATACAAATATGTTTGTGCACAATTTCTTACTTACAGACAGAAATAAATTAAAGTCCCTCCATTATTTCTTTAATATTTAATTAGAATACCATTGAATTGTGGAATTAGCAAAATTAGTTGTAGTAAAGATAAAATTAAGTAGACTATGAGCCATTTTCATGAATGTGAGTACTCCTTCCACAAATACAGATCATAGTCTTTCATTAGTACACAATTTCCTGAGTTATTATGGCAAAAAAATTTACCACCTAATAATTACCTGACTAGTGATATGGGTTGCAGTTATACCATCTCTTCCTGGACCTGTAAGAAAAGCCTTCTCAGACTGATAGGATCTGTCAGAGCTTGTGCTTCATAGTCATATCTCTACCCAGGATCAATTAATAAGAATGTAATGAGGGGACAGATAGGTGACTCAGTGGATTTAGAGGCAGACTTAGAAATGGAAAGGTCCTGGGTTCAATTCTGGCTTCAGATACTTCCTAGTTATGTGACCTGGGGCAAGTCACTTAAGCCCCATTGCCTAACCCTTATTGCTCTTCTGCCTTAGAATCAATACACAATATTAATCCTAAGATGGAAGGTTAGGGTTTTAAAAAATAATATAATAAGAATTTGCAGATTTAGATAAAGGCTGATTATTCCTTTCTCTGTAGTAGAAAGATTTGCTAAATACTCTAATATTGTTTTTTTAAAAAACCCTTTTAACTTACTGAGTATTTTTGAGATATTTAAAAGTATTCAATTGTAAAAGTATTATTATTTTAACTGCAAATTAATTTCAGCTCATTAACTACAGATACTTAAGTGTCTCCACTTGCCAAAATGGCCAACTTTACTAGGGGTCACCTTATTCCCCCAAAGAACAAAATTTGGAGGTTTTTTGGCCCTCTACTTATTTTTGATGAGAAGCCAGATAAGAATTTTGGATTCAAGGCCTATCTCTGAGTCAGGAAGATCTTGATTCCAAAGCCACTGTTGATTAACCTTTCAGAGTTCCCTCCTATTCCCCTGCCCTCACACTTTAAGTTGTTAGTAGTATTGTTGATTTGTATCTGTAGAGAGAATTGTCTCACTTGGAGTTCTCAAAACCAAAGAATTCACTGGTCAGGAACAAAAAGAATTTGCTTAGAAGATTCACTAAATCAGTTCTAGGATTGTTCAGTCAATTAGTTAGTGTTTATTTAGTGCCTGCTGTATGTCAGGCACTGTGCTGAGCACTGGGGACACAAAAGAGGCCCTCTCCTCCACAACCTTACAATCTAATGGAGGAGACAACCTGCAAACAAACGTAGACAAAGCAGACTCTATACAAGATAGGAAATAATTAACAAATGGAAAGCACTAGAATTTAAGAGGCATTGGGGAAGACTTCCTGTAAAACATGGGATTATAGTTGGGACTTACTGGAAGTCATAGAAATCAGTGGAGTTGAGAAGGAAGAGAATTCCAGGCATTCCAGATTGCACTATGCCAACCTTTTACTCCGTAATTTCCTTTAGCTCCTTATCACCTCTAGGATCAAATATGAAGGGTTCTATTTTGACATTCAAATCCCTTCATAACCTAGTTCTGTCTTTTCCAGTCTTCTTATACCTTATACTCACTCTCACCACAGTATTTTGTGATCCTATTGTCCCCATTTTACAGATGAGAAAACTAAAACACACAGAAGTGAAGTGACTTGCCCAGGGTCACACAGCTAGTATCTGAGGCTGGATTTTAATTCAGGTCTTTCAGATTCTAGGTAAAACTCTGCCCACTGTACCACCTAGCTGTCTCAAGCCATTTCCCCTCTTTCAGACTCAGTTCCTTTTTCTATAAAAGGGCACTTACTTCACAAGGTTATTGTAAGGATCAAATGAGATAATTGATTATTGTTGTTTTAATATTGAATTCCAGTGGATAAAATATTAACTCTTCTTTTGGCATTTCAAACTCTTTCTAGTCTGACCCCACCTGCCTTTTCCAGGCTATATGACTTCAGTTCAAGTACTTTCTAGTCCAGCTGACCTCAGAGGTGGCATTTTGACTCCCTTCTCCAGATCTTTGTACTGACTGTTTCACTGGCCTGCAGTATATTCCCTCCTCCCCACTGCCCCCTGGAATCCCTGGTTTTCTTCAGATTCCACCCAAGCTTTCCTGATCCTCCTAGATTTGGTGTGTCCCTTTCTCCCCACCCCACTACAAAAACTCCTTTGTGTTTTCTTTGAATGTGTTTCTTATAGAATTAGAGCTATATAGATCTTTCCTCTCTCACTAAAAGGGAAGTGCTTAGAAGGCAGCATGTATGTCATTTTGTCTCTCTCAGCACCTCTTCCTTGAAACCTAGTAGAATCTTGTTCTCTGTCTGAATGATTGACTTTGAATCTTACCTCTTGTTCCCTTGCCCTCCCTGTGGGCTAATGGAAGTAGTAACAAAGAAGAATAATGTCAAAATGTAGACAATGGGACAAAAGAGATAGACAAACAACACAAATGGACAGTCTGTAGACTAAATAATACACTGTTATGCTCCATACAGTATTTTAAAATAAGAAGTGTTTGCACCTTTTTTATATTTAGTACTTATTTATTTGCAGCTCAGCCAGCAGGAGTACCAGAGATCTTAAAGAAAAGCCTTCATAGTTGTTCAGTAAAAGGAGAGGAAGAAGTCTTTCTCATTGGCAAAAATTTTCTGAAAGGAACTAAAGTTATCTTCCAAGAAAATGTTTCTGGTAAGTAGAAACCATATTAACCTGAACTAATTTGAGCATGCAAGAGGGAACTCTTACTGAGACTTTTATTATATATTTAACTTTGAATTTCATAAGTTCCATAATCACTATAGAATGATGTATTTAATATTTTAATATATTTTAATTTTTATTTGAAACAGATGAAAACTCTTGGAAGTCAGAAGCTGAAATAGACATGGAATTATTTCATCAGGTATTACTCTTAAGCAATTTTATGTTTATATTTCTTCCTAACTAGTCATTTGTTAGCTGTGATGTTTATTAACCAAAGGAAAGGTATCCTTTCTGTTCTAGTTTCCCCTGGATTGTAAGATACATTTATCTTTTGTATGTATTTGAAATTGTTTATGTTTCTCCAGATTTTCTTTTGTATATAGTTTAAAATTTGTTTTACTCCACTTGTTCTGTAATTAAAACCAAAGAGTAATATCCTCTTCTGGGCTCCAAAAAAAATTCATGTTTTTCTGGATATGAATTACTTTATTCAAAGTTCAATGGTTATTAATAATAAAATAAGTCAACAAGATCTTTACCATTAATTTTTGTTTTGGGGAAAGTTGGAAGAAATGAAGTTAACATTAAAAAATATTACCTTTACACATGTAAAAGTAATTTGCAATTTTGTTTTCCAAAGTTGTCTAATTAGAATCTCTCTAAGAAATTATCCCTTATAGCTAGCATATACAAAGGTTTGAACTAATAAAGAATCAAAGAACAGAGAAAAAAGAACATAGACCACCCTTGGGATTGGGCCTGATAGAAGGGAGCTAGATTTCTTACTGATTCAAGGAGAAGCCAGTGTATAATTGTAGATCAAGAGCTAGTTCTGGCAGGGAGGAGAAAGCTAAATATATAGACAGTGGGATGAAAAGGGGCAAATTAGAAGTTAAAATAATTTTAAAATTAAATTAAAATTAAAATGAACTTTAGGAGGAGAAGGAATAAGAAAGGAAGTGATTGCAGGAAAAGATAGTAAGCAAACCTAAGTAAAGAATGAATCCAAGGCTGGAGAATGGTTTAATTGACTTAACTACCCATATCTCTCCCTTGGTATGTTTAAAAAACACACCAAGCTCAGTGGATTGAGAGTCAGGCCTAGAGATGGGAGGTCGTAGGTTCAAATCTGGCCTCAGACATGTCTCAGCTGTGTGACCCTGGGCAAGTCACTTGACTCTCATTGCCTAGCCTTTACCACTCTTCTGCCTTGGAGCCAATACACAGTATTGATTCTAAGACAGAAAGTACGGGATTAAAAAAAAAAAACACAAAATACACACTGACAACAACCCAATTCTATGCATTGTATGAAATAAAGACACCTTTAAAGTCAATGCTTCCCAGTGGAGTTTGTCTTCTTATTGTTCCTTTGACCTTGTACTTGTAGGGAGTAGGCAAGACAACAGAATTTAACAATCCAGGTGTATTTCTCTGGTACAATAGCTCTTATTGAACTTTAGTTAGTGCCATCTAATATTTACTTGTTTAGAAATAATGCATTTTGTCTTCCTTCTTGGAGTGTAATCTCCTGCAAACTCCTGATTGTGTCTCATGGCACTTCTCTGTTTCAGGGTACCCAACATAGTACTGGCCACCTCATGGAAGCAACTAAAAAAGTACTTATTCTTTGATTTAACTCGCTTTTGGGGAAGAGAGGTCACTTTCTGTTGTCTGAGAGTCCTTGAATAGTCTAGGATTTCTCTAGCTTTAATTTTGCCTAGGGCCTTTAAGAAAAATAATTTGACATTGTCTATATCCTAGGCTTACTCATCCATGGAAAAAATTTGGTATGAACTTGTTTGTTTTCTGTTAGGTTTGTTCAGTTGAAAGAAAATTTGTCATTTTGACATTTGACATTTGACATTTGAAACAGTAAAATAATTTTTCTAAAACACAAGCTGACCTGTTTCATTCTTCTACTTAAGAAACATCAGTGACATCTTATTACCTTTGGGGTAAAATTAAAATTCTTCAGCTTTGTATTCAAAACACTGTTACAGTTTATTGTAATGTTATTCCTTTTTGCACACCATACTTGTTTTCCCCAAAATTCAGCAGGCCATCTCTAACTAGTACAGACTCTCCTTTACCTAAAGTATACTCCCTTCTTACCAATGCTTAAGATCTCTAGCTTCCTTTTAGGGTGAGATCATGGGCCGTCTTCTATAGGATGCCTTTCTTGATCCCCATGGTTATTAGTATTATCTTTTTCTCTTTTTTCCTCCTCAGATTAGCTTACATACATACATGATTTATTATATATTATGTATAAATATATAGTATATATTTTACATATATATTATATTATTATATATTTATATCATATTATTTATTTATCATTTAATATATTGTCTACCTCCTCCCCCAAGTAAAATGTGAGCTGCCTAAGGACAAGAATTATATTTTTTATTTGTCTTTATCCTTAACTTCTATATCCCTAGCAAAATATTTTACACATAGTAAACATGGAAAAAATTCCTCTTGGATTAGAGTACTTTAACTCCTGTAAACTCACATGCAAGAAACAGAAACTAGAACCAATAAAAATTGTATCATAGTCACCCAAACCCTTTAACATGTCTTAAAAAGTAAATGTCTTTTTAAACAAAACACTTTGAAATCTGGGGTAGTTTAATTTTTTAAAACACTATTTTTTCAGGGTAGTTATGCCAGCCACAGTAGATTAAAGAAGATTAATCATAAAAATAAGACATATGGTGGAATGGAAAGGAATTATGTCCTTATTTGGTGGCTATGTCCAGAGGTCCTGGGGTTTTTGCAAGCAAGTATGTAAATAAACTAAATCATAACATGATCTTCCATTTGATCCTATGCTTCTTCTGTTAATTTTGACATTTTTATCTTTTTAATGAGAGAGATTATGTCTCAGTTTTTTTCAGAGGGATTTTTTTGGGAACTGTTATGGGATGAAATCATAATTGGGATGTGAAATATAATCTTTTGTGAAAGAAGCCATAAGTGGAAATTTAGGGAAAGGTATTCAGGAAATATCTGGAAGAAAAATCCTTGGTGTGTAGATACGAGAAAATGTTCATTTAACAATTTAGAAGAGTACCTGTAAAAATTATAGAATGGTAGAAGGAGTCCATCAGATATAGTTAGATATCATATCATTTGCAAAATGTGGAAACCAGTAGCTCCTAAACTACTGTAAATAATGTTGGTTGAACAGTTTGCTGAATGAAACAAATGAACTCCTCCTCATTATTCTAAAAATAACAGAAAGATACCAATTTCAGAACTTCTGCTTTGTAGACTCAATATAAACTTGGGTTGCTGTGTGGATCTTTCCCCCTATATATGTTACTTTCAAGTTGTCTCCTGTCCTATAAATTTAATTAAATTTTTATCATGTTAGTTATATTTGACTAATTTATCCATTACTTGACCACGTTTTGAATTCTCTCCTCCCTGAAATTTATAACTAATTATACTGAAAACTGTTGTCACAGTATTCAAAAAGCAAATTCATAGACTTGATGTTGTTAAGAATCCTGCCCTGAATTTTGCCTATTATTTCTAAAGATAGAAAAGTACTTTTAGAAGTTGCCAATCATTTAGACTCTGGGCAAGATTATATCTGTGACATAGGTGCTATTCTATAACATATACATATCTGAGAAGCTGAATTAGATTTATTTAGCAATGCATGTGGTTGCAAACAAACTAGGTATAAGGGGAGTGTTTGCAACCACATGCATTACTCAATAAATAGTTGTCACGATATAACTACTGGGTTTCTTTATTCCACTGTAACAACCATGACAAAGATGTTTTTCGTCTGTTTCTGATAGCTTTTTTTAATGATGCTGACTTGGTTGACATTTGGCCGGTGTTACCTCATTAGGCTAATAGCTAGAGAAAACAGTTCTTATGGTGACTTGTTGATGCTAGTCCAAAGTAGTAACTGATATATATCATCTTATCAATATAATTTTAAGTCATATATGAAGTCTGAGAGACAGTGTAGTGGATAGAGACCTCCAAGACAAGACCACTTGGGTTCAAGGCTAACTTCTCTTACATGGGACTGTCTGATCCTGGGCAATATACTTAACTTTTCTATGTCCCCAGGCAACTCAGTTACTTTCAGCAGAGCTGTACGGGGGAAATTGTCTGGGAGTTTTCTACCTCTGAAATCAAGAGTCTGCTTTAAAAAAAAAAAGTAATAAATTATTCTGCTGTACTACATGCACATATTACTGAAACATTATCAATGAAATATATGCATTGGGTTATTTTCCAGGAAACACTGATTTGCACTGGTTAATCCATATTCTCACATGTAGACCTAAAATTTTGTGATGACAGGCTTGACCTAAGGTAAATTCTGTGAACATGGAGCAAAAAGAAACTACCTGGCTTTCTTAGAGCTCAAGTCTCTGATGCTGACTTCCATTAGTACAAACAACAGAGCTGTCCAGGGACAGCTTGATTAAGCAATGTTTCCTTTGATTTCTTCTACACTCAACTGCCTTGGCGTTCTTCATGTTTTCAGGACAAAAATATAGTGTTTACCACCTGGTTTTGTTCCCCATTACCTTAGCCTTTGGGGAAAGAATTATTTAATTTTTCCTGATGGCTGGGACTCCTAGTGGTAGTGGTAGTAGTAAAGTAGCATAGGTAGGACCAGCCCTCTTTTCTTTTATTAAGGCTTTTACAACTACTTTAAAAAACTGCTTTGATAAATGAGGCCTCAGTATTTTAAATAGCATTAAAATGACTAAAAAAAAAGCTATAGAACAGATTTGAATTAAGGAAGTCCATTTGCGTGGGAGGATTACAGAGTATATAGTAACTTAACCTGAGCTATATTTGTTGCTTTATCCTGAGGATGCTTTTTTCCTCCAAATGAACCACTTAGTTTGTTCTCCATTTACAGAAAAAGATAGAGCCTCACATAGGTAGAGTGACTTGCCCAAAGCTATACAATTACTGAATGGCAGAGTGGATTTTATATTTATAGCCTAGTATTCTTAGTTCCCAGAAAATGTTTATCTATACCTTTTTGGGGGGGGGGTCATGGTAGGGAGGGTGGTAAGAACAGAAGTTGGAAGAAGGAAGATCTTGAAAGGAAATGACACTTGGGTGGGAAATTGACACTTTTTCGGAATAAACAGTAAAAACAAATTACTCTTATTTTTTAATATTAAAAAAAAATGTTCACACTATGCTAAGAAAAACAGTAGAACATTTTGTTAATATGTTCCTATGAAAGCTCTAAGCCTTTTTCCTCTGCATATTATCAATAAGATCTGTATGCAAAGAATGCCCGAAAAGCTTAAGGTCACACAAGCGTGAATGGCATCTGTCTTTCATTTTCTGTAAGCCTGGGAACTTTTACTTAATGTGAATAAAGTTTTTCATTCCAATGGACCCTAAGATATCAGTGCCAAACAAACTATAGGGTAAAAGATTATTATTATGCCTGGCAGTTCTGCATCCAGGTCTTGTGTCAACTTGACCAATAGATATATGTTTTAATGACTTCCTTTTTCATTTATAGCTCATAGGAAAATAACTCTTTATAAAACTAAATATTATTTCCATCTTACCCCTCTGACTTCCTCATATTTTCTTTCTCCTTACCTCTGTATAAACCAGAATCATCTTATTGTGAAGGTGCCTCCATATCATGACCAATATATAACCTTGCCTGTGTCTGTGGGGATATATGTAATAACCAATGCTGGAAGATCCCATGATGTTCAGCCATTCACCTACACTCCAGATACAGGTATGTTCAATAAAGAGGTCACGGATGAAATGAAAGATTGATTTCCAATTCTTAGAAAGTGTTGGGAAAGCTATTCTATATAAGTAAAAACAATTATTAGTCATTATTACAAAAATCATTTTTAATTTTACCAGGTTTTTTTTTAGTTATTCAGTAAGGTAATTTGATATAGGCTATCTCCTTAATTTTGGGTAGCTAGGTGACACAGCAGATAGAGATCCAAGAGTGGAGTCAGGAAAACTTGAGTTCATCTCCAACCTCAGATACTTACTAGCAGTGTGACCCTGGCCAAGTCAATTAACCCTTTTTGCCTCAGTTTCCTGCCTGCAGAATGAATTGGAAAAGGAAATGGCAAAGCACTCCAGGATCTTTGCCAGGAACACCCCACTAGGGATCATGAAGTGTTGGACACAACTGAAAATGACTAAACAAAAGTCTTCCTATTTTATGTGAGACTAAATTATCAAGAGGCCAGAATGAAAATCTGAGACCTTTTAGCCTTACTAGTTATATGAAAGAGGACATTAGGCTCACTCGGTCAACCTTCAATGGAGAACATTGCAGTTATGATGTGGCTAGACCCTGACATCCCAGAAATTTTTTTGATGGTATTTGGGCCATTTATTTCCTAGTACTTTATTTTAAGACATGAATGTCAAAATAAATGATATTTAATAAATATTTCCAGTTAGTTGCTTATCTGAAACAGAAATGCAAATAAAGGCAAGTTATACTTCCTATAAAGTACAAGTGTCTTATACTTTTCACTTGGTACCTATTTATGTCTTAAGAGAAAAAAGGTAAAACTACAGAAATATATTTACTTAGTAATTTTCCCCTTATGCACTAGTTAAATTTCAACTCTAATTTCTACTTTTGCCTTTTGGCACCAAATTTCAGTTGAGATGTTTCAAACAAATAATCATATGCCTAGTCTAACAGTGAAGTAAATTGAACAAGAGTTTCATGTTTGCATTTCTTTTCTAGTAGTCAAACTAGCACGACCATGACAGTTTTTTAAAAATATAGTTTTAATCTAGGTCTGATTCACAGATTTCATGCTATTATAACTGTTAGATTGTCTAAAGGAAAGACACTGCCTTCTATTAGAAATAGAGTAAAAGGTATGGAATCTGAGATTTACTCTTGTTTAGGTAAACAGATTTTGGCTGCTGATTTAGAGAAGATGACCAGGAGCCCTTTCTTGATTCCTGCCAACTATTAGACAATCAGTTTATTCTAGCACCACAAATGCTATTGAAGTAGAATCAAGAAGCCTTTCATTGCAAGAGTGTCCATTAAATACAACTCTCCAAGAATTCATGGTTCTTGTTTTGGACTGTCATAGAAAAGTACTGGTGTTGTCCCTAGAAAGCTTAACTGCTCTGAGGAGATGAGACTGAAGATCAATTCTGGGTTTCCTTGTGTGTTTGTGATCTGCACATTTCTGTTTATACTCAAGTATTTAGTATATAATTATGACTTTAAAAATGCTTTGTAATTTATTTTTCATTCATTCTTATCACTGATAACTCCCAAAGCAAGTTACTAGTCATTTGATTTAAAAGTAAAAATAAAAAATATAAATTAAAAAATATTTTTAAAAAGTAAAAATAAAAAATAAAATAATTTTTGAAGAAGTATTTACTAATTTTAGCTGTTAAATTTATGGAATCCATTATCTGTGACTTGTATGTAGATTTATTTTATTTTTTAAATCTTTACCTTCTATCTTAGAATCAATGTTAAGTGTGGGTTCCAAGGCAGAAGAGTGCTCTTGCCCAGGATTATATAGTTAGGATGTGTCTACCTCCCTACTCCTAGATTCATGTTGGCAAAACTGTGGCATGGGTGCCAGGGTGGCACAGGGAGGGCTGCTCCTTTTCCCTCTCCATAGTGCCCAAGGACATTTTTAAAAATTTTATTTAGTTAGTTAGAATATTTTTCCAAGGTTACATGATTCACATTCTTTCCCTCCTCTCCTTCTCTCCCCCATCCCAGACCCAACAAGCAATTTTATTAGGTTATACGTGTATCATTGTTCAAAATCGATTTCCATGTTATTTATATTTGCAATAGTGATCTTTTAACATCAAAATCCTAATCATATCCCTATAGAACCATATAATCAATCATATGTTTTTCTTCTGCATTTCTGCTCCCACATTTCTTTCTCTGACGTGGATAGCGTCCTTTCTCATAAATTCCTCTGGATTGTCCTGGATCATTGCATTACTGCTAATATAAATATCTATTCGATTATACCACAGTGATCAGTCTCTGTGTACAATGTTATCCTGGTTCTGCTCCTTTCGCTCTGCATCACTTCCTGGAGGTCGTTCAGGTTCATATGGAATTCCTCCAGTTCATCATTCCTTTTTGCACAATAGTATTCCATCACCATCAGATACCACAATTTGTTCAGTCATTCCCCAATTGAAGGGCATCCCCTCGTTTTCCAATTTTTGGCCACCACAAAGAGCACAGCTATGAATATTCTTGTACATGTATTTTTCCTTATTATCTCTTTGGGGTACAAACCCAGCAGTGGTATGGCTGCATCAAAGAGCAGGCAGTCTTTTAAAGCCCTTTGGGCATAATTCCAAATTGCTTTCCAGAATGGTTGGATTAATTCACAACTCCACCAGCAATGTATTAGTACTGAGGACATTTTTTGCATGTCTTGCCCCTCTTTCCAGCTGCCGAAATGTGAGCATTTCCTCGCTCCTCTGGCTGGGGTAATGCTGGGTGGGGGGGAGGGGGGGAAGGGGGGTGGTGTCACAGGCAGCTTGAAGTTGCACTTTGGGCATGCAATCTTGAAAATGTTTGCCAGGCTGCTCTAGATTCATTTCTTTTTTTTCTTCTTCTTCTTTTAAACCCTTACCTTCTGTCTTGAAGTGAATACTATGTATTGGCTCCAAGGCAGAAGAGTGGTAAGGGCTAGGCAATGGGGGTCAAGTGACTTGCCCAGGGTCACACAGCTGGGAAGTGTCTGAGGCCAGATTTGAACCTAGGACCCCCGTCTCTAGGCCTGGCTCTCAATCCACTAAGCCACCCAGCTCCCCGCCCCCTCATTTCATTTCTAATCAAATGATTCATTTATCTGATCTACTAACTATAGGATTCTTGCATACCAAGATAAATAGTGTAATTTAACTATTCTCAAGGAATATGTACAATTTTATTTATATGTGTCTGTATATATATCTTGACAGCTTTAGCTGTCATTTGAAATCTGCTGAAATGATACTTGGAAAAGTATAAACTGCATTTGAATACAAACACAATGTGGATAGAAGCTGGCTTTTTATTTGTCATCAAGTTGAGCTTCCTTTCTCTTCATCTGAAGGGCTTTTTTATTTAAATTTTACATGGTGATTCTAGTTGGCAGGATTATTTGTAATTAGTGGTTATTTGTAACTTAGTGATAAGTTTGTAATACGTTTATTAGAATAGGTAAAGAGACTGAAACTTTGACTTCAGCTACCTGGGGAGGAAACTTCTGTACCAGTGCAGGTCAATTCCTTCTCTGCATTTTGTCAGCTTAAGGGCTAGAAGAATATAAACTCATTTTGAACAGGAAAGATTGCATTCTTTGTATTTGTATCTCTAAGACTTAGCACAGTACCTAACCAGGTGTAGAAGCTTGGTAAGTGCTTTCCCATTGATTGATTGATTGATTGATTGATTGATTGAAGTAATTTGCCCAGAGTCATATAGCTGCTAGGAATCTGGATTTGAGTCCAGGTTTTCCTGATTCCTAGACTGACTCTCTACTATAGCACACTGCCTCTCATCTCATGCCACCTATGTTAATAAAAATAGAATTAAAAGTACTAGAGGGCTCAGTGATACTGACTTCCCAACACTTTGCTTGGTAACAGACACCTGTAATTTTGTGAATTTATAGCTCATTATACTTTTTTACATTTAGACTTACAAGCCCATATTTTCAGAAGTCTTCTGACTGGCAGAATAATTATATCTTTCTAGTAAATTCATTCTTTTCCCCCCAAACCCTCCTCTCCTTCAACCTTCCCTACTATTTTAGAGGGCAATACTATTCTCCTTGCTCCTCAGACTCACAACCTAGAAATCATGTTGGATTTTTCATCTCTATATCCCTGCACTATATTCAAACTGTTGCTGAGGCCTGTCCATCTTGCCTTTGAAGCATCTCATGGATATGCTTCTTTCTTCTCTTTGACACTTTTTGTTATTCAGTCATTTTTCAGGTATGTTCAACCTTTCCAACACATTTGAGGTTTTCTTGGCAGCGACACTGGAGTAGTTTGCATTCCTTTCTCTAGCTCATTTTTTAGATGAAGAAACTGAAGCAAACAGGATTATCTGACTTGCCCAGGGTCACAGAGCTAATAAGTGTCTCAGACCAGATTTGAACTTAGGGAAAAGAATCTTCCTGAATCTAAGCCTGGTACTCTTATCAGAGCCTACCCAGTGGTATTTCTAACACTACTCCCAAGGTACATCAGACATTTATCATCTCATGTCTGAACTATTGCCATAGCTTGCTTGGTGGCTCTGCCTGCCTCAACTCTCTACCCAGCTTCAGTCCACCCTCCATTCACTAAATAAATTAAGTGATTTTCCTAAAGCACAGATCTAATATTGCCACTCAGTTAACTGAAATGATTCCCTGCTATTTCCCAGATCAAATATAAAATGCTCTTTTTTGGCATTCAAAGCCCTTCATAACCTATGTTCTTTGATCCAGTGACACTGGTCTCATGGCATCTCTCAGCTCTGGGTATTTCTCTAGCTCTGTGACTGGAATGTACCCCTTTTTTGTTTTGCCTACTGATTTCCCTGGCTTCCTTTAAGTCTCAACTAAATCCCATATTTTACAGGAAATTTCCCCCAACCCCTCTTAATTCTAGTGATTTCTCTCTGCTAATTATTTCCTATGGATCCTGGAGCTTGTTTATATATTATTTATCTCCCCTATTAAATTATAAGCTCCTTGAGAATGAGGATTGCCTTTTGCCTCCTTTTGAATCCCTGGCATTTCTCATAGTATCTAGCACAGTGATGGCAAGGCGAACCTTTTAGAGACCGTAAGAGACTAAGTGCCCAAACTGCAACCCTCATTTAGCATGTGTGTAGTCCCCTCCCACCCCCCACCTTACCCCAGGCAGGGGAGGAATGAAGCGCTCCCATTGGGTTGATGGGCAGAGGGGCAGATGGTGTTAGAAATGTCCTCAGGTATATGTGGAGAGGGAGAAGGGAGCAGCCCCCTCTGGCACATGTGCCATAGGTTCACCAATGTGGGCATAGCACATAGAAAGCATTTAACAAATGCTTATTGATTAATTGTAAGTCTTTTAGATAAGGATGTATGGTGTCACATTTGATTGCCATCAATTTTCATAAATATTTGACCAGTGTTAATGTTTCTTTCCCTTGCATATGTAGAAACAGGCTAATATTGAAAAGGCAGAACTATGGAAAAATGTGTCTGTTTGAAAGAATTCAGTTTAGTGTCAACATAAAGTTGAGTAAGTTCTTATTAAAAAAATAGTCTGTTAATTTGATGCAAAACCTGGATATTTGTTCAGTTGAATAATTTATAACAAATTCCATCTTCTCTTCTAATTAACAGCTAATGCTCTGAATGTAAATGTGAAGAAGGAAATGTCCAGTCCAGCACGACCTTGTTCTTTTGAAGAGGCTATCAAAGGTACTAGATTAGTCCTTATAAAAAAACTTTAATGCATAAACCTACATTTCCTGTAGTGCACCTTATTTTTTTCTCAATTTCTTCATGGAAAAGACAATTTTTCACTATGACATTTCCCTTCCCTTTCTTCTCAAATAACATTTAGTTATCTTTGAATATACCAGATGAGTTTCAAAAAGTTTTCTATGTTAAATTTATTTTTAAAAATTGTTTTAAATATTTAAAATCCATACCTATAGTATTACTATAAAACAGGGCAAGTAATGGTCTTTCTGCAACAAAGGCTACTTTTAGTGGCTAGGTATCATGTCATGTTTTCACTTCTGTTTAAACTGTTGAATACTTCTTTCATCCCATGTTATGGATTGAAATAAATAAATTATTTCAATATGTATTGAAATAAATCTTCAGTTCTAAACTAAAAGGTTGGAAAAGCACATAGAACATCTTATTGACCAGGAAACATTAAAATATAAAGCAAATATAAAGAATAAGTACACTTAAAAAATAAATCTCTTTAAGTGTTTTAATGGTAATTCTTTTCTTACATTACCTTAAAAAAAAAAACCTAAAATAAACATAATCAAATTGTATTTTGATATTGTTATACTAGTTCAATTAAAAAATATATCTTTAATATATGGTATTCTGACATTTTCAAATCATTGATTACTTATTGAGTACATAGTGTGTGCTTGACAATGCTATAGTAGATGGTCATGTTAATTCTACCAATAACTGTTCTATTTTTGGAAGAATGAATGAACGAATAAAAAAACACTTGCTAAATGCTTTTGTGCTGAATGAATAAGCAGAGGCTAAAGACTGGGGATCCAGATGGAAAATTTGAGATTCCCAAGGAGCCCCCATTCTAATGAGGAAGATAGAACTTTTAAGATGTTTCTGTTGGAAGTTAGATTATTTCTCTAGTGTTGACTTTACATGTATTTGTTTCAACTCACAAACAGTAATTGTATTTGTATTAACAAAATTAATACATTATAAAATTTTTATAATATTTTTAGATTTAGAAATAACAATAAAACTTAGGTAGTAACCCTTTCAAGTAGTTTAGTAGAACCTTGATTAGTTATTAAATTCTAGCATAATGGAATTTCTATTACCAGTTTCAGTAGTAAAATGTAATATAGATTTGATGATATTCAAATAATTGTAAGTACATAATGTAACCAGACCTAATTGAAAAATGGGTTGTGAATGAATTGTTTAGTACCAGATGGCATCTAACCATCTTCCCAAAAGTTTTTTAGAAAATTAAAGATAAAATGTTAGAAACATTGGCCCAAGACAAAACCTGTGTACATTTACAAATAACTATAGTGTCAAAAGAGCAAAAGACTGCTGGTATCATTCTCACCCATAAGAACTCCAGAGAAATTCTTTGAAAATAAAGAGGAGTAAAATGCTAAGCTAATTGGATTACTCTGCAAGATGATCCCACAGATCAAGATCAGCTGAGCTATAATGTGGGCAATGGTAAAGTAATATATTTAGGGAAAATAATCCAAATCATACATTATGATACTTACTATTTACGTGCATATTGTACTTCATAGTTATAAAGAATTTTACATAAATTATCCCATTTAATCTTTACAACATACTTGTGAATTCAGCCAGTAAACATTTATTAAGTACCTAATATGTTCTAGGCACTGTGCTAAATGTTGCAGATCTAAACATTTGAATCAAAATTACTCTTAACAAGGAGACCAAAAGAGCCTGTCAGCACATATCTGAATTACTTTTCAGATTGAGAGAAGGGCAGCCAGTGGCTACACTAGTTGAAAATTTTATTTCATTCATAAAATCTTATGAAAATGTTGGTGATGTAAAAAAAGTAATACAATAAAGATATACTCTAACTACATATGAAATTCTAAAAATCTTGATAAGGTGGATAATGAATGATAATCATCTATATTACTTCATAAAGCAGAAAGAAACAGAAGGTAAAACTAATTTTCATAAAGATTAACAAGAGGTCTGGCTAAGCAAAGTTATCCTAAGGGTATTTAAGGATAGCAAAAAGAAATAAAAATAGCAAAGATCTGTAAAGATTTTTATAATAAACTTATTATTATCAAGGATATTAAAGCTATCATACTTAGCCTCTTGTATCACAGTCTTGGGTGAGCTTATAGATGAAATGGAAATGTAACTAAAAAGAATAAATGGGAAAAACATCCCACTGAAATAAATGTATAGAGACAAGAATGCAATCTCCCATTGTGCTTATTGTTTCTTTAAAAAGTATTTGATTCAGTAGAGCAAAGCACTACTTTAAAGCTCTCTTCCAACAAAACATCTTCCTTTATTGTATCAAAACTATTCAAGATTCTATGAAAGATAAACAGAAATAGCCTTCTTCCATGAATCATTTAGTATAAACATTATCACAGCATCAAATAAAAAAATGTTCTGCTGACTGAAGGTGTATACCTAATGCAGAGTTATAAATTAAAGATAGTTGAGACCCTGCAGATGTTCCTTTAACAGGCAACAGCGTGCTAGTTGGTTCATGAATTGTAGAGCTTCCTGGGAGAGATTGATAATGATTTACCTGTCACAGCAAAGATCAAGTGAATGAATAATATTTATTGCCCATATTATGATATGTAGTTGAATGGATAAGCACAAATCTTTTCTACCTATAGATATCTCTAGAGTATTCAGTAAAATGAACAAGTAGGATAAAAAAATTAAGCAAAAGGAGGAAAGTATGCTGCACTGTTGTCAGAAATTGCACAGCTCTTTTAATTTCCCTAAGGTTTAATATCACTAGTCTATCAATATTGTTGTATCTTATGAGACATAGAACACAACAGTCTCCAATGAATTGAAAATTAATTTCAAACAGAAGTCAGTTGAGAAGTAACCTGCAACATGTGACCAATGAACTTCAAAGAGTAACAGGAGTAAAAATATTGTCCAGGAAATATAGGAAAGGAAGATTGGTTGGTCATGTGGTGAGGAAGGTATGACAGATTAGATCCTCTGAATGTTAAACCTGAACTCTCTATTTTAGGACTGTGAGGGATGCTTTCAACGTGTTGGGTGGACTCCAGTGATAATTGGATGAGAGGATGAATGAATATCTTGTAGGAAGAGTAGACATAGATGGACCATAGTCATCATTAGAGGGAACATCCATTTGACTATGAACATGTGCTTGTATATATACACACATATATGTTCATACTCATAGATAGGTAGGTAGATAGATAGACAGACAGACAGACAGATAGATAGATAGATAGATAGATAGATAGATAGATAGATAGATAGATAGATAGATAGATACTTAGTAATTTAAGTGAGGGCTTACAGTGAGGTACTGAATTCTGATGTAATCATCTTTGAATGAATAGCCAGTCAACTCTATAGCAAAGTGGCTATGATCTACTAAGAAGCTGTTGCTGGCTATTTCCAGTTGGTGGCAATATGGTACAGTGGAAAAAGCAATGAACTTGAAGTGACTGGGCCTGAGTCTTACCTTGGAGTCCTCTTCTACTCACTACCATATCATCTTGAAAATGCCCTTATCCTTATAGTCCTTTTGTCCTGGTTTCCTCATCTGTAAAATGGGAGGATTGGATTAAATGATTTTTAAAGGCCCTTCCAGCTCTACATATGTAATTTTTATGACACATCCTAGAGCAGTGATGGTGAACCTATGGCAAAGGTGCTAAAGATAGCACATAGAGTGCTCCCTGTGGGCATGCAGCTGCCTTCCCCACCCCACCCCCAGAGTTCTTTACAAAAAAGGCAGAAGGATTCAGGCAGAGCTACTCCCTTCCCCCCCCTCACCACCATGCCTGATGACATATTTTCACTTTACCCGCCCCTCTGCCCAGCAGCCCAGTGGGAGAGCTTTCTCCCTCCCCTGTGTGGGGGTAAGGGGGTACAGGGTTTGCCCAACACTGAGTGGCAAGGAGGGGTATGGCACTCAGTCTGAGGGGCGGGGGTAGGGGTGGGGCCTGGCACTCCATCTTTAAAAGGTTCACCATCACTGTCCTAGAGTATAACTTGATAATGTTGAATAATATAATTTAGGGGTTCTTAGGAGAATTATGAGGGTATGGCTTTACTAGGGGATAAAGGCCCTCACATACTACCAGCATTCTTCAGTATATGCTTAAACTTACTCTGAAGAATGGCTAAGTAGACAAGATAGTTTTTAAGCCTCCCACCCCCAATATCTAGTAAATTAAGTCCCAGTAAATTCCCAGGGAGTAAGGATTCACTAATTTATACACCTATTATTTTCTTTCAGACTTGTGATAATAAAATAAATTAGACTCACTATTAAACCCTCAAACTATATTCTCAGGATAGTTGTGAGAACCATGAAACCCATCTTGGGGACAAAAACTGAGCAGATTAGGAAACTTCCTCTATCAATCAATGCAGGTCAGCCCCTTCTCTGAAATTTAGTTTTTAAAGTGGTGCCTAGAGAAAGAGAGGTTGATAATTGCTCAAGGTCACATAGCAGCTATATGTCAGAGGTAGACCTTGAACCAGGTCTTATTGGTTTAAAGGCTGTCCCTTTCTCCACTAAATCATACTGCCCATGTTACCACCCAGAAAGAAAGAAAAACTATTGAATTTGGTAGTACCATTTTGGTGAGACACTTCTTCCCATAAGCCATATTCATTTTTCTATTATTACAATCCCATTAGAAAAAAATATTTTTAAAACATTACTTTTATCCAGTGTATTATAGAATTGTAAATTTCATGTTTCTTTTTATTTGTTTGCAGTAATGAAAGCCACTAGTTGTAATCTAGATAAGGTAAATATTCTTCCTAGTGCCTTGATCACTCCACTAATGTCAAGCAGTATGATTAAGAATGAAGATGTTACCCCAATGGAAGTAACAGCAGAAAAGCGATCTTCTCCTGTCTTTAAAGTGAGTTATGTTGATGTGAGTCCCCTTGCCCTGAATCTAAAATGTCTTCTATTCAGAGAATGATTTTTCTATTAACTTACTTTTCTTATTTCCTCCATTTTCATATTATTTATGTTTCCTTTGTTATTATTTTTTTATTTGCCTTTTACTAACCTTAAAAAAATAGTCTTGCTTTGTTGAATGATTCTTTGGTGTCCTTTAAAATTGTCTGTAAGTGAATCTTATTTTCCAATTGACTTCAAATACAAATTTTTAACAAGGAAAGAAATAAAATGGAATCCACAGCTTGTTGGGTATTAGCAAGAGTTTTGTGCAATACTGTATTTCCCACTTAGGGTTCCTACTCTTTTATTATCTTCCTTTCATTTGTTTTTCTCATTTTTTCACTTGCTTCATTATAAGTAAGAGACGTTAAAATTCAGACATTAAAAGAACTTTGTTCTTATTTATATACGATGAAGTCTGATCATTTTGTCCATGAGTTTTCCCAACATCTAAGAGTTGCCTTTTAAAAATGTTCTTCCCCACCCCACCCCTTGTTTATTTTCATTAATAGTACACATAGTATTATGTTGGCTCCTAAAATGTAGGGAGCACAGTTTTTTTACTTTTTCCAGTTAGAGTAGAGAGTGATAAATTCATTCCTTTTTACTTATTTATTTAAAAATCTTTACTTTCTGTCTTAGAACTGATATTAAGTATTGATTCCAAGTCAGAAGATCAGTAAGGGCTGGGCATTTGGGGTTAAATGGTTTTCCCAGAGTCATACAGCTAAGAAGTACCTGAGGCCAGACTCTAGGCTTGGCTCTCTGTCCACTGAGCCTGGCTGCCACTCACTTCTTTTTAAAAAATGTATTTTTGCAAGCATTTCTTCTATCTCCCTCACACTCTTCCCCTCCCTCCCCAGCTAAACAATGCAAAGGAAAGAATACCTTCATATGAATATGCACAGGCCAGTAAAACAAATTCTCCTATTGATCTTATCCAAAACTATGTGTCTCATTCTGCATCACCTCTCTGGCAGGGAGTAGTTGGTGTGTTTCATTTTCAGTCCTCTGGACTTATAGTTCATCATTTCATTGAGAGTTCTAGTCTTTCAAAGTTATTTTTCCCCTATAATATTGTCATTGATAACATTGTTCTCCTTCTACTTACTTTGCATCATTTCATAGAGGTCTTTCTCATTTCCTCTGAAAAAATTGTCTGTTTTGTCCTTTCTTATGCCACAATAATACCCCATTACATTCTTGTACTACTATTTGTTTCATCATTCACCAATAGAAGGATAGTCCCTTCATTCTCAGTTTAGGGCTTTTGTGTTTCAGAATACAGGAAGCTATAAGTGTATATTTTTGGATTTTTTTTTAGACAACTAAGGCAGTTGGATCAACTCAGCAAACATTAGAAAATATCTCCAACATATCAGGAAGTGGATCTTTTTCATCTTCTTCCCATTTACCTCCTGAAAATGAAAAGCAGCAGACAATTCAGTCTAAAGTGTACAACACAGAAGGTCTGACCACTCTGCAGACACAGGACATTACACAACCAGGGACCTTTCCAACAGGTCCTGCTGCCAGCCAGTTGTCCAGCAGTGATGCATTATTGCAGCAAGCTAACCAGTTTCAGGGCAGAGAGCCCCAGTCTAGGGAGGTTCTACAAACTGAGGGTGGTGTGGTGAATTTGTCCCAGTTGACTGAGGCACCACAGCAGCCACAGCCATCACCCCTGCAAGAACAAGCGCAGACCCTACAGCAGCAGATTTCATCCAACATTTTCTCACCACAAAACAGTGTGAGTCAACTACAAAATACCATCCAGCAGTTACAAGCTGGAAGTTTTACAGCTGGTGCTGCCAGTGGCAGCAGTGGAAACGTGGATCTGGTCCAGCAAGTCCTCGAGGCCCAGCAGCAGCTATCTTCAGTTTTGTTTTCTGCTTCAGATGGCAATGAGAATGTCCAAGAACAGCTCAGTGCTGACATTTTTCAGCAGGTTAGTCAAATTCAAAATAGTGTAAGCCCTGGAATATTTTCTTCAACAGAACCAGCTGTCCATGCCAGGCCAGAAAATTTAATGACTGGAAGAGCTGAGAATGTTCATCCCCAGGCTGAAGGTACATTATCCAATCAGCAGCAGCAGCAACAGCAGCAGCAGCAAGCAATGGAATCATCAGCTGCTATGGTGATAGAAATGCAGCAGAGTATCTGCCAGGCAGCTGCCCAAATGCAGTCCGAGTTATTCTCTTCATCTGCCTCTGCAAATGGAAACCTCCAGCAATCTCCAGTTTACCAGCAGGCCTCCCATATGATGAGTGCATTATCAACCAGTGAGGACATGCAGATGCAGTGTGAACTTTTCTCTTCTCCTGCTGTTTCTGGGAATGAAACTTCTACTACCACCACACAGCAGGTAGCAACCCCTGGCCCTACCATGTTTCAGACTTCAAATTCAACAGATGGAGAAGAAACTGGAGGACAAGTAAAACAGATACAGAACAATGTATTTCAGACCATGGTACAAATGCAGCGCAGTGGAGAAAATCCACCTCAAGTTAACCTTTTTTCATCTACAAAAAATATGATGGCTGTTCAGAATAGTGGTACTCCACCACAGGGCAATGGTCTGTTCCAGCAGAGTAATGAGATATTGTCTCTTCAGTCTGGAAGCTTTATACAGCAGCCTTCTCATTCACAAGCTCAGCTTTTTCACCCACAAAATTCTATTGGTGAGACCCAGAATATACCCCAGGAAACTCAAGGTTCTCTTTTTCACAGTCCCAGTCCCATTGTCCACAATCAGACTTCCACATCATCCTCTGAGCAGTTGCAGCCTTCAATGTTCCATTCCCAGGGTACCATGGCTGTATTGCAAGGATCTTCTGTTCCTCAAGACCAGCAGCCAACTAACATGTTCCTTTCTCAGAGTTCTATAAATACACTTCAGAATAACACAGTGTCTCAAGAAGAACAAATCTCATTTTTTACAACACAGAACTCAATTCCTCCACTTCAGCCAGCACCAAACACTGAGCAACAAACTGCTTTTCAGCAGCAGACACAGATATCCCATATTCAGACACCAATGCTTTCCCAAGAACAGGCACAGCCTCCTCAGCAAAGCCTTTTTCAGCCTCCAGTATCATTAGGTGCTCTCCCGCCAAATTCAATGGCCCAGAACCAACAAGGGACAATCTTCCAATCACAGCATCCAATAGTTGCCATACAAAATAGTGCTTCATCCCAAGAGCAGCAGCAGCAGCAACAGCAGCAGCAGCAGCAGCAACAGCAGCAGCAGCAGCAGCAACAGCAGCAGCAGCAGAATATTTTGTTCGGTAATCAGAATACCATGGCTACAATGGCATCCCAGAAGCAACCACCACCAAATATGATATTCAATCCAAATCAAAATCCACTAGCCAGTCAAGAACAGCAAAACCAGTCTATGTTTCACCCACAAAATAATATGGCAACAATGAATCAAGAACAACAGCCCATGCAGTTTCAGAACCAAAACACAGTTTCTTCCCTTCAGACCCCAGGATCCACCCAGGCTGAACCACCCCAGCCATCTTTGTTCCATGCCTCTCCCCAGATTCAATTGGTCCAAGGCTCACCTAGTTCACAAGAGCAGCAAGTAACACTCTTCATCTCTTCAGCTTCCATGTCTGCCTTGCAGACTAGTATGAACCAACAAGACTTGCAACAGCCTCCACTCTACTCTCCTCAGAATAACATGCCAGGAATCCAGGGAGCTGCAGCTTCACCTCCACAGCAGACCAGTTTATTTCACAACACAGCAGGAAGTACAATGAACCAACTGCAGAATTCTCCTGGCTCATCTCAACAAACTTCAGGAATGTTCTTATTTGGCATCCAAAATAGTAAGTAGTCCTATGTCTGGTGTTGTTTTGTTACTGCTTGCATATTCAGTAAAATGACCCAGGGATCAAAAGTTATTTTTTAAAGCTCTTTTTTTTAAAGTTTTTTAAGTTTAGCACCCATATAATTTTTTTCCCTATTGCAATCCCAGCCAACTGAAAAATGGACCATATACATAACACCTATTGAGGGAAAGCATGTGTATAGGTTAAATCGATCAGACAGTTATTAAATACCAATTCTAGACAGTTCTTTAAGAGGATAAGTTACTGGGGCAGAGTCAACATGGCAGCTTAGTAGGAGCAAAAGCTGAAGCTATTCTGACTATCCTTCTAAACATATCTGTAGAAGGTTCCTCAAAAGGAAAGGAGTCAAAGCAGGACAAGTGAGGGGACTCTCCCATTGAACACAACTTGAAAGGTAGGCAGAGAAAGTTGAATTTGATGGGATAAGGGGGAGCTGGAAGCAAAATTATGAACAGAGGAGTGGTGGCTGACGATTCTCCCTCCCCCCCTCCCGCCACTACTGCACCAGAGTCAGAACTTGGGTATGGGCTGACTTTGGGAACTCAAGATAGGGGGTGGGGGGTGGGGCTACACTAGCAAGGGAGCACCTCAAACCCACCCCTTGAGATCTTGGCACCAGGCACCAGCACAACCCGCAGAGAGTTCTGGTAGTACATCTGGCTGGGCCTTTCAGGCATCAGTGGCTGGCTGGGTTGAAAACATCCCCAGGGCAAAAGTCAGCAGAGGAGAATTGGCAAGCACTTTTCAGAGTTCCTAGTTCTAAGGCCAAAAAAAGGGTGGGAAGATGAACAAACAGCAAAGGAAACATTTGATGCTCAAAATTTTCTATGGGGAAAAAGAGGATAAATTATAGAGAAGATGCTGGCCTCCATTGTTGGAGGAAGATTCCTGACCCAGGAGTTGCTCATACTGGTGACTCGCAGGTCTAAGCCCCACCCTTTTGTGCTAGATGTCATGCCAGATGCTGGGGACTCAAAGAGGAGGAAAGGCACAGGCTTTGCCTATACTGATAGGTAAAAAAAAGTGTTAGGAGGCCAAGGAAAGCCAGACCTAGTTTTAGGAAAATGAGATCAGAGACAATAGCTAAACTAGAGGGACCAGGAAAGGCTTCATATAGAAAAGATCATCTAAATTAATCCTTTAAGGGGGAGAGAAGGAAATTGAAGGGTAGTGATAACAGTAATAATAATGAGTTAGCATCTATCTCATTTTATATTCCCAATAACCCTAGAAAAAGGTGCTATTAGTTATTCTCATTTTCCAGATGAATAAACTGAGGTAGAGGTCAAGTGACTTCTTTTCACAGCATATAGTCAGTGTCTAAAGCAGAATTTGAACATGGATTTTTCTGCCTCAAGGGTCAGCACTCTAATTCTCTGTGTCCATGTTCAAGAGGTAGGAAACAAGTGATATCCAGGGAGCAAATAGCAGGTCAGGTCTGTCGAGACAGAAAATGCATGAAGGGGAATAATGTGAAATACCAACAGCAATGATGATCATCATTTTTGTTCTGTTGTTTTTCAGTCATGTAAGATTTTTAGATCCATTTTGGATTTTCTTGGCAAAGATCCCTGGAGTGGTTTGTCATTTCATTTTTAGCTCACTTGACAGATGAGGAAGCTGAGGCAATAGGGATAAGTGACTTTCCCAGGGACACACAGCTCTAAGAGTCTGAGGCCAGATTTGAACTCAGGAAGATGATTCTTCCTTGATTCCAGGACTTCACTGGGTCACCTAGCTGCCCAGTAAAAATAATATCAAGTACAACAGGACCTTGTTTTATATGAACTCAACACATGCAAATTCAGGTATACATGATTAGCATTTGAAAAAAAAAGGCAAAAAATATGTAAAATAACAGGTTTTAATTACACACTAAATCTTTGCCATTTTCCCAAGCAGTGTAAAGTCTCATGGCTTCACCCAGTCATGCTCATTCTTGCTCTGAGACAGTCAGTGTCAGTCATTACATTGTTTTGTGCCAAACATTAGTTCTAGCCATTAGTCTTTGCCTATTGTTCTCAATTGTAACAAGTCATGTCCAAGTCAGAGATGGACTTCTCTTGTTTCATGAGCATTATTTAGTTATACTATCACTATTTAGCATCATAAGAATAGTGATACTAGTAGCTCTGATAAACCCATACCTAGGCATGTTCATATAAGAAATACTCATGTGAAGGGTCTTGGAATATATTGGTTGCATCAAACAAGGTCCTTCTGTATTTATATAACAATTTAAGATTTTCAAAGTATTTTGCATTTGCCAACTCCTTTGACCATAATCCTAACTCTAGAATAGAAAATGTGGGTTGGAGCCATCCTAAGAAGACCTTTAGATTCCTGTCAGAGCTGGCATTTTCTTCTCTGGGGATTAGCAATTTACAGGATGCTTCTGAGTAGGGGAGTGGCATGAAAAGATTATTTTGGCAATTGGGTGAAGGAGTTGAGACAAAAGGTAATGAAGTTTATAAATAAATGACAGTAGTAGCAATGAGAGTAGAGAGAAAATGTAAGTAGATGTAAGAGATGATGATAGAATCAATTGGACCATGTATCTGATTGGATATGAAAAGTAGAAGAATCAAATGAGGCTGTGGTTTTAAACCTGAGCAATGAGGAGGTTGGTGGTAATCTCAGATGAAACAGGAAGGTGAATGAGAGAGAGAAATGGTTTTCAGAAGGAAAACAATGAATTTAGTTGGCAAACTTGAGTTACATCTGGTTGTGGATAGTACAGTAGTATGGTAGTCAGAAATGATTGGATTTCAAGAGAATTTAGAGCTAGACACATAGATGGAAAAAGCTACATAAAGGTGATAAAAGAAAGAAAATACAGAAAAGTTTATACTGAACCTTGATTTATTTATACCCATTTAGTGGCAGAGAAGGGCAGTGAATTAAGATAGAAGATTGAGAGGGAGCAGCTTCTATCTTCTAGTAACTTGACAGGTAGGAGAACCTGGATAAAAGATAAGTGTTAACAGAATCAATCAATAAGCATTAATTATTAGTCTCCTTTGTGCCAAACACTAAGGTGAGGAAGGAGGAGGACAAGAAAGTGATCAGTAATGTCACATGCTGTAGAAAAGTTGAGGACTCTGAGTAAAAAAAAAGATATCAGATTTAGTAAATGAGGTCACTGATGACCCTAGAGAAAGGTTTCTTTATATTGGCATAGCTAGAAGCCATATTGCAAAGCACTGATGGTCAGGGAAGGGTAGCAAAGAGTATAGAATTCTCTGTCCAAGGGTTTAAGCATTTTACAGTGGAGGAAAATTTAGGCTTAGAGATACATCATCTTTATCCCTGAAATGTGTTTTGGACAATCAAGTCTCATAATAATTTTTATTGCTCTTACGGCATTAATAGTATATGCAAGAGTTTATTTTTCCACTAGAATTTTATTTAGTTTTCAACATTTTAAGCTATTAATTGGGAAGCAAAAATGCCTGACAACAAGAATAGAATTCATTCCATTAGAATTTGAGCTCCTTGTAAGACAGAGATTATGTGTGTCTTACTTTGTATCCCAATGCTTAGCAGAGTACCAGGTACATAGTAAATACTTAAATTGATTCTTGTTGAAGATAACTATGAGGAAAATATCTTTGTACTATTTAACTCGGGCTCAAATATACTTCTTCCTATCTCCTAATTAGAAGTATCTGAAAGTAAAATAAATTTAAGCTTCAAATAATGAATTCCAAAGTTTATAGGCATATAGATCGAGCTAGAAAGGGGCCTTAAATGTCATCTATCAGATGAGGAAACAAAAGACCAATAAGAGGTGATTTGCAAATGAGTCGTATAGATTTGAGACTCATCTTCCTAAGTCTAATAATTGAACTTAGTGAGAGGGAGTTAATATCATGAAGAGAAAGAAATGAAACAGAAAATACTTGGATAACTTAAGTTGCTTTATAGAATATAAATTATTTTTATTTTAAATGTCTTTGTAGACTGTGGCCAGCTCTTAACCTCTGGACCAGCAACATTGCCGGATCAGCTAATGGCTATAAGTCAGCCAAATCAACCTCAAAGTGAGGGTCAGCCACCTGTGACAACACTTCTGTCTCAACAAATGCCAGAGAATTCTTCACTAGCACCATCTATAAACCCCAACCAGAACATTGAAAAGATTGATTTGCTTGTTTCATTGCAAAACCAGGGGAACAACTTGACTGGCTCATTTTAACTGCATACAAGTAAGTTGTGTTTTTGGTTTACTAGTCTTGTTTCCTCCTCAAAAGGAATGTGTTAGATTTGTTTTTAAGTTACTTGAATAAATTATACTTTGAGTGAATGCTTTTAGCAGCATTGTTTAAAAAATGGATAATTTTGGCCACTTAGAGCCCAAGAGTTTTGTTATATAAATAGAATTATTCCCCATTACTATCTCTGTAGTTTAGATGGAGGTCAGCAGATTTCATTTCTACATCTCATAAAAATTGAATGTTAGATTCTAGAAAATGTTAAAAATAGGAAAAGAAATGTAATAAATTATGGTTCTAAGAATGAAATTTTACGTTGGGACTTTGAGGGTAAAAATAAGTTTCTAAATGTATTTTCCTTTCAGCTGGTTTTATTTAATTCTTCTTTTTTGCAGGAATTCTGTGAAAGAAAATGCAGTTTCAGGATGGCCTTGGAGCTTATAACTACATTTGTATTAAAGTATATGGAACTAAGCCGTTCTATGAAAAAAATTACACCAAAAAACTATATTTGAGTAAATATATGGATTTTTACCCTCCCTGCAGAAGAGCACATTTCTGCTATTTATTGCAGTGATTAATCAACAATGTTCATATTTCATATTCCTGATAGCAATAATGACTAAGAATTTGTTTTGTGTTCCTATTTGGTAAATATAATTATCATTATTCTCCTAAGCACAGTGCCTCTGTATAAGGTACAGTATGAATTCAAGTCTAATCTACTCAGTCATTATTGCTATTAGAAAATAACCCATGATGTCATTTTATTTTTTATTTGTTCATTATTTTTCTTCCTCAAGTCTTTTCTGTTTAAATAATGGTTTTTGGGAAAAGCATACCCATAACTGAAGCTAATATTGTCCAAGTAAAAAGCATGGTTATTAGTCAAAGTAAAGGAATTTTTTCAGTTTTCGTAGAGATCCTGAAGTGTTTAGACAATAATAGACTATAGTAACAGTACTCAGAGAAGACAGATCTGTCTGTATCTTAAAAGAAGACACTGTTAATGGAACTGAGAATAGTTATAATGCTTTAAGGCTCCACATCAGAGACTTGTTCATGGTTTTCTATATGTTTGATTTAAAATGTTTAGCCTATGATTGTGCCTAGAGTAGTAATCATCTTGTTCTGCAAAAATGAAGGGGACAATTTATGGTATATTTCGTTTTTGTATTTTCTATGGTATCCTGACCTGTAGGAGTAATTTGAATGGCTGAAGTTTCAAGTCCTTTGTAATCTAGTTTGCATTCTTTGGTCAGAATTTATCCTAACTCAGCCTTAGACCAACATTCCTTTTTTATATGTATCCATGATTTTTTTCTTCATTTTTTAATTTGGTTTTAAGCAACTATCAATACATTACTGGCTTTAGGATCCTCTAGCAGCTTAAAGAAAATAAGACCCCTTTGACCCAAGGTGATCTAGCAAGTCCTGCAACACAGGGAATGAGAAAAGGTCCCTTTCATAAACTGGAAGGGGCAGGAATTGACTCCAAGAAAGACAGTACATTTTTCCCATGAACGGTGCTGTTGTAAAGTCTTCAAAAAAACATTTCCCTCCAGTGGGAAACAAAAGCTAAGTTTTCTTGAAATACCACTTCTCCCTGAGCTGCAGTGACTGTCATACACTTGTCACCTCAGTGCTTTACAATTTTGAAGTGGTCACTTTACTGATAGTTCCCATGAGCCTTAGGCTTTACAGGGTCATAATGTTCACTTTAAATGAAGAATTCACTTGCTATATCTGTAAAGAGCAAAAGAACACACTCCTGGACTTGCAGTTGTAGCATTGGTTATACAGTTTGGGTGCTTTGACCAACCCAAGGAATATTTGCTTCTCACTACAACCTCTTGTCTGGACTTGTGCTTTTTTCCTATTCTCCTTTTGGCATGTAGAAAGCTGTTATTGCAGTTTAGAGCCAAACTGGTGTGTGTAGCTTCTAAATCTTGGTCTAATAGTTTTGGTATTCTTGTCAGTTACATTTTGTTTTATTGTTTTAAGTACAGAAGAATAGCCTGTAAATTGTTCACCTTTTCTGTTTATTGTATTATGTTTTTCTATCTTTGTATACTTGGTTGAATTGTGTAGAATTGTGGTGGTGTTGGTTTTGTTTTTATAACTAGATTTTTCTTATTTGTGATGGTCTTTCTCTGTTATTTGTATGTTCTTTCGCTACCTTGTATTTGCCATATCCTTCTCTTTTCTTCTCTCACATGCATATTTCTCTTTCTCCTTTTATCCCCTCTCTTCCCCCCTCCCTCTTTCTCTTGCTGCCTCCCTTCTTCCTCCCTTTCTTTTCCTTTCCCTTTCCCTCTTCCTCTTCCTCCCTACTCCCTCTTTCCTTCTCTCTCTGATTGAGAGGCATTGAATTACGTTTTCAGTAGTACAGGCTTCTTGCCGATATGAAGGGAACTTTTCAGAAAGAGACCTGCTCTGGGTCATTTAATTTTGAATACAGTTTTCAATCGTTCAAGTTTTGGATGGTTTATATCTAATGTGTGTTTCATTTTTTTGGAAAGCTATATTTTGTATTTAGGAAATGGTATACTATTTTGCTATTTGTACTGAGTGAGTACATTGGCATAAATATAAAAAAATTTATATATATATATATATACATATATATAAACTATTCTTTTTTGCCACACATTTTTGTGGTAAATTTGTGAGTTTGTCTGATGTTCTACCACAACGTGGCGTCTGATAACAGTGAGGGGGGTTTTGTTATGTCTTTATTAAGTATTTAAGTACTTTTTGCAACAGAAATGACCTGTTCATCTGTGGCCATTCCATCGGGCAGTGCATTGTTGTTAGTGGGCTAAAGGCAACTTCACTGTGTTTGCTGTGTTTGTTAACTCAGCAGTGTGTTGAAGTCAGGAAACTGATTTTGGCAATTGTGTCATATGATGTTTCACCAGAATGAGCCAATCAGCTTTTGCTCACTATATATTTAATATTTTATTATTGTTATTATTATTAATTGGCTTAAATTGTTCTATACCTTTTATTTATAAGTACACTAAACCATAATGCAATTTTAATAAAGAACATTTTCCTCACCATATAATGCCCAGAACTACATTTTAAATTCTCTAAACCAAAAACCTTATCTTCTCCATTTAAGGAGAGAAAAATCCCCCAAGATATATAGTTCAGGATATGAAAAAGATCTGCCATAACCCAGTGCTTCACTTCCAAAATGTAAAGTCCTAATAAAATATAAAATGTTATAGTGTCAAGGCAATTATACCCAGCAGCTACATAATTGGGGAAGAGAAATAAAATTATTTTGGTCAGTTTAGTTTTGTGTTTTCCTAGAATATTTTTAAAAGTGAGGATCCAGAGAGACCTATTTATTCACCAATATTCCAGGACTGAAATATTTGGTAACACTGTGGTTATAGCTTCATTTTACAGTTGGCATCTTACAAAAAGATTGACTTGTGTACTGATTTACCTTCTTTAGAAGAATGTTAATTATTGGGAAATAATCAGATGTCAGTGCCAAGTCACCGGGGACCAATTTTCTGTTTTACAGTATCTTTGTTTAGTACCTATACCTGAACTGTACTGATTCCCAGTTTTGGGTGGAGGAAGAAAACCCAATTTTCACATATTTCATAAATTTGGGGATTGTCTATTCAAGGGCTGTGCTGTGCTACCATATTCCTGTTAATTCACTAATGGTGACTTTATTTTTTACTTCGTTAAATTTACATTATCTATTTTAGGTCAATGTTAAGTGTACAACATTCTGAACACGTGATTTGGTTACAAAAAGTATTTGTATTTTGAATGAAGGGTTAAGCTCAATGGTTGGTTTGTGCTAATACTGCTGCTTTCAAACAACTGTTACAGATGCGAAAGAGACGTTCAGTGAGCCAGCAAAGAGCCTTAGAAGAAACAATTGATCTGAATTGTTTCATGGCAGAAGGACCTAAATATACTGTGAACCACATCTTATTTCCTTCATATTGCTATCTTCAACATGTTCTTAATTTCAGCAATGAACACTTATGCTTGGAGCTTATCTGTGTGTATGTGTGTGTGTGTGTGTATTGAGAGTGTGAATTGTTTCCCTGCTTATTCATTCCATTATACTTTGATTATATAGAGTGTTTGGAGATTTGTTTTTATTTTTTAAATTTAACATAATAGGTCATAGTTACCTTATAAAGTACTATACCATGATTCAAGATTCACATTGTTTTAGCTCAATATTAAACTAAAACACTTTTTAATGATTTTTATTTATCAAAAAATTAGTGGAAATACTTTTTCTTGCATTACATTTAAATACATTACATTGTTTAAGAAGTGACATGAAAACAAAATGTGCTTTTCTTTTTCACAATTGTGAAACATGAGAAACATCTGGAGGTAAAGACTGGAACAGAATACTGCCTTAATAATGCACAGATCCAAATTCAATATGAATGTTTACAAACATTCAACAGATGGAATCTTAAAAGTTTGTTGTTTTGTGAAATTTTCTCTTCAAATATGTTTGCTAATTGGTAAATTAGTATCCTATGAGCCAGTTAACTTCATTCTTTTCCATTTTCATAGACTGTACCACTTTTCTGGGTCCAGTGTTTAATAGATGTGTGCCTTTGTTACAGAGAGAAATAGAGTATAATAGAGTAGAGGATGTGGATAGCCATCCCAGTGGAATGGGAATGGGCAAAAAAAGGTGGGTTGAAAAAGTGGGTTCTGGGTAATAGTGAGTCAGGAATGTCATCTCTATATAAGAGTGGCACCATATAGTGTGTAGTAAGGTAGTGTCCGTCCTCCACCTATTTGTTTCAAAAGAGTTAAAACTAATTATTTTGAAATATCTTAGTAATGAAATGGGTAGGTGATACTCATAATGTAATAATATCAAAATAGATAGTAAAACTAAATTACTTCAGTTATGAACATATCTAGCTAGCACTTTATGTCCTACCTATTCCCCTTGAGCTCCAGTTGAGTTGTTTTTTTGTTTGTTTGTTTTTTATTTTTCTTTCCTTCTCTTTCATGCTGGCTTTCATTAATGGATGTAGTTCAGTCAAGTATTTGCCGCTACCTATCTGATATAATTCAGGAAGCCTTTAAAAAAAAAACCCTATTATAAATCCAAATTAAACTTATTTTCAAGTGCCTTTCTTATTTTGACAATGCCATCTTAAAAAAATTTTGTTTAGCATTGCCAGAAAATACATACCTTTATACCAAGAGTTTATTATCCCTTACTTTAATTTCCTCTTGTCTTCTCTCTGTTTCTTAACTACTGCCTTGAAATTTCTGTTAAGAAATATTGACTGAAAAGCAGTTTCCATGTCCTTATCCTCTTTGCCATATTATTAAATAAAATGTTTTTATTAAACTTTTTTGAGGGTGAAGGGAAAGTGTCTGTTTTATTATTTGGATATTATATGTGAGCTGTTCCTCATTTTTGTTAATCATGACCCACTTATAATTTATATGTGTTAATGTGTACAAATGACACAATACCTGTAATTCAGCATAATTATAAGTACCAAGAAGGAGGTTTGTAAAATCATGTTTAGCATGATTTTAACAGAAGAATGAAAATAAATCCCTGAAGCACAGTTTAAGTTAAATCTTACCATAATGATATTTTAAAGTAAAAAAGGTAAAACAAATTGATGTACTTCTTGTTCATTTTTCTATGAGTGTATCAGAACTTCAACTTACCCTCTTGAAGAAGCAAACTAGCAGAACTAGCAGAAAAAAAAAGTTGCACTGAATTATTGAAGAGCAAAGATGATTCCTTTGGAATAGATATAGATAGGCAAACAAATTAAGTTTTGTTCTGTGGTCCTCTTGTGATTTGTCCATATTTCAAACTTTGCTCAAATGTAATAGTAGAGATTAGCAATAGCAGCAAAAATTGAAATGCTTAAGATAGTAAGAAGATGAGATGAAATCCCATCATTTACTCCTAAATGATAGCTAGCACTTCCTCTCATAGTTAAAAAATCATAAATATTAATCTCTTGGAAGGAGACACTGAAGGAAAATCCACTGGCGTGGAACTGCTTTTCTTGTACGAGTATTTTCATGACTGTTTCATGGCACCTTGAGACTGCAGACCTTGATACAGTATTTTTAATATTCAATTCACAGTATGCACTTTAATCATTACAAAGAAGTCAAGGGTGCTAAATAGTGGTCATTCTTTATTAATGAATACTTTTTAATGTTCTACGGTACTTGTCTTTTTTTGACTTGGTAAACCAAGACACTATAGGTATGTGATTATCTTCCAAATTATCTGTATAATTGGGCTGAAGCCTTTGAAATCTAACCAGTCATAAAGGAAAAATATTAGGCATGAATAAATCCACTCTGTCTTTTTAAAATCATAAAATCAAGCACATTAACCTTTTTTATTTGTCAGCCCACATTTTGAGGGTTAATTCCATGTATTTTTGTTATGCATATAAACATTATGGTATATAATTTTGTACATATAGTATATGTATATATGTATACTATATATACCTGGATCTAGCAGAAATTTTTTAATTTTGTTATTCAACATGTAATCATGTTGATATTATATAAACTTAAGACAACTTATCCCTAATGGTTTATGAGCAACACTATTAAATATCTTCAGTTTATTATCATTAGGATCTCTAGCAACGAAGTTTAAATATGTAGTCTTTGGATACATACACATAGACTCAATTTGATTATAAATAATGTTCAGTTAATTTTTTGGTGTAACATTCTCATTAAAACCTTTACATGAAATAGCTTTGATTTAAACATATATTTGGATTATTCTTTCTTTTAATTTTTTTAAAAAATGCAACTTGACAGGTGCTAAAGTCTTCTGTTCATTGAATTGGGTACATTATGGACAATGTTGAGACAAGCTTTTATCTTACCTACTTACCAGCATGCTATGGCCCTGTTGTGGCTGGAGCGCCTATCGAAGCAGAAACATCTTTCATTCCCTGTACCCGCTGAGTTGTATATGTGAGGAAGTCAGCAAAGTAGCCAACTAGTTCTAACATAAACAGTTACTGAAGCCATATGAACATTAATTTCTAAGGGAATGAATTATATTCTCATTTCCCGCATAGTCACTGACAGTTGTTTGGTAACAACTTTCAGCTTTTTTCAACCATATAATTTGTAAAAGTTGATATCTTGATCTTGCTATCCAGTTACTTATCTCTGCTCCCTTATTTTAATCTTTTACTCTAGCAAATAAATTGACAAGTTTAAGAAAAATGTTTATCTTAAGATAAACACCATAATGTAATTTCTGGTGTTTGTTTTTGGTTTTTAAGGTAGAACTTTTCAAGATGAAAGTAGGCTTCCAGGAGAATTCACAGATTGGCCTTGCAATGTACAAGAACTTGATGGAGAATACTTGTGTTAGTGATGTGATGTGCTTGTCCACCTATACTTCATCTAGAAGTGAAGTGAGCTATTAGATTTTTCACTATGAATATTCGTTATTGCCCTAATAGTTCTGTGATCTCATCTGCATGAATAAGCCCTCAAAAAATACAGATTGCCAGCTATCCATGTCTGCTTGTGCTATGTGACTGTTTCTGTCCTTCCTTAAATTCACCAAAGAAATGTAAAACAAATGCTAAATAAAATAAGATGTTGTAAATAGAATGATAAAGACAAGCAAATTTGTTCAGTAGTTCACCTAATTTCTTAATTATTCCTCAGTCTCTTTTTTCTTTTTCCTCGTACACATTAACTCCTAGCTTGCACTCAATTGGCCCAGCCAAGTATAGAGGAAAGCACACAGCCTTTTCACATTTCAGACATCAAAATCTGAAATTCGTGACTTCTTTCAAAATCTTTACCTCCTTTAGTGATCACAATTACACAGGCACAAGATGAAGAGCCAGTTTCTCCTCCCTCATTTGAAAATTGTTGTGGTGTGTATGCTGTACATTCCTAATTGTCAAGAGCCCTGAATGTGGGGGTCATGAAGATCCAAGTTCTAGTCTTCACTTTGCTACCTAATAGCTATGTGACCTTGGGCAAGTCATTTAATACGCTCTAAGCCTTAGTTTCCTCACCTATAAAATGAGGATAACAGTCTGCCTAGCTGAACAAAACTGTTAAAAGACTTAAATGAGATAGTATATTAAAAGCATTTTGTAAAGTCCAAAGTGCTATCAAATTGCAAAGGATGATCTCTTCTTCTTTCATTGAATAGCACCCTCATTTTGGTATTCAGAGAATCCTACCAGATCTTTAGTCATTTTCCAACTGTAATTTTTACTTTCAAAACCTGTCTCACACTAAACTTTAAATGTCATTGGATTACCCCAAATGTTACTTTTCAGGTCTCATTTGATTAACTTATTGAATCTTCCTGGATGTATTATTCTTATATGTTATGGCCCTCTGACCCTCTTTCTTTACTAAAAAATATGGTGAGTGTTTTAAATGTGTACCATGTGATTTGTAGATGTATTTCATCACACTAAAAGCAGGAAGATTTTAGTGATTTCATATTCCATTAAATTTGAGGTGGTTTCTTTTGATATAGTGAATGCATCAGGTCACCTTGCTCTTGTTATCTTAGATAAGCTCCAAGCAGTTGTTCTTTTTGACCCTTCCTCTTGCTCTTCTTTTTATTTAATCTTCAGTATGTTATAATTTTTCAGTAACCCATTCTTTAATTAAGTGGTTTATCTGCCTTTCTGCCATTTTTTTTTTGCTTGAGCACACTGATCAACCACTGAGCTACCTTCTTCCATTGTCCTGCAATGATGTGAAGGTAGCACCAGATGTTCCTTTGTGCATTTTTGTGTATATGGCTTTCATAGTTGGGATTTTCAGAGCACTGATACCAGATGTTTTCAGTTTGTTCTCTGGGGAATTTCATTTGCATCTATGTTTTTAGCTATCTGTGATAACTTGTTAAATATTAAAAAATATTTTGCTTCTATTGGGACATTTGTATACTCGCAACTATATTTCTGTAAACAGCTGCAGTCAAAAATAAAACATTGAAAGTTTTCATTTTGTTGTGTAAACCATGTCACTTTTTTCTGCTAAAATTGTTGCATGTATGATGAGTAAAATCATATATTGGTTAGGGATGAGGGAGGGATTACATCCTGGGTCAAACAAATTGCAGCCCAAACTGCCTCACAGGTCTGAGAAGAACACAGCATTCATTACCTAGACTCAAATAATACAAATTAGGACAAGACAAGATCCCACCATTCCTTTCAGAAGCATAAACATCCTGGCCCTGACATAAAGTCTGTATTTAGCAAGTGAAGAGGAACAATGTGTAAACAAAAGAAAACACCAAGGGATAAATATTATAGAAACAAAGATGATTAAGACACCAATCCAAGGAAGAACATCATCAATAAGCAAAGCTTCAGAGAAAATCACACAATTGGCACAGACTACAAAGGAATTCCTAGAAGAAATAAAGTAAAATTTTAAAATGCTATAAATGAAATGAGAGACTTAGAGGAAGAAATTGGAATTCTACACTAGTGCGTGAAAGGAAGGGTGGAATTTATCAACTCACAAAGTGTAGGAAACTATACAAATATAGAAGGGACAGTGGGCTATAGATATATAAACCTCATTTTCATTGGAATTGGCAGAGAAAAATTGAGTGTGGAGATATATTAAATTCATCAGAGAATCAAGTAGGATTAGGGGGAGGTGAAATAACACAAATAACATTGAGAATAGAATGGATTAGAAAGCCGACTTCAACAATACAATGTTTATAAGAAACACTGAACGTGAAGGGTTCATACAGAGCAAATCAATTATGCTTCAGGTGAACTCAAGTGTAGTGATATCATGGTTGAGGATCTCAATGTAGCCTGGACTTTTTCAGACCTAGACATAACAAAAGTTGGACAAGAAGTTCTCCAACATAAATAGAATTTGATGTTAGATCACTGGCAATTACTGAATGGAAAATGTTTTTTCATCCGTGCATGGCACCTTTTAAAAATGGACCATATGTTAAAGCTTTAAAAACCGCAGAAATAAAGACAGACCTAAATATGTGAAAAGATTGTTAATGGTTGAGCTGTGTGAATTTATAATAGAAATTACAATACTATCTAAATTAATTTATTAATTGTCATACCAAACTACCAAAAGACTACTTCATAGAACTAGGAAAAAAAATAACAGAATTCATCTAATTGAATAAAATGTCAAGATTCTCAAGGGAAATAAAGTAAAAAGAGGTACCAGCAGTGCCAGATCCCAGTATATGCTATAGTAATGATCAAAACGAATTGGTACTAGTTAAAAAACAAAAAAGGTCAATGAGTGGATCAGACTGGGTATAAAACCTACAGTAGCAAATAAACCTATTGTTTAATAAACCCAAAGACCCCAGCTATTGCATTAAGAACTCACTATTTGGCAAAAACTAGAAAACTAGAGAAGCTAGAAAGCATTTAACAGAAATTGTTTTTGACCAACATCTTACACCTTCTGGCAGAAAACTCCAAATTCATACATTATTTAGATATATAGTCACGTCATAAAGGATTAAAGGGGGGAAAGGAGGAGGTTGTAGCTATGGATAGGGTTAGAATTCATAAAGTATAAAGAGGAATCAGGAAAAAAATGAACATAAATTCTAACAATGGTGGCCCACACCACTTACAAACAGTTCAGAAAATACACCAGACCAATCCTGACCAGAATATCCCCCTCCCAAAAAAAATCACAATGGGCCATTTTCCCTGGCCAGTTCATCATAAGGAGAAAAAAAGTTCAAGAACACTAGGAATTGGGAGTCCAGCCTAGAATAACCTCTGTATTCCAGCACAAGTAAAGACTATGCTAGGGCAAGTGGTCTCAAATCCAGCTCAAAAAGGCCTAACTTTTTGCAGGAATAGATATCAACTGGCAGCTCTGTTTACCCACTACTCAGTTCTGGATCATAGATCCAGGCTGACAGACTAGCCCAGATGGAAGATTGCAGTGGACTAACTAAGGCAGGAGATCCAGACTAAAGAACAGCCTACGGTTCTGCCACTCTGAATCTGCAGTCTTCCAGATAGTTATTAGCTGTGTCTAGCAATAATCTAGTGCAATTCCAAATGAGCCAAGCCCACGGGCATATATAGCTCATACCTAGACCCACATCAAGAACTTGCAGGAAGGCAGACATCATATTTTGTTCTGGATCAAACTCTTTTGGAAGCACTGAAAGCTTGCAGGTCGTCAGTTTAAGCTTTCCTAGATATGCTAGAATAACACAACATTCAATGGATGCCCCTAAAAAAGTATCAGCAGGAACCTAGAAGATACTAGGTCAGCCCAGACTTTACCTCCAAAGGCTCACGGAGCCCAGCCCTAACAAAGTCTGAAATCAAGAAGTAGGTGAAAGAATGAGCAAAAAAAAAAGGAGGAAAGAAAAGAAACCCATCATAAAAGGCTATTAGAAGGATGGGATGCTCAAGAACCAAGAAGAAGAAAACTACTCCAAAACATCTTTAAAGAAAGCCTCAAAGTAAAACACAGCTTTGTTACAAATTCAACTAGAATTCCTGGAAAAGATAAAGTAAGATTTTTTTAAAGTTAAAAATGTTTTTTTTCTAAGGGAAATGAGAGAGCTCAAGTCAAAAATTAGAAAGGAAATTAAGAAATATGAGGAAAGACTGTAAAGGGAATTCAGAGCTTGGCACAAGAGGAACAAAACCTTGTTTAAGAAATAAACAATATGCAATTTAGAATGGGTCAGATTGGAGATAATACTCCATGAGACAAAAAATAAATATTAAGGTCAAAATATTGAAATAATAGAAGAAAATTTAAGATATCTTATGACACCTTGAAGCAAATTACTTGGAAAACAGGTCATGGAGAAAAAAAATTAAGAATTATTACACTACCTGAATGGAGGGGAGGGGAAGAAGAAGGAGGAGGAGGAGGGGGAAGGAGGAAGAGGAGGAGAAGGAAAAGGAGGAAGAGAAGGAGGAGGAGGAGGAGAAAAGAAGAAGAAGAAGAAGAAGAAGAAGAAGAAGAAGAAGAAGAAGAAGAAGAAGAAGAAGAAGAAGAAGAAGAAGAAGAAGAAGAAGAAGAAGAAGAAGAAGAAGAAGAAGAAGAAGAAGAAGAAGAAGAAGAAGAAGAAGAAGAAGAAGAAGAAGAAGAAGAAGAAGAAGAAGAAGAAGAAGAAGAAGAAGAAGAAGAAGAAGAAGAAGAAGAAGAAGAAGAAAGAAGATTTTTGAGGAAAAAAATCAGAGCTGCATATAAATTGCGGTGAAAACATAGAAGTCAAGAGAAATGTAAAGGGACAGCCAATAGATAGAGATAGACCTAGAGTTGGGAGCTCCTGGGTTTGAATCTGATCTCAGGCACTTCCTAGCTATGCAACCTGGGCTAGTCATTTAACCTATTACTTAGCCCTTACCACTCCTTGGAACCAATACTTAGTAACAATTTTAAGACAGAAAGTAAGAGTTTAAAAAAACAAAAAAGGTAAATATGAGTGTGTAATGATAAAGGACTGAACAAGAATAAATTGTTCTAATATGGGGAGTCTTATTGTTAGGGGTGATAAGAGTTTAATTAGACAAAGGGTATAGGATTGGTTCTATTATGTCTAGGTGAATCTTAAATGAAGAATGGAAAGAGAGGAGAAGATATCTAATCATGTCCTCCTACCTACTCAGTAAACTCTGGTAGCTCTGTCATGTCCAGAAACAAAATGTTTTGGCATTCGAAGTCCCTTATAACCTAGCCCTCTCCTACTTCTTCAGTCTTTTTTATACTTTACTCTTTGCCTCTTTTGAGTCTTGACTCCAGCAGCCCTGGCTTCCTGGCTGTTCCATGTAAAAAGACACTCCATCTCTTGGCTCTGAACTTTTTCTCTGACTGTCTCCCATTCTTGGGATGCTCTCCCTCCTCTGCCCTGACTACTGACCTCTCTGACTTCCTTTAAGTACCAACTAAAATTCCATTGTCTATATGAAGTCTTCTCTAACCCATCAATTCCAATGCCTTCCCCCTTTTAATTATTTCCTATTTAACTTGTAAATAGCTATATATATATACATATATATGCAAATAACATATATATTCATACATAAACATATACTCTCTTTTGCTTCTTTTTTAAATCTATGTTGACTGAATAAATAAATACACAGGTTTGAGGAAGGAAGGATAGGAAAAATGGTTACTGTTCAAACAGGGTTAAGTGGCTTGCCCAGGGTCATATAGCTAGTAAGTATCTAAGACAAGATTTGAACTCAGATCTTTCTGACTTGAGGCCCAATGCTCTATCCTCTGCACCATATAGCTACCCTAAAGGGACAGATTAGTCTTAAGCAAAACAATCTTTAAAGATTAACAAAAATATTGATAGCAGATTGTTGTTGTTGTTGTTGTTGTTTTTGGTGGCAAAGAACTGGAAACCAAGAGGGAGTGTAGTGCTCACCAATTGGAGAATGAATGAACAATTTATGGTATCTATATTTGATAGAATACTACATATTGTGCTTTAAGAAATTGTGACTATTTATATTTGTAACCAGTATTTTATTTCTCTTTCTCATTTAAGAGTGGAGAAGGTGAGAGAGAAGAAGCAGATTTGTATTTACCAAAAATATTAAATTTTTATTTTAAAAAATTCAAATTTAAAAGAATTTTGATTACATAAAATTAAATTTTTTTTTGCAGAAACAAAATCAATGCACTTAATATTAGAGGGTAACAAAAACCAAACATTTAAGATCTTTTATTAAACGCCAAAACAGAAATACTGAAAAATCAAAGATAAAAACAGACCAAAAAAATGGACTATTAAAACTAGCAGCTGATTTTTATTTTTTTAAAAAGAATAATATAGACAATTTAATTTTTTTCAAAAAGAAATTTAAAAACCCAATTCCCAGTATCAATAATGAAAAATATAAAATGTATCACCAAAGAAAATGAAATTAGAATAATTACTAGGATGTGCTTAATATGGGTATCATGGGGTATCAATTCCAAGAAAAAAGGTAATGTTTTTTTTTCTCTCAAGAAGAATGTGTATAAAGATATTCACAAAACTTATATGGAAATTTGTTATTAAAATAAAAGAAAGAAAGAAAAAAAGATTCACAAGTCATGTTATAAATTAAATCAAGTAGGGTCCAACCAATAAGTTCCCCCTATATTCCAGGCATTGTACTAAGCAATGCAAATGCAAAGAAAGGCAAACCTGGAGGTCTCAGCTCTCAAGGATATCACAACCTAATAGAAAACCCAATATGGAATAATTGAGGAGAAAAAGGAGGTACTTAGAAGGTAAATTGGAGATAATCACAGAGGAAAGCATTACCATTAAGGGGAACAGGGAAAGGCTTCTCATAGAAGATGGGATTTTTGTTGGAACTTGAAAGAAGCCAGGAGGCAGAAGAAAGGATAGAAAAAAATCCCAGGCAAGTCCAAACAATTAAAGGAAAAGAAAAAAGATTAATGAAACTCAACAAAAAGTTGACCACTCAAATTCTAAATTAAGACTATTTGAAATCTCAATTTATATCCATTATCATTAATGTTACACACATAAGTGTACCTGTTTGTGTATGTTGTGCCTTGCAATGTTAGCTAATGATAATTTTGTAAAAATTTAGAATTTAATCTCAAATAATAAAAATATTATATTTTTGGAGGTTTATTAATGATCATTAGAAATCAAGGAATAAAGAAGATACAAAATAAAGACCACATGCCCATGGCTGATCAGCCAGTTCAAACACCCACCTTACCACCACCAAGCTCGAGACAGGGTGTAAAGAGTTGGGACCTTCCATGTCCCCGCCTAATATCCCCTATCTACAGGAAGTACATAATGACAGGAAGTCAGTGGGCTCCTGGGAAATGTAGTTCTTTTTTTTAGGGTAACAGATTTTCAATTATACAATATGAAGCCTTTATAATTATCACATTTAAAAACTAAGCATCTAGTACATGAAGACAAATCTCTACCATTTCCAGCAATGTTTAGTCATGCAATACTCATTTTGTTGTTTACTTGTTTTTGATTGTGCCCAACTCTTCATGAACCCATTTGGGATTTTTGACAAAGATACTGAAGTGATTTGCCATTTCCTTCTCCAGCTCATTTTACAGATGAGGAAACTGAGGCAAACAGGATGAAGTGACTTGCCCTGGGTCACACAGCTAATAAGTGTCTGAGGCCAGATTTGAAGATGAGTCTTCCTGACTCCAGGTTTGATACTCTATCCACTGCACTGCCTAGCTGTCCTAATTACTCCATTTAGTACTTTACAAAATGATAAATGATAAAAGTCCCTAAACCAAACTTAGAAACCAGACCTTCAAATCATGGTATCAGTGTTAAACCAAGGTGTTAAAAAATAATGAAGCATATGAAGGTATATCATGCTTGATAAAAAATATTACTAATGTTTAGAGAAGAAAAAGGAGAGGTATTGAAAAACAAGTAAGAGTTTCTTCCAATTTGCCCGTGGAATGACTGACATCATGATTCGTGCAGCCTCCAAAATTTCATGGAACTGCGAGGCCATGAAGTGTGAGGATTTCATGAGACAAGTTCTCAGGGCTGAGAAGTATTGGAGATAGAATTTGCCTTGGCTACTTGTTTTCCCCACATGTGTGCCTTATTCACAAATACTGTTATTTGTGGAATAATATGTCTAGGCTTCTGAAGGACTGTTTTGTAGTTCATTCTTACTATCCAATCTTAGTAAATACCTTTGCTTCATACTAATTGTGTCTATTGTCTGATTATTGCTTAGATGAGCAAAGGAAGCTCACCTTTGGGGGCTTGGGGGCTTTAGTTAAAGAGTGGACATTCACATAGGACCTCGTAACCTGTGAAGTACCCATCCCTCCACCCCCAGACCCAGCAACTAAATGCTGCTTGTTGATGAAAGTACCGTAGAGCACTGCTCTTAAGCACCCTAGTTTCTATAAAGTCAACAAGAATGAGGAGAAGATCCATTCTTCCAGGACCTTACCCTCCTTATTCAGCTTAGGAAATAATGGCATTGGCTTTGATTAAGCAAAAGCTAAGTAGTCTTCTGACTTCTTACTTTTATTTTCTCCAAACAGCTTCCTCCCTAGCTTGGTGGCAGCAAATGTCACCCCTGCTTTTTAGACTTGACTTTTATTTGCTTGACAATTACTTAATTTATTTACTTCATTATTATTTCATAAATATTCATGATTATTTGGTATAATATATTATATAATAATTCATAATTATAAATGTTCATAATTATTTTGTATGGCTTCCATAATATGTCTGAAATACTTAGGCTAAATACATATTGAACCAAGGCTCGAAATAAAATGGTAAGCAATTGTTTAATAAATAAATTTAACAATTTGAAATTTTCCTTATGTCGTGGAGATGATATCGAAGGCAATAGACATAAAGCTTCTTAGACTAAAATAGTCCTCATTCTCCCATTGATGATATCCTAGAGAATAGGGTGGGAAAAGTTAGTATTTGTTCCATAGTTGCCTAAAGCAGTTGTCATTTAACTTCTCATGTTTTTATTGTCTCGCACAACACCCTGCCATATTGGTCACTGTTTGAAGAGCAAAGTCATACGTAACCAACTAAACCCCAGAATAAACCCCAAAATACACTGATGGGAAAGACAACCCCAACAGTTTTTTTTCTCTGGAGGTGGAGAGCCTTCAGGCTTGTCCCAGATCAGTGCATGGCTGAGAGTGGCCAAATTTTCCCAGATCATCATCCTCCAATATTGCTGTTACCGTGTACCATGTTCTCCTGGATCCGTTTATTTTGCTCTGCATCAGTTCTTGTAGATGTTTCCAGCTTTTTCTGAAGTCATCCTCCTTGTCATTCCTTACAGCCCAATAGTATTCCATCACCATCACAGACCACAGTTTGTTCAGCCATTCCCCAGCCGATGGGCATCCCATCAGTTTCCAATTCTTTGTCGCCATGAAAAGAACAGCTCGGAATATTTTGGTGCAGTGATGCTCTCTGTAGGATACAGACCCAGGAGTGCTGCTAGTGGGTCGGAGGATGCGTCATCTCACTGCTGAGCTCTCATTTCTTCCTCTGCAAAGGGAGAAGTTGGGCATAGATGCTCCAGGGCTCATCCAGACCTCCATCCTTCATCCCTGGGCTCCTGCCTAGAAACTTCATTGCTTTAGGCTTCCACTAAATCCACCAGTAGAGGGCAGCCTTGCTTGTTGTCTAACTCCCATCATTTAAGTGGCAGATTCAGTGATACATCATTTCTTTCCGTAGTTAATGGAGGCTGGATGTTACAGTTTCATGACAAAAGTTTAAGAAGCTGCCGAGGGAATAGACTGTAGGGGTGGGACGATACACAGCTCATGGGCTGATTGACGTTGCTTAAGTAGGATTTAGCACCCCAAAAGGTCATCTGACCAAACAGACGAGGAGAGGGAGGCCGACCGCAGTTAGAGGACTTGCCCAAGTCATTGTCTAAGTCCAGTGTAATAATTAGGAAAAGGAAAATTCCAACCCAGGTCTCACGCCTGGTGCTTCTTTGTGGTAAGGGACAGGTGGGGTTCTTTAGGGTAAGTCTAGGATGTCATTTGGGAATGACTGTAAGAGAAAAATAGGAAAAAATGATTCAACAAGATATTTATTTTTATACTTACATTTAATTTTTACATTTATATTACAGTTCATATGTTTCATATTATATTTTGTTTTACATTACATAATATTTTACATAGTTATTATATTTATATTTAATGTATAATTATATTTAAAGAACCAAAATCTATTTCATAAGGTGTATTGGGTTTGATAGAGAGGAGAGAACCCGAACAGAAGAGTAACAATAAACTGTGCAAAACAATAAACCCTTTCTCTTCCTTGACTGGCCTTATTAAAAATCTCCTGACTTCTTATTTCCTTTTTACAAATATAGAAACAGTCTTAAGGTTGCACCACATGTAGTAGAAAGAACCCTAGGGGGCAACTGGGTAGCTCAGTGGATTGAGAGCCAGGTCTAGAGATGGGGGGTCCTGGGTTCAAATCTGACCTCAGACACTTCCCAGCTGGGTGACCCTGGGCAAGTCACTTACCCCCATTGCCTAGCCCTTACCTCTCTTCTGCCTTTGAGCCAATACACAGTATTGCTTCCAAAACAGAAAGTAAGGGTTTTAAAAAATAAAATAAAATAACTAGAACTATAATAGTGGGACAGCTGGGTGGCACAATGGATTGAGTGCCAGACCTGGAGTCAGGAGGATCTGGGTTCAAATCTAGCCTTGGACACTTCCCAGGTGTGTGACCCTGGGCAAGTCACTTCACCCCCATTGCCTAGCCCTGTCCACTCTTCTGCCATGGAACCAAGACACAGTATTGATTCCAAGATGGAAGGTAAGGTTTAAAAATAAAAAGAAGAAAGAAAAGGAAGAACCCTGGATTTGGAGTCAAAGGACCTGAGTTTGAATCCCAGCTCTGCCCTTCAAACACAGCAATATCAAAAGTTGAACAAGCTTTAGACCTTCTAAATGACTCTCCTCATTCGTTACTGCCCTTACTCCTTGACCTCTCAAAGTCACTTCACTTGGTCCCAGTGGGAGGCAGCCTGAAAGAAAAGCCCAGCTCCCCAGCAGACCCATAGACCATATAAAGCCAAAAAGGGGGACACCGTTATTCTCCACAGAACTGGGAGACCGGAGGCACAGGCAGAGAGGACCTCAACAAATGAAAGGCTCAGAACTCTGAGATAGGGAGAGATGATGTGAACTGACTGAGCAGTATTGGCACTGATGCTGTCTGCCCCTTTGGACTACAGTGGACCCCCAAGTTCATAATCCTGTAACTCCTTTCTCCCATTAGGCATGAAGAAAATACATTTACCTTTATATACCACAAAAGCAGAGGAGCTAACAATTTCTTGGCTCACTTAAGTAACTGTGAGTTTTAAAATTAATATTCTAAGTAGTATATATTATAGTTTTAATTAATAATATATACTAGAATAATAATTAATAATAACCAAAGTAAAGTAAAAGAACTAATGGTCTCCAGAGAAGAGCATGGGAGGAGTCCCAGCAAAGGTGTGGACACAGCAAAAGGGAAAAGGATTCTAGGTAATGCAGAAAGGAATTTTGGGTAATGTAGTTTTAGGGCTTCAAGAATTTCTGTACACTGTACATTACTGACCAATCAATAAACATTTATAAAACTCTTCTTATGTGTCAGACCTTGGGGATCCAAAGAAAAGGGAGCCCCTGGTGTCAAGGACTTCATCTCCTAAAGGGCAAGAAAACATGGAGGGATTTTTTTGTGAATGTTTTAGTTGCTGAAAGGTCCAGAAAAACAAAAATATGTTTAAGGAAAAATGCTTGAGAAGAAACAGCAGTTCTTTTTTGTGATGGTAAAGAATGGGAAACTGAAGGGGTGCCCGCCCATTGGGGAATGGCTAAATGAGTAGATGAATGGGATGGAATGATGCTGTGCTGTAAGAAATGATGCTGGGGATGGTTTCAGAGAAATTTTGGAAGAGTTTTACAAACTGGTGCACAGTGAAGAAGTAGAGCTAGGAGAATAGTACATAATAATTCAATTCAATAATATAAATATTATAAAATTAAACAACTTTCAAAGGCTTAGGTACTCTTTTTTTAAACCCTTATCTTCCATCTCAGAATCAATACTATGTGTTGGTTCTAAGGCAGAAGAGGAGTAAGGGCTAGTCAATGGGGGTTAAGTGACTTGCCCAGGGTCACACAGCTAGAAAATGGCTGAGGTCAGATTTGAATCAAGGAGCTCCCATCTCTGTGCCTGGTTCTCATTATACGAAGCCACCTCGCTGCCCCTGACTTAGGTAAGCTTACATTCTGGATGAGCAATCATGGTTCCAGAAGACTCGACCAGAGAGAGAGATGAAAGACTCAACATGTAAACTGACTTTTTTTTTTTACATGGACAAAGTGGGAATTTGTTTTGATTAATTATACATTTTTATAACAAGTATTTTGTTGTTGTTTTGTCAATTGGGAGAGTGGAAAGGAAAGTGAGCAGATGATTGAGGATTGAAGATTAAATATACAAAAATAAAAACAAAATTGTAATTAAAAAAAATTTAGCTTAGATAATCTCTAAGGGCCTTTTCTATTCTGAAATTTGGATGTGTATGTCCTCTGACCAACCAAATGGTAGACTAGGCATTTTCTTTAGTCTCTCTTAAAATTTTTCCAAAATAAGCTATGATCAAGTAAAACTATTACAGGTCTCTCCCAAGGCTAAGATGCCAAGAAACATAACATTAACAGTCAGGAAAATTAATTTCTAGCATCATGACTCAGTACCCTTTTTTTCACCAACTCCCATACTCTGACCAATTTCACAACTGGAACCATCTATTTATGCTGAGATTCACTTAGTAATGGACTTGCTGATTCTGTAGTCTTTATCAGCACTCTCTACCCCTGCCTTCCCCCCACCATTCTGTGGCACCAAATAGCAGATCTGAATTCTATTCACCCCCCCAGTGGTAGGTGGGAGCACATTCTGCCTGAGACAGGGGTACTCAGATGGAAATCTAAACGAGAGAGAACTTTGGGTCACAATATCAGCCTTTATAGAGGGCTGCACTAGGCTTGGAGGAAGGGGAACTGGTGTTTAGCTCAGACCAGTCTTGTCTGGGTAAAAAGTGAATTTCTCAAATATGAAAAGTGAGACAGCTTAGAGGTCAAGCCCCCAGGTAGCTGCCATTAAAGCAGGACACAGAATGTGAGAGAAAGGGGAAATATAAGAGGATGTGTGAAATGAGAAATTAGTATGTTGTTCTCAAATATGTTAGCAATATTAATATCTCCAAAATGAATAAGCCCCGGACCCCAGAGTTAGTAAAGCTGCCCAGCCCATTCAAAATATCACCTTTGGCCTGAGTAAGACAAACAACTTGTGTCTTTATTATATTATTCAAGGTATTTTTGAGATTTGGGGATATCTTTTGAGTTTGTACTTTTAAAATGTTCAAAACCCTACTCTAGTGATAAGCTTTGTGAACTAGAGGTATCTAGGCTAATAGCTTCTTCCCTGTTCTACAACCCCCTTCCTGGGTTTCCTTCAAGTAACCCTTGGCTGCTTTAATTTGCATTTTTAGCCCCCTCACCTCTTACTAACCCAGCCTGTGCAATTTGCATTCAAGGCAGGTGGGCTAGAAGCTCTGGAAAACACAAGAGTGGGTTGTCTGGTAGCAATCTCCCAAAATGTATCTGAATTTGTATGCAGATTAAAACCTGATTCTGATCCTTGACTATTTTGCTAAAAAGGATAATTCGGAGGGTACCTTCTTCAGGAAAGCTAGAGCAAGACCAGGGAGAATATGTCAGGATGATGTCATTTAGTCTGTGTCTGGGTTGTATTTCCTATAAATAAGGGGTTTCTCTGTAAAGTTTTTGCTTTTGGAGCTTTTTATTTGGGGGCTATGCTTTTCTCTCTCCCTTTCTATAAAGCATTTCATTTGAAATGGCTTCCCTGTTTCTTCAATAGAGGCTAAAGAGGGTAAGCCTTGAAATGTTCAAGGGCCCTTCAATTTCCACTTCACACAAGAGAAATGACTAAAACTAAAAAAATCTTAAGAAGAAGAAACCTCAGTTAAAACCCTAGAGCGCAAGAAGATAAAACTATAAGGAATATTTTAAAATAGAAGAAATGATAGCAATTACAACATCTAAATAATTGCAAGCCTCTAAATAAGAATTGTAAGAAAGGAAATTGAACCAATACCAAATGAGACAGAGAATCCTGAGTTCTTAAATAAGCATGGGACTACAGCAGAATGTTCTCATGTGATTGAAGAGGGAAATAAGAACTTTGAGGGCACTTGCGGACAGCGGAGAAGCAGCTGGAAAGAACTGGAGAGAGCCTGGGCGGCCCAGCCTTCCAGGAGTCTTCAGAGCCTCAGAGCTCCATACCACATACAGCCCCACCCAGTTGAGCTCAATCCAATCAAAAGCCTCCAGAGGACGGGGAAGCTAACATTCCTCCCCTAGAGACTGTACCAAGAGATCTGACAAAGCTCCAAGAGGGGAGAGTGACAGCCCCAAAACCAAAACAAAATGAGAGGAGCAAGAGCACAGCCAAATACAGGGAGCAAAAAAGGGGTAAACTCAAGCAAACAACAGAAAAAGAAGAAAGAAATTACAATAGACAGCTTCTGTACAGGTAATGAGCAAAGAGCAAATGAAACAGAGGGGGAGGGATCAGCAAAGGAAAAATCAGAAATCCCAGCAAATTGGATACAGGCTTTGGAAGAACTCAAAATACAATTCAAAACACAATTAAGAGAGGCTGAAGACAATTGGGAAAAGAACTTAAAAACTAAGATAAGTCATCTGGAAACAGAGGCACTTGAACTAAAATGAAAAAATATTGTCTTGAAAGCCAAAATCAACCAGCTGGAAAATGAGGCAAAGGAGATGAAAGATGAGGCAAAGGAGATGAAAGATGAGGTAAAGAGGATGAAAGATGACCTCCATAGAAAATCAGACCAGAAAGAGAAGGATGACCAAAAAGCCAGGGATGAAATCCAGTCTTTAAGAACCAGAATACAACAACTAGAATTAAGTGACCTCACAAGGCAGTAGGACACTATAAAACAAAACCAAAAGAATGAAAAAATTGAGGAAAATATGAAGCATCTCATTCACAAAACAGAGGATTTAGAAAATCGTTCTGGCCTCAGCCACGTCCTAGCTGTGTGACCCTGGGCAAGTCACTTGACTCCCATTGCCTAGCCCTTACCACTCTTCTGCCTTGGAGCCAATACACAGTATTGATTCCAAGATGGAAGGTAAGGGTTTTATTATTTTAAAAAAAAATCATTCAAGGAGAGACAATTTAAGAATTATTGGCCTACCAGAAGACCATGACAAAAGAAAAAGCCTGGACATTATATTACAGGAAATTATAAAGAAAACTGCCCCGAAATCCTTGAACAAGAGGGAAAAGTGGAGATTGATAGAATCCACAGATCACCTCCTGTACTTAATCCCCAACTGACAACACCCAGAAATGTTATAGCCAAATTCAAGAACTATCAGACCAAAAAAAAGATATTACAAGCTGCCAAGAAGAAGCCATTCAGATACCAAGGAACCACAGTGAGGATAACTCAGGATCTGGCTGCATCCACACTGAAAAAAAGAAAGGCAGGGAATACGATATTCCGGAAAGCAAGGGAACTAGGTCTACAACCAAGAATCAACTACCCAGCAAAACTGACTATATTCTTACAGGGGAAAGTATGGTCATTGAACAAAATAGAAGAATTTCAAGAATTCGTAAAGAAAAGACCAGACCTGAACAGAAAATTTGATGTCCAAGCACAGAACTCAAGAGAATCATCAAAAGGTAATTAAAAAAGAGGGGAAAAAAGAAAAACAAAAAAAATTTTTTTAAGAGACTCAATAAGTTAAAATGATATGTATCCCTATAAGAAAAGAGGTCATTGGTAACTCTTAAAAATTGTTGTTATTACCTGGGCAGCAAAAAGAAGTATACTTAGAGGGAACAGCAACAAACTGTATGGGATGAAAGGACAAGACATGAATAGGTATATAGATATATGCATGCAAAAATACATATGCATAAGTATGCATATATATATATAACTAGAGCTTAAAATAGGTTAATATTAAAAGAAATGGGAAAAGAAACAAATGGGGGTAAATTTATATGTCATAAAGAAGCTCATGGTGGGAGGGGGGAGAACATCAATACACTGGAAGGGTAAAGAGGTCGGAGACAGGAAATACTCAGCTTTCACTTGCTTTGAAAGTGACTCAAAGAGGGAAAAACAATCCAATCCATTGGGGGCAGAGAATAGATTTGCACCCTATAGGGGAGTAGAAGGGTAAGAAATGGTCTGGTGGGGAGGGAAGCAGTACAAGAGAGGGAGGGAGCGGGGGTCAATTTTAGAAAGACTACAGGGAAAATAAGGGGGGGACAAATAGGGAGGGGGTAGAAAGGGAAGTAAAATAAGGGTGGGAACAAGGGGGAGTGTTCAAAAGCAAACATTGGTGTAGAAGGAAATAGTGGAAGAAGAAAAGGCAGGAAAAGGAGCAGAAATCAAAATGCTGGGAAATACACAGCTAGTAATCATAACTCTGAATGACAGTGTGGGAGAGATTAGGTTTGGATCAACACCTCACACCCTATACCAAGATAAATTCAGAATGGGTGAATAACTTGAACATAAAGAAGGAAACTATAAGAAACTTAGGCGAACACAGAATAGCATACATGTCAGACCTTTGGGAAGGGAAAGATTTTAAAACCAAGCAAGACTTAGAAAGAGTCACAAAATGTAAAATAAATAATTTTCACTACATCAAATTAAAAAGTTTTTGTACAAACAAAACCAATGTAACTAAAATCAGAAGGGAAACAACAAATCGGGAAAAAATCTTCATAAAAATCTCTGACAAAGGTTTAATTACTCAAATTTACAAAGAGCTAAATCAATTGTACAAAAAATCAAGCCATTCTCCAATTGATAAATGGGCAAGGGACATGAACAGGCAGTTCTCAGCCAAAGAAATCAAAACTATTAATAAGCACATGAAAAAGTGCTCCACATCTCTTATAATCAGAGTGATGCAAATCAAAACAACTCTGAGGTATCACCTCACACCTAGCAGATTGGCTAACATGATAGCAGAGGAAAGCAGTGGATGCTGGAAAGGTTGTGGCAAAGTAGGGACACTAATTCATTGCTGGTGGAGTTGTGAATTGATCCAACCATTCTGGAGAGCAATTTGGAACTATGCCCAAAGGCGATAAAAGACTGTCTGCCCTTAGATCCAGGCATAGCACTGCTGGGCTTGTACCCCAAAGAGATAATAAGGAAAAAGACTTGTACAAGAATATTCATAGCTGTGCTCTTTGTGGTGGCCAAAAATTGGAAAAGGAGGGGATGCCCTTAAATTGAGGAATGGCTGATTGTGGTATATGTTGGTGATGGAATACTATTGTGCTAAAAGGAATAATAAAGTGGAGGAATTCCATGGAGACTGGAACAACCTCCAGGAAGTGATGCAGAGTGAAAGGAGCAGAACCAGGAGAACATTGTACACAGAGACTGATACACTGTGGTACAATCGAAGGTAATGGACTCCTCCACTAGGGACAATGCAGTGTCTCTGAACAATCTACAGGGATCTAAAAAACACTATCCACAAGCAGAAGATAAACTGTGGGAGTAAAAACACCGATGAAAAGCAACTGCTTGAATACAGGGGTTGAGGGGATATGACTGAGGACAGACTCTGAATGAACACTCTAATGCAAATACCAACAACATGGAAATGGGTTTGAATCAAGAACACATGTGATACCCAGTGGAATCGCGTGTGGGCTATGGGAGAGGTGGTGGGAGGGGGGAGGAAAGAAAAGAAAATGATCTTTGTTTACAATGAATAATGTTTGGAAATGACCAAATAAAAATTAAAAAGAAAAAGAAAAAAAAAGAACTTTGAAAAACAAAATGAAAAGGAACAAATGACAAAATTTATGGCCAAAATATAATATATAATTAGAAAAATTTGAATCCATGATGGCAAGTCATGAAGCAAAAAAGTCAAAGAAGCAAAAGAGAGATTAACTAATTAGGAATAAAAGTATATGATGGGAAGAATAACCTAGAAGAAGAGAAACAAAAACCAATAATATTAAAAGAGCATATGATCCCCATACAAGCTAACATTGATCTTGAAGATAGGATGTGAAGAAAGAACTAAGGAATCATAAACCTCTGAAAAGTATATGACAAGTCAAAAACCCAGAATACCATAATGCAAGAAACAATCTAAGAAATCTATCCCAAACTTCTCAATATAGAAAACAAAGCATGAACAAATGAATCTACCTATTGCCTCCTGGAAAACAAATAAACCAATAAACCTATCCTGCTCTAAGACATTGGTGGTTAAATTAAGCAATTCAATTCTGGTGGTAAGCCACAAATTCAGCAAACAACTAAAAGAAAGACATTCAAATATAATGGAAAGGAAATTCAAAACCTACAAGACAATTCTATACCTACTAAAAGACACAGAAGAGAATGGTATATTATGTTCTGTAAAGTAAAGGAGCTAAGGGCAGTGAAATAATTCAGTGGGTAGAGCACCAGGTCCAATGACAGGAGGTCCTGAGTTCAAATATGACCTCAGATACTTCCTAGCTGGGTGACTCTGGGCAAGTCACTTAAATCCAACTGCCTGACCCTTACCACTCTTCTGCCTTGGAATCAATACTTAGTATCAATTTTAAGACAGAAGGTAAGGGTAAAAAAATTTTTTTCTTAAAGCAAAGGAGCTAAAGATGCAAATCAAAATGACGGTATCCTGACCGGTGAACCTAATCATCAATGAAACAAAAGATGTATTTCCAATAAAAAAGAAACCTTTGAATGGTAAGAGAAGGAGCCTGACAGCCCTGAATTATAAATACAATGAAACTTAATAGTTATAGCCCCTGTTAGAAAGGAGGTTAGAACTTAATATAAAGTGAACACAAATCAATTCAATTCTTTGGAGGTTTTAAAACACAAATGGAATTAGGATAGGATTTGTGACATAAGTATGCATAGCAAAGGGTTTGCCTAGTTTTGCTTCTTCTTGGTACCATTCATTTACTGTTAACCTTTTTAAATTAAGAGGAAAAATTAATGTGAATAAATGTTTTTATTTTTTAATATGTGCATGATGTCCTACTTACATAATTCTAACCAGTACTTTAATAATAAAAATGTATTTTGACATAGTATATGGGTAAAATTTAATTAACAAAAAGAATTAGGGATTACATCAGGGTTAGTCAACCTAGGGGACAATCCTTTGCACCTGTAAAAGTTAAGAACACAAATAGAAAAGTAATCTCAAAGCTTCTGAGTGCCCCTGAACTATCTCTCTCATTCAACCCCCCAAAACAGAAGAGGGAGGAGTCCTAAAAATCCAGGTCAAAAAGGTTTTAAAAATGAAATAAAAAATAAAAATTCTTGGAGGAAAATAAGTTTTATGATGTCTTATTTCTTGGCTTTGACCTGGTTGTCAGTTGGGATGCTTTTGCCCATGTGGTGGCCAACAGAAAGCCCAACTTTCTTGTTTTTACATTCTTCCTGCACTTCTTTTTTCATCAAGAATCCTGATTGAAAGTTGAGGTCAAAGCAGTTGCTTGGAGTAAAGGACAATGGCTTCTCTTCCCAGATGTTTTCCAGGCGTTTTTTCCATTTTTCCAGGATCTGAAGCCGTTCATCTGCTGGAGTGTGCCCAATGCTGTAGGTAAGTTCAGGTTCCAAGACTTGAAAGCCACAGAAATGCAGAATACCACTCTAGGAATATATAAGACACAGAAATGAGTCAGAGAATGCTTTCTTTTTCCTATTGGAATGCATGAGGAAGGACCCAAGTTACCAGAATGTTTATAATAAAGCTGTTCTGTGAAATAACCAAGGACAGTGATGGCCAACCTTTTAGAGACTGAGTACCCAAACTGCCACCTTCACACCGCATGTGAGCCCCTGCCTTACTCCAGACAGGGGAGGGAGGAAGTGGTCCTATTGGGCTGCTTGGCAGAGGAGCAGGTGATGAGAGAAATATACTCAAGCGAAAGTGGAGGGGGGAAGGGACTAGCCCCCTCTGTCACACTCGAGTACACATGCCATAGGTTCATGAATATGGACCTAGGAAATCATGTCTAGTTACATTCTGGTTTCTATTGGCCTATACTAAATGACCCAGGCAACTCAGTGCCCCAGACACAACTCTCTAAGATAATAAGTTTCAAAGAAGATGCCAAGCTTCATGGGATGAGAATTTCCAGAATATTGGAAATTCCCTAGACCAGTGAAATGACAGGTTCAGTCCTGGAGATTAGAGTTTAGGGAGACAGGGAAAGTAGAGTGAAAGAGAGAGACAAAGAGAACGTGACTAGCCTATGCTACCACTGCTAGACCTATACCAAAAAAAAAGATCAGAAAAATAGGACAAGGTCTCATTTGTGCCAATATACTTATGGTGGCTATTTCTGTAGCCTGTATCCCCTGTTCTTTTCTCTGAAGGAATCCTTTCTGGACACTGTGCCAACCCAATGATCAAAGAAGCTCCAAGAGCTGCTAGATGGTCCTTGACAAAAGAGAGCCTCTATGGCTTCTTCCAAGCTGCATTTTATTGTATACACCCTAAATATGAGCCACATGTATCGAGGGAGCCACAAGGTTTACATGCTCTAAAGTCCACTCTCTTTATGAAAGGCTGCTCCTCCTATTTAGGTAAAATCTAACTAACAGAAAGAACTAGGGATTATATGAGGTTTAACCAAATAGTCCTGAGGACCCTGGGCAATTTGCTTAACATACATCAGCCTCTGCTTCTTCATTTGTAATCCTGGGGTAATCATCTCACTTATCTAACAGGGTTATTGTAAGGATTACATGAGATGACTTTGCAAAGTGCTTTGCAAATCTTAAAATGCTATCGAAATGCTAGCTATCATCATTATCTTGGGTCAGGGACCAGATTTGAACCCTAGCTTTCCCAACTCTCCAAGATCAGCCCTGACTATGTCAGATTGTCTCCTGTCAGGATTATTGGTCTCTTACATCGGAGTGTTGTGGGGAGAAAATAGGGTGTATGTATGGGTATTCAGGGACAGGGCATATGCTGGAATGAAAGAGGCTTTTGGCCAAGGAAAGAAGCGGTGATGCGCAGATATGTGCCACACAGGGAGTTCTCCAGGATGCCACCCGTCATTCTGCCCTCTCTAAAGTAGAGCTTCCAGAGAAGATTCATTTATTAACCCAAAATACACTGAAAATAAGGTACCTGGATTGGCCAGAGGATGATATTCATGTCCCCATGGACACCGATTGGTGAATACATGGAGCCAGCCCCTCCGGTGGTGATGGAGAGCACAGTCTTTTTGTTCTGTGGAAGAAAAACTTCATTATCCTCCAGACCTTAGAGAGGTGATGCTGAAGGTGACAGGAGATTAATGAGGTAGCTCCAGGGAAAAGACTGCATCATCTTACCCTATGGGCTGTTTATACAACCTGACACTGTGGTACCTCCACCCTACTGAGGATGACTCGGCAGAATTAGTGACAAAGGAAATGGAGAATGGATAGGATATGGATGGACAGGGAAGGAACATTGTGGGTAGGTGGTAACTGAGGTCAAGAATGTTGTATTGTGTGAATAAGTGAAGGAGAAAAGGGGAACCCACTATCTGAAATCAGTGGGGTCTGCTGTCCCCGGTGATGGCAGTATAAAATGGATATTTTTTTAGAATGGTGCTCTCCAGAGTAGGAGCTGTGGGCAGCTCCTTAATTGGTTTCCCCTCTCCAATTATTACTCTCAAAGGTCTAAGTCATTCTCTTACTCAGTCAGCTTCAATGACTCCCTGCTCTGATGGGTGAAATAAGAAATATCTGAGGAAACAAAGGTTCGCGCTTCTGAGCATATCAGTTTATTGCAGCAGGACCGACCAGTTGGGTAACAAATCAGGACCAGGCTCCCTCAGCTTGACAATGGACCCGTTTTGTTATACAGTTGGCATGTATTACTTAATAAATTGATATTCTTGGAAGTACAAACCTTTATTTCATCAGTTATTTCAGATTTCACCCATCACACTATAGACTCTGGAATCAAAAATATTTCACTTTTATTTCATCATTTAAAAATTTCTAAGTCTACATATGAGTTTTATAATATACATAAGCATTAGTATATGAAATGTAATAATTATTTGATACATAAATAATAATGCATATAATAATCAGTATAGTAATACATACAAATAATTATATTTCTAAATATATAATATAAATACATGATACCGTGGGATCCAAAGGAATCTGGAGACAAAAGCATTTGAGAAAATGTCTCCTACACTATAGGAACTGTGAAATCAGGAGCTATGTCTTATCTAAATTCTGTAACTCCTCTGGTGAGGGGCCAACATTATTCATCTACTCAACAAATATTTAGTAAGGTCCTTAAGAAGTATTTGTTGAGTGGATAGATTTATTCACTTAATAAATGTTTGTTGAATTCATAAATTAGTCAACCAACCAAAGCATGTATTAAGCACCAACTCTGTGCCAGGCACTGTGCTAAGGACTGGGGCTATGAAAACAAAAATTAAACAGCCCCTCCCTTCAGAGAGCTGCTGTTTTTCTGGGAGATACAACACATACATGTATAATATATAGAATAAATTGAAAGAGGGAGAGCATTAGTGACTAAGAGGGTCAGGAAAGGAATCATATAGGAAATGGTGCTTGACATGGGCCTCCAAGGAAATAAAGGCCTCTGTGAGGTGGAAGTGAGGAAGGAGTTCATGCCAGGCAAGAGGAGGGTCCTTACAAAGGGATAGTGAAGGGAGGTGGAGAGTTATGTTCAAGAAACAAGACGGTTAGTTTGGCTAAGAAGTGGGAAGGAGAATTTATGTAATGAGGTGGTGTGCAGTTGGAATCTCCTCCCTAAGTTTGTCCTATCCTGTGTCCCATTTTGCTTGTGTACATTGCAGGACATATGGACACGGAGGATAAAAGGCGTGATGTGTGAGAGGAGCACTCTCTCTCTGGGTTGGTGTGGCAGTAGAAGACAGTCTGTCTGAGCTCTGGTGCCTACTGTGCACTTGAGGGCTTATGCAGAGTTTGGCAGCTTGTACGGGGCTTTGGCAGCTTGTGCAGGCTTCCTGATTTGGCTCAGGGTATTATTTTAGATAGGTGGTATTTTCTGTCCCTTTCCTACATTTCCCTTTTTTTCAATATCTCCATTTTTATTAAAAACTTAAATACTGGGTGTAGCTGGGTAGCTCAGTGGATTGAGAGCCAGGCCTAGAGACAGAAGGTCCTAAATTCAAATCTGACCTCAGACACTTCTCAGCTGTGTGACCCTGGGTAAGTCACTTAACCCCTTAGCCTAGTCCTTACCACTCTTCTGTCTTGGAACCAATACAAGGTATTGACTCCAAGAAAGAAGGTATGGGTTTAAAAACAAACAAACAAACAAAACTTAAATGTTAAGAGCTACTAACAGATTTTCCTTTCATTTATTCCTTTTGGAAAGATAAGATTAAAGCCGTACTGTGAAAGGTTTTCAAAGAGGAGCTCATATTTTTCCTCAGGGAACCCCTGGAGTTTATTGAGTAGGGGAATGACACAATCAGATCTCAACTTAGAGAAAATTACTTTGTCAAAGAGTAAAGGCTGGATTGGAAAAGAGAAATATTTGAGAAAGGGAAACTAATCAGGAGACTGATGCAATAGTTCAGGCTAGAGGAGATAAGGACCTGAACTAAGATGGTGACTGTGAATAGAGAGGAGGTGGAGACCAGAAATGTAGTAGAGGTAGAAACAGATTTAGCAATAGATGGAATATGTGGGACAAGGGAAAATAAGGTGTTGAAGATGCTTCTGAGGCTGTAGCAGCCAAGTATTTATTTACATGTTAAATTTAGCAAGTTTCTCCTTGAGGAGATGAACTTTTCTGGGTTTGCCCTTGTATCCCCAGAGATTGGTTGGTCATACATAGCATAGGGTATGAACTACATGCACGAGCCTATGCTCTATGACTACTGGTAGGCCTCATATAGCCCAGGAACATAGTAAGTGCTTAAGAAATAATTGCTTATTGGATTGAATAGAATATACATGCTCTGTGGATATTTAATGTTGCTGGTCAGGATAAAGGTCTTAATGGAGGGCTCTCTCAGTTTAATGACTCAAATTCTGGAACCGGGTCTTGGCAACTCATCTTGGTCATTAGAGAAAAGAGGTCACATCCATTTCCTTGTAGTGGCCTTTGACCAGTCCCTAGCAAACCATTAAGATGCTAGGAATCTTGGACCTAGAGATTCTTAAAATTGATGACAAAAGAGAATATAGCTTTCTTGAATATAGCTTTTCTTTTCTTGCACTATTTTAGACTCAAAGCATTAATGTTACATTATTTGGAAAACCATTATGCATACAGAAATATCTGTTTCCCCAATCCTACTGCTTTCTCCATCTTGCTGCTTAACTTACAGTATTTTCTAAATATTCCCCAAAGACATGGAGGATGATTTTGATCTGTAATCATTTTTAGAACTCTATATTCTGAGTCAGAATGTAGCTGAAATCCAAAATACTACCAGAAAGCTAGCCCCAATCACCTACCTTAAAGGGCCCATTGTCATACATGTTGGCATAGGTATAGGCAAATTCTCCAATTAAAACTCTCTCAAACCAACCCTTCAGGATAGCAGGTACCCCGAACCACTGTAGTGGGAACTGAAAAACAAAATATAAGAACAAATTGGTTAGAGGATGTGAATTTTAGATTTACTCCACCCTGCTTAGTCTTTAGAATTTTAGCAACCAGGAATGTATACACCCCCAATTAAGGATTAACTGTGGGGGAGGAGAGCAAGTGCTGGCAAGTGACAAATAAGAAACAACTGACTGACCCCCTGGGTTGTTCTAAGCCAAGTTTAAGCCACCATTGGTACATGTGAGACACAGGAAGTGATGTAAAGAACTGCCTTTAGATTTCACATCATTTCCTGTGAAGGGGACTTTTGTGGTCTTTGGCAGTGGAACTGGACTTGGAGGAGCTCCAGTGCTGGACCTCAGACTGCTTCCCTTAGGTGACCACGTGGTGAGTGTTAAAGCTGAATCCCCTTTCCCTGGTTTTCTGAAGGCACCAGCCTCCAAAGAGGCCCTTCATCTTAAAGGAGGCCTCGTGACTAGAAGCCAAGCTAGATTTAATCTTCTAGGAAGGCCCTTTGGCTGAGGCCTCTGAACTCCCCCTGGCTCAGACCAGGCCAGAGCAGAACTTTTCCCCTTTCTCTCTCTCCCTCATTCTCAATTTCTTCCTTCTATTGTAAATAAACCACCATAAAATTCCATTCTGGCTTGAGTATTTCATTGGGATTTAGAATTTAAATCCCTGATGACCACTAAAATTTTATTCAGTCTCAACTCTAAAATTTACTCTTAACAAGGAACAGCTAAGTGGCATAGTGGGTAGGGAAGTAGGCTTGGAGTCTGGAGAGCCTAGGTTCAAATCTTACCCCAGACATTTTCCTAACTATGTGTGATCCTGGGCAAGTCTTTTAATCCTGTTTGCCTAGCCTTTTCCCTTCTGTTTTAAAATTGTTACTAAGACAGGTAAAAAGGTTTTTTAAAAATGTTATTGGAAAATGTTTAACAAAATAAAAATACAGTGTAATATAAATAATGTTAATATGTGGTTTTCTAAGTTAATATGCCACCTACGGGGATCTGTTTCTACTTGAGTTTAAAACCCAAGCTCTACATCATGCTCTCAGAGTGCCACCATTGAAGATACTTGGGGTTGAGACCTCCTTGACTCCCTCAGAGTAACCAGACTTTTGTTGCCTCCTAGGATCCTTTCTTTTTGACTGGAAATGTCCGTTATATAACCAGCATCAAGAAAAAAGAAAACTTTTAGTCTCATTATCATTTCCAATATTGTCTCAGGCTACAAATAGGTGGGTGCCTCTGAATATACCCAAAGTTTGATAAAGTATCACTTTTGATTTTGAAGTTGATAAAATTTATTTTTATGTAAATCAGTATTTTTTACTTTCAAGCCCAAATCAATATTTTTCCTGTAACTTAGTTAAGGTAATTGGAATAAATAAAATATAAAATAAATAAAATTGGTTGGAAGATAGAATGTAGGTAACGCCTCCTTATAAACCACAAGCTGTCACTGAGCTCTTGAAAACAGAAATGCTCACAAAGCAAACCACTCAATTTCTTGGGGCTAGTTAAGGGATTTCTTCATGAAAGAAAATCTTTGTAGCTTGTTGTTTGGTCTCTAATCCTTGTTGAAATATGACATAATTGGAGTAAAGAATAGATATTCTCCATTGTGCCATATGAATGTAGGAATGAAATACCAAAGAAATGACAAATATGATGAATACAAAGAAGGGTGGGAATAGTAATGTGAACTAATGAAGAATGAAATCACTAGGGCCAAGAGAAGATTAGACCCAACTACCACAATGTAAACCACCACAAAACAACTCAAAATGAATGTTGTAAAATTAAAAAGAACATTTGGGCCCCAAAGAAGATAGAAAAGACATATCTCCCCATTCCTTTCTAGAATACAAGTTTGGAGTACTACCTATATTGTTAGGTTGATTTTTTGTGTGTATTCATCATCAGCTTTTCTGGAGTTTTTTCTCCTCTTATTTCTCTTTTTATTTAAAAAAATTTGGTATAAGGGATAACTCTTTTAGAAGGAAAGGGAATGGTCTATAGGGAGAAATTTATGTAATATAAAACAAAAAAAATCAATAAGTTCATCTTTTAAAAATACATGCTCTTGGGTTCTTCCAGATCTAATCCTATGCTCCAGCATGCCTTTTAGGTACATGTCATAGATCCCTCTGGCATTCTGATGAAATCTGTGGACCCTTCCAGGAATAATATTTTTCATGCACAAAATAAAATTCAGGATTTTAAAGAAAAAAAATGATAGTGAACTGCAGTTATTGAAATAAGAACCTTTGTTCTATTCAAGGTAGAAGCCCTTCTCCTTTTCATTCTGATTCTAGCCTTAAAATGTAATGATGTATTACTTTAGGTCTAAGAAGGCATACTCAGTGTTTGTCTCCTTGGCCTCACCCTCTGTTCCCTTCCTGCACTCAACAGAGTCCAAATGAGTAAAGGGGGAAAAAAGCAAGCCCAGGTGAGAGAAATGGTCATTGCAGCTGTAGCCAAAGATGGGTCATAGTTTATTAGCACTTCCTGTAGGAAAGGCTGTGGTCCCAGATTATTGTCTGTACTCTAGGCAGCAGTAGCCAGGTTCCTCAGCCTGGCTGGTTTCTAGTTTCACCTCCAATTTTCTGCCTTCAATTCTCTGCTTTACTACTGTTACCCTAAAGAAAACCCAACTACATTTCCCAGGAGCCCACTGACTTCCTGTCATTACATACTTCCTATAGACAGGGGATCTCCATCTCTTTACTTCCTGTCCTGAGCTTGGTGGTGGTAAGGTGAGCCTTTGAACTGGCTGATCAGCCATGGGCACATGATTTTTATTTTGTATCTTCTTTATTCCTTGATTTCTAATGATCTTTAATAAATTTCTTAAAATATAATATTTTTATTAGAGATTTAATTCTTATAGTACCCAATTATAGAAGATGATGGGGATAAGTGCTTTAACTATGGGAGACATATCTCAATTGGAAGCCTTAGAGGAGGGGTCTTCATAAGTGCCCTCTTTTGAGCTTGACAGAATGGTGTGCACCATCTAAAGGGATGGTTTGGGCAGCTTAGGGTCAGGAACAGTTTTTATTAATGTGGGAAGACAATCAGTGGATGTCATCAACTTTTTCACTGAATTCAGCTGCTTGTACTTTTAATTTTATTAGTAACATATCAGAAGATCAATCAGATTAAATCTCATGCCTCAGATTAAATCAAATGTGAAACATTTTTTTAAAAATAGAAATATCTAGCATTTATATGGCACTTTGTGGTTTGTTAAATATTCTGCAAATATTATCTCATTTATCCTTACAACAATCTTAGCAGGTGGGGGCTGTTCCTTTACAGAAGAGGAAAATGAGGCCAATTTGTCCATAGCTTATAATAAGGGTCTGAACTCGGGTCTTACTGACTTCAGATACACAACTTTGCCTGTCATACCATTATTCAAAATATTTCACTTCTTCTGTACCCTGACAGTGGTTAACACCCAGTTATGCCTTTAAGAGACAAACATTACATACCAAATTAGGGGAGAAAACACAAAACAAAACAACTTTTTCTTAGAAAGAGAGGCTTCCTATAGTTTGGTGCCTTCTGCATTCCCAGATGGGGGAACTGAAGGTTACACGTAAGAATGTCTTAATGTCTCCAGACTCACAGATGCAACTCCAAACTTGGCAACCCATACTTAAAACAGACTTTTGATTCCCTGGGGAAATTTTTTCAAGTAGTCACCCAGGAACTACAGTATATAATAACTGAGACCTAGACATAAAGAGGAGATCAAGAGTTGGCTAACTATTTTTGTTGCATCACCACAACATTAGGAATTGATGGCAGAGGCAGTGGTGGCTCAGTGGATATAGCACCAGGCCTGGAGTCAGGAGGTCCTGGGTTCAAATCTGGCCTCAGAAACTTCCTTGATGTATGACTGGAAAAATCATCTAATCTCAATTGCCTACTCTTCTGCCTTGGAATTAATACTTAGTATTAATTCTAAGATTGAAGGTAGGGTTTAAAAAACAAAAAAAGAACTGATGGCAAAACTGTATGAGAGATCATATAATAGCAGCAGGGAAAGCCAAAAATGTTTCATTGGCAATATAGAAATAAAAGTTACCATGTTGAATCAATGAAAGACTTAGAACAATTAAATTAAGGGAGATGCATGAGTCAGCAATGTGATGTGGCTGCCAGAAAAGTCAGTGAGATCATGGGCTGTGATGGGAGGTACAGTTTACTAGAACAAGAAGATCTGCAGAGAACCCACATCTTCCTTTAAGATGCAGTTCAGGCACCATCTTCTGTGTGAAGCTTTTCCTTGCTAGTGCCCTCCCTCCTAAATCGACTTGTATTCTCATTAACTGCCTTTCCTATGTATGCATTTATTCACTTTATATTTATTCTGAATTTGTCATATGCATTTGATGCTTCCCTCATTTGGAATATAAGCACATTGTGAGGAGGAATTATTTCATTCTTTGTATTTGTATCCCCAGAGCCAAGCCGAGTGCCTGCACACAGGAAGTGTTTAATAAATACTCTGATCTGGTCAGAGCCAATATGGAATACTATGTTCTACTTTGGTCACTACAGTGTGGAAGGGACATGGCTAAGATGGAAAGTTGCCAGAGCAGAATAACAAGGATGATGATGGAGCTTGAATCCATATATATATGAGGATAGTCTGAATTAACCTGGAATATTTAACAGGAAGAAGAAAAGGCTCAGGGTCTTTGAATATTCAAAGGGTGATCTCATGGAAGGGTGATTTAGCCTCTTTCTATTTTGTCCCAGAGGGCAGAACCATGAACAGTGAATGGAACTTCCAAAGAAGTTCCAAATCGAGGCTTGAGATCAAGAAAAATTTCCCAACCATTTAGATCCATTCTTAAGGCAAACGGGCAGTGAAGGGGGTAGCAGAGGGGCTTCTTGCGTAGGAACGAGTCAGACAGGATGGCATGGCTAGATGGTAGTAGGTTTCAGAACAAGGTAAAGAATGAGAAGGCTTCTGCGGTTGACTGTGTGATTAAAAGACCTACGAAGGTCTCAGAGACTCTCAATCTTCTGGAGAAGATCAAACAATATATTTGATAATTAGCACAGTACCTGATTCATAATGTGCTTAATTAATGCTTATTCCCATACCCTCTCTAAGAAGTTTCATCGGTGTCACCTAGGTCCTTTTTTCAACTCTGGAGGGCAAGACTGGATGAAGTCAGTGACATGAAGTCACTGAGTGTAGTCCCATTAGCCCAAATGATAGATTTCCTGGGGGAGTCGTGATTATGATGTTCCCGTAGCTCCAGCACAGTAGGCCACGGAAGGAGGAGGGGAGATTTCAGGGAGAAGTGTTTTGAAGACTTATTGAATGAAAACCTCAAGGACCAAAGGCTTTACCTGGGAAGCAATAATTATAACCAATGTAAGGATTGGCAGCTAGGTGGCAAAGAGGATAGAGCATTGGGCATGGAATCAGGAAGATCCATCTTCATGATTTCAAATCTAGTCTCAGATACTTCCTAGCTATGTTGGTGTTCCTAAACTGAGCAAGTCATTTAGTCCTCTTTGCCTCGGTTTCCTCATCTGTAAAATGAGCTGGAGAAGGAAATGGCAAACCACTCCAGTATCTTTGCCAAGAAAATCCCAAATGGAGTCACAAAGAGTCAAACACGATTGAAAAATGATTCAACAACAACAACAAATTAAAGAATTAGGCAGTGTTAATTGAAAAATCAGGATAAACTGCTAAATCTTAATCAATCAATAAATCAATCGATCAGTCAGTCATAGGCTTTATATTACATGTAAAAGTCCTTTGATAGATCTGAGTAACAGTTGACAGGGAGAGTGTTCACATTGACTAAAGAAACCTTGTAGGTTCTTTATAAATTATCCACCCAGTTTCAGAAGAAACAGATCTCAAGTTTCTGGCAACAGAGAGGAAAGAGTGGCGAAAACTGGAAATGAAGTGGAAAGGCTCCAAAGTGCAGGGACCACCATTGAAGAAAAGAAAGAGAAAGTCAGATTGATCTGGGATTGAAAAGGAAGAGCTGGAAGAAGACACCGACTCCCTACAGTTACGTCAGAACAAAAGGCTCGGGCTGATGTTACCTAGACATAACTTCTTCAAGGACTGATGGAAATGCCACTAGAAAAGGTCTTTCTATTACAATGTAATTTTAGAGGCAACTAGGTAGCACAGTGGAGAGAGCCAGGCCTGGAGTTAGGGGAGCTGTTTTCGAGTGTGGTCTTGATTGCCTGGCCCTTGCTGCTTTCTTGTCTTGGAACTGATACTAAGACAGAAGGTAGGGATTTTTTTTAACAATGTAATTATAATCACTGACATGTATATAGCTCTTTACGTGCATTATTTCATCTGAACTGTACCACAACCTGGTGAATTAAGTACTATGGGTATTATTCTCCTTTTTTACAGATGAGGAAACAAAGACAGAGGATAAATGACTTGCCCAGGACCACACAGCTAGTACATGTCTAAAATGGCATTTGAACCCAGGTATTTTAAACTACAAATCCAATACTTTATCCTCTGTGCCGATGGATGATGAAAAAGTGATGGAGTAATTTGTTGTGGGTAGACCACAAATATCACAGGATGCAGAGAGGGAAGACTGTAAGCATCATCAGACCCCACTATGAATGGCAAATCAATGACCATTCCATTCATAACTACCATGGGAAAAACTAGGTGGACCTTATGAACCTCAGTTAACCACATTTGTACATATGAATGGGAAGGCATTCAATCAACTGTCATCTTTAAATATTCATATGTTATTAAATAAGTTACTATATGATATTACATTGTTATATATTATTATATTACATATTATTATATTATCTATAATATATTACTATAATTAAATTAGTTAATATATGAAATTACATTGTTATATATTATTATATTACATATTATTACATTATCTATAATGTATTGCTATAATTAAATATGAGTTAATATATATTACATTGTTATATATTATCTTATTATAGACAATATAGATATATTATTAAATATGAGTTCATATATGATATTACATTATATATAACAATATATAGATGTATATATGTACATGTAAATACATAAATTAAATATGCACATATATAGCATAGGATTTAGTCCCACTTTTCATTATATTAAGAGGCTACATTGTATAGTGAATAAAATGCTGGATTTGCCTCAAGGAAGACCTTGGTTTAAATCCTGCCTCTTACTATTTGTGTGACCTTAGGCAAGTCAATCTGAGCCTGTTTCCTCATGTGTAAATAAAAGGGAAAGGGATGGGACCAGTGATTTCAAGGTGAGGATGAGGAAACTCCCTCCTCCAACGCTGGTCAATATCATCTCAGTAATGGCAGTCTTAAAAAAAATTCTTCAAGGAATCATGGTTGGTCATTGCAGTATCCTTTTTTCGGAAAGAACTGAGTAGATGTTGAGAAGTTAGATGACTTGTCTAAGGTCATCTGGCCATTATAAGACACCATTGATCTCTCAGGGTCCTAAGTAGCTCTTTCAGAAAACTGTAGCGATCAACCACAATTCTAAAGGACTCGTGATGAGACATATTGCCCACCGAATGATAGGGAGATGAGGGAGTTAGTGTAGATTAAGGTATATATTCTTTGGACATGATCAATATGGGAATCTGTTTTGCTTGACCATACAAGTTTGTAACAGGGTTTTGTTTTTCTTGCCTTTTCAATGAAAGGAGGATGTGGTAGGAAGTAGGCAGATCTTTGAAAATAAAATAAAATAATTAATTAATTAAAAACTTAATTAAAAAATGGGTTGCCAGCAAGTTGTTGATCTATTTCAGTGAATGTACTTTTCATATCAGAAGTTTCCTGCATTCTTCGTACAAAAAAAGGAAAAACTAGAGGAAGAACTCAAAAGTAGATCTTACTGGGTGTCAGGACAATTCTTTATCCACTGAATTATAATACTGCCGTAAGGCAGGTAGATGATATAGTGGATAGGGCCTGGTGTCAGAAAGATCTGAGTTCAAATCCAGCCTCAGGCACTCACTAACTATGTGACCTTATTCAAATCCCATAAGCCTATTTGCCTCAGTTTCCCCATCTGTAAAAAATGAACTGGAGAAGAAAATGACAACCCATTGCAGTATCTTTGCCCAGAAAACTCCAAAAGGGGTCACAAAGAGTCGGGCACAACTGAATGACTCATCTTTAAAATGGGGATAATAATAACTCTTCTACCTATTTCACAGAGTTTTTGTGAGCCTTAAATGAGATAGGATATGTTCAATCGCTTTGAAAACTACCAAGGATTACAACTATCAGCAGTTATGATTACATTGTCACGTTTAACTTGAGAAAAACCTTTTATATCTATATTTTTATTCTATCCTCACAAAGGTCCTTTGAGGTAGGTGAGCCAGGTGGTTCGAGTTCCATTATACAACAGGAAATGGAAGCAAGCTGGAAGAGGGCTTGCCTAAGATCACCCACATAATAAAAGAATAAAAAAATACGCTTGGCATTCATGGAAGAATCCGGTGCCCACTTCTCCAAGTACCTGAAATATCACCAGGTCTGCATCTGTCAGCTTCTTCTGTTCTGCAACAATGTCTGAGCTCAGCCTGCCCTCCTTGTAAGCCTGCGTGGATTCCACTGGGTACTTAAAGTTCTCGGGGTCCTTTAGGGCACCTGAAGAAGGAAGAAGTTGGGGACTGAGAGACTGGGGCAAGAGGGAGCCAGTTCTCAGTCCGGAGGGCTCAGCCCAAAGAGAGTAACAGAGGGAGTACCTGTGATGTCCTTCCTGGAGATTAATGGATTGAAATTCATAGCATACAGGTCCGACACTGTGACGTTCCATCCTTTCTTACTTAGAGCCTCCACGGCGGCTTCTTTCAAAGCATAATTGAAGGAGGTCTTCTCCGAGTGAGCCAGCACAAGTAGGGCCTTCTTGGCTGTAAAAGATGCCATAGGCGACACGAGTAATGAGTCACCGACCAATTGCTTCTGCTAATGTGGGCTGGCCAGCAAAGCCATGGAGATCATAGAGTAAATGAAAATAAATTAACATCCTATGTGGAGAAACATTAGACTAAAGCTAAGGGTGGCATCAAGGAAAGACTGAAGTTTAAGAGGGTATCTTAACCTCCTAGAGAACAGCAACGCAAGAAGAAATGGGCCAAATGAAAAAGGAGACCCAAAAGCTGATGAGGGAAAATCAGGCTTTAAAAAGTAGAATTGAGAGGGGCAGCTGGGTGACTCAGTGGATTGAGAGCCAGGCCTAGAGACAGGAGGTCCTAGGTTCAAATCTGGCCTCAGATACTTCCCAGCTGTGTGACCCTGGGCAAGTCACTTGACCCCCATTGCCTAGCCCTTACCACTCTTCTGCCTTGAAATCAATTGGCTCCAAGATGGAAGATATGGGTTTAAAAAATGATCAGTGGGGAGATGGAGGGTCTTATTCAAGGAATAGCAAGAGGCCAGTATCACTGGATCTCTGTCAGAGAGTAAAGTGTAAGAAGACTAGAGAAGCAGCTCAGCGATAGAGAGCCAGACTGGAGTCTGGAGGTGCTGGGTTCAAATCTAGACTCAGATACTTTTTAGGTTTTGTGACTTTAGGCAAATCACTTAATTCCAATTGCCTAGCCCTTCCCCTTCTTCTGCCTTGGAACCAAACTGTAGTATCAATCCTTTAGGTTAAAGGTAAGGGTTTTAAAAGGAGGTGGGGTGGGGTGGGGAGCAGGATGTAAAGGGCTCTAAAATGCCAAACAAGATTTTATGTTTGATTTGCAGATAGGGAATCACTGGACTCTGGTGACAGACAGATTTGGAGGAATTGACCTCCAAGGAAGGCTGAGAGATCTAGGCACAGGCTATTGCAATAGTTTGGCAGAGATGTTACAAAATTAAACTGACAAGGCTCGCCAAAGATTGGACACTGAGAAGGAGAGTGAGGAGTTGAGAATGGCACCCAGATTTTGATCCTGGATGACTAGGAGAATGGAGGTGCCCTTGATAATAGAAGGAAAGTTAGGAAGAAGGGAAGGTTGGACGGAGAGAAAAGGAAGAGAAGTTCAGTTTTGGATCTGTTGAATTTAAAATGTTTACAGGACACCTAAACCAGGAAATTGTCCCAATCCCTGAGCAACTATAGGATGAAGGAGAAGAAAAGAGAAGTGGCAATTAAAATAAAATTAGCAAAGCAATAACCATTAAAAAAAAAAAGTGGTGCTGGTTAAGAAAATGCCAACATGGTGGGGCGCCTGGGTGGCTCAGGGAACCAAGAACCAGGAAATGAGATCCTGGGTTCAAATCTGATCTCAAATACTTCCTACCTGTGTGACCCTAAACAAGTCACTTAACCCCCATTGTCTAGCCTGTACTGCTCTTCTCTTTTGGAACCAATATACAATATTAATTCTAAGATGGAAAGCAAGTGCTTTAGAAGAAAAAAGAAAAGACCAATATCTGAGGCAACTGGTAAATGGCTGAACAAATTGTGAGCTATGAATGTTGTAAAACTGGGCAAAAAATAATAAATAGGAGGAAACTGGAGAAACATGGGAAGTTAGGTATAAACTAAGCAGGGACAGAATGATACAATGAAGATGACAAAAATAACACAAAGGAAGCCAAACCCTGGAAAACTACAATCACAGATCGCATTCCCACCAGACAAAGGAAGATGTGCCAACCTCCTCTAGGCAGCAAACATGGAGTCAGAATTGTCTCGTCCAAGGTATAGGTTTTTCATTTAATTAGTTTTTTATTTAATTTAAATTTCATTTAAGTTTTCATTTAATTATTTTTCTTTGTTACACAGATATAGGAAGCTACTCGGAGGTAGAATTTGAACTCGAGTCTTTCAACTATATAAAATTTTAAGTGTTTGCACAAACAAAATCAATCTGGGGGAGAGAGGCAGCTGGGTTGCTCAACTGGTTGAGAGTCAGGCCTAAATCCAGGAGGTCCTGGGTTCAAATGTGGCCTCAGACACTTCCTAGCTATGTGACCCTGGGAAAGTCCCGTAACTCCCATTGCCTATCCCTTACTGCTCTTCTGCCTTGAAACCAATACACAGTATTGATTCTAAGACAGATGGAAGGATTAAAAACAAATCAATCTAAGTGGAAAAAACACTCTCCATTTGGGGAAAAGGCTCTGCACAAAATAGCTCAGAGGAAAGTCTGATAGCCCAGATATTTAGGAAACAGATAAAAATATTTAGGGTAAAGAGCGATTCTCCAGTGGATAAGTGGCCAAAGGATTTGGTGGGGATGTTGTCGATAGAGTTCTCAAAAGAAGAAATAACTAATAAGCTTATCTTTAATTCCTTCTAAGAATAAAAAAAAGAAACCTGCAGCTCTGAGAGATGAGCTCAAGGACTGCTAAGGTCCCAGCTCTAACATCCTTGAGGTTATAGAAGAAGAAACAGAGAAGGACTCTCCCACAGTTCCCTTCACTCCGGAGTGACTAAGTACTTACTGTAGCCCATTACTCTAATGCGTTATGATGAAAAGTTAGGCTGGAGTTATGGAGGACGGTTTGAAAGACTTAACTAGAGCCAGGTTTAGCCAGGAGCAAAGGAGTAAAGGCTACAGGCCACTGCAAGGTGGGGGAGGGCTTCAAGGCGGCTCTGAGTCTACCGAAGTGGACAAAGAGCTGGCTAAGGAGCTCCTGCCCGCTGGGCTAGGAGGGGAAGGAACGGGAGGGAGAGGAGACACTTACCAGCCATCAGTCCTGCAGGGAGGGACTTCTAGAGACCCTCTGATTGGCCAAAGGAAAAATGACCTAGAGATCTTGACCCAGGGAGCCGAGCGAGCAGTGTCTACCGTACAGAGGTACCGAGAGAGACAGGTCCTTTATAGTTCCCTCCCAGTGGGAAGGGCCAAGGGAGGAGCGGGCAAACTGGCACTGTGTGTTCCTGTGTGTTTAGTGGGCAGGAGGAGGGGGAGGAAAAGGAGGGAGATGGAGAGGAGGGAGAGGGAGAAAGAAAGAGGGGGAGAGAAAGTGAGAGAAAGAAAAGGAGGGGGAGGGAGGGAGAGAGGAAGAGAAAGAGTATGGGATGGAGGGAGAAAGAGAGAAAAAGAGAGAGAGAGAAAGAGAGAGAGAGAGAGAGAGAGAGAGAGAGAGAGAGAGAGAGAGAGAGAGAGAGAGAGAGAGAGAAGGAGAGGGAGGGAGGGGGGAGAGAGAAAGAGATTGGAGTTGTATGTATGTGTGTCTGGTTTAGCTGATGGAATTGGGGGGCGGAGGGGGGGGGCGGTGATCCTAGTTGGTGAGTGGGTAATCCTGTCTTAGTTCTGGTGTCTGTGGATGTGGAGTGATTCCAGGTTAATTATCAAGGCCACTGGGCTCTGGACCAGGATGGAATTGTCTCCATTCTGGATCAATCTGGGCCCTTAAGGACGGTTCAAGCCCTTTGTGACAGCTCCTTCTCTGGTGCCCCAAGACCTATCCCCCAGCCCCAGAAACTGTCACTTTGGAAAATAAAGGGCCATAGCAGCTAGTGGTCAGATTTGTTTACTTTCTTTTTATTGTTTTTTTCTTTCCTTTTAAAGCTTCGTTGCTAAGCGTGACTCTCTGGGGGAAAGGGTGGAAAGGAGGACACTTTCAGGGAAATGAAAATGCTGTTAACAAAGGATAAAAATAAGATTTTAAAAAGCAAAAGGAAAGAAGTCTTTTGCTTCTTTAGGCCTTCGATTCTGCTGAGTCACAATGACTGGCGCTGAAACAAAAGCTAAGGATAAGGAAGAAAGCCCTTTGGCTCAGCAGCTGTGGATCTGAGATGGATGACTAAGGAAGGTTTTTCTCCTCTAGATGAATAAAATTTGACTAATCCTGCCCCTCCCCTGACCCCTGCCCTGGAGTATGTCTCAGCTCCTTTTCCCCTGGGTAGCCCACCTGGACCCTGCATCCACTCTACCTTCATGGATGTGCTAGGGACAGTGGGAATACAAGGATGGTAGATGATGAGACCCTGGAGGGACAAGACTACTGGCCTTTGAAACAGAGCCAGGTAGATAAAACTATGAAGGGAGGAGAAAGTGGGTTGTACTGGTAGCAAGGGGGAAGGGACCCCAGTGATCTGTAGGGACTGGCCTAACCATTCTGATACACTGTTTGGAATGATGCTAAGACAGAGACTGAAATGTCCTTACCTGTTGACCTGCTCATAGGGCATATACCTCAAGAAGGTCAATGACCAAAAGAAAGCCTCCATCCACAAACACAAACACCTTGACAGCCCCACTTTTTGTAGTACCAAAGAACTAGAAGCAAAGTGGATGTCCAAAGTGGATACCAATCCTTTTTCTCACCCAAGAGGCTCCAATTTCTAGCACCCATCCAACATGCCCTCCATTACTGGTGTGTGGAGTGAGAAATGAGTGTGTTATTCTCAAGTTTATTAATAGTTATTAATAGTAAGTTGGTAAAAGTTGGTCTCCCCCCCTTCAAGACAGAATTACCCCACCCCCATTCTTCTCACTGTATAAAAAAGCCTTACAGCTTTCAGTGTTTGGGGGTTGCTATCTTTAGAGTTTGTTTGGGAACTCTAATCTACTTGGTTTGGGAAATGGAGGTGTCTCAGGCTGATCTTGTTTTAGATTCTAAAGTACTTAGTGATCAAATCTTAAGTACCCTTTTGCCTTTGAAGTCTCTCCCATTGTATCATCAAGCTCAATGGCTGAAATGATCCTTGCATCAGCCCCTTCCAGATAGTCCAGCCCTACACTCCTCCTCTCTTTGTATCCACTGTAAAGGCTATTCAACTGAATATTCCTTTCCTTTATTTCTGGACTGAAAACTTTTGCCTCTAACTCTTGACCATTCCTTTAAAATGTTCATTTGAAGGAAGGTTTGAATGTGTAAAAGAAGTCTACTATATTTTCCTATGAGTTGGGAATGTCTCTGTAAACCTTGGAACTTTGTATCAGGAATACTGTTATCAGTCTCAGTCTCTGGTCCATGACATGAGGCATGGCCTCTCTCTCTCTCTCTCTCTCTCTCTCTCTCTCTCTCTCTCTCTCTCTCTCTCTCTCTCTCTCTCTCTCTCTCTCTCTCATAATATGGGGAAAATTGTCTCAGATCTATGATATGAGATATTGTTCCACATCTCTTTCAATAAATATATTCCATTTTAAAGATGGTTTTTCTTGGTCTTTATAATTAGTGATTAAAAAGGGTGTTCCTTGATTTTTCATGGTTCCCTTAAACTTCCACTTCATACACTGGTCAACCAGTTGAACTCCATTAGCTTAGAAATAGTGTTTACTGAGAAGATATAACATGTATAGTAATTACAAAATAATCCTCCCCAAAAGAGAGAACTCATGTTTGAAGTACAATGGTAGAGAATGGCATTCATGGCCAAAGGGACACTTTCCTGATTCCGGACTCTGGGGATCCTTTTTCTTCCTTCCTGTAAGGGGAAATTTTAGGGTTGTGACTTAATCTAAATTTAATTGGTCACCAGGAAATATCCCAAATAAAATACCCAAGTCAGTTTGGAAATTTATGGTGGTTTAATTAATATAGAGGGAGGGAATTAAGGAGAAGAGAGAGGGAAAGGATATAGGATTTCTCCCGCTTAACCTGTGCCAGGGGGAGTTCAAAGACCTCTGCCATGAAGTCTCTTCAAAAGATTAGAGGCTTCCTAAGAGGATAGTGTTTTGGGAGGTAAAGGAGAAAAGAATCAGCCTAAACTCCAAGAAAGCTCAGAGAAGACGCCTCCTTCCCCAGTAGTGTATCAAACTCTCACCGCCAGACCTGGACAATAGCTGCCGTCATGCCAAGATGCCAAGACAGTCAGCATGCTGCTGCCAGAGCCACCTCTCCGTGGAAAAAGAGGCCAGAGAGAGGAAGTGACGTGAAATATATAGACTATTTTTATATCACTTTCCTGTGTCTCACATGTACCAATGATAGCTTAAGCTTGACTTAGGACAGCCCAGGGGGTCTGTCAGTTGTTTCTGATTTGTCATTTGCTAGCACATGTCTGTCATAGGCCATCCTTTTCAATACTTAATCCTTAAGTAGGGGATTAGACATCCCTGTTTTGTTAGACTAATCAGGGTGGAGTAAATCTAAAGTTCACATTCCCAGAAACTTCATGAAGTTTACCACTTTTGTTTTTCAGTTGTTTGAGTCATGTCTATCTCTTGGTAACCCCATCTGGAATTTTCTTGGCAGAGATATTAGAGTGGTTTGCTGTTTTCTTCTCTAGCTCATTTGACAGATGAGGAAACTGAGGCAAACAGGTAAAGTGACTTGCCCAGGGTCACACAGCTAATAAGTGACTGAGGCCAGATTTGAACTCAGGAAGGTGAGTCTTTCTGACTCTAGGACTTATATTCTACCCACTGTACCACATAGTTGCCCCAAAGTTCCCCCCCATAGGTATAAGTTTCTGCTGGGTTCTAAGGATTGGTGCCTTTCAAGAGCTCATACCAACAGTTTTCTCAATTTGTCTTTATAAATCTTTAATATATATATACACATATGGGCAGGCATGTATATATGCATATGTACATATACACTGGTATGTAAATTGTTTGCTTCAGTTCCCTCATCTGTAAAATAGGGATAATAATAGCACCTAACCCTAGGATTGCTATGAGCATCAAATGAGACAATAATTGCAAACTGCTTAGCACAGTGTCTGGCCTATCATAAGTACTATATAAATATTAGTTATTATTATTATTAAATAGAATATAAACTACACAAGGGTGAGGATTGTTTTCATTTTCATCCCTCAGAATTGTCCCGGATCATTATATTGCTGATAGTAGCTAAGTCTTTCACGTTTGATCATTCCACAATATTTCAATTACTGTATACAATGTTCTCCTGGTACTTCTTATTTCACTCTGCATCAGTTCATTTAGATCTTTCCAACTTTTTCTGAAATCATCTTATTTCTTTTAACACAATAGTTAGCATAATAGTATTCCATTCACCACTGTGGTGGCAAAGAATTGGAAATTGAGATATGTACATCCATTGGGGAATGGCTGAACAAATTGTGGTATAGGATAGTGATGGAATACGATTATGCCATAAGTATCGATGATCTGGAGGCTGATTAATTGAAAATCTGTTACTCTAAAAAAGAACTACATTTCCTGGGAGCCCACTGATTTCCTATCATTACGGACTTCCTGTAGATAGGGGATATAAGGCAGGGACGTGGAGGATCCCACCCTCTTTTTGGTTTGCAGCAAGCATGGTGGCAGCGGTAAGGTGAGGGTTTTGAAATGGCTAATCAGTCATGGGCACGTGGTCTTTATTTTGTATCCTCTTTATTCCTTGATTTCTAATGATCATGTAATAAACCTCCTAAAATATAATATTTTACTATTAAGATTTAATTTTAAATTTTACAGGGCTTTCTAGGAACTAGGAGAACCTCAATGAACTGATGCAGAGTGAAATGAGAAGAACCAGAAGAATACTATACACAAAAAGTAAAACATTGTGGAATAATCCAATGTAATGGACTTTGCTACTAGTAGCAATGCAATAAGCCAAGACACTCCTGAAGCACTTATGGGAAAGAATGCTAACCACATTGAGAGAAAGAACTATGGAAGCAGAAATGCAAAAGCAAAACATATGACATTGCTTATTATATATAATATATATATTTGGGTATGTGATTTGGGGTTTAGTCCTTTAAAAAATTGCTCTATAGTAAAAATGAATAATATGGAAATAGGTATCAAGTGACATTTGTGTAACCCATTGCTGGGAGGGGGTAGAGAAGAAGGGAAGGAAAGAAAATGATTTAAAAATAAACAATCCTTAAAAAAAGAAAAGCAGTTATAAATATTTTTGTGCAAATAGGTCCTTTGCCCTTTTTTATGATCTCTTTGGGCCATAAATCCAGTAATGATATTACAGGGTCAAAGGGTATGCACAGTTTTATAGCCCTTTGGGCATAGGCACTGGAACCATGTTAGATGATCATATGGGACCAAAAAAAAGGACTCAGAAATTTCATTACTAGGTATAAACTCTAAGGAATTGAGAATCAGAAGAAAAGGTCCAATATATTTGGGAGTGTGCTGGAGTCAGCTTAAAAGCACTCATAAAGAGACATAGGACCATGTGGATTGTGAAGCAAATGTGAATTTTCATTTTAATATGAATAATATAGCAGGGGCTGCAGTACTGGTCATGGCTGGAAATCGCTGGAAACAGTCTTGTTATAATTCAGGCAGAGCCCTGATGTCAAGCTTTAAGCAACAGATGATGGTATTTCTGTTCAATTCAATTTAGCAGACATTCATTGAGAGTCTTCTTTGTGCCAGGCTCTATGAATACAAAGACAAAAATGGAAAAAAAATCCTCATCCTTGAGTGGTTTATATTCTACTTGATAATAATAATAATAATAATAATAAATATCTATGTAGTACTTATTATGAGCCAGACACTGTACTTAGCAGTTTGCAATTATCATCTCATTTGATCCTTATAGCAATCCCAGGATTAGGTGCTATTATTATTCCTATTTTACAAATGAGGGAACTGAGGCAAACATTTTATATGCCTATATGTTGAAAATTGTTGTTGCATGTAATTGAGGAAATAAAATATCTATGAATAAAATAGTTCTAATTCCACCAATAATGTATTAGTGAGCCTTTCTCCTCATAGATCCTCCAACGTTTGCTGGTCCTATCTTTTTTTCATTCTTGCAAATTTTCAGGGAATAGGGTAAAACCTCAGAATTATTTTTTAATTACATTCCTCTTACATTTAGTGATTTGAAGCTTGTTTTAATTTGCCCATTCATTTTCTTCTGGTTTTCCTTTTGAAAACTGTATCCTTTGGCCACTTATCTATCAGAGATATGGCTCTTGGAATTATATATTTGTGTCCCTTTCCTATGAATTTTAGATAACAAATCAGTGATTGTTGATATAGATATTTCCCACCTTGCTATTCTTCTATTTCTCTTCATTGATTTTATTTGTGCAAAAGCTTTTAAAATTTAATTAATGTAGGCAATATTGTCTATTTTATAGGTTCCTATGGAATGCTGGAGGATAATGCAAAGAATTCTTTCTAAAACCTCTCTTTAATGAGAACTTCTGGGGGCAGTTGGGTGACTCAGTGGATTGAGAGCAAAGCCTAGAGATGGGAGGTCATGAGTTCAAATGTGGCCTCAGACACTTCCTACCTGCTTGACCCTTGGCAAGTCACTTGACCCCCATTGCCTAGCCCTTACCACTCTTACTACTCTTCTGCCTTAGAACCTATCTAAGGCAGAAGGTAGGGGTTTAAAACAAATAAATAAATAAAGAGAACTTCCAGGACAGCCATCTCTTCATTTCCTCCTAGTGCACCCCTTTGGACTGGATTTCATTCTTCTCAGAAACTTTCCCTTCTTCCTTCCTTTTTTCAGCTTTCTTTTCTGTGCTGACTTCTTCCATTAGAATGCAAGCTCCTTGAGGGCAGGGGTTGTTTATATTCCTTTTACTGTAAGATTTAAATTAAGGTCCAATACTTCAAGCATTATAATTTTATAAAGTTTATTATCTAACAAAATAGAACCATGTGGCTAAGTTTTTCTACCTGCTCAAAAATCCCCATTCCACCAAAGCTTGGACAAGAAAGAAGGAGAGAGAGAAGGGGCCACACCAAATTTATATCCTGTCTACATCAGCATATAATGACAGGAAGTGAGTAGGTGCTGGGAATTGTAGTTTTGCTGGGAATCATAGATTTTAGGGTAACAGATTCTAATTATACATTACTTAGGACAGTGCATGGCATATAGTAGTCCCTTAATAAATGTTTACTGGACTGACTAATCTCCCTTATTTGGTTAAGAATTATTCCTCTAATTGTGCCCAAGGGCTTAAAAAGATTGCCTGACCTTTGATCTAGCTATACCACTACTGGGTTTGTACCCCAATGAGATAAGAAAAAAAACATTTGTACAAGAATATTTATAACTGCACTTTTTGTGGTGGCAAAAAATTAGGAAACTAGGGGTGGAATGACTGAACAAATTGTGGTATAAGATGGTGATGAAATACTGTTGTGCTATAAGGAATGATGAACTGTTTGAACTGGAAAGACCGCTCTGAACTGATGCGGAGTGAAATGAGCAGAACCAGAAGAACATTGTACACAGAAAGTAAAAAACATTGTGAAACAATCAAATGTAATAGACTCTGCTACTAATAGCTAAGTAACGTAACAATCAAGAACAATCCTGTGGAATTTACCAAAAAGAATGCTAACCACATCTAGAAAAAGAACTATGGGAGTAGAAACGTGAAAGAAAAACATATGATTTATCACTAGGTTATATGGATATATGATTTGGGGTTGTGGTTTTTAGAAATAATAGAAGACTATTTCAAATATGAATAATTTGGGAATAGGTTTTGAGTAATAAGACTTGTACAAACCAGTGGAATTGCTTGTCAGCTTTGGGAAAGGGGAGAGAAGAGAGGATGGAGAGAACATGCATCATGTAACCATGGGAAATATTTAAATAATAATAATAATAAAATTTTTTTTTAAAAAGGAATTGTTCCCCTAGCCACGGGGCTGAAAGTTGCTGGATTTTGTTCTCTCCCTTTTATATTTAAGAGGATGAGCCATTTGGACCTTAGTGTGGTATCAGGTATAGGAACTATATAATTTGGCAACGAGGAATTTTCTAAGTCCATCATTCTTCATGAGAATGTGAGTTTTATTAAATTAGTGAAAATTTTTGAAATGAATGCTTTTGAAGATATAAGAAATTTTGCTTAATATAAAGTTTATTTGCCTAGAATCTATAATGTAGTAAGTATAGTGTGACTTGGAAGAAGCATGCCCAGGGGTGCTTCTGGGCTGGTAGAGGCTGGGATGTTATAGCACTCTCATCTCCACCCTGGGGGTAGAGGGGACCTCTCTTTCTCTAGACTCAGGCATGTGGTTGGACCAGTTTTTTCTTTGGGGAGTCTTCCTCTAATGAGAGGACTTAGAGTCTCTTCTTCTACACATATTGACTCAATGAATCCCCACCTTGAAACCTGGGGGAAATACTTCTCTAAGCTTATTATGGTTCACACCCAGGGGTTCCAAAAGGTGAAAAATGAAATGTATTCAATATATAATAGGCATAGCATGGGCAATATATTCTTACACAAAAAAGAAAGGTACTCAATGCACAATAAATAAGGGATGGGCAACTTATTCTTATACACAAAAGAGATGCTGTTTGTTCATTTTTAAGGTTCCCCCCCCCCGCTTTTTTTTTCTTTTGACACTGACGCTACCATGCAGGTTCTGATTACTTTATGCCCTGAACTTTGTAGTGACCTGCTAGTAGGGGTATCCAGGGTATCCAGGGAAGATTGGTTCCTCTGGCATGAAGGCTTGCTAAGCCCTTTTCAGGGATGCTCATCCTCCTTTGGTGTCCGTCTTTCACTCAATTCTCACCTGTGGCTCCAAGAAGCTATAGCACGGTCAGTGGCCCCACTCAAGCAAATCTTCCTGGCAGATTAAGGGTAACCTCCGGGCCTGGAACCACCTCCCCTTCCATGTTTCTTCAAGTCTTAGCGACAAGCAACCCTTTCTGATCTTTCATCTTAGAGCCTTCCTTCTGAGATGACCAGTCTACAATTTATTCTATCTACATTCTGTTCATAAATAGTTATAGGCATGTTGTTTTCGCTCTTGACCTCGTTAGACTGGGAGTAGAGTGTGAGTTTCTGAGATTGGGGACTGGATTTGGGTTGGATTTTGTTTTGTTTTAGGAGAGTTGTCTTTCTTCATGTCCCCAGCATTTATCACACTACCTGGACATCGTAGATGATGCTTATTGACTAAACAGAAAAGTGCTCAATGATAAAGAATGACTTTAAAAGAGTTACTTCATGTATAAGTACTGTTCTAATCTTCTGGGAGACTGAGAGGACCACCAAGTAAAGCTGGAAGGGAACTTGGAGAGCCACTGCTAGAAACTTCTCATTTTACAAATGAGGAAATTAAGGCATATGAGTGGTTAGGTGATTTTGTCAGGTTATGGAGGTAGTAGCTGAAGAATTGGTATTTGAACTTGTCTTCAGACTCCAAATCCATCCCTCTTTCTACAGTACTTTGCAACCTTTTAAAACATCATCACATGGAATACTATTGTACCCAAAGGAATAATGAACTGGAGGGATTCCATGTGAACTGGAATGACCTCCAGGAATTGATACAGAGTGAAAGAAGCAGAACCAGGAGAACATTATACAGAGACTGATACACTGTGATACAATTGAATGTAATGGACTTCTCCATTAGTGGCAATGCAATGATCCTGAACAACTCAGAGGGATTTATGAGAAAGAACACTATCCATATCCAGAGAAAGAATTGTGGGAGTAGAAACACAGAAGAAAAACAACTGTTTGATCACATGGGTCAATGGGGATTTGATTGGGGATGTGGACTCTAAATGATCATCCTAGTGCAAATATCAATAATATGGAAATAGGTCTTGATCAATGACACATGTAAAACCTGGTGGAATTGCTCTTTGATTATGGGAGCAGGGTTTGAAGAGGGGAGGGAAAGAACATGAATTATGCAACCAAGGGAAAATATTCTAAATTAATTAATTGAATAAAAATTTTCAAATTAAAAAAATAAAAACATCATCACAGCATAAAGCTGTTTGTAAGCCTGCTAGTTAGATATTCCATTTAAATAAGATAATATTCATAAAGTACTTTGGGGTTTTTGTTTTTGTTTTTTCTTTCCATAAAGTGCTTTGCACAGTGCCTGCCAAGTAGTAGGTGTTTAATAAATGCTTACTCCCTTCCCTTTTTTTCTCTGCTCTATAATCCAAACTTCCACCTTTCCCAAACCTTCTTAATTCTTGTGTCTGCCCTCTATTGATTATTTCCAATTGATCTTGTCCATAGCTTATTGATACAAAGCTGTTTCCATATTGTGTCCCCCTATTTTACTGCAATTCCCCCTCAAAGTGAAAAGGGTACACAGGGACCCAGAAGCAAGGTTCCTTTAGACTCAAGGGGTGAGGAAGCTGCTGCCCATCTCCCTACCTCTCATCAGGGAGACTCTAAAGATGGCAACCACTATTGGCCACACTGAAGAGTAAGTAAAGATCCAAACTGGAATTGTCTCTTCTTTTAACTGGCACAGGGCCCAGCTTTCTCCCCTCTCTACTACCTACTGACGTGATTAGCACTAAGACACCACTCAGGATTTGCCATGTCATCTCCCAAATGCCACATCCTCCCAACACTGGGCCAATCCATGGCCAGAAGCAATATCCCTAAGTTCCCACGTGGTCTGGACTGCAGTCATGTTCTAAGAATGCTCCTCTTCTAATTATATTTGCAAAACAAACACAATTTGCTTATTACTCAAACACACTAACCTCATAAGTCGTCAGATGTTGGACGAGGCCACAAAAATGACTGCTCTGATTGAAGGGTGCAGAGTTCCCCTGTGCCACCCTAAATAGTCAATGTGGCTTGATCACAAAGGAGACTGCACCCTAGGAGCAAAAATAAGGGTCTGAACACCACTTGGCTGGGCAAGAACATTCCTCAAGCCTCCTGCATGCCAGACCAAACTGAATTAAGACATGCAAGAGCATTATCTCTCTCTTGGCTTTGGTTTGATCCCTCAAGGCTCTGATGGACAATTATGAGCAAAAACACACCCCTGCTGGCCCATTTAACACAAATGCTAAGAAAATGGAAGGGAATAGAGTCAAAATGAACAAATTCTCAAATAAAGAAGAGAAAAGGGTTGTTACAGCTTCACCAATAGTTTAGAAGATTTGTTATATTCAGATTTCCCAACGACAGAGTATTCTTCCTCCTCCTTTATTTGATCCAGAGAAAACCAACAAGGATGTGTTTGTTAAGTGAGGTCCTGTTTAAATTTGTTATCAACTCTTCCTCATGTGAGAATTGTCTCCCTTTATTGATCAAACACGTATTCCCCACAAGGCACTCTGGGAGTCTCCACAGAGAGCATATAGAAGAAAAAAATATAGAAAAATGAGAATTCAATACAGCTGGATCCCAATGACCCACCTGGATCTGACTCACAGGAATTGAATAGTGTAGTCAAGACATAAAAGGAGAATCAGAACCCATGATGAATGGTACAAACAATAAACAATGAATCCTACAGGAGTTCAGAGGGAGAAGATATTACCATGGACTATAGCAAATAACAAAAAAGGCCCAAAAGAAGTGGGCCTGAATCTGGGCTTTGAAAACTGTAGAATTTTTTTTAACTCTTACCTTCTGTCTTAGAATTGTTCCAAGAAAGGTTCCAAGACAAAAAAGCAGTAATGGGTAGACAGTTGGGGTTAAATGACTCATCCAAGGTCACATAGCTAGGAAGTGTCTGAGGTCAAACTTAAACCCAAGATGTCCCTTCTCTAGGTCTGGTGTTCTATCTACTGAGCTACCTATTTGCCCTGAAAGGTCTGTAGAATTTAAATAGACATGGGGCCAGTTCAGAGACACCAAAAAAGTCATTTGTGGCTGCCAGAGTATTTTTAATTCCACATTTTTAGAAACATGTCAAGTTTGTGAGCCATAGTGGGATATAAGGAGAAGAATGTGGGACTGAGAAGCCAGAAGAGATTGTTGAGGCAGTCAAGTTGTACTCTGGCTCTTCTTCCACAGAAGGAGAGGAGATAAACAGAAATAATTAAACCAATAGGGGTGGGGGTGGGTGACACCATACAAACTCCTGAAGCCAAAGGAATCCTTCCTGACTTGACCCACATTGGGATGTTCCAATGGCCTGATTGGCCTTGGTTGGTGCATTTGACACGGGCTCTGGCTTTAATTCTCTTCCTGAATAGAAAACAGGATAAGCCCCAGGGATATGGCTAGTTGTACTACCAGAGCCAATTGTTAAATTTTTAATGGAAACATGTACACTTTGGAAACATGCAAGTCGGGTTTTGATTTATTGTTTTGTTGATTGTCTAGACTTAAGAAAGCAATGGACAAAAATTAATGAGGCAGATTAAACTGAAAAGCGTGTTCTTGCAATTCTAAAGGATTTATGATGAAAAATGCTGTCTACCTCCACAGAAAGGACTTCTGGAGCCTGAATGCAAAGCCAAACACATTTTTTAAACTTTACTTTTATTTTTTTGTCTTTCTTTTGCAACATGACTAATATGACTGCACACATATGACCTATATCATATTACTTGTCATCTCAATGATGGAGGAGGAGAGGAAGGGAGGGAGAGAATTTGGAGCTCAAAAATTTTACAAACAAATGTTAGAAATTGTTTTTACATGTAATTGGGAAAAAAACCATATTAAAAAAATTTAAGTGTGTTCTTGGCTTGTTTCTTTGTTTTTCCCCAGAGTCAGCTGTTAAACATTTACCAGAACATTTCTGGTGGATATAAATAAAGCCCAAATCCCCAAACTCCTGAAGTCAGTCTACCATTCTGGTAGAGATGATTGGTTCCTGGTTACCCATATGGTAAGACATGTTCCGGAATCAAGATGAAAGTCACTTCACATGTAAAACCCAGAGGAATTGTGTCGGATATGGGAGGGAAAGAACATGATTTTTGTAATCCTGAAAAAATGCTCTAAATATATCAATTAAATAAAATTTAAAAAATGATGAAAGTCACTTGAGTGATCATGTCACAGTTGTCAATATATTTTAATGTAATATCACAATCATCGTTTATTATGTGATAAATTAGGCAAGCTCCTTGGGAGCATGAAATGCTCTCTTTCTTCCTGAAATCTAGAGCAAGATCAGAACATCAGGACTTAATGATGAAACTTAAAAGAATCCAGCAACTTAGGGACAGCTGTGTGGTTCAATGGATGAAGAGCCAGACCTATAGACCAGAGGTCCTGTGTTCAAATCTGTCCTCACACACTTCTTAGCTTTGTGACCCTGGGTAAGTCACTTAACCCCTATTAGCTGGCCCTCACCACTCTTCTGCCTTGAAATCAATACTTAGTGTTTAAAAAATACTAAATAATAAAAAATACTTTAAAAAATTCAGTATCTGCCTAGGAGTAGGCATTGGGAGGGAAAAGGGAGCTGAGCTCAATTAATTCCAGGTTTGGGGGGCGTGACCAGCATTTTTGTCCAGTTATATTCCCTTGTGGTAGAGGTGATGGCCTTTCCTGACCAGAAGAGGGGAAATTGATCAGGAAATAAACAAAGAAGGGGCGGGACATTCAATGGTCTTTGGACCAAGTATGGGATGAGGCATCAGTGGCTGCTAGAGTGAGGGCTGAAGCTAATTCAGATGCAGTGGAAGGTCCCAAAGAAAAGGAGAAAAAATTAACAAGTACTGAATGGTCCCTTCTCCACCAGCCCAGCTTTTATGAAGGGTGGGAGGAAGCACTGGTGTAGCCCAAGTGTCCTTCTTCTATGTATCGACTTGGGTTTGGGTTTGGGCAGCTACATGGCAGAACAGATTAGAATTATGACTGAGAGTTAGCATGGTTCAAGTTCAAATTCTGCTTTGGATGTATACTTAGCTGTAAGGTCTATAATTCGTTTTTTTGGTGTTTTTTTTTTTATAAACCCTTCCCTTCCATCTTGGAATCAATACAATGTATTGGTTCCAAGATATAAGAATGGTAAGGGCTAGGCAATGGGGGTTAAATCACTTGCCCAGGGTCACACAGTTAGTAAGTGTTTGATTTGAACCTAGGACCTCCCAACTCTAGGTCTGGCTCTCAATCCACTGAGCTACCCAGCTGCCTAAGATCTATAATTCTTAAGCATATCATTTAACTGCTTTCAACCTCAGTTTCTTCTTTTGTAAAATGGGATAACATGTCATAGCTCCTACCTCACAGGGTTTTCTGAAGGTCAAATGAAATAACATAGTAAAGTATTTTGTAAATACTATGCAGTTATTATTGTTATTTTCATGGTAATACACCTGTATTGACTCATTTGCCTCCACCTAGGTCCCAAACTGGGAATTTCTTTTCTTTTTTAAATTTATTTAAGTAATTAATTTAGAATATTTTTCCTTAAGTTTACTTAATTAATTTAGAATATTTTTCCATGGTTACATGATTCATGTTCTTTCCCTCCCCTCTTCCCACCCCTCTCCTGTAGTCAATAAGCAATTCCACTGGGTTTTACATGTGTCATTGACCAAGACCTATTTCAAAATATTATTGATAATTGCACTGGGGTGATCATTTAGAGTCTACATCCCTAATCATATCCCCATGGACCCATGTGATCACGCAGTTGTTTTTCTTCTGTGTTTCTGCTCCCACAGTTCTTTCTCTGGATGCAGATGGTGTTCTTTCTCATAAATCCCTCAGAATTGTCTTGGATCATTGCATTGCTGCTAGTAGAAAAGTCCATTACATTTGATTGTCCCACAGTGTATCAGTCTCTGTGTACAATGTTCTCCTGGTTCTGCTCCTTTCACTCTGCATCAATTCCTGGAGGTTGTTCCAGTTCACATGGAATTCCTCCAGTTCATTATTCCTTTGAGCATAATACAAACTGGGAATTTCTGAATTTAATTCAGGCCCAAGTTTCTGGTTGCTCTCCATACATATTGTTGTTCTTCCTTCCTTTATAAGAGGACCAATGGCATCCCACTGAGGGATACCTTGACTTGTGCATGAGTTAGATTTAAGAGAAGCAGAGTTGTACAAAGTCATCAAAGTCCAGTGCAGGACAAAAGTCAGGGTGACTGGTGATGACTCAGGATGCAATGGATGACCTTGGCATCTTCCATGTTTAACAAAGTTCTAAGCATTCAGTACTGCTTACTTTAGCTACCTTCATAGCCCTTGGAACAAATCCATTCCACTGGGGGACATCTTTACATACTTGGGGTAGACATCCCTCTAACTCACCAAAGGGTTTGAAGCTGGTTGATTACCCTCAACCTGGTTTAGCCCGTCTGTCACATTTGGGTAGGCTGTTGGGCATGTAACAGCTTCTTGGAGCCCCAAGTGAGAGTTAAGTAAAAGGTAGGCACTTGAGGTAGATTAACATCCCCGAAAAAGTTTTGGCAAATCTTCGTACTAGAGATGCTGGTCCTACTTGAACACCTCAGTTAAGAGGCACAGTGGATAGAGTGCCAGTCCTGGAGTCAGAGAGACTCATCTTCCTGAGTTCAAATCTGGCCTCAGACACTTACTAGCTGGGTGACTGTGGGCAAGTCACATAACTCTGTTTGCCTCAGTTTCCTCATCTGTACAATGAACTGGAAAAGGAAAATGATGAACCACTACAGTATCTCTGCCAAGAAAACCCCAAATGAGGCCACAAAGTGTCTGACACAAGTAAAACAAAGAAGCAACAAAATTAATTACCTCTTATCATCATATAGAGAAGAGTGTTGAAGGAATGCTGAAGAATAGCCTTGAGCCAATGTGATGTGAGAATTGGCTAAAGGAACCTCCAGGTTTAGCCTGGAGGAAAGCATACTCAGAGAGTCATGAGAGCTGTCTAAAAGTTTCTGAAGGACTGTCTTGTGGAAGAAAGATTAGATTCATTCTGATCCTTCTTCCCCATGAAATCCAAAGCGAAGACCCTAGAGACTAAAGTAGGAGCAATCCACGGAAATTGCAGAGATCAATTTAGTCTTGAGGTCAAGAAAAGCTTTCTGAGTAATTAGAACTATTCCAGAATGGGATGGACTGCTTCAGTAAGTATTACGCTCCCCTTCTTTGCAAGTCTCCAAGCAGAGACTTGACAACCACTTAGGTCTGTTATAGTTGTTGTTATTCAGTCATGACTGACTCTTTGTGACCCCATTTGGGGTTTTCTTGGCAAAGATAGTGGAGTGGTTTGCCATTTCCTTCTCTAGCTCATTTGTCAAATGAGGAAACTGAGGCAAACATGGTTAAGTGATTTGTCCAGGGTCATACAGCTGGTCAGTGTTTGAGGCTGGATTTTAACTTGGCTCTTCCTGACTCCTGGTTTGTGCTCTATCCATTAAGTTCAAATATCAATTTCTCCTTCTCTGAAAAATGGCCTGTTAGCTGCATTGTTTCTTCCTAAAAAACATTACTTATGGACAACGCGGGGTAATTCCTTCCATCAGTGGCAGAAAATGAATATAATATATACTCTCTGGGTTCTCCTTCCCAATTCTCACTCAAATGGCCAGATTGAGATCCCAGGGGGCAACTACTTCTACTACTCTCTTCAAGGTTGTAGAAGTGACCTTGGACCTCAGGGTTGAGATTTCTAAAACTATACCACCTGAGCCCCCATTGGTGTGCTCCCTGTTTTCAATCAATTGGTTGGACTCCAATCACATTTAGGAAAGAGGGAAAATACAGCAAGAGTAGTTGTTGAAAAATAATTCCTTCAAATCAGTGTAACATCTTCTTGTACACAAAAGTTCTCTGGGAAGAGAGGGTTCAGACTTAAAGTACAATGGTAATCAAAAACTTATAGAGAGCACATGTGGCAGGCAGGTATCTTTTGACTTGACTATTGCCCTGGACAGGGCAGATAGATGGCACAGTGGATAGAATGTCAGGGTTGCAGTAAGGAAGGCTTATCTTTCTGAGTTCAAATCTGGCTTCAGACATTTATTAGGTTGTTGACTTTGGGCAACTTAACCCAGTTTGCCTCCGTTTTTTCATCTATAGAATGATCTGGAGAAGGAAATGGCAAACTGCCTCAGAATCTTTGCCAAGAAAATCCCAAATTGGGTCACGAAGAATCAAACATGACTGAAATGACTGAACAACAATATGATTCCTGACTTTGGAAGTCTTTTCCTCCTTATATGTAGTCTTCATGAGGTTGCCTATAGGTGTAGCATTCTCCTGGACTCCAAGGATCAATGACTTTCTAGAATTCATAGCCAATATTTCTCTTTCCCACAAGAATTCATCATGCCTGAAGCTACAACCATCTCTGGAAACTGTTATTGTACTTTAATTTGTAGCAATTTCCTCTGTCTTCTGCTACTTCGGCTCCAGATGACTCTGTGGCTTTCTTCAGTTGCTAGTGGGGTTTCTAATGGCCTTACCAGAAACTCAGGATCTCCTGGCAGAATTCCTGGTGGGTTCTCTTGGATGATTACATCTTGGAATACAATTTGAATAGTAGGAACACATGTGTCCTATGCTCATTGAACACATCAACTTAGGGAAGCCACCCTTCCCCTCACCTGGAATTTTATGGTTGTGAACTTTAGATTACTCCACCCTACTTAGTCTAACAAAAACAGGAATGTCTAAATCCATACTTAAGGATTAAGTATTTAGGAGGATGACTTATGACAGACATGTGCTAGCAAATGACAAATCAGAAACAACTGACAGATCCCTGGTCTGTCCTAAGTCAAGCTTAAGCTACCATTGGTACATGTGAGACACAGGAAAGTGATGTAAAAACCGTCTATGTATTTCACGTCACTTCCTCTCTCTGGCCTCTTTTTCTGCAGCTCTGGTGGCAGCATGCTGAGCATTTCGGCATCTTGGCGTGGTGGCAGCTATTGTCTGGGTTTGGCAGTGAGTTTTCCTTGATACTATACTGGGAGAAGCTGAGTAGCCTAGTTCAAGTGAGGCATCTTCACTGAGCTCTCTCGGAGTTTAGGCTGATTCTTTTCTCCTTTACCTTCCAAACACTATCCTCTTAGGAAAGCCTCTAATCTTCTTCAAAGACCTCATGGCAGAGACTTTTGAACTCCCCCTGGCACAGGCCAGGCGGGAGAAATCCTATACCCTCTTTCTCTCTCATCTCCTTAATTCCTTCCTTCTATATTAATTAAAATCACCATAAATTTCCAAACTGACTTGGGTATTTTATTTGGGATTTTCTCTGGCAACCAAATTAATTTAGATTAGGTCACAACCCTAAAATTATCCTTACATGGTTTACTCCAGGAAGGAAAAGTTAGAGATAGGTGCATTGTCCCATTTGTATTCAAACTCAGTTCTGGCTCAGTACTTCCTCAGCCATCTATTCTTACTGACCCACAGTCAATCAGAGGACTTTTTACAATGTACCAACCATTCATCACCCATACCAAAAACTGGCTCCCCAAAGTTCCATGCATCTCCTTGATATTCTATGTGTTGGGTTAGAAGTGGACAGGGAACATTTGCGCATGTTCTCTATAATCCACTAGGAAGAGCAGATCTGACCATGCTCTAAGGTAGTGGTGTCAAACTCAAATAGAAATGGGGACCGTTAAAGTATACAAGGATTCTTGCAGCCAGCTATAAATTGTCTTGGAAAGCCACATTGACATTATTTATGTTTTACTATTTTTAAATTTTGTTTTCTTAAACATCTTCCAATTACATTTTATTCAAATTTGGGTCATCCTCTGAAGTGTTGTGGACTTCATCCTGACTAGGTTCAGGTTGGATACCTTTCCTCTAAAGCCTTGAACCTGGTTACCAACATCCCTCCATATATAAGCATTTTAGCTATTTAGAGCCAATATTTCCTTTTGGACTGGACGATTTGGATCTCATGTTCTTGGTGGGATAATTTCTGGGATACACCAAAGTTCCAGACTTCTAGCATATTTTCTGTGTAGTCACTTTGGATTTCATTTAGGAATTTTTTTACTGATGAGGTTATATGCTTATTTGTGGAGGTGAAGAGCTTGTCTGAGAATCAATCGACACATATTTTGAAAGAATCCTGAAAGGTATCTCCCTAGCCATCTCTATAGATATCATTAGCCCAAGAGTATAATGAGATTCTGGTCTAACTAGTCTTTTTTCATCTAGCCGTTGTTTATCCTTTGTTTTCAGAGAGGACCAAGGACATCATGGAGTGATGCCTTGACTTGTTTGTATTAGATTTAAGTTTGGGCAGAATTACCTAAAGTCATTAGCTTCTCTCTTCCTGACTCATTGAAGTCCAATGGCAGGACAAAAGTCAGGATGCCTAGCAACGGCAGGGATGTGTAGGGAAAGCAGAAATGCCCTGGGACCCAAAAGAATGCTGTCCTGGGTACATCCTGACCCAACTTCTTCTTGACTGGGATCTTTTTTTTAAACCCTTACCTTCCATCTTGGAATACTGGGTATTGGTTCTAAGGCAGAAGAGTGGTAAGGGCTAGGCAATGGGGGTTAAGTGACTTGCCCAGGGTCACACAGCTGGGAAGTATCTGAGGCCAGATTTCCTAACTCTCAATCCACAGAGCTATCTAGCTGCCCCCTTGACTGGGATCTTCAAAAGCCCCTGGAATCTGATGATCTTAGTTGATGCATTGGTAAAAGGGAGCCAGGATCATTTGTCCACCCAAAAATGAAATAGTGTAAACTCCAGTGTTCAGGAGCTGGTTACTTTGGTCAGTCTGTATATATAAAATGCCTACTAAGTTGCAGAGAACGTTCCATCCCATATAGTTGCAGGAAGGCTTCTACCATGCTTGGGTATCTTGTGTTAAAATTAGTGTAAGGATTATAAACTGAGGCAGACCAGATCCCAGAGGCAAACTAGGCTTCCTTATTAGGGACTTAACCTGCACAGGGACAGCCTAAAGCTGAAGAATTGCACTGCCCACCTCCCCTTACAGCATAGGGTCTTTTAAAGCTGAACACGGCAGAAGAGAGGGAGAGAGAGAGAGCACAGGAAGGGAATGAATATAAAATGACTGGCTGGATTTTGGCTCATGGAACTAGCAATGGTTCTCCCACCTTATCTCTGGGACTAAGAAAGGCTCCTTGCTGATATTCAAGGGTAAGATAGTAGCCCAGACTTTGCCCAGGAAGCCAGACAACCTTGGAGGATAGCTTGGTGGCTAGTCTCCAAGGCCAGCAAAAATTCCTTTAGGCAAGAAAAGTTTAATGATTAGCAGGAAAGTAGAACCTTGTCCTTCTGAGATGGGTTTTTTAAAACACTTATCTTCCATCTTAGAATCAATACTATGTATTGGCTCCAAGGCAGAAGAGTGGTAAGGACTGGGCAATAGGAGTTAAGTGACTTGCCCAGGGTCACACAGCTGGGAAGTATCTGAGGTCATATTTGAACCCAGGACCTCCTGTCTCTAGGCCTGGCTTTCAATCCACTGAGCTACCCCTCTGCCCCCTTGAGATATTTTTAAAGATTGGTTTAGAAGGATAGTCAGAGAAATTTAGGCTTCCACCACTACTAAGCTGCCATCTTGGCTCTGACCCTCTTGAACTAAGTTTAGAGACAAAGAGCCATGATTTCAGCAATGAAAGGAAGCAGGTAAGAGCAAGACTTGGGTCTTCCAGTGGAGGTAAGAATTGGAAAATTTGTTCTTAATGTAACTGGGAAATATTTAACAAAATAAATAAATACACAATAGAACATAAATGTGCTAATATGTGGCTTCCTAAGACAATCCCAGGATCCTTATGTATGGTTCTGTGGTCATGCTCTATTTGAGTTTGAAACCATTGCCCTACACCAAAGAAACCATGGCTTCAAACCCTATTCCTGTTCCAATGTGCCAAGCACTGTATGTTAAATGCTAGGGATATGTAAGGGACACAGAGAAAACAATGAAACAGTCCCTCTTCTCAAGAAGCTTAGCTTCTCAGGAGGGCAGGAAGAAGGAAAGAAAGGCAATAAATATTTCTTAAGTGCCTACTTTGTGCCAGACACTGTGCTGAACACTCTACAAATATTATCTCATTTGATCCTCACAGCCATGATGGGAAGTAAATGCTATTATTATCCCTATTTTACAGCTGAGGAAACTGAGGCATACAGTTGAATGAAAATGACTTGCCCAGGGTCACTCAGTACACACAACCTGGGACTGGATTGGGACACCGTTCTTCCTGACTCTAGGACCACCACTCTATACTCAGGGCCACCTAGCTACCCAGCTAATAGATGTACAACTCACACATGTAACAGAACAGATGGATGTCTAGAAAATAAACAAGGTAGTTGGGGATGGGGTGTGTGTACTGTACATATGCCCATGTGCACTAACATCTGGGAAAAATTAAATATTCCAGCTAGGTGGTAGCAGAGCCAGGGTGAGAAACGAGATCTCCCAACATATTTGGCTTCCTTTAATAAAATGGTATTTAATAGAAGACTCCACTAATAACCTCATCTAATGCCTTATCATGGCAGGAAAGTGATTCATGGTTCTGGAAGGGTAAGCTGATGGAGCTTTTCTTTGAATGATTTGACCTACTGATAAGTAACCAAAGTCTAGTCTAGTTTAATCTCATAAATGGTTTCCCTTAAAAAGAGGGCTCTACAGTTCTTTCTGTGGTGGCAAAGAATTGGAAATGGAGGGGATGGCCATCAATTGGGGAACAGCTGAACAGATTGTGGTACACATTGATGATAGAATACTATTGAGCTAATAGAAATTATAAGCAAGATGATTTCAGAAAAAGCTGGAAAGATCTGCATGAACTGATGCAGAGCGAAATAAGAAGAACCAGGAGGACATGGTACACAGTACTGGCAATATGGTACCATGATCAACTGGGAAAACTTGGCTACTCTCAGCCATGCAACGATCTGGGACAATCCTGAAAGACTTAGGATGGGGAATGCTCTCCCCCTTCAGAGAAAGAACTGTGGGAGTTGGATGAATGCACACCAAAGCACACTCTTTCACATCGGTTTATTATGGTTTTATTTTGGAATTTTGGTCCTCTTACAACAATGATCAGTGTAGAAGTGTGTTTTGCTTGATGATTAAATAAAACAGAATTATAAACAGAAGTCTTAATGGTTCTTCCCTCCTTGAATCTTTGAACAATATCAATAGCCAGCATTTATCTACTGCTTTAGGATTTGCAAAGCTCTTTCCACGTATTCATCTCTTTTGGTCCTCCCAACAACCCTGTGAGGCAGACGCTATTATTGTCCCCATTTTATAGATGAGGAAACTGAGATTAAGAGATGTTAAGTGACCTGCCCAGGACTCCACAGCTGGATTCCTCCAGTTTGGGGTGTTCCTGAGTCCACATCCAATGCTTTTAATCTGTTGCACTACTTTTATTAAATATAACCCTTTTATCCTTGTTAACCAGAATTTACTAAGATCAAAGCACTCAGCTCTCTATTATGCCCAGTGCAACCAGGCTGTGAAGACTCATTCGCTCACCTTCATGGAATTTAAAGTGCATTCAGGAAAACACGCAAGCAAATATTTATCTACAAATATTTATATAGGAGTGTCCTCCAACACAAGGACAAGTCAAAAACTGAGCTCGAAGGCTATTGATTAGATTAGATCATTAAACTGTACAAAGGTTAGTGGTCTCAACTTAAAATTCATACCAAGGGGCTTTATTTGAACCCAAATATAGAAATTTACTTTTTAAAAAATGTTTTAAGGAGTGATCTTTTTTTAAACCATTACTTTCCATCTTAGGACCAATATTAGTTCTAAGGCAGAGAAGAGTGGTAAGGGCTAGGCAATGGAGGTCAAGTGCCTTGCCCAGAGTCACAAAGTTAGGGGGTGTCTGAGGCCAGATCTGAACCCAGGACGTCTGATCTCTAGGTCTGACTCTCAGTCCACTGAGGCACTTCGTTGCCTTCAGGACTGATAATTTCATCACCGAATGCACTTCCCCAGTGGGTGAAGATTATCATTGCTCTACAACTTAATAGGTGTGAATAAGAAATTCATCACCTTCTGGTCTCTCTGTTAAAGAGCCTCTGTACACTTAGCCAGGTTGGTCCAGAGATAACAGTGTGAGAATTTATTTTTCATATATTGTATTAAATATTATATCGGGTCCCTGGGGGAGAAAGACTTCAATTCTTGTGTATTAGGGAGAATGACTATTCCTGTGTCTAGGATCTGGGTCAGAGATTCCATCCAGGTTATTGATTTTTTTTTTTGCATTTCCTTTGTCCTTAGAAATCCCAAAGAATACCTTCTCTTTTAACAGAATTTGGTTATTAAATGAAGGAAACAAGGATATTTTTATTTCCTTTCTTTAAAAAAAAATCTTGAGGGTAGCTGGGTGGTTCAGTGGATTGAGAGCCAAGCCTAGAGACAGGAGGTCCTAGGTTCAAATCTGGCCTCAGACACTTCCCAGCTGTGTGACCCTGGGCAAATCACTTAACCCCTATTGCCTAGCCCTTACCACTCTTCTGTCTTGGAGCCAATACACAATATTAACTCCAAGACAGAAGATAACGGTTTTAAAAAACAATTCTTACTTTCCATCTTAGAATGAATACTACGGGTTGATTCTAAGGCAGAAGGGATTAAGGGCAAGGTAATGGGGGTTAAGTGACTTGCCCAGGGTCACACAGATAGAAAGTGTCTGAGGTCAAATTTGAACCCAGGACCTCTCATCTCTGAGCTTGATGTTCTATCCATTGAGCCACTTAGCTGCCTCTAAGGATTCTTTTCCATGTACATGTGCCTTCACTGCCCATCTGTCAGTGTGGGGAAGGGCTGAGGGTTTGATGGACCACCTCCTAATTTGGTATTCACCAATTAGAGATGTCTTGGAATATTCAAGGAAGGAGCTGAATAATGAACTCCAAAAATTCTCTTTTTTTAAAGGCTGCATGACCAGGATTTGGGGTGTGTGGACATTTGAGAAGGCCATTGACCTATGGATCACTTTATTGGTTATCATGCTGGCTGAACCAATAAATGAATATATTCAATAAATTGATATTTTTATCCCCAAATCAGTCTTTCAAGATAATTTTAATTGTAATAATAGACCTACAGTTTCTCATGGGGCCCTGTGAAGTCTTTCTGACTCAGTAGCATCTGCCAGAGCTTGTGTTCCACTAGTATAGCTTTTCAAAAAGGGACCATCTTCCTACCATGATGAGGCACCAGAGCACATCAGTCAAATCCCTGATGAAATTTCACCTTTCCCAATTTTTTCTTATTCATGATCTTTTTGGATCCCAACTCTTTTTTTCTAGCACATTAATGATCACTCAGTTCTATCTGTAATTTTGAAAAGTATTTCATTTATCCAGGTCATTGATGAAAACATTAAACAACATAAAGCCAAGGACAGAGAGGTGACACAGAACCATTGTTGCTATTCAGTTGTTTCAGACTTTTTGAGACCCCATTTGGGGTTTTCTTGGCAAAGATATTGAAGTGGTTGGCTATTTCCCTCTCAAGTTCATTTTACAGATGATGGAAATGGGTTAAGGGACTTACCCAGAGTCACATGACTAATAAGTATCTGAGGCTGGATTTGAACTTGGGTTTCCCTGACTCCAGGTCTGATGTTCTATCTACCACACCACCTAGCTACCCTAATACTACTAGTCATTCAACTAGTTTTAGATCTACCATATTGTCTTGTCTATATCTCTCCTACCATCTTACCCATGTTATAAGAGTTTTCTAAACCTTATTGATTATTGTTATCGTATGGTAATACCAATAATTTTATCCTGTGTGGACAGGCTGTTGGTCTGACTGTTTGAGAAAAATGGTTTCTCAGAGCAGCCTAAGAATTTGGGCTCAGCCAGTTATATAAAAATATATTTTTTTATTATAGGTAAAAAAAAAACTAATGAAAGGGATAGTAAAAGGAAACAAGTGGAAAGGAAATTCTTATAATATATAAGACCCTAAGCTAATAATTCTTATTCTAATCATTCAAAATCTGATCTGCAAAGATCTTCTTCCCCAAACAGAATTGAGGCTACTCTCTCTTCCTATTTTATCGAAATCCCCAAAAACCTTCATCTATCTACCCTAATCTAAATTATACCCAAGAGAAATAAATTAGATCTCTCTCTCTTCCTTGGTGTAGAAATGAACAAAACAGCTTTGAATCTCCATGGCCTCTCTCCACTCACACAGCAAACCTGCTGGGACTTGCACCTTTGTTTCACCCAACAATCTCCTTCACTTTCAGGTCTTTTAGATGGATCTTTAGATGTGAAAAACACTGAGATTTTCCCAATCTTGCTGAGAAGCTCTTTGGGCCTCCTTTCAGAATAAGGTCAACCCCAAAAGTGAAAGTCAGTTGGGTAACTGTCTCTCAAAGCACTCCAGGAAAAACTCTCTCTTACTCATAAATCCATCTGAGATTCCATTCAGATTTTTTAAAGAAACCTAACTTGTTATGCATCTATCAATAACTTATGCTACTTAACTCTATTTTCTAATGAACTCTTAATTAATAAATAATTCTCTACGCCCACAAACATAGAATAAGAGAGCTTGTCAAATTAAACATGGCATCTGACATTTTCAGTTCAGTAATCTTAACAAATTTGACTGTAGTAATCAATCTGACCTTAATTCAGTCTAGTAACTCTTGGACCAATGACAAAGGGGTCTTTATGGTGCATCAACATGATAGTGTCTGGTGGAGGTCTAGAGAGCAGAGCAGTAGTGAAGATGGGAAAACCCAGTGGACTTTAAGATGCAGTAATAAGGGAAATGGTAAGTCCTGTTGATTATCTCACTAGAAGGATTATTGTTGGTGATTCATGGCTCATTGAAGTGCCGTGACCACTTATAAAAAACCAAAACACTTTTGATGATCTCTTCTGTAAGGGAGGAAAGATGTTGCAACTCACAAGGTGGAACTGATGAGATCTACCCTCCTTTTAGATGCAAAGTTATCAAAAGTTGATGGAGATGGGCAGCCAGGTAGCACAGTGGATAGAGTGCCAGACCAGGAGTCAGGAGGATCTGGGTTGAAATTGGGCTTCAGACACTTCCTAGCTATGTTACCTTGGGGAAAGTCACTTAACTCTGATTGCCTATCCCTTGCCATTGTTCTGTCTTAGAACTGATGCTTGTGGGGAGTTAACAAATCCCCACTGGCTGACAAAGTCACAGTTTGGCAGATGGGAGCTGCAAGGCAGCCCCCTGATAATGAGGCCCCCACTGATCCCCCTTTGTGACTTCTCTCTCTCCAACTTCCCTTACTAATGGACTTGTTATGATTATGATCTCCAATATAGGAGAAATAATATGAGAGCAAAGACTTATAGGGTTAACACACATATTGCACTTTACTCCCCCCAGATTATTACCCTAAAAGATTACATTCACAGAATTAACTAAAGATCATTAACCATTACCCCTCTCCTTTCCCTCTCCACAGAATTACATTCACTCCCATTACAAGCCAGGCAAACCAAGAACATCAATCACCTTCAAGACACACTCCACTGCAGACAGGAACCAGGCAACATTGCCAGGTGCTTTAAAGTAACATAAGAAAAATAGAACTTGTAAATTGAAGAAAACCCCAAATCTGGTCTTTATCAAATTACCTTCTAACCTTGTGCCTAGTTACAAAATGTTTTGTTATCCATCTCCTAAGTAATTATGATTGATTGTGAAAGCTGACCAAAAGTAACAATGATTCTCTTAGGTCAGGGAGAACTAACCTCTAGATCACCTTGTTTATGTCATTCATCTATAGCAACAATGTTTCATTGACTATCTCCTTAAGCTAAAGTTCTATGGAAACATATATTTGAAAATTGATTGTGTGCAAAAGAAGTATGTAATCACTAACCTATATAAAAAACAATCCTCCATGCTATGGCAGAATGTATGTGATGCCTAAGTATGTGGGACTGAGTACATAGGGCTTCATCTCCATTACTTGACTGGATTGTCTCATCTAGATGGAGCATGCCCTCACCCTCTGAGAGACCACTGGATGGAACTCAAAGGATGGTAAAACAGAAGGTAAGGGTTATTTTTAAAATGTTATAGGAGGAACTGATAAGCATTATCTTAGGGAATTTGGTAAGCTTAGTGAGGAGGCTTGAAGGAAGAGAAATAATGGTCTTTAGCATATTCTTGTTGTGCTATCTATGAAAAAAAAGGAGTGGGTGAATAAGTTTCTTTTAAGTAAAATTTATCCATTAGAATAAAAAAAAACACTCTCATTGGAACAAATAGTGTATGTTGAGATTCAGACAGAAAATAATCCAAGGCAGCCTTTGCCAGGTCATCCTAAGGAAGCCTTTTGTGACTGACTGTTATTGCTTGGTCCTCCCTGACTATGTTTTTAGATTCAGAAGCTATTCATTGCTTATCAAAATTGAACCTAGAGACAAAGTTAAAACTTGATTTTAATTTGTACAAATTAGTTAATGCACAGGCACACAGGTGGAGTATTTGAGTCAATCATTGGCCACCCTGCTGCACTTAGGATAAGTGATTAAATGCCCTTTTGCCTTGACAAAGTGAGAACAAATCTCAGCTGACTGATAAAAGACTTTCAGTGAGAAAAGTTCTTGATTGAACAGGCGTGATCTTGACAGAATATTCAGCAGGTCTTTGATAGGAGGCCAATGTTAAAACTGAGTGGTTTGAGATTTTGAGGGTCAGTGTAGGAGGAATGGGGACATCCAAGGCTGAGCTGGAAATAACCAGTAGCCCAGAGGCAAGCAGTGAAATGAGAAACAAAAAGAAGGAAAGAACTATGACACAAAAGAAAGCATCTATGGAGGAGAGTCATTAGCCCCAAAAGGCATTTCAAAGCAGAAGACTCAGACTGAGGTCACCAGTCATCCCTGCTTCCTCAAACACACAGGAAAGTTCCAAGAAAAAGTCGATCCCTCCCCTACCTTCCATTCAATTGCCTAGCAAGCAACACATGCTGTAATATATTCTGTTGCTTACCCAAACAGTCAGAATTTTGCATCAACCACAAAAAGGCCAGTGGTTAACTAGAGATAGATGTAAAGGTAAACTAAAACAGCTGCCAAATCTCTCCCTACATGTTTATAATTTTCCAAACTGGTGTTTCAGAGAAATTATGACTATACTCCTAATTTTTTGACTAAGGGAACTCCCCTAAAGAAACAAAGGAGGAATGTGGATAGATCTGAGGGCCATTAGTTTAAAGCATGCTAATTACTTATTTTTAAAAATACTATATATATATATGTACATATATATACTTTATTTTATTTTATCATTTATTTTTTAAATGTGAGTTCCAAATTCTCTCCCTCTCTCTAGACTTTCCTCAACATCGAGTTGATAAACAATATGATATCAATTATATATGTGAAGTCATGTAAAATAGAATTCCATATAATAGACAAATAAAACATGCCAATTATTTAGCACAGTGTGAGCATTAGCTGTATAACAGATTCTTAATCACCTTTAGTCTTTCTGGCAATGGAGGAAAAATTTTAATATTGGTTTTACTTAGAGGAGGGTATCATATCTGTAACAACTGAAATCATCTTCAAGCCTTTACAATGTGCCAAGCAATGTGCTAGGTGCTGAGGATTAAAAAAAAAAAGGCAAAAATAGTCCCATCCCTGTACTCAAGGAGTTCTCCATCTAAAGGAGACGACAATAAGACAACTACTTATGAACAAGATGTATACAAGATAAGTGGGAGATAACAATAGGGAGAAGACAATAGCATTAAAGGGGACCAGGAGAGAAGACTTGCAAAAAATGGGATTAACATGGAATCTTCTTACTTCTTGGGCAGTGGATAAAGTGCTGGACCTGGAGTCAGGAAGGCTTATCTTCCTGTGTTCAAATTTGGGTCTCAGATATTTTCTAGTTGTATGACCCTGGGCAAGTCATTTACCCCTGTTTGCTTCAGTTTCCTCATCTGTAAAATGAACTGGAGAAGGAAATGAAAAACTAGTCCAGAAAGCAGACATGACTGAACAACAAGAAATTTCTTCTTATTCTTCCCCTTCCCTCCTCCTTCCTGCCTCTCCATCTCTTGGATTTCTCCAAGTCTAACACCTCTTCTATAAGAAGCCTTTCTAGTTCTCTTTAATCTTATTGCCTTCCCTTCTGAGATTATCTCCAATTTATTCTGTCTATGTCTTGTCTGTAAGTAATTGTTCACACTTTGTCTCTCCCATGAGTTCCTTCAGAAAAGGGGCAGGTTTTTTCTTTGTAACCCCAAGTACTTAGCACAGTGCCTAGAGCATCATTCATTGTTCAGTTGTTTTTCATTTGTATCCGACTCTTCATGACCCCATTTGGGGTTTTCTTGGTGAAGATACTAGAATGGTTTGCCATTTCCTTCTCCAACTCATTTTACAGATAAGGAAACTGAGGTAACCAGAAGTATATGACTTGTCCAGGGTCACACCATTGGTGTCTGAGGCTGGATTAGCCTTCAGAATCTTTGCAGCTGGTTTAAAAACTTCAGTATCATCGGTAGGGGACAAGTTGGAGCTATTGGAAAATGCAATTAACCTATTAACTGGATCTGTTTCCTGAGTGCATGGTAACTGTTCTCTTGTTTCGTGATGTAAAAAATCCTGGAGATTTGAGAAAAAAGGCCATGGAAGATAGCATCATTGACGTGCAACAGTAGTGGTGGATCCATTCCAGTTACTTGTGGCAGCAAACAAAGCCGTCCACTTCCACAAGTTTGGGAAAATGAAGACAAGAACTCTGTACAACGAAATAATTTTCACCCTCTCCCCCAACAACAGCATCTCAGAGGCATTGAGGAAATTTGGCATCTCGGACAACAACACCTCCGTTTTAATCGTGTACATGGAAGAAGGAGAAAAGCGAATGAATCTGGAAGACCTGGTATCTCAGGTGGATGCTCACCAGGTCTCCTTTGACAAGCTTCCAGAAATAACAGACATGATCAGACTAAAATAGACAAGCAAACTGACTCCCAAAGAAGACAAGACTGGGACGTAACTAGAAAGTATCATTTGCAGAATGTCAACTACAGATGTTTTGTGAAGTTAAAAAAAGAAGAAATGTTTTTCTGGCATTATTTTAATGATAATATTTTTGTAGTTTTATTCTTGGAAGTCCCAATGTGTGAATTCTTCAGTAAAGTCCTCTCCTGACAGTCAAAAAAAAAAAAAAAAGAACTCCAGTACCGGGGGAATGACCTTGCAGGAGCATATAACAGGTTCAGTGCTGGACCTCCCAAGTATCTGACACCATTGCAAACTTCTGCTTCCAGCTGGGGCCACCTTATTTCTGTATAGTTGGAAAATCTTGAACTTTTGAATGACGTTCCCCAGAGTTCCTTCTGTATCTCCCAGCATCCCTTTTCCTGTGCCCATCCACATTTGCGTGGTCCCTTTATTGTTAAATAAGTTCTGTATCTCCTCCCTCTTTCTCTCTTCTCCCGTAACCAGGCTGGGTTTTAAGTAGTTACTTTAGTTATTATTAATATTAGTAATTATTAATAATTATTTAACATAAATTGTTAATAAAACTTTATAAAATATAGTAATTGTATATTAATTTTAATCTTTACATTTCTCTATTACAAGATGCTGGGTTTTCCTTCTGGAAGCTTCCAAGAAAGACTGTGCTGCCTGTGGATCCCCCCAAAGGTCTTGGGTGTGAAAAAAAAGTTCCTTTCCTTGTTATATATATATATTTATATTTTTAATTCATTTTTTAAAAAAGGGTTTTAAAAAAACCCTTACCTTCCATCTTGGAATCAATATTGTGTATTAGTTACAAGGCAGAAGATGCTGCCTGTGGATCCCCCCCAAAGGTCTTGGGTGTGAAAAAAAAGTTCCTTTCCTTGATATATATATATATATATATATATATATATATATATATATATATATATATATATATATTTTAATTCATTTTTTAAAAAAACCCTTACCTTCCATCTTGGAATCAATACTATGTATTAGTTACAAGGCGAAGAGTGGTAAGGGCTAGACAATGGGGGTTAAGTGACTTGTCCAGGGTCACAAAGCTAGGAAGTTTCTGAGGCCAGATTTGAACCCAGGACCTCCCATCTCTAGACCTGACTCTCAATCCACTGAGTCACTCAGCTGCCCCTCCTTGTTCTATTTTAGCTTGAACCAAAGAATTAGAAAATCTTTGGTCTGAGCTTCCTCTGAAAATTCAAAAAGAACACCATCATCAATTTCTTTTCCCTATCTGCATTATCATCCTATATTGCTGATTCTGTAGGTCTGTTCCCAGCCTTGAAATTCTAAGAATCCATCCCTTTTAATTGGAGCAGGGACTCTCCCAAACTTCAGTAATTTCAGGTGTCTTAAAAGCCTTCGGGCAAGACTAACCAAGACTTTTGGGTAGAGCTTCCAAGTTAACATGCTTACAGAGTAGTGTGGGTGGCACAGGGGCAGCTGGGTGGCACAGTGGATAGAGCACCCAGCCTGGAATCAGGAAGATAGAAGTTAAAATCTGGCCTCAGACCCTTGCTTGCTGGGTGACCCTTGACAAGTCACTTCACCCTGTTTGTCTCAGTTTCCTCCTCTGTAAAATGAACTGAAAACAAAATGGCAAGCTAGTTCCGTATTTTTGCCAAGACAATTCTTAATTTGGGTCATGAAAAGTAGGCATCGAGGGTTGGACGCCTGCTCTGTTCCTCATTTCCATCCACTCTGCCGCTGCCAGTTTCATTCTTTCATCCCGTGAGAAAATCCTTCCAGTACCGTCCTCTCCTATTGTCTTATTGTGGTGTCATGGTGACCCTGAAATTATGCCAGGGGAGAGCAGGTTTTGCCAGATCCTCACAAGCTCCAAAGACTTTGCGCAAGTCCCTCGCAAGTGCCGACTGCTTAGTCAAGTTCAGGATGGCACACTACAAGTTTAAGTAGCCTTGGGGCCAAGCTGGGCATGGTGGGCTTCAGAGGGGAATACCTACATGTATTAGATCACAGAGGTTTTAAGTACTGAACTCTCTCTCCAAGGGAATTGTCTGACTGGTTTAGACCTTCATGCCCTCCTCTGAGGTGTAAAGAGAGTTGTACTTGGGAAGCCCTGGGTTCAAATACTTTTACTGCCACTTGCTAGTTTTGTGACCATGGTCAAAGACAAGTATCCATTCTGATTCTCAATATTCCCATCTGTAAAATGGGGATAAATAATATAAACAGGGGTAAATAAAATAGAAATAATGTTATTAATAGCTCACATTTATAGAGTCCCTTTAGATTTGCCAAGTGCTTTACATACATTAATCTTATTAGGATCTCATGACAACCTTGTGAGGTAGGCGCTATTATTATCCTCTTTTTATAGATAATGGAAATAGAGAAATTTATTTTAATTAATTAATTCATTCATTCATTTATTCATTCATTTATGTATTTTGGAAATAGAGAAATTTATAAATAACAAGGACATAAGAAGGGACCACCTACTTTCTTTAATAAACTCAAGTCATGTGGCCCAGATGGACTACCTCTTTGGTATTGATCAAATGGGATAATATTTATAAAGTGCTTAGTATGGGTACATAGTAGGTGTTTAATAAATGATTGTTTATTTCCCTTCCCTTTCTCCAGTGTAATGAGAATTTTTTACACCAGGACTCCATTTCCCAGAATTCCACTTTCATCCTCCTGATATGTCCTTTCCAGATAAGTTTCTGTAACTCCGCCCCCTCCATGCGCTTCTCCTGCTATTGAGGTGGGGAAAACTCTTTACTCAGGTTCTTTCTATTTCCTCTACTTCAAGTGATTATTAATAAATCTTATAAAATATAATACTTGGAGTTATTGGATGTTAGTTTTAATTTTACATTTCCCAAATGAAAGACTGGTAAGACAAACGGCTGAGACATTATCAAAGATTTTGGAGGATGGGAGAAGCACCACAGACAAAAAAAAGGGCAGATATTCTAATTTTCCATAAAAGGCAAAGTGAAAACTGGAGAAAGAAATGGCAAATCACTCCGGTATGCTTGCCAAGAAAATCCCAAATGGGGTCACAAAGGGTCTGACATGACTAAAATGACAGAACAACAAGAAAATGGTAGCTGCAAACCACTATTTAGTAAACTCAATCTTCATTCCTGACTTAATTTTAGAGATGTTAAACAAATATTTATAAAATTGCATTGGAAACGATGATCACAAGAAGTCAGCATGATTTCATTAAAAACAAATCATGTGGGGCAGCTAGGTGGCTCAGGGGATAGAGAGCCAAGTCTATAGAGAAGAGGTCCTGGGTTCAAATCTGACCCCAGACACTTCCTTGCTGTGTGACCCTGGGCAAGTCATTTAATCCTAATTACCTAATTGTTACAACTCTTCTGCCTTGGAACCAATATTTAGTATTGATTCTAAAATGGAAGGTAAGAGTTTAAAATATAATTTTTTAAAATAATAATTGGATAAACCTATCAAATTGATTACCCTTTTAAGGAGTAGAAGAGGGGAGAGAGAATTTGAAAATAAAAATTTTAGAAAATTAGTGTTAAAATTTTTTTTATATGTAATTGAGAAAAAATAAAATACATTCAAACAGTTGGGTAACCCTCCCAATTTATTTCTATGATATGAATATAATCTTGATTCCTAAATTAGAGAAAGAAAAAGCAGAAAAAAATTATATACCAATATCCTCAATAAATACTGACACAATATTATCAAGCAGATTATAACAATATGTAAGAAAAAGTTTGAAGATTGATTAGTTTGGGTTTATGCCATGAATAGAATTGAACACATAAAGAAGACTATTAATACAGCAAGCCATGCTAGTAACAGAAATTAAAAAAAAAACAAACTATTTTATCAATAGATGCTGAAAAGACTTTGGACAAAATCCAACCCTCATTTCCATTTAAAAAAAAACTCTAGAAATCATAGGAATAAGTAGATATTTTCTTAACATAGTAAATAACATTTAGCTAAATCCAAGAGTAACCATCATAAGTAAAGTTAGAATGCCCATTATCAACATTACTAGTTAATCTAATATTAGAAGTACTAGTTATAACAATGACAACATTTAAAAAATGAGAGAACATAGACATAGAAACAAAATTACAATATTTTTTGCTGATGATATAGTGGTGTACTTAAAGAAGCCTAAAGAATCAACTAAAAACTAACTCAATAACTTCAACAAAGTTTCAGATATAAATCTATATATTATCATCAGAATTCCTATATATCACCAACAAAATCCAGCAGATAGATCTAGAAAGAGAAATTCCATTGAAAATAATTTTAGAAATTATAAAACATTTGGGAGTATATCTCTCATGTTTTTCAGGAAACCTGTTCTAATAGATTTATTTGCAAAAAATGTAAATAATTGTAGAAAAATCAATTGCTTATGGATAAGTTATGCTAACATAAGAAAAATGAAAATAATGATGACATTAATTTATTCAGTGCTGTACCAATCAAAGAAATTTCATAGATCTAGGAAAAATAATAATGGAGTTTGTGAAAAAGAATAAAAGGCCCCAAATCTCAAGGAGAATTATTAAAAATATGTAGGAAGGGGCTTTATCATTACCAGATCTCAAACAATACTGTGAAGTAGCACTTTTAAAACAATTTCATACTGATTTTTAAACATAAAGGAGCAAATAGTGGCACAGTGTTCAGTAAACCCAGAGATTCCAGTTCCTAGGCTGAAAGGACTCCCTGTTTGCCAAAAATTTCTGAGAAAACTGGAAAGTAGTATGACTGAAAATAGATTTAGACCAACATCTCACATCATTCACCAAGATAAGCTCTAAATAGATACATGACCTAGATATAAAAGGTCATGTCATAAAGAGATGAGAGGAGCAAGGAAGGAATTACTTTTTATGTTATGAATAGAAGGATGAGAGAGTATCACACAAGATAAAATGGACAATTTTGATTATGTAAAATTTTAAAGTTTGGTAATGAGTAGAAGAAAACCAGATAAATGGGGAAAAAATCTTTGCAACAAATTTCTCTAATGAAAGTGTCATATCCAAGATATATAATATAAGGTACTTCATTCACATTTTTAAGAGTAAGAGCCATTCCCCATTAGATAAATGGTTGAAGGATATTAATGGGAAGTTTTTAAAGAAAGAAATCTAAGTTATCCACTGAGGTGGAATAATATAAAGTATGCATAGTTGTGAAAGGGTTCTTTCAAGAGTATGTTCTATGTGTAACTCTTGGAATTTACAATACACGTGGGGAGTCAGAACACTGAATTTTGAATTAGAAATCTGATTTTGAATCCCAACTCTGTGACTTGATAATTGTGCTCTTTCAAGGAGGTCATGACTAAGTCCCAAAACTTATGTAAAATGAGAGGATCAGAATATATGATCTTTCAGCGCTAAATCTGTATTTTCATCTTCTAAGAAGAACAAATAAACAATTACTTTCATTTATGATGTATTCATTTTAAATTAAACAATATCCTTTACTTAAAAAAAGAAATCTAAGTTGTCAATAACCATATGAAAAAAATGCTCTAAATGACTAATAATTAGAGAAATGAAAATTAAAGCAATTTGGAGGGTTTCACTTTTACCTATCAGTGGCAAAGATGACAAAAGAAAGAATAAATGGTAGGGTTGTCAGAAAATGTGAATTGGTCTAGCCATTCTGTAAAGCCTCCATAGTCACTGAACTTTACATACTCTTTAATCCAGCTATACCTCTGCTAAGTCTATACCCCAAAGAACTAAAAGAAAGAGGAAAGAGATCTATATGTACTAAACTATTTATATTAGCTCATTTCATGGAAGCCCAAACTGGAAATTGCAAAGATGTGCTCCAATTGGGTAACAGCTATTATTATGATTGTGCCTTCATTTTTTTTAAAAGGACCAATGACACCATAGGGTGATCTCTTCATTTGTGCATGAATTGGACTTAAGAGAGGCAGAGTTGAATAAAATCTTGGGCATCATGGTCTCTCCCAGAATTATCTAAGTCCAGAGGGAAAACAAAAGTCAGAACAACTAGTGATGGCCTAGGATGGCATTTTCGATGTCTGACCAAGCTCTAAGTGCTTTATATGCTCCCTAGTGCTGGAATAAATTGTTCTCATCTGCCCATTCTGCCAGAACACCCTGTAATGGCATCTGGATAATAGTCTAATGTATTATGGAGTATTTATGCAATAGAATATTTTTATGTCACAAAAACGATGGACCATTTCAGAGGAAGACCCTTATAAACTCATGCAGAGTGAAGTAAATAGAACTAGAACAATTTATAACTTATAGAAAAAAGGTGAATTAAAAGAATCTTGAATTTTCATTTCATCCCTTAAAAATTGGTAAAAGTTGACAACACAGGGACACTGAATATTGGTGCTGTGGGCAGACAAGTATATTGTCGGTGAGGTTGGGAATTAGCATAACCATTTGGGAAATCTGTTTGAAATTATGCCATAAAAATGACTCAACCGTTGTGGAAAGGAAACAAGACTGACAGTCGGCGGGGGTATCTCTCTCCTTTGCTTCACTGAGCAATATTCCCTCTCTCCCCTCAACTCCTCCATACCCTGCTACAAACCTTCCGTTATCCCCCGTTTTTCCAATCCCCCCAACTTCCTCAAAAAATATTACACAGTCAATATATCCCTTGGAAATCTAATCCTCTTTGAGCTCATAGCCCAAAGGGATCAAAGTCAGTAACAACATGGTAGATGCCCACCAAGTGGGAGATCAGATATCTTGAGCCAAGCACATTGCAGTATAGGAATAAAGGGGGATATTGTACAGTAAGAAATGACCAAAAGGAATGGAGAGAAACATGGGAAAGCTTGAATGAACTGATATAAAATGAATTGAGTAGACCTGAAAGAAGACAATAATTATTGTCAAGTTAAAAAAAATCATGGAAAAGAAGTCACACTCGGGGCAATTGAAAGACCAGTAAGGGGCCCAGAGAACAGATAATGAAACATATTCTCAGTGGGCTCACCCCACATTGCCAGGGATCTTGTTAGGTAAGATTTCTGCTCAACTAATAAAAATGAAAAGGATGAATTCACAACCAAATGAAGAGGAAATTAAAGCAATTATTCAGAGTTATTTTGCCCAATTATATCCCAATGAATCTGACAATCTAAGCAACATAGATGAATATTTTAAAAATATAAACTGTCCAGATTAACAGAAAAAAGAGTACTTAAACCCGATTCAGAAAAAGAAATTGAAAGAGGCATCAATTAATTTCCTAAGAAAAAGGAAGTAAATTCTACCTAACATTTAAAGAACAATTGATTCCAATACTACATAAAGTATTTGGAAAAATAGTTAAAGAAAGAATTCTACCAAATTCTTTTAGGACACAAATATGATACCAATAACTAAACCAGGAAGAGAAAAACAGAGAATGAAAACTATAAACCAGTCTTCCTAATGAATAAAATACTAGGAAGGAGATTACAAAAATATATCACCAAGAACATATACTATGGCCTTTTTTTTTTAACTTTGACCTGGTTTTATACCAGGAAGGTAGAGATGGTTTAATAATAGAAAAGCTATCAGCATAATTGTTTGACTAATAGTTTGACTAATAATAATTGACTGACTTTATTACAAGGAAAGGACTTACAAGGACTTTATTACAAGGAAAGATCCAATTGTTGGGGGTGGGGGTGGGGGTGGGGAAGAAGCTGTTTCTAGAAACGACTGTAATCAATAAAGCTTATTTAAAAAAAAAACTTGTGATCTCAGACATGGCTTCTGAGAATGATAGCTCATGCTTATATATCACGTTAAGGTTTGCAAAATGCTTTATCTGGGTTGCTTTATTTGATCCTCAACACAACCTTGTGAAGAAGGTTATAAAATTGTCCTAATTTTACAGATGAGGAAACTGAGACCCAGAGAGGGTAATTTGCTCTGAGAATCCTAGCTGGTAAATATCTGAGGCTAGATTTCAACTCAGAATTGCCTAAGTCCAAATCCAATGCTCTATCCTCTGAGTCACCTTGTCCTGCCATTTTCTGCCCTAATTGGACCACATGAATAATATTGTGTTCTTGTGGTTAGTTCTGGGCCCTGTGGTTTGGGAAAAACATTGAAGAGTGGGACAAATTCTGGAGAAGGTGTGGAAAGGAAACTAGAAATAAGTTCTGAACTTTCTGCCACTGTGTTGGAACAAACAACAGTGGGAATATCAAGAGAGAAGAAAATTTTAAGACTGACAGTTGGTGGGGGAAGGAGAAACTGGGAGTGGCAGTTGGGTCTTGTGATTAGCACTTCCTTCCTGCTGGTTTTACTTCCTTCCTGGGGTTGGAGGTGGGAGGAGCTGGTTTAGCCCAGTCAGGAGTGGAGTGACTCTACTTGGTTCAGCCTGAAGATTCAGGCCCAACCAGCTTTGAAGATTAGAACTTTCCTTGGTTGTTTGCTGTCTGCTGCTAAGATTCTGCATTTGACAAAGCTAGGACAGATATAGAGTAGACAGGAGTGGGAGAAACCCTCCACCAGCCTGTGAGGCCTGGCCTCAGCTCTGAAGCTGAGAAAAAACTCCAACCTTATTTAGGGACATCCCTTGCCCCTCTTTACTGATACCTCTCCAATCCAAACTGGTTATTAAACTTTATCTTATTTGAATTCAGTCAGATAAATGGACTATCTTTTCTGGGGCATAGAGGGAGCTAAACATCAGTTCAGTCATTCAAAGACAAATAGTCCTTATTGGACCCCTGCTGCTTCCTCTCAGCAGGGGGCATCGCTCTCCTTTGCATCATTGAACAATATTCCCTCTCTCCCATCAACTCCTCCATACCCTGCTACAAACCTTTCTTATTCCCTGTTCTTTCACTCCTTCCATCTTTTCCCAATAAATATTAGAAAAGGCAACTAGAATAAGTCATTGTTGGTCAGTCATTTTTTTAGTCCATTTGGGTTTTCTTGTTGGAGATATTGGAGGTTTGCTATTTCCTTTTCCAGCTCATTTTATAGATGAAGAAATGGAAGCAAATAGGGTGAAATGATTTGCTCAGGATCACCCAGCTAGTAAGTGTCTGAGGCCAGATTTGAACTTGGGAAGATAAGTCCTCCTGACACCATTCTATCCAGAGCCATCTAGCTGCTCAAGAGTCTCAAGATCATCTGGAAAAAAAATATGGATGTTGAGTTTGCTTGAAGGAAATAGGACTTGTAAGGAACATGATGGTGGTCTTCAAGAAACTGAAAGGATGTCTTTTTTATGAATAGTTGCAAAATAATCACCAGTGTAATATAAAAACAACAGGCAATAATTATTGATGAAGTAAAAAATGAAACAAATCTCCCAGCTCTCAAGTATACATTCCACCAACATTGAAAGAATTCAGAACTCTAATCAATGCAGTAACTAATCATGCCTCTGAGGATAATGAATAAATTATGACTTCCACCCAAGGTTTGTTGAGAAATGTTGAAGAACTAGCCTTTACACATACACACAATACACCCAACACATTAAAATTTTAAAGTTTAATCTGCATTATTAACATTTTCCCCACCACTTTATGAAGCTTAGACAATCAACAAACAATAAATTAAGCCCTAATTTGTGACATTTGCCAATTTCCATGGTGTAAATGCTCACAATGAAAATATAACAATCCATTCTTTCATGGTGGTTCCAGCACACACTCTGCTTCAGAAGTATATTGGACTCCAAGGTCCAGAATGAAATTGTCAGACCAGGGCAATTTGCTCACTTGTTTCATTGAACTGTGATTTGTTACAAGCAATGTTCTCTTGATAGTCATTGGAAAGTAATAATAATGAAGAGAATAAATGCTATTAAAATATATAGTAAATGATATATATTGTATATTCTAATGTATAACACATATATCATAAATAACAATAAATTACATTAAATATATAACATTTATTATATAATATAAAGTATAATACACATAATATTTTCTAAATAATATATAAAAATAATAATAAATAAATGCCATTAAAATAAAAAAGAGAAAGGCTGCAATGTAGGAAAATGTTTTGCATGATCACAGCAGTATAACTTAGATCGAATTACGTTCTGTCTTAGAGAGTGGGGAGGGAAGGTAAGGACAGAATTTGAAACTCAAAATTTTAGAAAATGAAAGCTAACAATTATTTTTATGTATAATTTACATGCAAATAAGATATTATAATTTTTAAAAGAAAGTTTGCATTAGAGAAGAGAGATAGGTTGCTTTGACTTGATCCAAGTTGCAAAGGGGAAAATTTCTCAAATACTCACAGAATCATAAATCCAGAATTAAATGGAACCCTAGAAGAAGGCATCTAGGCCAATTCCTTTATTTTAAAGGGGAGAGAACTGAGACCCAAAAAGGTTGTTTGACTTGTCCATTACACATACGAAGCATCTGAGATAGGATTCTGGGGAGGTAAATGGCAATAAGAGTGCTGGTCATGAAATCAGGAGGCCCTGAGTTAAAATCCAGCCTCAGACACCAAGACCCTGGGCATGTCCCTTAACCCTGTTTGCCTCAGTTTCCTCATATGTAAAATGAGCTAGAAAAGGAAATGGCAAACCCCTCCAGTATCTTTGCCAGAAACAATCCCAAATGGGATCACAAAGAGTTGGACATGACTGAAACAAGGAACAAAAACAAGCAGTTGTTGGATTTCTATCCATTGGCTCCATAGATCTTTGATCTCATCCATGTGAATATTCCCTTCTGTGACACAGATTGCAAACCCAGTCATGCCTTTTCATCCTGGGCAACTCTTTCACTGGCTTTCATCCCAACCCATGGAAGGAAAATTTTCTAGAGGTTTAATTTATTATACATTGCAAAGGAAAAGTCAGTTGAACCAAAATCAAGATTTTCTCTTTTACATGTTCTATTTTATATAAGGAAAGGTTCGTTTTATTTGGTGTTTGTTAACTTTTGAATTAAAAAAATGTTTTAAAATGTATATATATTTGAAAATATATACTCTATATAATATAGTATAATATAACATATAAAATATATAATGTATTATAATATATAAAATATATAATATATTATGATATAATATATAAATATGTAATATATTATGATATAATATATAAAATATGTAATGTATTATAATAGATAAATATGTAATGTATTATAATATGATATATAAGATATGTAATTTATTATAATATATGTAATATAATATGTAAATATTATATATATATATATACACATATTTCCCCCCCCTTGGAAAAGAGTAACTTCCTTTCAATGAGAGCTGTCTAAAAGTAGAATGGGTTGCCCTGGGAAATAATGTGTTCTTGTCACCAGAAGGCTTCAAGGAAAGGCTGGTTGCCCATTTTTCAGATATATTACAGCAGAGATTCTTTTAATGCTATTGATGGGTCTAAGTGGTCTTTTCCAACTCTGAAATTCTATGACACCTGCAGGAACACACCTCAGGCTTGTTTTGAGGATCTAAGGAGAGATTTATGCATATGGGGTGTCTACACACCTCAAGGTGCCATCTGGGTGTCATTAGCGCCCCTCCTTGTCATGCTTCACTGAGGCAGAGTGGAGGCTTGTGTACATATTCTGTCCCAGATGGCAAAGTCTTGGTGTGGTGTGATTACTGAAAATGGAGGAGGCCTTGGAGGCCTTCTTCCCCAGGGTACTGCTCAAGACCATGCAGCCTTATGTAGGCATTGTTGATGGCGCTTGTTATCCACAGCCAGAAATAAAAAAAGCATGGGGTGGAGGAATTCTCCTGAGTCCTCCCTTCGATGTTCCCCCTGGTTCCCCAACCCCATCCTCCTGATCAGAGAATATAAACAGCCTCATTAGCCACCGCGTAATGCTTTGGGTCCAGGTATACGGTGCCTTTCTTGCACAAGGAGTCCCCAAAGCCCCTTTGCTTTTCTCTGAGACATCGATGATGGACCTGCTACGGTCGCCCAGAGCACTTGTCTGGTGTATCTGGAGAATTCATAAGTTTGTTGTCCCTTGATGTGGTTCCTGTGGATACCAGCCAAGTTTCCCTGGAGGGGTCAGATCTTCTGCATTTGGGAAGAAAACAATATAATCTCTTGCTTTAAATCATTCTCCCTCATTTCCTCTTTTCACTGTCAAGACGGCTAGTAGAGAGGGCATTGGTTCTTATAGGTGGACCCCATGGAATTGTCCAATGGAATTGCATTTGGTTTTACTGGGATTCTGAGAATGTCTTTGGGCTAAGTTGAAATTTCATTATAACAATCCTTGGGTAAAAAAAAAAATCTGACCTGTTTTCTTCTAGGAAAACCTCAACTTCTCAGCATAGAAGTTAAAGCCCTCCATAATTTGGCTCCTGGCTCCCTTTTTGATCTTCTTTCATTTTATTCTCCCATCATACAATCTGCTTTAGGCAAGCTGGATGACTAGCTGACCCCCGAACTCATCCTGTACATTCTATTTTCTGTACATTCATTGTTTTTCTTTTTCAATGTTCAAAAAAACATGCATGTTTTCCTCCCTACCCCAGAAAATTTTAAAGAAATTTAATTTAATTTATTTAAAATTTAATTTAAAAGAAATGAAATTTAATTTAAAAAATTTAAATTTAATTAAATTTAAAAGAAATTTTAAATTGAAAAGAAAAACAGAACCCTTTGTAACAAACATGCCCCAAGTCAAACAGAACAAATTCCTACAATGGCTACGTCCAAAAGTATCTATTTGTCCTTTGAGTCCATCATCTTCTTCTTGGGATCTTCAGTGGTCCTTTGGAATCATGGTAGGTATGAAATAAAAATCCTTCCTAGGGGGCACCTGGGTGGCTCAGTGGATTGAGAGCCAGGCCTGGAGACAGGAAGTCCTGGGTCCAAATCTGGCCTTAGACACTTCCTAGCTATGTGACCCTGGACAAGTCACTTGACCCCTATTGCCTAGCCCTGGACACTCTTCTGCTTTAGAACCAATACATAGTATTAATTCCAAGATGGAAAGTAAGGGTTAAAAAAAAAATCCTTCCTAAATGGATGGGAGATGATAACCACCCACTTAGGGACCTCTTCAGGGCCAATAAAGCATAAAACCCCTTGGGCTCTAGAAACAAAGTTTATTTTTTATAATAGGAGTAAAGGGGAAATGCTAAGTAGGTCCCTAAAACTATAGATCTAACCTCAACCCAACCTCTCTCACCTCACGGTGAATTATTTCTTCTTGAGAATTCGCTCAAGCTACTCTAAACTCCTTACCTTTAACTAAGACCCAGAAAACCTGGCTATCTGACTATCCTACTATACTAATTAGTATGGATTATCAAAAAGATAATGAGGAAGGACTCAGATATTAACCCTTATCTAAAGTCTGGGGTTGTTCCTAGGTACACCCAGAGTCCCAGAAGGCCAAACTCTGGGGTTTACCATCACTAAGTGGATTTCTGACACATGGATCTCAGGCAGATGGTCTCTGTACTTCAGGGAAAAAGCAGTCCACTCCAAGGCAAACTCTCAAACACAGGAGTCACTAACCTTTCCACAAGATTAGGATTTCTAAGGGAAAATTGCCAGAGCAAAGATCTACCTTCCAGCTCAGTCAGCCAGATCCAGAGAGAGAGTGACAGTTAAAAAACAGTCAAAACATCCAAGATCCCCTACACCAAGATAAATTCAAAATGGGTGAGTGACTTAAACATAAAGAAGGAAACCATAAGTAAATTGGGTAAACACAGAATAGTATACATGTCAGACCTTTGGGAGGGGAAAGGCTTTAAAACCAAGCAAGATATAGAAAGAATCACAAAATGTAAAATAAATAATTTTGACTATATCAAACTAAAAAGCTTTTGTACAAACAAAACCAATATAACTAAAATCAGAAGGGAAACAACAAATTGGGAAAAAATCTTCATAGAAACCTCTGACAAAGGTTTAATTACTCATATTTATAATGAGCTAAATCAATTGTACAAAAAATCAAGCCATTCTCCAATTGATAAATGGGCAAGGGAAATGGATAGGCAGTTCTCAGATAAAGAAATCAAAACTATTAACAAGCACATGAAGAAGTGTTCTACATCTCTTATAATCAGAGAGATGCAAATCAAAACAACTCTGAGGTATCACCTCACACCTAGCAGATTGGCGAACATAACAGCAAAGGAAAGTAATGAATGCTGGAGGGGATGTGGCAAAGTAGGGACATTAATTCATTGCTGGTGGAGTTGTGAACTGATCCAACCATTCTGGAGGGCAATTTGGAACTATGCCCAAAGGGCGACAAAAGAATATCTACCCTTTGACCCAGCCATAGCACTGCTGGGTCTGTACCCCAAAGAGATAATGGACACAAAGACTTGTACAAAAATATTCATAGCTGCACTCTTTGTGGTGGCCCAAAACTGGAAAACGAGGGGATGCCCATCAATTGGGGAATGGCTGAACAAACTGTGGTATATGTTGGTGATGGAATACTATTGTGCTCAAAGGAATAATAAAGTGGAGAAGTTCCATGGAGACTGGAACAACCTCCAGGAAGTGATGCAGAGCGAGAGGAGCAGAACCAGGAGAACATTGTACACAGAGACTAATACACTGTGGTATAATCGAACGTAATGGACTTCTCCATTAGTGGCGGTGTAATGTCCCTGAACAACTTTCAGGGATCCAGGAGAAAAAAAAACACCATTCATAAGCAAAGGATAAACTATGGGAGTGGTAACACCGAGAAAAAGCAACTGCCTGAATACAGAGGTTGAGGGGACATGACAGAGGATAGACTTTAAATGAACACTCTAATGCAAATACTATCAACAAAGCAATGGGTTCAAATCAAGAAAACATCTAATGCCCAGTGGACTTACGCGTCGGCTATGGGGGGTGGGGGGGAGGAAAAGAAAATGATCTATGTCTTTAACGAATAATGCTTGGAAATGATCAAATAAAATATATCAAAAAAAAAAAAAAGAAAAAAAACATCCAAGATCCTTTTCTTCTGGTCAGAATCTTCTCCCAGAGCTTGTATTCAAATTCTCCTCTTTTCTCTGAAAGCTAATCCATGAAATTTACTCTATCCCTTTTTTACTTCCTATAGGTGAGTGCACTGATCCAATATCTTAAGTCTCCAAAGTTTTTTTTGTCTTGACAGTAGTCTGGTTCTGTTCCTATCCCTTAGCTTCAATGAACACACATCTTTCCAGGTTTCTCTGAAATGGCTCCTTTCCTGGTTTCTCAAGTCACAATGCTAGTCTATTACTTTCCTATACCATAATTTCCTTAGCCAATCCTCCATTAATGGGTACTCCCTTAGGTTCTAGTCCTTTAATCTCACAAAAAGGGCCACTATAAATGCTTTGTACATGTGGATCCCTTTCCTCTTTCTTTGATCTCTGTAGGTTTTATGGACCTCTCGGAGGTAATATTTGGCTGGAGAGTACAAATGGTTCCATGATTATAGAAGGGGAGATCCAAAGAGCTTTTCAGAATGGAGATACCAAGTTATAGCTCCACCAATTGCTCTTTACCAGAACTGTTTTCCCTGCAGCCCCTCTGATGTTTTCATTATTTTTGCTAATCCAGTGGGCACGAAGTAGAACCTCAAGATTGCATTAAATTTCATTTCTCTCATTATGAACAATTTAGGGTAATTTCCCTATATTATCTGTTAATTATTTGTCTATGTCCCTTTTAAAATGTCCAGTTCATGTCCTTCTGCTACCTATCTACTGCCCCTTGTACTTATAAAATGTTATCCATACCTTATATATCTTGGAAATGAGCCCTTTGAATATTTGTGCAAGCTGTTTCCCAAACTTAGAATCCACTCCTTGCCACATCTCTCAGAGAAATCCTCATTTTCCTTAGAAGCAACATGGTAGGCTGGGAAGGGCATGGATCTAAGCGGATGAGGTTTCAAATCCCACCTCTGGTTTTATTACCTGTGTAGTATCAAGCAAATCATTTAATTTCTTTAGGACTTGATTTCCTCACCTGTAAGGGAGAACAGTGGAAAACCTCCATGGTACCTTCTTGTTCTAAATTCTATAACCCTCTACCTATTTATGACCCTATTGTACTGATCTATCTTCGTACACATTGAATATTTGCTTTAAGGGCAGTTAGGTGGTACAATGGATTAAGTACTGTACCTGGAAGCAGAAAGATCTGAATTTAAATCTAGCCTTAGACACTTACTAGATATGGGAATCCTGGGTCAATAATTACATCTATCTGATTCCCTTTCCTTTAAAATGTGAATAAAAGCATTTACCTAGTTGTTGTGAGGTTCAAATGAGATAGTATCTATAAAGCACTTAGTACAGTGCCTACGGAGCAGAGTAGCTGCTAAATAAATGTCTGTTCCTTTCCCTTGTTCTTTTCTCTCTCTTGCTAAGCATTCATTGCCAGAAGTTCCCTCCCGCCATTGTCCAATTAGGTATCATGTCTCCATCTGGTGGCTGTCATTTGCCTTTTAAATTCCTCCCTGTAAAAAAAAAAAAAAGCTCATCTGAATATATTTCTCCTTAAGCTACATTTTGCCCTTCTGTATCATTCTAGACCTGGGAAACAGGATAGGAAAAGAGGGAAGTATAGGATCAGAACTGTGAGCAGATTTGGGTTATTGGACCCAAACAGCCAGAGAAAGAAAGTAATTCCTAGATGTCTAATTTCCTGTTCTAGTAAGAAGTGGCCAAGGCCAGTGGGGTAGCAGGGGCCAGTTAGACCAGGGCAGAGGGACCAGAATTTCAAATGAAGCCTGAGACACAGGGCACAGAGAAGAAAAAACGGACAAGAGCTACACTGGGTGAGAGGGAAGGAGAATTGTGGTGTGGTGGATATAGTGCCGAACTTGGAGTCAGGAATATCTCGGATGGAATCTTTTCTCAGATATTTATTAGCTGTGTGACTCAGGACAGGTCATTTTATGGGGTCTCTGGGCCTCAGTTTCTTTATCTATAAAAGGAATTGGGCTTGATGGTGTCTTGTGCCTATTTGTGCTCTATTTCTATGATCTCAAGAAACATCTTTTTTAAAGTTGTTTTGGTTAAAAAAAAATAAGACTGCTTTCTGTGGTCATTTTATGGTAGAATTCTCAACAGGTTCATTTCTGACTTGATTAAGGAGATGATAGTTGCCTCTCCAGCCTGTGCCTTATGGCATTAGGTGGCTACTTTTGGTCACCACTGAATGATCCCAAAGAAAGTCACAACCAATCCTGCTGACTGGGTCCACCACAAATATGTTAGCCAGAATCTACTGGCTTCCTCCCTTGTTTACTCACAGCCCTGACCACTTCTGTCAACATTCCCCACAGCAGCTGTTCTAAAACTTCACAAGTCACTCTTGTGACTACTTTGCCCCTCTCTCTCCACTGAGGACCCGGATTATTTTTCTAAAAATAAAGCCAAAAAAACCACCCTGTCATTTATTTTTCTGGATCCCTTCATGACGCCCTGTCTCCCCACTTTTCAATCTCTCCTTATCCACCAACTCCTTCCCTCCTGTCTACAAACATACCCAAGTATCCCCTATCTTTGACTTTAAAAAAACCTACGTTTCCTCGACTTTACTATGTCCTCCCACACTTTTCCTGTATCTCAAAGCCAAACTTCCAGAAATAGCTGGTCACATTCAAGTGCCTCCACTTTCTTCCCTTCCTCACAATTCCCAACCCCACACAAGCTAGCTTCAGAACTCACTCCATTGAAATTGTTTCCTCCAGTTATTTCTGTACGATTAAATTCAATGGTTTTTTCTCACTATTCCTCCTTCCTGATCTATCCCTGCTTCTGGATACTTTCCTCTCTCTTCATGATGCTGCTTAGTCAGAGTTCCAGCAGGCTTCTTCACACAGTCCCTCCTCTTTAATCATCTCCAGCCCACTGGAAATTTCCAACTCTATCCCTGGTTTTCTGAGCTTTGATAAATTAGCTCTTTTCATTAATCTTGCCAGGGCTCTGGCTTCCACATGTAACTTCTCAGGCTTTTCACCTTGCTCTTTCTTGCAAGAGTAATCTCCATAGTTTTCAGTTCCCCTTCAGGGACTGTCTTTCCCCATTAGAAGGTAAGATCCTTGAGGACAGGGACTGCCTTGCTGGGTTGGTATTTGTATTCCCAGCACTTAACAGGCCCATAATAAATTTTTTTCATCTTTTTTCTTTTCTTTTTCCTTTCCTTTCCCTTTATCTTCTCTTTTAAAAATAAATACTATTAGTTCCAAAGCAGAAGAACCTAATTGTGTAAAAGATAATTTTAGCGTTGTAACTTAAAATCTAAATTAATTGGTCACCAAGGAAAATCCCAAATAACAAAATACCCAAGTCAGTTGGAAATTATGGTGATTTTTAATTAATAGAGAGAAGGAAATAAGGAAAAGAGAGAGAGAGAGGAAAGAGTTAATTTAAACTGCTCCAGCTTAGGTTGAGCCAGGCAGGAGTCAAAGGCCTTGGTCAAAGGGGCCTCCCTGAGCCCAAGGGAAAGGGAAGTTAGTCTTACTATGAGACCGTCTCAAGGAAGCTGTCTGAGTGAGCTCCTCCAGGCTGAGTTCCAGGATCGAACTGGCGCCCAGGCTGCTCACATGATCATCCAGATCCAACTTTCCGGGGAAAGAGTTTTTAAGAGATTAAAAAATCCCAAATATATAAACCTTTCACCCTTGTGTCTCCACCTCTAAATTTTCACATCTGCCAATCACATAAAAGGCTTTCTCCAGGACTGCCCATACTTTTAGTTCTCATCTTCTTTGATTAGTTTATATCTTTTGAGCTACTTCACACTTCTTTGTTAAGTTCACCTTTTGTTAGTTACTTGACCTTTTTGTGATTAATTTAACCTTTATAGTTACTTAACACCTTTTTGCATTAAGGTCTAAAAACAGACTTAGCTTAAAGTTCTAGCTTCACTATAAGGTGAGAACTAATACCTTCATTGTTCAATCAGGAGATTACAACTTTATCTTCCCTTAAAGTATGTCTAAGTAGGGTGGAGTAATGTAAAGTACTACAAGACATTCCTGATTCTGTTAAAGAGAGTGTCTTCATTGTTACAATCAGGAGATAGCCAAATCAAATCTTCTAAAGTACTAAGTAGGGTGGACTAGTTTTAAAATTCACAGTTGGAAGTCTGAGGCCAGATTTGAACCCAAGAGTTCCTGTCTCTAGGCCTGGCTGCCTCTAAATACTTTATTTTTCATGGGTCTCTACCAGCCTATTCCACCAAACTTGGGCCTTTGGGACTGCAACTCACTAGTCCCATGAAAATCAACTTCAAAGTTCTTGAGTTTGAGGATGATTGTTTTCAAATCAGATGACTTTTGTGGATTCAATGATCCAGTCTATGCAAGTGACACCCTAATCTATTACATTCAGCCCTATCCTCCAGGTTTACATTATTAATTGCAATGGTGAACATCTCTAATTGGGTGTCCTGCTCAAATTTAATAAGTTCCAGACTGAACATTCCCATGCCTAAATCTGCCACTCCCTCAAATGAAATATTGTGGATGATATTAAAACCCAGCTCAAAACCTCAAGCATGGTTGACTTTCTCTGATATGCCACATCCAATCAGTTGCCAAATCTGGCAATTCTCCAGCCATATCTCTTGCATCTTCCCCATTTTCTTCATTCACAGTGCTAACAGCTTGGTCCAGATCCTCATTATTTCTTCACTATTGTAATAGTCTTCCCTGATTTTCAACCCATTATTTTCCCACAATAATCTTTTGAAGGTAAAGGTCTGATTCGCTTCCATACTCAACATGGGTCGCTACTGCCTCTGGGATAACAAACTCTTCAACTTCCACAGCCTTGATCTTTTCTCCATCTTTTTCTTCTGCATTTATACACGCTGGACATTTTAACCAAACACAATTATTTCACACTAAACCCGTTTGCTGAATTTGTCCTGCCACCTGCCATCTCTGGTCTGGAACATCTCCTCCTTCTCCCCACCTGCTGAAATCCTCCTTCTTGGCTTGGCAGCTATCATGAAAGCTTTCTTGATCCCCAGGTTAAAGTGTGTTCTCTTCTTCTCACGTTTCCTTGGAAGACTTTGAAAGCTGCTTCTGCTCCTCTTTTAGCCAATTTTTTATCATTCTTACCTATGTCCATGCTCCATGTCCTGTGGCAGAAAACAATCTCCTGGGCAGTAGGGACCATGTTGCTCTCATGTTTTTGTATTTGTAGAGAACTTTGTATATGGAAACTTGCATTTCTTTGTAACGGTGAACTTTGGGTTTAATAGGCAGGCCTCGAACATCCGGAGTACTGAAAACCCAAGTTTACATGTTCCCAAGAAGAAAAAAAACCCGTAAAATGGTCCCCCAATTTCTATCCCAATATCTCCAGCTGCCGCAGCCAATGGGCTCATGACAAGACTTTCCCGGAGTAACCCCTGGCTATCGACCACCACCTCTTTTTTTCCCCCTCTTAGAGAGTAAGAGAAAAATGTTTATGCTGGTTCTGAAAGACTGCTATGGCTGACCCATGCCCTCATTCAAGAGCTGATTACTCCTCACACATATATGAGTTCCCCAAGAACTGGAGAGTATGTGAAGAGTCCTGGATTTGCAATTGGAATTGGGTTTGAATTCTGAGCCTCAGCTTTATCAACTAAAAAATGGGGGGTTCAGGTCTAGATTATCACTAAGGTCCTTCCTCTCAGATCTCAATCTATACTTCTAAAAATAGTATGAGAGCTTTACAGTGCTTAGAGGGAAATGTGACTTTTAAAAAAAACCCTCACCTTCCATCTTAAGGCCACACAGCCAGGAAGTGTCTGAGGCCAAATTTGAACCCAGGACCTCATCTCCAGGACTAGCTTTCAATCTACTGAGCCACCCAGCTGCCTGTTCATATGACTCCTTTTTAAATAATTTATAAAAGGATGATATTGTGTCCTTATCTTGTCATTTACGGAATATAAGCTAACCATAAGAACGACTTCAATTTTTCACAACAAACCTTTTTATTCCAAATCCATTGAATGTCAATTGTTTCTGGCTCAGACTTGTAACTTTATAAGAAAATATCTAGTAGTCCTACTTCCTTCACCGATGCAGCAGTTTATTCCTGAAGTCTTGGACCCCCAGGGTACACTGAGAAGTGACTTGTGCTCCAGGGTATGTGAGAGGCAGAGCTGGAACGCAGGTCTGCCCGATGCCAAGCCCAGCTCGCCACATGCTGCCTCTTATCTGAGAAACACCCTTCAGAACGGAAGGGACACTGACATGAAGGATGTGATGTCATTACTAAAGTAGGCAGAGAAACCCATTTCAACAGATTCAAACATGACCACCAAAGGCAGTGAGAGATAGTCATCTTCCACAATGACCAACAGCAGCGTAATTCTTTGTGGCCCTGAAAACATTTGCCCCCAAAGCACTCATTACTAACCATCCCTTCAAACTAGTTAGTTGCAACATGTCATCTTTAGCTGCCAAAAATTCTAAGGAATAAAAGAAGTACTTAATAAAAAGGGAGAAAAGTATACGAACAGCATATTTATTAGAAAAATACTGGAAGTTAGGAATTCCTTCTCTGAGAGGTACAAGAGAATAGTGAAGTGCTGCAGGACACTATTCTTTCCTTTCTTTACACATTTTATTTGAAGTGGCAGAAAGCCAGGCTAGCCCAGCATCAACAGGCCAGGAAGCAGTCCAGAATTCCTTGGAAATAAAGTCAATACTCAATTTCGCCTCAGATGCCAAGTCATAACAGAACAGGCCTCAAGGCTAGATTCACACATAAGCTCCTGAAAACGACAGTTGAGGAAGGGCACTTCTGTGGCAGCCATTCAGGCTCATTCCTGGGGCCCCCCTGATTTCCTTCACCTCTTTTTCACAAATTTCTTTGTCGAAGCATTGGGGTTCAGCCGCCTTCTTCCGGCTCCCAGCGCACTGTCTTTGATGTGGAGGGTGGCTGCGCGGCTGTAGATATCGTTCTCCACAAAGGGAGACACCCCCGCTATGTAGTCAGGATCAAACACGTTGGTTTTCTGCCTGGCCTTTCGGGACAGCCGCTGCTGTGGGAATCGCTGGTCCTCGGTCAGGTGGGGATTGTTGGCGTGCTTCCCTCCTTTGGGAGCAGGAAGTGAATACTGCACACGAGAGGAGAGGAGAAGCCCGTTAGAGATCAGGGAACACGCGGAGGATCGGACGTTTCTGAAACACTCCTGCTGCCCCACCCAGGCTCTTCCTTGTTCTGAGATAATCTGAGTCGGTCAGAGCCAAAGGTGGACACGGCGAGTGAGCGACCATCTGAGGCTCTCCTTCTAGTCCATACGATATCTTGGACAACAAGAGAAAATGTACAACAGAGAACCTAAGCGTTTTCCATCTAGGGATACCCAGCTCCTTCGCGAGGCCCTTCTCTTCACGCACTCCGTCAGGGCACGTGGGGCTTCCCTGACTCGGTACCGGCCCCTGGCACAGACTTAATGCCGCCGCCCGTCCCTCCCGCCTGCGTGGTCTCACGTGATCCGCAGTCACGAGACCATGGTGGCCAAACAACTCCTGGCTGCCCAGCCCGCTTCTTTCTGTCTGTTCACTCAAGCCCAGTGATATCAGTAACCGAAGTGGTTAGCTCCTCATCCCCGCCACTCACCCGGAGGCCGCGGGCATTGAGCACCTTGGGGTTACGGGAGAAGTGCATGTGCAGGCTGCCGTCATTGTTGATCGACACGGCCATTTTTTTCAGCGTTCTATTTCCACAATGCGCACAGAAGACCCTGGCCATGTCGGAGGTGGTCCTAGAAGATACAGGAAGAAATGCTCGAGCCGTGGGCAGCAAAGCCACCCACCTGGTGACGGCAGTGAGGAAAAGTTTCTGAGCGGTGAGATTCACCCGATCCACCTGCCCGAGTCCTGCTCTTTACACAGCCTCAACACTAGCGGTCTAGTTAGGCGTGAAGCCTCCAATAACAAAGTGTGAAATGGAGAGAATGAACAAATTATTAAAATATAACTTGGCTTTTCAAGGGACAAATTCTTCTAGCCAGAACCCCTAAATGTCAGTTTAGGAGACACTTTTAAGGAGCTAAACACTCGTTCTGGCAGGCAGATGGCGCAGAGGAGAGTGTGGCGCCTGGAGACAGGAAGACTCCTCTTCCTGAGTTCAAATCTGGCCTCTGACACTTACTAGCTGGGTGGCCCTGGGCAAGGCACCTCACTCTCTCTACCGCAGCTTCCCCATCTGTCAAATGGGCTGAGGAGAAGATGGCAAACCACTCCAGTGTCTTGGCAGGAAAACGCCAAATGGAGTCACGGAGAGTTGGATGTGACTGAATAACACCACCACCTATTTATACCTTGCAAGGGTTCCCTGTTACATATTTTTCACCTACTGTATGTCTAGGATTGTGGAAAATTTTTACAAAAACACAATATAATCATTGCATTTGAGAAGTTTTTTATATAGTCTGGAGACTAACATAAAATAAATGGAAATCCAGACAATCAATCACATAATCCCTGCACTATGTGGCACTTCAGTAGGGCACAGCTGGTATGAGTCAGGAGACCCCTGTTGTGGTTGCAGCTCCACCTCTCACACCAGTCCCTGCATGGAAGCCCATGGAAGTTGCCTGTTTCTGACCTGACCCCAACACACACACACACACACACACACACACACACACACGCACGCACGCACGCACGCGCGCACACACACACACACACACACACACACACACACACGGAATGTGGTCAGGATGCTCCGTGCACCTCCTTTGAGGATTGAGGGGGGTTGGACCACTTGTGTAAGCATTTCTTATGCCCAGAGCGGATCTCCTGAGATGGAGAAAACTCACAAGCTCTCAGGAGGATGAGTATGAATTGACTAGCCTATAAACAGGTTTTGGGAAAGGCTCGTTTCAGCTGTACCACTGCAGTATTCACATTATAGCAAGAAACAGAGTAACGACGTGACTCCGGAGGAAGACTGTCTACGCCAGAGGGCGGACACTGCTGTCCACTACCTGAGGTCGGGGCTAGAATGGCAGACAATGGTGGAGGGAAGGGCTGCTGGGCTTGTTTACACACCTTGAGAGTCTCTTACTGTCTTTTCAAAGATGATACACAAGAGAGACGCAGGTGACCCACCGGGTCTCACGCTGGGATTTTATTCCTTAACAGCTGCCGAGCTACGACACTAAAAAGCATGTCACGGATCCTCTCACCCAAATAACAACTATTTTAAATTTCTCTGCATGAAGGGGTTGGCCCACACGTTGCCCAAGTTCTCCTCGGTGACCATCTATACAATGAACAGGAAGCATGCACCAGCGGATAACAGACATTTTGCTTCAAGGCCCCTGTTGTCGCCTGGATTCGGCTGTGTCCCCGCTAGGCTGCCCTGGAGGACTCTGGGCTGTCGGCTTCCCTGGTGAGTCTTCCCCACAAGCTGCCTTCTGCCCTCCTCCTCCCTGACTGCTCCCAGACTTCGGCATGTTTTGTTCAGGTGGCTCAGTCTGTGTGTGTCTGTCTGTAAGTCGTCCTGCAGGAGGGGGAGCCTAGGACCGAGCCGGAAGTGACTCCACCCCCTTTAAGAAGCTGCCACTCACAAATACCGCATGAACTTGTAAGAGACTCACATCAACTTCTGCCAGGTACTGAGGACTCTGATACGACAGTTCTGAGAAAGACCCCAAACCCCAAAAGAACAAACATGCTCTCATCTCCTATCCAACGAACTCTACGTACTTGAAACAGCCATGACAACGCAGTATGTAGCTTCTGGCCTCCCGTATGAGCATCCCATTCACTGCCAGCACATGGAGCCCCATCTGGAGCAGAACATTCTGCAATCACAAAGTTCAAACAAAGCTCATAGCACCCTGATCTAAGCCTGCAAAGTAGGAGCATTCCTACAATAGGGCATCCTGATTCTTGTTTGACCTGGGCTTTTCTAAAGAAAATGAGACTACCATCAATAGGATCACCAGTTTTAGAGGACAGCTAGTTGGGTCAGTGGATAGTCAGGCCTGGAGATGGGAGGTCCTGGGTTCAAATCTACCCCAGACACTTCTTAGCTGTGTCACCCCTGGCAAGTCACTTAGCCCCCACTGCCTAGCCCTTACCACTCTTAAGCTTTGGAACTGATAATCAGCATCTACTCTAAGATAGAAGGTAACAGTGAAAAACAAAACAAAAACAAAATTTCAAGGTTTCTTAAAATCTTAAATCTTAACATACTCATAAATCATGTTCTTTCATAGTCAAGTAGAATAGCTTTGTGATACCTTCTTTAAAATTTGACTGAGAATGAAGATATTATGGACAGCTAAAAATAAGAGGGATCAAAATTTCAAACTGGTTCACACAATAATTTAGCAATGTGACACTAGTGCACAAACAAATCAGACAATGTCCAAAGCACTCAGGTCCCAAAGGCTGAAAATGAAGGAAATATTCTTTGGAAACTCTTGACTGGGCTTTTATAAGGGAAGAAAATAGGTTTGGACGAGGAAAGAGCGCCACAATCGATGTGAGTAACCCTCACCCAAACTTGTAAGCTCAGAGATGGTTGCTGAATGCTCACCTGCATGGCAAAGTCTGTGGTCACACAGCCAACCTGGACGTTATCAGGACTGTCATAGTGTCCCAGTTCTTGCTGGATCTGTTTGATATTGCTGGGTGTTATCCAGCCTCCAGCCTCATCTTCATCGTCCCCATCCTCATCCTCCTCAGCACTGTCTTCACTCCTCTCTTCGCTCCCATTCTCGTCTTCCTCGCTTATCGCATTCTGCTCTTCTCCAACCTAGAAAATTAAGAATAAAAACGCAACAAAAGAGCTGAGGAGACACAAGCGACGACTCTGCTGTAATCTGGCAAGGGATTAACCTCACCATCAGCTCCTGAAGTTCGACATCATCGATGCTGGGCAAAGGGTTTCTCCAGAACAGAAAGGAGTTGTACTCTAGGGGCTCAGCAGGCTCGGCAGCATCAGGCACGGGGCATACTGTTTCCTCTGGAAGTCGGGGCTGAAATTTTACCAAGAAAATGACTGAGAACAGCAAATTATAAGGAGTGAGTCAGACCTACAGGTTGGAGGCCTGATAAAAATCCAAGTAGCCAGAACCAAAGATTACCTTGGAAGGCAGGTGGAAGCCAGGGATGTGGAGAGGGTTCTCTGGATGCAGTGCTGATGAGCTTACTGTAACCTGTAGTAAGACAGTGACAACTCTGAGCAAAAAAGTAAGTGTGAGAATACACAGTTGTGCAATATGCATGGGTCTCACACATATAAACACACACACACACACACACACACACACACACACACACACACACACACACACACCACCTTTAAAACCAAACTGCAGGGCACCTATGTGGCACAATGGATAAAGCTCTGAACCTAAAGTCAGGAAGACCTGGGTTCAAATCTGACATCAAACACTAGCTGGGTAACCCTGAGCAAGTCACTTAATCCTGTTTGCCTTAGTTTTCTCATTTGTAAAATGAGCTGGAGAAGCAAATGGCAAACCACTTCAGTATCTTTGCCAAGAAAACCCCAAATGGGGTCACCATGAGTCAAACATGACTAAAAAAAAACACACAAAGAAACCAGAATAGTGGCTATGAGATGAAAGATAACTTTACTTGGAGGGACAATAGTTCTTTTAAATAAGGAAATAATTCTGCCCTACAGTCTTCCAGGGGAATTTTAAGCAGATGTGATCAAACAATTCACTCAAACAGTTCCAAACCATCACTTTGGTCTCCCAATCCCTTTGGGCAGTGAAGCCAAATTATAGCTATCAGATGAAATCTATAATTAAGAAGGTAATTCTACCCCCTCCCCCTTTCCCAAAGAAAGGCAATGACTCATCATTTACTTCTTACACTCAAACATAACCACACACCCCTCACATCCCCTCCCCAAGGGATCCCATACCTTTGGTTCTGGATCCTTCTTCAGGTGAGCTACCCCTACAAGTTCTGCCTCCAACTGATATGTCAAGGCCAACACCTGGAGATCTGTGGCTGAAAGGCTAGGGTAATCACCAGTCTTCTTGGAAAACTCAGTCACTACAACCAACAGTCAACCACTTTCAGTTAGTTACTGAAAAACATGTCACTATAAGAGTTAACTAACAAAGGAAATAGCAAAATGAGAAAAATAATCAATAATACAGAAGGGGATGATGTCAGATTCTCTGCTGTATGAAATGGAGCTCTGTGAAGGAAGAGGGGACAGGATTCATTTGGAAATGGAGGTGATACCAAAATAAAAGCTATTAACAAAAAGTAACTCCTAGAAAAAAGGAATTGAGGGAGACAAGTTTAAAAAGAAAGGTCATAAATAGTCATTTTTTTCTTATTTATAGGTGGAAGTTTTGTCCACTTTAAGATTTTTTTTTTTTAAGTTTTACTTAAAGTCCTTTGGTTTCAATTATAACCAACAGAGAATTCGTAATGTCAGGCCAATTCAAAGAAAGAACGATTTTTAGGCCTACGAAGCAGGATGCTGCTAAATGGTACAAATTCCTAGAACTTAATTTTCCATTCTTCCAGGAAAATGACAAGCAGCAGGAGAATAGCTCATTAGCTAAGGATCTTAGCCAAAGGATCTTCATCACAAAAGCAGTAAAACAATAAGAGGAAAAGCACTGAACCTGGAATCAAGAAATATGGCTTCTAGTCCCAAATTTGTAGCTTGATAACCTGTGTTCCCACAGTCTCAATGACTCTCCAGTTCACTCCTAAATGTCTATTCCAAAACTTTAATTCCCTGACATCCCATACAGGTGACTTTCTATCAGTAGCTGTTCTAACTGTTCTCAAGGCCACAGATGTCCTGCTCCTCCACTACCTTAGGAAATCAAGTCAGCAGTCACAGCCTTTGTGTCCTTTTGATCTTAATAACAGCTTCACATTCCTCCTGTGCTCCAGAGGATGAGTGGCCCTAGCCAGCTCCTCTATCTGCCCCCTCCTATTTTCTAAAGTTTGTCGCATGAATCACACTGTTTTACCAATTCCCAATCTTTAATTTCTCCATATCTACTAGAACAAGGCCATCAACTACCTACTAACTAGCCCCCTCCTACCTCCCCAATTTTCTTATACCTAACTCCCTTCTATGTTGTTTGTCTTGTTTTAAATCAAATATAAGGTGGTCGCCAGGGAAATATTCCCAATTATCAATATACCCAAGTCAACTGGGTTTTATAGAGATTTAATTAATAATACAATGAGGAATTAAAGGAAGAGAGAAAGAGAGAAAAAGAGGGAATAATGAGAAAGGGATAAGCCGGCCCTGGCCAGTCCTGGCCAAACCAGGCCTAAGCCCTAAGAGAGAAGATCAGTCAGTCAATTATCACTCACCATAAGATCTGTTCAAGCAAGAATATAGACACCAGTTCAGCCAGCCATCCTTCTCCAGAGAGGGATTCTTCTGACTGTCCTCAAGAGACTTTTTCTTTTCCTTATATAGGGAATTTTTCCTTTTTCACCTCCCCTAAATTCTTATATCTACCAATCACTGTAGACATTTTCCAAAGGACAGCCCATTCTGAATTCACATCTGAGTAGATTAATCCTTTTAGTAATCCAGCCTTGAGTAGGTTAGAATCTCTGAGTAAGTTTCTCACCTTTTTGTCCTGGCAAGTTCACAAGTTGCCTGACCTTTATAGGTACTTAGCACCCCTTTCTAAAAACAGGCATGGCTTAAGTATGGGTTTAAGTACTTTTCATTGTTCAGCAAGGAGTTTTCTCCCCTAAAGCAGTCTTAAGTACAGGTGGAGTAGAGGTCCTCCCATTTCTGATCCAAGTAGAGTTCTCACATTTCAAATGGGGAATGTTCCCAGTAGGGAATTGTTCCAATGGAGAATTCCCCAATGGGGAAATTTTTAACATTCACAAGTCTGAGAAATTTCAAGACTCACAATGTATTCTTTAGTCCAGTGACTCTGGATTCCAGGCTATTCCTCAAACAAGACACTCCATCTTTCAGTGAAGGGCATTCCCTCAGGTTATCCCCTATATGCCTGGAATGCTTTCCCTTTTCTGCTCCAACTACTGCCTTCCCTGGCTTCCTTTAAGCCTAGCTAAAATCCCACCTTCTAAAGAGAGCCCTCCCCAACTTGATTCCATTCCTATCTCTGTTAATTCTTTCCCATAGCTTTGTATAACTTTATTTGCATGTCATCTTCTCCATTAGATTGTAAACTCCTTGGCTTGAGGGCCAGGCCTATGTTCTGCCTTGAATCCATAGCACTATGTATGATGCTATGGTAAAACCATACAAACCAAGGTAGGTGCTTAAAAAATGTTTGACTCATTTTAAATATACATAGACTTCACTTGACCCCTTCCACTACCTGAAGCTAATCTTATATTTCTACTTTTCTTTACTAACCTACTATAATTAACTTCACTCACTGCTTCTAGTTCCTCAACACCAGTAGATGGTTACATTTCTTGTAAATTTGGTTTCTGAATTCAACACTATTGAAAAAGGACACACGAAAGCTACCAATGACCTCTTAATTGCTAAATCTAGTGTCTTTTTCTTATCCTTCATCTTCCTAGGGGATTAAGTGAAATAACATATACAAAGCAAGCTGTACATAGAGTAATTTGTAAATCTTCAAATAATACACAAGGCAAGATGCTGCTATCATCACATACCTTTCTTTAACTTTCAGCACTACTGACTATCTCTTTTCAGAACAACCCCCTTCCCCCATCACACACTCTTTCTTCTCTTTGCTTTCATGGAGAACTAATTATTCCTGGTCTTTCCATGGATCTGTCCATTCCATTCCTCAGTCCTTTTGCTGCTTTATCTTTCCTTTCTCACCCCCTAATAAAAGTTGTTTCTCAGGGCTTTTAGGTAGCTCACTGAATAGAGAATCAGGCCTAGAGATGGGAGATGCTAGATTCAAATCTGGCCTCAGATATTTCCTAGCTGTGTGACCCTGGGCAAGTCACTTAACCTCGATTGCCTAGAACAAAGGAATATACTGCTTTAGACTCAATATTTAATATCAATTCTAAGACAGAATGTATGGGTTTAAAAAAAAAAGGAAAAGGTTGTATTCCATGGCTACCCTAAACTGCCAGTCTCTCCAAATTATTTCTTGGTAATGATCACCTCTTGTGTGTTTTTTTAATCAGTATTATGCAAATGACTCTCAAATTTATATTTCCCACCCTAATTTCTCTTCTGAAAAAGCTCCAATTAACCAGTTGAGGAACATTCCATTCACACATCCAATTCAATGTGTCTCAAATTGTACTTATTGTTGTGCATCCCATCTCCAACCTCTCCTGTTTTGTACCAAAGGACAACCATTTTCCTAGTTAGTCAGGTTCAAAATCTTGTTCTTCCCTTTTCAAACACCCCCTCTCCCCCAGGGCCAATCAGTTATTAAATCCCATTGGGTATTTCCCTATCATTTCTGGAACCTTTCACCCCTCACTTTGACTAAGTCACCTTAGTCTATTAATTGTCCTAACTCTTGTCTCCCTCCTTTCCAATATATCTTTCCTTCAGCTGCCAAAACCACCATATAAACAACAGGTTTGACCATGTGATCTCTGACACCTTCTCTTAAAATAAAACATGATGGGAGAAGGGAGTCATGGTCTATAGCATAAAATATAAAGTCCTTATAATGGTGCTTAAATTCCTCCATAAACTGGCTTTGACCTACTATTCTAGCCTTAGTTCATAGTATTCTACTTTATCTACTCTATGTTCCAGGCCAATGGGACACTAGCTGTTCTCTGACTTTACATGCCATCTCTCACCTCCATGCATTTGCCCAAGTCATTTCCCATGCCAGTATGCAATCCATTCTCATTTCTCATTCAGACTCCTCTTTTATTTCAAGAGTCCCTTGGGAGGCATATGCTCCATGAACCTTCTCTGATCCCTAACATGAATATTCTTTCCTTCAAAAAAATTTCTAAGTACTTTGACTAATTTTTCTTTTGCTCTATCATTTCTTCTAATGCTTCTTTCTCAATCCCAACAGCAATTTCACAGTGCCTACTACACACCAAGTACTGTGTTGCTTAGGTGTGTGGATACCAAGAAATAATCCAACAGTTGTCCCTGCTCTGAAGGACCTGATGTTCATTCAATTTGAAGAGGCAGGTATGTACACAGAACACACAAAATATACACCAGGTAATTTGGGAGGCAACAGCAACAGCTGGGCCAGATCTAGAAAGGTCTCATTAGGCAGAAGTCTTCTAACTGAACTGAAGGAAACCAGGGATTCTAAGAGGCAAGAGTTGACAGTTCAGGCAAGGGGGATAGAAAGTATACAAAAGAAGGGAGATGAGATGTGGAATGTTGTGTGGAAGGGGCAGTAATGAAGTCAGTTGGGCTAGACTGAAGAGTGTGTGCATGTTATTAATGTATAACAGGCCTTAAAAGCTAGGACGGAATCAAGTTGGTAAGGGATTGAATACTTTTTGATTTTGTATTTGATATAAGCAATAGAGAGTCATTGCAGTCTCTTAAATAGGTGAGTTACACGGTTAGACCCATACTTTAGAAATATGACTTTGGCAGCTGGATGGAGGAGAGAAAAGTGGCAGAGTAGATAAAGCACCCACTGCAGTAAATGTGGATGAAAGGAAACAAGGAGGGCCAGAATTAAAGATGAGGCTGCGGGACTAAAGGGAAGGGAGCAGATGGCAGATATGGTGGAGATAGAGCCAACAGGACCTGGCAACCCTTTCAATAGGTGACTGAAAGGATGGTGTTTATCTCAACAGAAATGGGCAAGTTTGGGCAAATGGGAAAGATGATGAACTTTGTTCTGGCCAAGCTGAGTTTGAAATGTTCATGGGACACTGTCTGAGACTACTACTAAGTAGTTGGTGGTATGGAACTGGATGGAGGGTAGAGATAGTGTGTAAATATAGTCTAGGACTCAATCTGGGTAAAGATGGAAGATAAGACCACGGAGCTGATGAGATTCCCAAAGAAATAATGAAGAGAGGATTTTAGGTCCCAGGATAGAATCTCTGCACGGAGTAGCCACTGGCGTACAAGGTAAGCTCCTTGGGGGCAGGACCCAGTTCTGTATGCCCAATACCTGGCCCAAAGTTTACTAAGCTGCTAACTTTTTTATAGACATTGGAACTGAGGGTTTAACACCCTGCCCCATTTCCTCAAATTTCCTTTCTCTAATAATGACCCACCTATATGTCCCTTCCCCCTCATCTTCCCCTCTCCTATAGTGCCTTTCCAACCCTCTGCCGGGTCAGCTCTCCTCAATGTCCCCAAGAGCCCCCACAGTCCCCTACTCTTCTATGGAGATGCCTCCTGTCCTATCTGCCCTCCTGCCCCCCACTGTCCCCCTCCATGCACCTGTGCCTCAGAAAATTACTGCATCTGAACCAAATGTGGTCTCAATCTTTTGCTATAAGGCTTCTGCCCCTACGATCACTCTTCCAAGGGTTGCTTCTAATATTCTTGCTACCCAAGGCCAAAACCAGTCACCAAGAGATTCGCAACCTTTCTCTTCTTCTCTCCACATTCCCACGCACGCACGCACAGCCACTCCATTCCTCATGTGGAGGAAAAAAAGGCCAGGTGTCCCCAAAATCTTAGTGCAGATGAAGCAGCATGACAGGGAAAAGTGAAAAAGGAAAATTGGAGTGCTGAGGGTGAGAAAAGAGGAGGAAAGCAAAGGGATGAGGGGGGGAGTAGAGAAGAGGGAGAAGGAAAGAGAGAGAAGGAGAGGCGGAAGGAAAAGGTAAGAGAAAGGGGAGGCAAGAATGGAGAGGGGCAGAGTGGGCGAGGGAGGGAGTAGGGATGCGGGGGTCCCCAAACGAACGCACTCACCCAGTCTCACGTACTCGGGGCAGGGCTCCTTGTAGTGCAGTTCATAGGGCAAGACGGCGAGGCGCCGCCGGGTCGCCTTGTCACGGATCTCAGTCACCACCTCCTTGATGGTGTAGATGGTTTTCCCGATGTTCTGCAGGAGAATAAGGTCCTGGGTTAAGGGGTTGCTCTAACTTCCTTCCAATGCCCCCAAGCCAGATCGTTCAGGAAAGCGCCCTCTCCCCTCTCCCCTTTCCCCTTTCCTCCCGTCCCGAATCCATGCTTCCCGGACCTGCAGCGCCGCATCCCGCAGAAAAGCCCCTGCGTCAGCCACAACGTGCTCCACCAGCACCATCTTGGCAGGAAATGATGACAGTACGTCCGCGTCTGCGCACACCGGTCTCGCGCCGAGAGGAGGCTGAGGAGAGCAAATTCAGCGCGTTTCGCCAGAGCGGCTCCTCCTGCTGGTCGGAAGAGGAGCTCCGCCCGCTCCCCTCCTTTCGCTTCCCAGTTTAGAGTCGGAAAAACTCAACTGTGGGGAGGGAGCACAGAAGACTCCTGGTCCAGCTCCCTCATCATCTCCATTTACCGTGAGCTTTTGGAAAACAGGGATGGTCTTTTTACTCTTTTTGTGTCCCCAGGCTTAGCACACTGCCAGGCACAAAGTAGGCGCTTAATAAATGACCCCATCTGTCTATCTAATATGCCAAGTCATTAATCATTAGGGATATGCAAATTAAAAGAATTCTGAGGTTCCACCTAACACCCATCAAAATGGCAAATTTGAAGAACAAGAAAATGACAAATGTTGGCGGAAAATAGGTGTATCAACAAACTGTTGGGCGAGTTGTGAACTGCTTTCGCTATTCTAGAAAGCAATTTGGAACTAAAAAAAAAAACACAATAGCTTGCATTTATATAGTGCTTTAACGTTTGAAAAGTACCTAACAATCCTGGTAACTATGCCTCGAAAGTTACTAAATTGTGCATCTCCACTGATATTACTACCAGATTTTAGATATTTAGAGGAAAGGGTCCTGTTTGTAGAAAAATACACAGAGCAGCTCTTTTTGTGGTGTAAAAGAACTGGAAACTAAGAGAGTGCCAATCAATTGGGGAATAACTAAATAAATTATTGTATATGAATGTAATGGAATATTGTTGTGCTGAAGAAATGATGAAGAGGGTGGTTTCAAAGAAATCGGGGGAGGTTTATGTGAATCAATGCAGAGTCAAGTGAGTAGAATCAGAAAACAATTTATATTATAATATCAACCTTGTAAAAATGAACAATTTTGAAAGGTTTAAAGAATGATATCAACCATGATTCCAGATGATCAGTGATAAAGAATGCTACCCACTTTCTAGGAGACATGGCAGAGTAAATATGCAGAACAAACCCAGGTTTTTTGACATGGCCAATATGGAAATTTGTTTTGCTTGGCATGGTTGTTATAAAGGTTAGGCTTTTTTCTTTTTTTCCCCAGGAGCAAGAATGATGAGAAGATAAAGAAAATAAAATGTATTAATTTAAAAAATTCAAGAAAGAAGAAAAAAAATCATTCCCTTGATACCACTCTTTCCTGTCCCTTCTAGGACTTTGCCTCTAAGCATCCCCTCTTGTTTCCTAATTTTTATACTCTCCTTATCTGCTGATTCCTTGCTGTCTTCTTAGTCATTCTTTAAAAAAAAAAAGCCACTTGTCCCAATATCCCTTCAAGTTATCATTAGATAATGTCTCTCCTCTTTCATAGCCAAGTTCTTAGAAAAGAGGTTATCTATATTCAGTGCTCCCGCTTTCTCACATTCCACTCACTTCTCAACCTCTTGCATTCTGTCTACCTTTTATACCACTATTTTCTTCATGGTCATAAGAGAGCTCTTTATGAGTAAATCCAATGGTGTTTTCTCATTCCCTGTGCTCTTTGGCCTCTTGGGGTGTCTGATACAGGTGACCATTCTCTCCTTCTGAATATTCTTTTCTCTGGATTTTCATGATACTTTTCTCCTGGTGTTTCTCCTGCCTGTCAGATTGTTTCATCTTTGTCCTACCTGCTATAAATGGGTATATCACAAGACTCTGTCATGGACCATTTCCTATTTCTTTTTGAAAAGTCCATTCATAAACTTATTCCACTTACATCAATTTATATATATACATATATATTTGTGTGTGTATACATATATATATACTTAACAATTATGCTTGGATTGTTCATGAAAATTTCATAAGACATTAAACAAACATAAGACATTAAACAAATCACTTGAAGTAAAGGAATTAAAAGAATAAAAGTAAAAACCTGAGTAAAGAAAAGTTTTCCCAGTCATGTCTGAGGGAAAAGAGAGGGACAGGGTTCTACACAAACTTTATCTCCAAAATGTAAGGACTTAACATGAGAAGGAAAGTGGGATGCTAGGATATAGAGTCCTGGGGAGCAGATTCTAATTACATAGGATCTTAAACCTAGTAAGTCCCAAATAGAACTTATTATCTTTCTCCCAGTCATTCTTCACATCAAATTCCCTTTTGAGGATATTTCTACTCTTTTGGTCATCCAGGTTTCCAACCTATGAATTCTTCCATTCTTTTCTCTACTCACTTCCCCATATGCAAGTAGTTGCCAAAGCTTGTCAATTCTACTTCCTCAAAATCCCTCACATCAGTACTCTTCTCCTAAATCACATAATAGCCTCTCCTAATTCATACTCTTATCATCTCTAATTGAGCTATTTTGATGGCTTCCTAATTCATCTTCTTGATTCTAACCTTTCTGCTCTCCAATTCATTTTTTTCTCAGTGGCCAAATTTATATTCCTAAAATATATTCTAAAAATCAGAAAGTAGGCATAGAAACCAGTTCTTATTATGTTTTCCTGGTTACTTTATTTTAGATTAATCACCTCTCAGAGAGGCAAAATATAAAAAAAAAATAACTCCAAACTAGAAAGGTTTTTTAGACTACTATAGCCCCATAGTAAGCTTATTAAGGTTAGGAAATATCATTTATACCTTTGTATCCTTAGGAACTAGGACATCATCTTGCATTTGTAGGTACTTAATAATTTTTGTCTATCTCATTCTCATAATATCCTTTTTCTTGTTTTCTGGCTATTGCTAGCACTTCTAGGAAAAAAAATATTTATATAAACAATGGGGAGAGGGAATATTCTTGATTTACTCTCGTATTTCTTGAGAAAGTCTGCAGTGTTTCCTATTGCAGATGATGCTAGTTTTTGGTGTTAAGTAAATACTTAAAAAATAATCTTATAAAATGATTTTCAGGGTTTTAAGAGAAGATAGGTTTTGTATATTGTCAGGATTGTTTTTTGCATTTATTGGTTAGTCTTGTGACAGGATACAATTATATATGATCATTGTTTTCCTAATGTTGAACTTCCTCTCATCTCCAGTAAAATTCAATTTAACATATGAAATGACTTTATGGACAAATCTATATTAATTTTAAGGGTTTTATTTTAAAGGTATATATTAGGGGCACCTAGGTGGCTCAGTGGATAGAGATCCAGAGGCCTAGAGATGAGTAGTTCTGGGTTCAAATTTGGCTGCAGAAACTTCCTAGATGTGTGAGCCTGGGTAAGTCATTTAACCTTACCTTAGAACCAATACATAATATTAAATCTAAGATGGAAGATAAGAGTTAAAAACATTAATATATTAATGAAATTCTCCTATAGTTCTCTTTGTTTTTTCATTAATTGATTTAAGTACTTGGACTAGATCTCAAAAGGCATTTATAAAAACCCAAACCCTTATCTTCCCTCTCAGAATCAATACTATGTATTGGTTCCAAGGTCGAAGATTGGTAAGGGCTAGGCAATAGGGGTTAAGTGATTTCTCCAGGGTCACATAGCTAGGAAGTGTCTGAGGTCAAATTTGAACCCAGGACCTCCCATCTCTAGGCTTGGCTCTCAATCCACTGAGCTACTCAGCTGCCTCCTCAAAAGGCATTTTGAAAAATTCTTTCTTTTTCAATTTTTTAAGAATAATTTTTGAAGTATAATTATTAATTATTCTTTTAAAATTTGATAGACTTCTGCAAATCCACCGCATTCAATTTTTTCCTCTCCATTGGTAGTAGTTCCTTTAAAACTAATTCAATATACTTCTCTGAAATTGGATTATTTCCCGTAGGTTTTTGGTGTTCTTTTGATTTAGGTATTTTATATTTTAGAATATATTGAAAGAATGACATCCAATGCTGTACCCATCCCCACTCCTCTTCTCTCTGGACTAGCTCACTCACCACAACCTGCACTCATGCTTGCAGGTAGGATAGGAGAGAAATGACCAGACATGATGACCAACCACAGCCACCCCATGGTGGCTACAATTCAAGAGCTACACAGGTAACTCTGGTGTGGGGAAAATGCATGTCTGCACTTAATACTTTAGCTTCTGAGTCCCCATCAGTGTATATCACCTTTAAAGCAATTAGTCCTAATGACACCTAAAGTTTTTAAACACACAAAAACATAATGAAAACATAGTATTCTCCACCTAAACCTGGGTTAGACTCTCCCCACAAAGCACAGTGTCTGATTGGATAATGAGCTTATGCATAGAAAAATAGAATAGCTAATATTTACATAGTGCTTTCTAGTTTGGAAAGCACTTTTCATATGGTAATCTCATTTAATCCTCACAGCACCTTGAGAGTTAGATACTATTAGTATTCCCATTTAACAGATAAGAAAACTGATGCTGAAACAAGTTAAGAGACTGACCCAGAGTCATACAGCTAGTAGGTGTCTGAGGCAGGATTTGAACTTACTACTAATAGTAACTAGCATTTATATAGTGTCTACTATTTAATCACTAAGAAAACAGATTCTCCACCAGTCAGAACTGCACCATCAGTCATCGGTTAGAGCAAATGGAGAATTTTTGAATGTTGTGGATAAAGCCATTTATCTTGGCAGTATATTTTCCAGGGGTATACATCTAGATGATGAGATTGATACTTTCATTGGCAGAACTAGTTCAGGATTTGGGGGCTCCAAAGGAAAGAATGGGAGAGATGAGGTATTAGACTGCCTACCAGACTGAAGGTCTATACAGCCATTGTGCAGACCTTGTTGTACGCCTATGTAACCTGGACAGTATTCCAGGGCCATGCCAGGAAATCGAATCACTTCCATTTGAATTGCCTTAGGAAGATTCTGAAGATCACCTGCCATACAAGGAGGTCTTTTCTCAAGCTGAATTGCAGAGCATTCAATGCTACTTCAGAGAGCACAGCACTGATGGGCTGGTTACATTGTTCAAATGCCAAATACATGTTTGCCTAAAAGACCATTTTACAGAGAACTCACACAAGGCAAGGGCCACACAGAGGTTAGAAGAAGCAATATAAGGGCATTCTCAAAGTTTCCCTGAAGAACTTTCATATTGATTGTAAGACATGGGAGACACTGGCACAGGACTCTTCAGTTTGATGCTTGATGTGCCCACATCAAAGAAGGTGCTTTGCTTTATGCACAAAGCAGAATCATAGTAGCTCAAAAAAAAACCCAAAACAAAAAACCAAACCACAAGATGTGCAAATTTAGCCACATCTTCATCCCAATTGTTCATATGGGCTATTTGTGCCTGAACTGTGGCAACCTTGTATTGGTCTGATCAACCACAGTCAGACACATTGTACATTGATTGAACAGAGTGATGTAATTTTGGTCCTCTTTAAGTGCAAAGAATAACCATCACCACCACCACGATGTATCAGGCACGATGCTAAATGCTTTACAAATATTGTCTTGGTTTGATAGTCTCAACAACCCTGGGAGACAGGTGTTATTATTCTCCCCATTTTGTAGCTGAAGAAACTGAGACAGATTATTATTCTCCCCATTTTGTAGTTGGAGAAACTGAGACAAACAGATTAAATGACTTTCCCAAGGTCATGCTATTAAGTAGCTAAGACAAGATTTAAATTCAGGTCTTCTAGGCCCAGAACTATATCCATTGTGCCACCTTGCTGTCTATAGGTAAGGCACATGAATAGTGAAGCCAGTGAATGAGGCAATTGAACACTCTGATCTGCGTGTCATGGATAACTATATCATGGACCATCTATTCCTCTCCTGAGTATCTCTAGACTCTTCCTGGACAAAGCCACTTTTCTGCTACATAAGGATCCCTGCAGTGGCATTAAGCTCTTTTAACTAATAGCAGCTTTAAATCTGAAGTCTGTAGAGCTTCCCAGATTTGATTCTTTTGATAAGTATTAAGCCTGGATGATCCATTCTTCTTGGTATTCACAAATTGATATATAAACTTTGAAGCATTTTATTCTTTGAATCAAAGAGGGCAGTAAATGGCAATTTAGACAAGCCTTTCAAGGGTTTATCGTCTTGTAAGTCATAGATGATACTAGAGAGTGAAGTAGATTTCCTTCTACTCAACTCTTCAGAGAGTGTAGAATATACATTCCATTTGGCTCCCAGCATCAAATTTTCTTCCAGTCAGATCAGTTCTGCATGGTGACTGCAGAATCTCTTGTCCCTAATCCCCTGGGATAAGCTGTGCTTCTGACACCTTTTCTTAGCTCTGCTAAATTCTGCCTTCTCCAAGCAATTTCTCTTACAAACCCCTCTTACCTACTTCTCTGAATCTTGCCAGAGGACTTTTCAAGTGGGTTCTCAATATATGGCTTCTCATAGACTTTCTCAGACAGAAATCAGAACCTCCTCATGCACTGTAACATATCTGTCTCAAGCTGAGAAACCCCAATCCACATTCCTGGTCTGTTCTTTATTATTATCATTGTCTATCATATAGTAATTAATTATTTTTATGGCTTATTGACTCACTTATTAATTCATTTATTCATCTATTTATCAAATTTCAACAGGGCATTCGGTAGTGCTTCACCTGCCCTGCAAAAATTCATGCAAAAATGTCTCCTGGCTTGAAAAAAAAAAAACAGTCCTAATTTCTATTGGCTGAGCTTTCTAACAGATGCTTTATTTCCCTCCTTTTTTTTATAGACTGATTTTTTTTAAGTGCTATATACTCACAATTTCCACTTATTTATTATTTGCACTTTCGTCCAACCCATGGAAATCTGGCTCCTCTCCCACTGTTCTACTGAAACAGCTTATTTTAATAGGTACCATATGCCTCTTAATTGCTTTCAGTAGGTGGTTCCATACCTCCATGCATGTGTCTGAAGAGCTTGCCTTCTCTCCCCACCCCACCCTTTGTAGGAATGATATTCCAGTCAAACTAATGTACTTGTCATTTGCTAAACACACACTCTCTTTTCCCTTCTGTACTCATGCCTTTTCTCATGCTCAGAAAGTCTTCATATCTCTGTCTATAAAAATTCTTCAAGACACAGCTCGATACCAACTTTTTCCTCGTTACCCTAGCTAGGGAAGAAGCATGGGGTAATGGAAAGAACATTGGATTAGGCTGGCACACTTGAGTTATAGTTCCTGACTCTACCATTAGCTCTGTGTCTGTGGGCAAATCATTCCCTAGCTGAGTCTGAGTTTTCTCAATTGTAAAACAAGGGGGCTGAGCCAGGATTGTGGGTTCAGTGATAGCTCCAGAGCTGGAAGGGACTAATGTGGCCATCTACTTCAGTAGTTGCCAATAGTCTATTCCTTAACTATGTGTGCACCCCAAGTTTATGTCCTGGGATTGTCTATTTTCCCTTAATACTATTTCTCTTGGGGGCAGCTGGGTGGCTCAAAGGATTGAAAGACACACCTAGAAATGGAAGACCCTAGGTTCAACTCCAGCCTCAGACACTTCCTAGCTGTGTGACCCTGGGCAAGTCACTTAACCCCTATTGCCTAGCCCTTACCATTCTTCTGCCTTAGAACCAATACATAGTATTGATTCCAAGATGGAAGATTAGGATTTTTAAAAAATGCAGTTTCTCTTTACTGATGACTTCATCATCTCTCATTTGGACTATTGTAATAGTCTGCTCTTTTGATCGTCCAACCTCAAACCCCATTCTAATCCATAAGCCACATATCAGTCTAAAGTGCAGGCCTGATTATGTCCCTATTCTATTCAATAAACTTCAGTGGCTCCCTATCTTGCCTAGCATCAAATTCAAACTCTTGTTTGGCTCTTGAATCTCTCTACAGCCTGGCCCCTTCTTACCTTTCTCTTCTTCTTACATTCTTACATTACTCTCTCTATACACTATGCTACTTAGCCAAACTGACCTTATTTGCTGTTCTGTAATGATTCATTCATTCTGTAATGGTAGCAATTTTAGGCTTCTGGGAGAGGTTATGAGCACTGTAATGGTTAAAAAGTGGCTACAGGATTTATGTAATATTGAACAATGGCCACCAAGGAATTTACTTATGAAATTCCTAAAATGAAACACTCAAGTCAGAATGAAGTTTATGGAGGTTTAATCACACTGGGAGTAGGGAAAGGAGAGGGAGAGAAGGAGAGAAGAGAAAAGGGAAAGGGGCTACTCAACCTCTGACCAAGGTAGAGTGAGTTCTAGGCCCAAAGGGCCAAGGTGGAAAGAATCAGTCCTTAACTCACGTGAGTGATCTGAAGGAAAACTGTCTGAGGGCGTCCTCCCTGTCCAAGCTCCTAACACCAACTCCCGTCTAGCTCTCTCCACAGGAAGTGAGCGAATTCCAGAGGCTGTTCCCTACCTCACTTCCTGTGTCTCACAAATGCCAATGGTTGGCTCTAGCTTGGCTTAGGACAGCCCAGGTGGGCAGTTAGTTATTTCTGATTTGTCATTGACTAGCACATGCCCGTGTAGTGTGGGTGTGCACAATTTTTGGGTGCTAGACCAAGATGGAGACTTTTAAAATTCACAATCCCCCCTGATGATGATTGGGAGACTAGTTTCCCCAATTGATCACTAAACATAAGCATACTACACCCCAAAAATTTCTAACTGTAAGTGTATACAAAATTTTTTTCCCACTAAGAGGAAAATTATAATAGTTGTAAATATGGGAAAATAGAGGAGAGAGAAAGACAGCAAACCAATGTTTTGCTGGGCGCATTGACAAAATCCAATTAGGGGGCAGTCCCCTTTGGCATAAGAGTGTACATTCAAAAAATGTTCAATCAACCACACCCCAAGGTTCATTCTGGATCTTCCTGTAGTGAAAAGGTTTAGATATATTTCTGCAAACAGTTCATTCTCTGGATTCAGTTAGTTAGCAAGCTTCTTCTCTGAAGATTTATCTCGAACAAAATTTAAATCTTGGATTTGATGAAATACAATCCCCCCTGAAGAAAGTGTTGAAAAAACACTGAGTCCAGCTGAGGATTCAAGTTTTAGTTGTGGGGGTGTGTGAGTTAATCCAAAAGAAAAACAAAACAAAATGAAAATAAAATCAAAATTCAAAATCAAAAGAAGAAAAAGGGAAAAAATTAAGGGAAAAATATAAACCCTTTATATATGCATATTTATATTAAAGAAGAATTCAAAATCAGTATCAAAATTCAAAAAATCTATGTATACAAAATTTGAGAAAGCAAGAATAAAAAAAATTTTTTTTTTATTTTTTTCACAGGCCCCTGTATTAGGGTCCAGTTAAGTAATTTCTAATCCCACAAGTCTGTAGGACAGAATGCAGCATATTTTACTTCCCCATTTGCAGCCAAGGCTACAGGAAGTTGCCATACTATAGGAGAGAAAAAAGAGGACCAGATTTTTATTTTATATCTAGGGAAGTGTTATTCCCTCGTCTGATTTTACCTTCGTTCTCAGGAATGGATGGAGCCAGGATGGTAGCCAACCTTAGGTACTTGCCTGTAGGTACTTTCACGAAGAGTGTGGATACAGGGAAGGCCTACATCTTAACGTCTGTCAAGTGTCGCAACCCCGAGTCTCACACTAGGTTCAAGTCCTTAGTATTGGCCTAGAAATGCATTAATCCTACCTGGATTGGTCTTTGATTTTTAGACCTGTGAGTTCTTTTGGCATTATCCAGGTTATCTCTGTGCTCCTTGTTTGATCTCGTTCCTAGAATCAGACACAAACATTAATCATAGTCCCACAACAATTATCAATAAATGGCAGGTTCCCATAGTCTAAAGCTGTTTAGGTACGTATTAATAATAACAGCAAGTATATATATTTAAACTAATATTGTAGAATAAAATTAATATTGATCATATGTACCTAAAGTACATAGAAATGAGAAAAAGGGAAAAAATAAAATAATGTAAAAATAATAATAATAAAATAAGGAAAAGAGAAAAAAGGAAAAAAGAAAAAAAATTAAATTTAGGAATTCAATGTGTCAAAAGCAGAATAAAACAGTTCCACTTGTCAATGGGTAGTTATCTCCAATGCATGTATAGGATACAGTCAATCAGTCTCAACAGAAGATGCTCTCTTTACATGAGAACAGTGAATCCAAGAGTCCTTTTCTCCAACCTTTATAGATGTTGGAGTAGTTAACAATATTTGGAATGGTCCTTCCCAGGAAGGCTGGGTTGCTCCTGTACGCTGGAAGTTCTTTATATACACGTTGTCTCCTGGGTTCAGGTCGTGAAGTGAAAAGTCTAGTGGTCCGGCTTGTACTGCAGCTCCGGATTCATGTAGCTCACGCAGTTTGTGCTGTAACTCCTGTATATAGGAAGCAACAGTAGTATCTCCCCCTAATAGCGATGTATAAGCCGGGGAGAAAGGCTTAGCCTGTATAGGCGGATGTCCAAAAAGCATCTCAAATGTGTAGTGTGGGTGTGCACAATTTTTGGGTGCTAGACCAAGATGGAGATTTTTAAAATTCACAATTCAGCTCCCATATCTCTGCCTCCGCACTGGTTGTTCCCCATGTTTGGAATTTGGGCTGTCTTCCTTCTCATCTTTGCCTCTTGGAATCATCACTGTTTTGTTTTGTTTTACTTTAAACTTAAGCACCATCTTCTATACAGTCTTTCCTGATTCCCACATTTAGTTCTTAATACATTCCATCCTTAAACTACCTTGTTATATATACACATATGTATATGTTTGTGTGTGGGTATTTAGAGAACCCCTAGGTGTCAATGTACATAGCAACAGTCCAGAAGTGGCAGGGGTGGGAAGAGAAGGCAGAATGGAATGAAATTAAAGTAAGAACTGCTTAGTCTTACTCTCCTCCATCCTTCCAGGTAAAGGGATATAGTTTTAGTTCCAGGGATCAGTGCTTATGCTCTCAGTTATACCCTTGGTTACAGCAAACTAATTCTTCTAGGGGAATAAAAAAACCAAGTTTATGTTTAAGGTTCTGCTTGTTGGAAGAATTATCAGATCATCCGTATAACTAAACAATATTTTTTTAAACCTCTGGGGAACATGTGGTCCCTCTTTTCATGTGGGATATTTGAGGTAGAAGCTTCTAGCTTTTATACCTAGTGAATTATTCAACCAAACATGACCTTTGTTCTCTTGGACCACAGTTAAGGCATCCAAGGAAATATGCTTCTAAGTTGATTTGAACTTTTATAAAGAGAAAGAGAAAAAGTCACTATAAAGAGTTGGGAATGATGGTGCATGCCCATAATCCCTTCTACTGGGGAGATTGAAGCTGGTTGAATCCCTTGAGTTTGGGAATTCCGGGCTGAATAGGGCTAAGTCAATTGAGGGTCCACTTTAAGTCCAGTACCAATATATTGAGTCTCCAATTGTGGAATACCACCAGGCAGCCTGAGAAGGGATGAATTGGCCCAAATCAGAAAAATAGAGTAGGTTAAAGCTTCTTGAGCAGACTCTACAACTCTCCAATAATCACCACTGCCTTTTCTTGTCCACATGTGCCTATTAAGGAAAATCTCTGTACAAAACCTACAGCCTCCACAGCTACGTGGATCCCAACTGTTTCTCTGCCATTTCAGATGCAGATTTCTGCTCCTATCATGCCCATGCTCTCCTGCTTTCTCTCTAATTTTGCAGGCTTGCCAAATCTCAAGAATTCTGTCCTCAAATCATATGATATTTATTTCAAAATGCTGATTTACATTTCCCAGAAGGCTATAGCCTCTGGAGGCTTGATCTTTTTCTTTAAATCCTTAACTTCTGTCTTAAAATCAATTCTAAGTATTGGTTCCAAGGCAGAAGAGCAGTAAGGGCTAGGCAATGGGGGTTAAGTGACTTGCCTAGGACCACACAGCTAGGAAATGTCTGAGTCCAGATTTGAACATGGGACTTCCCACTTTTAGGTCTGGCTATCTACTTAGTTCCTTGCAAAATCAAGTGTAGCATCTTGGCCTCTAAAATACTATAGAATATAATATGGAAATGTTTTGCATGATTCCACATGAATAATCAATATAATGATTGCCTTCTTAAGAGTTGGGAAGGAGTGAAAGAATTTGGATTTCAAAATTAAAAAAAAGAATTTTAGAAATTTATTACATGTAATTGACAAATATTTAATGAAATAAAAAATACTTTAAAAAATACTACAGTATAGCATCAAAGTACATTGGTTCCAAATAGAAAAAGGATGATTAGCTAAGAATCTCAGGTAATTACCCTGGAGTGTTATCACAGAAGAATACATAAAAAAGACACTGATACTATGTAAATCATGATTTGATAGGCTGCTTCAGTAACTACCATTCTAAATATGTAGGATTCATTCTATGCAAATATCACAACAGGACATACCTAACCATAAAATAAAAGCAAATACATAAAAACAAACATATAAAACAACAATAACAGGTCTACAAAATATCCCACACAAAATAACAAAACTGTGCACATAGAAAACTACAAAACTAAGGCAAACAAAACCAATGCAACCAAGATTAGAAGGGAAAAAACAAGCTGGGAAAAACATTTTTATAACAAATTTCTCCAATAAATGCCTCATTTCTCAAATATGTATTATAAAGGGGGGGGTGATTTATAACTGAGGGAGGTTCAGACTTTCAGTATTGAGAGGGGGAAAGAGAGGAGAACCTCCCTTCTCAAAGCGGGGTTTAGGGAAGGCAGCTGATGTTTAGGAATGGCTCAGAGAGAGAAGAGGGGATTTGAAGATTTTCCCCCTTCTGCCTTCCCTCCTTAGCTAAAGCTGCTCTCCCTGATTCACTCTTGCCCCTCTTGTCCCCCCTCCACTACTCAAGACTAAAGGGTTTCCCCTTGATCTATTCACTCACACTCAGCCTGGGGAACAGATAACTTTTAATATCAATTCAATCAAGTAATACAAAAGGAATAACAGGCAGGGAATAATGGGAAAGGAATGTGGGAAAACGGGGTCCCTGTCTCTATCTAAACCTTTTTCCTCCATCCTAGAGTCTGGGGAAACTCAGGCTTTGGCAGCCTGAGCCCCCTGAGAGAAAGTCAGGTTGACTCGCCCCTGGGTAACAGGAGCTGAAGTAAAGTCTGCTCAGGTTTCTTTTCAGCAAGTCCCTTCAATTGGGAAGTGTTTGGGGGGGGGGGAGAGTCACAAGCAGGAAAAGTGGGTAACCCTTAGAAGAAAGTCTTTTCCCAACTTCTCTCTTTGGCTTCTCAAGACCGAGTGCAATTCCTCTATCAGCCAGAGTCTTCTCTTCTACAAGATTCCTATCCCTTGGGGCCCCTCCCTCATGGAGGTGATCAATTTAACACTCTCTTCAGCCTGGCACTTTTTCTTTAGTGCCAGCCTCTGTCACAAATATATAAGGATGAATGAAATTTATAAAAATACAAATCATTTCCCAACTGACAAATGGTCAAAGGATATGGTTTTAAATGAAGAAATCAGTTATCAATAACCATATGGAAAAAAAAGTTCTAAATCTCTCTTGATTAGAGAAATGCAAATTAAAACAACTCTGTGGTACCACCTTATACCTATCAGATTGGCCAGTATGGCAGTAAAGGAAAATAGTAATTATGGGAGGGGATGTGGCAAAATTGGGACATTAATGCTTTGGTGGTGGAATTGTGAACTGATCCAACCATTTTGGAGGGCAATTTGGAATTATGCCCGAAGGTCTATAAAACAATGTATGCCCTTTGATATCTCTCCTAGGTATGTATCCCAAAGAGATAGTAAAAAGTGGAAAAGGAACTTACTTGCACAAAAATATTTATAGCTGCTTTTTTGTGGTGGAAAAGAATTGGAAATTGAAGGGTTGTCTATCAATTGAGTAATAGCTGAACAAATTGTGGCATATGATGGTGATGGAATACTATTGTGCTGTAAGGAATGATGAACCAGATGACTTCAGAAAGAGCTGGAAAGCCCTTCATGAACTGATGAATGAATGAAATAAATAGAACCAGGAAAATATTGTACACAGTAACAGCAATATTATGGAATGATCAACTGTGAAAGGCTTCACGACTCTCAGCAAAACAATGATCCCTAGATCTAGGAAAGTAATGGTGAACCCTTTAGAGACCATGTGCCATTCCCTCCCCAGAGACCTAGCTTACCATGCCTATCACTGTATGAGCTCCCCTATCCTTTACCACAGATAGGGGAGGAAGCGCTACCATTGGGCTGCTGGGCAGAGGGGTGGGTGAGGTGAAAAAAAGTCCTCAGGGAGGTATAAAGGGGGAAGGGAACAGCTCTCCCAAGTCCCTCTGCCTTTCTAGTAATGAACTCTGGTGGGTGATGGCTCTTGTGCCCACAGAGAGGGTTCTGCATTCCCTCTTTGGCACATCTGCCATGGGTTCACCATCACGGATCTAGGAAAAGTCTGAGGGACTTATGACAAAGAATGCTATCCACTTCCAGATAAAGAACTACTGGAGTAGGAATGTAGATGGAAGCATATGATTTATCACTTGCTTATTTGGGTTGATGTTTTGGGATTCTGGTTTTATAAGATTATTCACTTACAAAAATGAACAATATAGAAACATGTTTTGCATGATAATATATGTATAACCTAAATTGAGTCACCTGCCAGCACTGGGAAGGGCAAGGGAAGAGAGGGAGGGAGATAAGTTTGACCATATAATTTAGGAAAATATATGTGGAAATTTGTTATTATATATAATTGGTAAAAAAAAAATAATTTTAAAAAGGAAAAAAAAAATTAGAGATAAAGTTCTGGGTTCAAATCTAGACTCAGACAATTCTCAGCTATATGACCCTGGGCAAGTCACTCAACCCCATTATCTGGCTCTTACAACTCTTCTGCCTTGGAACCAATATACAGTATTAATTCTAAAATGAAAGTTTGTTTTGTTTTGTTTTTTAAAAAGAGTTTAAACAGTAAACATGGGCATCATCCCAACTTTTATTTCTTATGGCCTCTTTCTGAGTTGAAGTTGTAGTGTAAATCTTGAAATTTCTCAGACTTGTGAATGTTAAAAATTTCCACATTGGGGAATTCTCCATTGGAACAATTCCCTCCTGGGAACATTCCCCATTTTGACAGTGAGAACTCTACTTGGATCAGAAATGGGAGGACCTCTACTCCACCCATACTTAGGACTGCTTTAGGGGAGAAAACTCCTTGCTAAACAATGAGGGTACTTGGGTCCATACTTATAGTGAGGCAAAAAGTTCTTTAAGCCATGCCTATTTTTAGAAGAAATACAAAGGGGTGCTAAGTACCTATTAAAGGTCAGGCAACTTGTAAACTTGCCAGGAGCAAAGAGGTGAAAACTTATTCAGAAGTTTTTTTCTGGTACAAACTTACTAAAGGGATTAGTCGACCCAGCAATGATTTCAGAATGGGCTGTCCCTTGGAAAACGTCTACTGTAATTGGTAGATGGAAGAACTTAGGGGAGGTGACATAGGAGAAAACCCCCTATATAAGAAAAAGCAGAATCTCTTGAAAGAAAAATCCTTTTGGAGGATCTCTTGAGAGAGGCTCTGGAGAAGGGAATCTCTTGAAGGACAATCTCTAAGGAGGTCTCTCAAGGGAGGCTGTCTCTGGCTGGAAGGCTCTTGTAGGAGGACTCTGACTCTGTCACTAGAATCCTTGCTTAGACAGACCTTGTGGTGAGTGATAAAAGACTGACTGACTGATCTCTCTCTCTTAAGACTCAGGTCTAGGCCATGTTGGCTTAAGGCCCTTCATACTTATTTCCTTTTTCTCTCTTTCTCTCTTTTCTTTAATTCCTCATTGTATTATTAATTAAAATCTCTATAAAACCCAGTTGACTTGGGTATATTCATAATTGGGAATATTTCCCTGGCGACCACCCTTATATTTGATTTAAAACCAAGACACTGTAGTGAAAACATATTTCCTGCGGTCACAATTTACTCACTCACTCTTATATCTACTATAATTTATATCTTCCACCATTTTAACTCTTACAGTTTATGACCCCAACTCTTTTAACTGCCACAGTTTATGGCATCCACTTCTTTTAAATGACACAGTAGGTAGCTGGTAAATGTCATTTAACCTCTTTCTCAGCCAAGAGCAATTCTGATCATACATGTCTATACTTTCTCCATCCTTGGAGGGTTCAATATACAAATCAATAGGCAGGCCTAGTTTATGCCTAAATATTAGCAGGTAAGGTATAGACTGAGCAGCATGATTTGTGATAGAATTTTTGCCATGGAGAAGGAGAGCCATATTCTAGTCATTCTTCTCTTTCTGATCTTTGATCTCCTTTGCCTCATTTTCAAACTGATTAATTTTGGCTTTCAGTACACTATTTTCTGTTTCCTTATCTTGCTTTTTAAGTTCTTTTTCCAGTTGTCTTAAGCCTCTCTTAATTTTGTTTTGAATTGTATTTTGAGTTCTTCCAAAGCCTGTGTCCAATTTGCTGGAGTTTCTGTGTTTTTGTGTGGTGTTCCTTGATTCTCCTCTGTTACATTTGCTCTTTGTTCATTGCCTGGATAGAAGCTGTCAATTGCAATTTCTTTTTTCTTTTTCTGTTGTTCGCTCATATTTGACCCTTCTTTCCCTGCTGTAGTTGCCTTCACTCTGTGATAAAGGATGAAAATAAAGCAGATTTTTATGTTTTTCCTCTTGTGTTTCCCTTACCCAAAATCCTACTCTAACAACTCTTTCTCCTCTCATTGTGTTCGGTCTGTGGGTTTGGGCTTTTCTTTCAACCTTCACCCTTGGAGCTTAGCAAGGCTCTCAGAGCAGTCTGTGGGGGATGGGAATTGGAGCTTGAGCTTCCTTGCCCTCTGAAGGCTTGATAAGATTAAGCCCAGCAGAGTTGAACTTGCAGAGCTGAATGTGCCCTGAGGCCAAAACCTGGGGGAGGGGGGCAATATGGAGTGTGTAGGCTGCTCTGTACTTCTTCTCCAACTGCTTCCCCATCGCCTGTGTTCAGAGCCCTGAATCTGGCACAGCTTTGCCTGCAAGGTACTCCCTTGACTAGTACCCTTACCTGCTGAGAGATTCCAGCCACTGCTGGAGGCTCAGTACTGTAGGTGGGGGAGGGGGTCCTGGGACCTTCCTTCTTCCTTCCCCTTAAACCCAAGTGTTCTCAAATTCAGGCTTTTTGGGGGGCATACTTTTTAAGTTGAGTCCAGCAGGAGGGTTCCTTGGCTCTGTCCTGTTGTTAGGTTTGGTTTTCAGTCCCCTAGGAGCATTTGATTTTTAATTGGTAAGGAAGAGTTTTCAGAGGTCTGAACTTTTGCTGCCTCTACGCTGCCATCTTAACTCCAAGAGAGCCATATTTTGGCTCTACTGAAATGTTTGTTTTGGTCTCAGTGTTCCCAACTTGCTCATCAGTGATGTGAATTTCAAAACTACTCCACCCTGTTCAGACCATTCTTTGGAGGATGGGATTTAGCTATTTCCTGATCAATGACAATGAAGATACTTGGAGTAACAGAGTCAGCTCTTGAAAACTGCAGTCTCCACCCTACTCAGGTAGAGATTAGGAAGGGCTGCAGCAAAACTCAAGATTTAATTATTTGAGAATATGGCCCTCAACAGACATGTGCAAAAAAAAAAGGACAGACCTCTGGGCGGTCCTAGGGCAAGCTAGAGCCACCATTGGGACTGGTGAGGCAGGGAACAGCCTCTGGGATTCGCTCACTTCCTGGGGGATGGGGGGGGGGGGGTTCATGCTAGGAGCTTGAGCAGGGAGGAGGCCCGAAGACAGCTTCCCTTGAGATCGATCACGTGAATCAAGGACTGATTCTTCTTCTCTACCTTGGCCCCTTTGGCCCTAATCTCCTTCTGCCTTGGCCAGAGATTGAGTAACCCCTTTCCCTTTTCTCCTCTCTCCTTCTCTCCCTCTCCCTTTCTTACTCCCATTGTGATTAAACCACCACAAACTCCCTTCTGACTTGAGTGTTTCATTTTTAGGAATTTCATAAGTAAATTACTTGGCGGCCATAAATTAATATTATAACAATCTCTAAAGGTGATATATTCACCATTTACAGTGATCCATTGAGACTTTTTTTTTAAACCCTTACCTTCCATCTTGGAATCAATTCTGTGTTTTGGTTCCAAGGCAGAAGAGTGGTAAGGGCTAGACAATGGGGGTTAAGTGACTTGCCCAGGGTGATACAACTGAGAAGTGTCTGAGGCCAGATTTGAACCTAAGACCTTCTGACTCTAGCCCTGGCTCTCAATCCACTGAGCTACCTAGCTTCCCCTGTTTTAGACTTCTTGATGCTAGCCAAAGCTTAAAATATTTTTCAAAGTCTCTATCTTGGTCCAAACAGATTCTAAAAAGAAGGCTACATACTGAATAATACTTCTTCTGTCACTCTCCAAAATTTAGCAACCATGGATGTTTTCTGATTCCTAGAGAGGTATGCCAATGCATAGCTTGTGAAGTAGTCACTGACTATCAGTATATGACTTACATTCTTCTTATTACCATACAAAGACAGAGAGTGAGTGAATGTGAACAGATTTCAAAGGTTTGCTAGTACTTACATTCACCAAATTTGCAGCATGAGCTAATGACATTTTACTTTGCACACAATAAGCACAAGAATCATCCTTCTTGGTGATATTCTTGGTGAAGCATTCTTTTTTTGGTAGGGTAGGTGCTAAGATCTTTTGCTTGTCAGCATTATGGTTCCTTCTTGAACCATGTGTCCAAAAACTTTCTTGACCAGAAGTTGGCAGCATTAACTGATCCTGTAAGTCATATCAATGACAGTCTAGAGCAGTTCACTGTATAGTTCCAACTTTTGCTATTGGCTCAACAACATAATGCCTTCAGGTAACTAATACTTGAGACCTGTGGTATTACAGGTTTGATTCTTGGTTTGTATCATTTCACATAGACCTTCATCAGTCATTTGTTCTCTTTATTGATCCTCCACAACAACTATAAGTTAGAAAAGGTGGATTCAGAGAAGAGAGGTTCATATAAGCTGTTGGAATGCTATCCAGCAAAAATCCCAAATTTTTAGCTGTCCTGCTATCTGCTTATAATCCATTTCCCTTGATGTTATATTTGACCTTTCATTGTGATCATTATAGTTTTATGGGAAAGAGAGGAAAATAAACATTTATATAGCATCTACTCTGTGCCAGGTGCTTTACATATATTATCTCATTTGATCCTCACAACAACCTGGGGATATATATATATATATATACACACACAATTATTAGGCCCATTTTACTTTTGAGGAAACTAAGACAGATAGAGGTGAAGTGACTTAACCAAGGTCACATAGCTGTCTGACACTGTATTTGAACTCAGATCTTCCTGAGGAGGCCCAGTGCTCTCTTTACTATGCCACTGATGCTTTCTTTAGACTGCAAGCAATTTTGGGATTCAATTAGTATTATTCTACTGACTTCCTAATCTACATATCGGAACATAGTCTTACTCCTGTGCTCCATTCTTGTATTACCATATGCCAGTTAGATATCTGTACTTGGATGTCTCTTTGGCATTTTCAACTCACCATGTCCAAAATAATATGTGTCCCTCTTCCAACCTTCTTTCTTAGGAGAGAAACTCTCTACCCTTCTAGTCACCAAGGTTTTACAACTTCAGAGTGATCTTTGATCTATCCCACTATCCCCCATATCCACTCACCTGCCACATTTTGTCAATTGTATCTTCATGCCATCTTTCATATCTATCCCCTTCTCTCTACTAACAATACCACCACTACTTTAGGCCATCATCACCACTCATCTATTTTTGCAATAATACCTATAATATCTTTCTTTGTCAAGGATCTTCCTTCTCCAAATCATCCTTGACCTAGTTACCAAAATAACTGTCCTAAGCTATGGGTTTGACCATATTATTCTTCTCCTCAAAATTTTTCAGGGGCTCCCAAATGACTTTAAGAATGAAGCACAAATTCTTCAGCCTGCAATTTAAAGCCCTTCACAGTCTGGCTTCAACCTACTTTTATAGACTTTCCATCATGTATTTTTTCTTATACTGTGTCCAGCTACATTAGAATACAAGCTGTTCTCAAACTTGGCTTCATATTTCTAGCTTCTATGTATCTTCATGGACTGATAGTAAAACTCTTTAAGCTTCAAATTCATAAAATTATAGATTTAGAGCTGGGACTATGGAAATCATCCAGTCCAATGAACCCTCTCATTTTATAAATGAGAAAACTGAGGCCAAAGACAGGAGAAAATTTGCCCAAGGTCATGCAGAAGAAAGGAGAGCTGGAATTCATATCTAGCTTCTCTGATTCCAAGTCCAGTGTTCTTTCCACTACATGACAAGTTTCTCTTATGTAGTATTTCCAGCACTTTGTAATTCAAACCCTATTCAAACTGGGTCATCAGACTAACGTCTTCTCTTTCACAAACTATTTGCTAGACAATTTGGACAGCTAGCCATTCTGTGAATTCACACATTATTTCTCTATGTCTGGAATTCATACTCTCTTTGCCTTTTTGAATCCTTAATTTCCTTCCTCAATAATCAGTTCAGATGCTGCCTTTTAAGGGAAGCTTTTTTTTCTTTCCCAAGTTATTAGTGCATCTCAAATTACCATGTATTTACTTATCTGTGTACATGTGAGTCCCTCAGATAGACTGTAATTAAGGCAGATGCCATCTTGCATTTTTTATTTTGTATCCCCAGCTCCTAGTAAAATAGACAATAAAGGTTGCCTTCCGAATTTTCTAGGTAACTCTATTTTCCAGCAGTAGTACTGTTTGATTTGGACACCAAGGACTCCATGCCCCTCTCACTTGCTCTCTCCTTTCTAGGTTCCTTTTGGTTATTCCCCATGAGATTGCAGTCTCCTTTAGGACAATATAATATTTCTTCTTATAATTTGTATCCCAAGCACACAGTAAATGCTTAACAGTTGTTTATCGAATTCATTTGAATTGTTAAAATATTGTGAATTTGTGGTAGACCCAGTTGGCTTACTGGGACAACTACCTTCAGCCCATTTCCATAACATGGAAACTGAAGAAAAGTTGGTGGGGGAAGTCATCCAAATTATGTCAGTCAAGGACAAGACAGTCAAGGGGTTCATATGGACATTGTGCACTTGAATTGATTCATTCTAGGTTAAAGACAAAAAAGGAAAACAAATGAGTCCATAACAAAAGTAAAAGTCTTCAAGAACTGGAAGGGGTGGAGGAGATGAAAGCAGAAGTAAGAACAAAAGGGAATAGATGTTGGAAGAGTTAGACAGAGGGAGAAAAGAAAGGTCAGGAAGCCATAATTCAAGAGGCAGTGTGGTATAGTGAATAAAATGATGGAGTTGTAGTATGAAGACCTACATGGGTGTAAATCCTTCCTCAGACACTTATTGGCTTTGTGACCATGGAAAAGCCATTAGATCATTCAGTGCCCCAGTTTCCTTATTTTTAAAGTGGAGATAATAATACTTTCTTTTTTTTCACATAATTATTCTGAAGAAACTCTCTAGAGGGGAATTTCAGAGATCAAGGTGATTGAGATAATTGCTTTGGGTATTCCCCACCCTCTGATTCCTTGTCTCCTACTGTAGCTAAATGGAGTTACAGGAAAACCGTACTGTCTTGAGTTATATGGGGTGCTCAGGAAGGACCAGCATCTCTGGAGTGAGGGCTTGCCAACCCCTTTTCAGGGATGTTTATCCATCTTTGGTATTCATCTTTCGCCCAACTCTTACCTGTGACTCCAAGAACTAGTAGCATGTAAAGTGTTCACATCCTGTTAAAAACCACCTCAGCATACAGGCTCAGCTAGGTTGAGGGTAACCCACAGTCCTGAAATTGGTCAGTGAGTTGGGGGAGGATGTCTCCCCCAAGCATGTGAAGGCTTCCCTTGATGGAATGGGTAGATAAGAAGAATGTGTTCCAACAGCCATGAAGTGGGCTGAAGCAGGTACTGAGGAACACTTAGAACTTGGTCAGACATAGAAGATGCCAAGATTATCCATTGCATCCCAGGCCATTTCCAATCACCCTGGCTTTTGTCTTGCCATTAGGCTTTGATGATTCTGGAAGAGAGTGAGGTGGACAATTTTGTATAACTGTTTCACTTAAATCCAATTCACTCATGTCAGGCCACCACCTCATGATGCTGTTAGTCCTCTTCTTATCCATAGGATGAACAACAGAATCTCAGTTAGGTCCTTAACTAATACTCCTCCCTAATTAATTCCTTTGTCAGAAAGTATTCCCCATAGAATCTATTCTATATCTTTTCTTTTCTCAAAAGCCCTTGATCTATCTTTCCCTTCTCATTCTTCAAGCTAAGGATTTCATTGAGAAAATCAAGGTCCCTTGCCTCTCCCCTAATCACCCCAATGCCATTATCCTTCATTCTTCTCTGTTAATTTATTCCCTGATAAAGAGGCATTTCTTCCCCAGAGAAAGCTCAGGAGGATCTTAAGAGATATCTAGTCCAACTCCATCATTTTACAGTCAAAAACTGAACTCTAGGGTGATGAAGTAATTTGCCTAAGGTCACTATGTAATATGCCACAGAGGACAAATTTAAACCCCAGTTCTCTGACTAATCCCTCCTGCCTTCCTCAGCAGATTGTCCTAGAAACCAGACTCTGAAAGACTTGTTTCCCTTTTCATTCTTGGGGTCCACTGTGCTGATAAGTGATTGCTTCAGTAGCTTACTACATCTGGATGCAGCTCCAGGCATGCTTCACTTCATCCCCAGCCACTTCATTGACCACAATATATTTAGTACTATATACATGTTGCTTTTCCCCTTTAGAATATAATCTCCTTGAGGGCAGGAGCTGTTTTCATTTTATATTGGGACCCTGGCTTCTGGGGCATAGCAGAGTGTTTGACACATGGTAAACACAATATAAATTGTTGTTTGTTTTTTAAAATAAACCTTTCCCTTCTGTCTTGGAATCAATACTGGGTATTGGTTCCAAGGCAGAAGAGTGGTAAGGGCTAGGCAATGGGGATTAAGTGACTTGCTCAGAGGGGCTAGATTTGAACCTAGGAACTCCCATCTTTAGGCCTGGCTCTCACTCCACTGAGTTACCCAGCTGCCCCAATATAGGCTTTTTCATTCATTCATCTTCTCTTTTTCTCTAAGTTCCAATGTCTTCCACTATACAATTCCTTCCATTGCCAATTACAAACATACCACAAATGTTCTCATCTTAAATACAATAGAGCATCTCACAATACTCAATCATTCTCATTAACTTTTGTAAATTGTGTAAATTCTCTTCTTTTTTTTCCAGCCAAACTCTTAGAAAAAGCTATCTACACTTATTCCTTTTCTCTTCTCCCTCCTCTAGCCTTTGTAGTCTGGCTTTCAACTTTGGCATTCAATTGAAACTGCTTTTTTCAAATTACCAATGTAGCAAGGGCTGTTGCAGCACAATCATTTAGCTTCTTCTCCCCCCATCCTTCTCCAAGGGAGGCTTTACTTTTCACCAAAAAGGGAAGCATGAAGTTGGGGCCAGAGACTTGATCATACTCCCTCTCCTCAGAAAGAGGGAGTACTGGGCTGAAATGATATCTATTTGCTGCCTTAAATATTCTCAAGTTCAAGCTAAACTTTTGGTCACTGTTCATTCTTTGGAGAGACCAACCTTTATACCCAAGGTCTGATACCCTTTCCACCAAATACCAGTTCCAATTTCTCTCAGTCTCCTTTGTTGATTCTTCCTCCATGGCACATCCCTTAACTATGGGTTTGCCCTAGTGTTTGGTCCTAGATTCTCTTCCTCTTTCTCTTATTTAGTGACCTCACAACAAAGAAATCCTATTTATTCAAGCCAATAGCAAAACAGAAATTAGAGTAAATTATACATAATGAGGATAGATGCCAGTCAACAACACAGAGTGAAGGACCTCTCCAAGGGGAAGAGACATAATTCATCTCAACCAAGAGAGTCCCAGATCTGTTGTGGAATAACTGAGGAAAGAATTCGAGCTATATGATTTATTAGCAAAATAGGATAACAAACAGGTAAATGGATTCCCCAGTCAGTCCAAAGACCCTGAACATAGAGTGAAATAGGTTTCATGTATTAAAATTTTAACCAAATAAGACTAATTAATTAAAAGAAAATAATTAACCAGAATGCAAAATTAGGTAGTCTGATTTCTATTTGGAAGAAAGATTAGGGACTTTCCAAATTGGGTAGGGGTGCAATTCCCTGAGATCAGAAAAAGATGTGAGCCATTCCCCTCAAGTATCTGTATTCAATCAAAGGAACATTAAAACAATAATTGACCAATGGGGGCCAGTTTTCAGAAAAGACAAAAGAAAAGTTGCTTGAGTGTATAACTGAGAAAACTCCTTGAATCAGACTTTGGATCTGACTGGGATTCTGGTCAGAATAACTTAGATCCTTAGTAAGGGTCTTTAATCAGTAGGTAGAGGTGGTCTCAGCTTCCCAGCTACAGAGTTAGATTCCAACAATGCAATACGGTTTTCTCATCATTCCCACAACTAAATAGTTTCCTCACAAGATAGAAATTGGACTAGACCTGTAATTGAGTAGAAAGTAAACTGAGCTAGATCCAGAATTGAAATCACTAAATGGAGTCAGTGTGGTTCACTCAGTTCCCAGTACCACTTGCTGTTTTAATTCCCTAACATCTTATCCAAGAGGAAATCCCCTGAAGTTTCTAGTGCAGGAAGCTGAGGATAGGGACATGATGGAGACCGCTAACTCCTCTCATGTTAACTTCGCAGAGATTTATTTTTCCCTTAACTACCTGAAGAAAGACTAGCATCATCTAGCTTCTTTATTGAAGTTCAAAGTTAGAAACTCTGGAAGTCTGAAGAGATTTGGAGATTCCCAAGCATAAAGAGAGGGAGACCCTACCATGTTCTTGCCTACTCTGTCCTGCCCTTTACATAGGTTTAGGGCAATGATCTGTACCAAAAAAGAAGAAAGTCTGATACCAGTGGACTATGGGACAAAGATTACACTAGAAAAGAATAAGAAATGAAAGGGATGTGTGTGTGTGTGCATGTGCGTGCAGCTGGATGGCTCAGTAAATGGAGAGTCAGGCCTAGAGACAGGAGGTCCTGGATTCAAATTTGATCTCAGACACATCTGAGCTGTGTGACCCTGGGCAAGTCACTTAACCTCCATTGCCTAGCCCTTACTGCTCTTCTGCCTTGGAACCAATACATAGTATTGATTCCAAGACAGAAGGTAAAGGTTTAAAAAAAAAAAGAAATGAAAGGGATGCCAACTATTAGGGAAGAGATGGATTGCCCCCTCCCTGTTAATTGATGGTTATCAGAGGAGTTCTTTTCTTTAAGCTCCAACCAGAACTGATGAAGTATGAGTACAAAGACTGAAGCAATCTAATAGGATCTTGAGGTTCCTAGGGACATAATGAAATAAGTACAAAGGAGTGTGGGAGAAGTCCAGATTATCCAGGTGGGAAATGGGTAATCACACATGTGCTAACAATGCTGGCTGGCTGGAGAGGTCAATGAGGTGGATTGAATGCTGGACTTGGAGTCAGAGAGACCTGATTTCAAATGCTGCTTTAGATACTTACTAGGGGTGTGACCCTGTGGACAAGTCCTACAATTTCACAAATCCACACAACTTAATCTGTAAATTGGAGCTGTCTTATTTGGTTGTTACAATTATGTATGTGTATATATATATATATATATATATATATATATATATATCTTTAAACAAATCTTAAGGAACTATATAGGTGCTAGGTCTTATCACTAAAGTAGCTTTCATCTTGCTCTCGGTCATGCTGTTCCACAACACCTGGAAAATTCCACCTTTTTCCTTCCTTTTCCTATGCTTCTAATTTCTGATGACCTATTATAGGCATTCCTTCATTGAACAATCAAGAAATGTTTAAAGGGGCAGTTAGGTAGCACAGTGGATAGAGTCCCAGACCTGGATTTGGGAGGGCTTGGATTCAAATCTAGTCTCATACACTTTCTAGGTATGTGACCCTAGGCAAGTCACTTAACTCCATTTACTCAGCTCTTGCCCTTCTGTTTTGTTACCAAGGTGGAAAGGAAGAAGAGGAGGAGAAGGACCAGCATTTACAGTCATGGCTCTGGAGAACTGATAACAGGTAATGCTACCTACCAATGCTACTCAACACCTGATTGAAGGATGTATCTTCAGATGTACATTTTTGAACATGGCCAATATGAAAACGTGTTTTGGTTGGCCATGCATTGTCTGCTAAGAGTTTTGTTTTTCCCTAAGCCTCCCTCTCCAATGGAGTAGGAGATAGAGAAAATATATTTTTGCAGTTGAAAAAAAATGGAATTAAAAATAAGTAGAACAATCTTGGTGCTGAAACTTTCTATATCTGTAGCCTCTCCTACTAATTTGTAAGCTTCTTGAGAAATGAGACTGTCTTGCACATATCTTTTGCTTCATTTTGTATTCCTAGCACTTAGCATGCTGTCTAGCAAATTGCTGTTTACTCATTTTTAGCTATGTCCAACTCTTTTTAATTTTTTTTCTGGGGGGAGGTTCTTGGAAGCATCTTACTGGAGTGATTTGCCATTTACGTTTCTAGCTCATTTTGCAGATGAGAAAACTGAGAAAAAGTTAAGTGAGTTGCCCACATTTTCATAGCTAACATCTAGGGTCAAATTTGAACTCAGGACCTCCTGATTCTAGACCTGGCATTCTATCCACTTCACCCCACCTAGCTATCCCATACATAGGAGATACTTAATAAATGTTTATTGGATTGAATTTGTATTTCCATCCAGATACAGTTTTCGAACTGAGCTTTTAATGAATGGTTTTTCATTTGCTCATTCATTGTCTAGAATTTTTTCTTAAAAAAAAAAAGTCAGTTAAGTGATCAGATCCCAAAACAAAACATAACGTGCCTGCTCGCTGGGAGCTTACACTCTAATGGGGATTGCAACAAGTACACAATAAAATAAATACGAAATAAACACAAAGTAACTTCAGCAGCTCTCATGAGTCCTCAAAGAGCCCTCTATCACTCTGCCCCCACCCTGGGGAGGGCGGGACCTCAGCTCATCGCCTCGCCCAACTCCTGGCATCTGCACCAGTTCTTGGCTTTGCCTGCCCACACTTGTGTACGTCGGATTCGCCTCTTCCGGGTCAGGTGACCAACAATGGTCACATGACCTGGCCCGAGTTCCAGCGGTCTAAGGCGGAAGTAGAAGAGGAGTTCGGCGCCGCTGCTCGGCCTGTTGCAGGTAGGGGTCTCGCCTCGGAACCTAGAGGCCCTGGCTGGCGGACCTTGAAAGGGTCGTGCAGCTGGGACCGGGCCAGGCCGAAACTGCCGGCCGGCTTTTGAGGTGGGGGGGAGGTGGCTTCCTGTGGGAGGGGCCTGGGACGGTGGTTCCGGCCTCTGAGGAGGGGTTGTCCATACACCCACTTGGGTAGGCTGCGGGGTGGGGGAAGACTCGGAGAAGGGAGGGGAGGGGGCGGGAGAGCCCTTCTTTCTGGGAGAGACATGGGGACAGGGCATGAGCCGGTGACCTCTGGAGGAGGGGTCTGGAAATGGGCCTGTCAGCATCTATTAAGCTCTTATTCTAGGCTGGGTAACCTAGAAAGTCGAAATCGGTCAGTCCCTACTCTGAGTCCGAGAAGAAAGGGGAGGAGGTCGTTGGGAGACGGGATACCGAGTCATCCTGCTTGACATGAGGACAAGGAGTAATCCTTCGCACCTATTTGAACTTCTTCCCTCTCAGTTTCCCCGTCCTCCAACTCCCCCTTCCCCTCTGGAAGAGTTCACTTCATCTTGTTAATGTTTTAGTGTCTCTTTCATCTGACTCCCCAGTTTTGCTGGGGTGGTTTTTCCATTTCTGCAAGAGTCGCTGATATCTTCAGATCATCTTTCTTTGTAGCTTCCTTTAGCTCAACTCACTCAAAGTTTAAAAAAAAAAGGATGTGGTTTGCTTTGGCATTGAACCAGACCTTATTCTCAGGTGATGACTTTGCCTAGCTTTGGCTGTCAAAACTTTAAAATGTTTGCTTCCTGCTAAATAAAGTCCTAGACTGAGAGGTTTCTCCATGTTCTGCTCTATTTTTACTTCTTGTTTCTTCTTGTTTTTTACCTAAATTATTCAGTCTCCTTAACTAGGTGATGGCAGCAGTCTGGTCCTGCTTATCTAGATAAACAAATAGGTAGGGTTGACCTAGAGAGAGACCTCTGTTAATGTTTGCAATGACTGTGACTCTGAATCATAGTTTTTCCTTATCCCATTATGCAACTTGTTTTATATAGAGACCAATTCAAAGTCTTTGCAGTAGTTCTATTTTAAATTCTATCTACTGGGGAGCAGCTCAGTGGATTGAGATCCAGAGCTAGAGACAGGAAGACATGGATTCACATCTGACCTCAGACACTTCCTAGCTGTGTGACCCTGGGCAAGTTACTTAACTCTCATTTCCTGGCCCTTACTGCTCTTCTGCCTTGGAACCAATACCCAGAATTGATCCCAAGATGGAAGGTAAGGATTTGAAGAAAAAAAAAAGAAATTCTATGTACTGTTCTCCTAGAAGTTTGGACATCAATAATGAAATCCAAGGGAAAGGCAGTTTTGAAAATAAAATAAAGTTACATTTTTAAAAAAATTACAATTATTTTAAAGATTTCAAGGAGGAATGTTCTAGATTGTAACTTTTCACTGCCTCAATATGAGTTTCAGTGGCCAAAAACATTCATTACTTGGTGACTTTACTTTTAGTGATGAGGCTCTACAAACAGTAATTCATTTGGTCTTTGAATGCCAAATGTACAGGCTGTTACAATAATCTGTATATAAAGTCATGTACAGGCTGTTACAGTAATCTGTATATAAAGTCTTCCACATAGGTGAAGTTCATAAGAGTATGTTTTCTGCCGACATAGCCTTAAATGAATGAATGAATGAAAAATAATTTGTCACTTACTATGGCTGCGCACTAGGGATACAAGCATAGAAGCAATATTAACCCCTGTTCTCAAGGAATTTACCTTCTGATGAGGAAATACTCAATACTCATAGAATAATAGCGACCAGGAAAGGGCTTTTGGTCCAGAAAGTTAGAGGTGATTCAACCTCAAGGTCCCAAGGTCACTTCTTTGCCCCTGATTAAAACATTGGAGTAGGATTTAGAGCTGGAAAGAAAATTGAAGGTTGTCTGTAGTCTAGCCACCTCATTTTATAGATGAGAGAACTGGATGCTCAGAGGGGAAAAAATTTGTCCAAGGCCACATAGTAGAAGACAGCAGGGTTGTGCACTGATGTGCTCTGATGCCAAATTCAGCATCCTTTGCACTCAATGATGCTTTGGCTTCATGGAGGATTACAAGCACTGAATAAGAACTAAAATCCTACAGAATTCACATGATGCTTCATAATATTTTGGAAAATTATTGCTTCTGTTCCCTTTATGGAAGAAAACCTCAGTACTCTCCATCTGTCTCTCAGAGACAATTTAGTAATTACCTACAAATATTGCAAAAAGCTGTCTCACACACGTATTTCTTTATAAGTAAGGGACAGAGGTTAAGTTATGTTTCTAGCATTTCCTAAACAGTGCCATTTTATGTCCTCTGTGGGGACACTATATTTTTAGTCTATGTTTAAATGTCTATGTTAAATCTATCTACTTTCCCTCAATTTTTTGGCCTTAATTGTTCCCCAGTTTTAAAAACATGTTAAAATTGGTCACTGACCAGATGATTCATTTTGGGTCTAGGATAGTTATTAGTAAGAAGTAGAAATAACCAGAATGCTTTTAGATATAGGCTCATTTAGTCCAGAAAATACCCTGTGGCTTAGGCAGGGCTGTTGGCATTCCCATTTTATAGGAGAATAAGCCTATCGGAGTGACTTGTCCAAGGTCCTTTGGCAAATAATTGGCAGAGTGGAATTGAGAAGTGAAGTCTTTTGACTGTTTATTCCCTTCCCCCAAATCTGGTTAGACAAGCTTGTCTATTTTCAGTCACCAGTTCCAAGTTATTACTCCCATTATTTCTAAGGAAAGGGATAGAAATGGGGGGTGGAGAGGTGATGGTGGCAGGAAAGCTTTAGTAGACATTAGTTATTCTTTGTTTCTTAGAGGAAACACTTTATACATCTTAAAGGTCTGTTCTGCTAAATATCAAATTTTTAAGCAAAAACTTTATCCCATATAAAATTAAGGTATTTAATTTCCAATTGAAGTTTATCAAAAGTTAGTTTAAATCCTCTGGAAACTTTATATCTTTGCATGTTGCCTTTGAAACTATGAGGGCAGCGACTAAACATTTACATAGGACCTAATATCTCCTAAACACTGTGCCAAGCTCTTTTACAAATTTTATCTCATTTAATCCTCACAGCAATTCTTCAAGGTAGATACTCTTATTATCTCTTTGTTGGTGGGGAAACTGAGGTAGACAGATGTTATGTGATTTGTTCAGGGTCACACAATTAGGAAATGCCTCAGTCTGGCTTTGAACTTAGGGTTTCCTGACTTAAGGCCCCACACTCCATCCATGTGTTGTCTACAGAGAAAGATTTCAGTTGTGGCTTCTGGGCTTGGGGTATCAGGAAGAGTGGGTGTCAGGGAGTTCTTTCCTATTTGTAGGAGTAGTGTTACATATGAACACAATCAAAGGAAGTGATAGATAAAGATCTTTTCAAGGATCTTTGGAGTAAGTTGTTTTTCTTTTTTTTTCCTGACTTTCTTTGAGGCTCAAGAAAACGGGAAATCTCACTGAACTGAAAGCTGGCTTTAGGGATTATTATCCATCTCCATGTTCCTTGCATGGCTGTCTTCCATGCCTGGAATACCATTCCTCCTCATTGTGAACCTGTATTTAGCTATCTCCTGATTGTAACAATGAATATACTTAGCTCTTCCTTTATTGGGAAGATTGATTTGTAATCCAGTCTATTTTAAGTAGATCAACCCATTTTAACTACAAAAAGGTGTTAAGTAACTACAAAAGGTATATAATCTAACCAAAGAAGGTGTGAACTAAAGATTGGGCAGTCCTGGAGAGAAGCGTCTGCTGTGATTGGTAGATGTGAAATTTAGGGGAGGTGACACAGGAGAAAAAGATCTTTAAAAGAGTACCTGAGGCCAGAAGAAGATATATTTGATTTGATATTCTATTCGAGGACATTGAAGAGCTTTCTGACTCCGAGGAGAGACTGTGGAACTGGACCCCTGGAGGAGCTCGAGACCTCAGACTGCTTTCCATTTTAGATGGTCACCCTTGGTGACTTAGGCTGACTTAGAGACCCCGCCTTTCCGGAGGCCTGAAGTCACTCACCAACAGTGACCGCCAAGTTTATTTATTTAATTAATTGATTTATAATATTTTTCCATAGTTACATAAATCATGTTCTTTCCCTCCCCTTCTCCCACCCCCTCCTGTAGCCAACAAGCAATTCTACTGGGTTTTACATGTGTCATTGATCAAGACCTATTTCCATATTATTAATATTTGCATTAAGCTGAACATTTAGAGTCTATATCCCCAATCATCCCCATCGACCCATGTGATCAAGCAGTTGTTTTTCTTCTGTGTTTCTGCTCCCACAGTTCTTTCTCTGAATGTGGATAGTGTTCTTTCTCATAAGTCCCTCAGAATTGTCCTGGATCATTACATTGCTGCTAGTAGAGAAGTCTATTATATTTGATTGTGCCACAGTGTATCCATCTCCGTGTATAATGTTCTCCTGGTTCTGCTCCTCTCACTCTGCATCAGTTCTTGGAGGTCGTTCCAGTTTTCATGGAATTCCTCCAGGTCATCATTCTTTATAACGCAATAGTATTCCATCACCATCAGATGCCACAATTTGTTCAGTCATTTCCCAATCAATGGATGTCCCTCATTTTCCAATTTTTTGCCACTACAAAGAGTGTGGCTATAAATATTTTTGTACAAGTTCTTTTCCTTATTATCTCTTTGGAGTGCAAACCCAGCAGTGGTATGGCTAGATCAAAGGCTAGGCAGTCTTTTAAAGTCCTTTTGGCATAATTCCCAATTGTTTTCCAGAATGGTTGAATTATTTCACAACTCCACCAGCAGTATATTAGTGTCCCAATTTTGCCACATCCCTGCCAACATTTACTATTTTCCTTTACTGTCATATTGGTCAATTTGCTAGGGGTGAGGTGGTACCTCAGCGTTTTTTAAATTTGCATTTCTCTAATTATGAGATATTTAGAGCACTTTTGCATGTGCTTATTGATAGTTTTGATTTCTTTATCTGAAAACTGCCTATTCATGTTCCTTGTCCATTTATCAATCGGGGAATGACTCCTTCAAGGCTCCTTTGCAGGTGGCCTTTCCCAGCCTCTATTCATACTCTTGTGCCCCTGTACCCTCTACCCCCTTCCCTTTGAGATTTCCTTCCGTTATTTACACTGACATTATTTACATGGTGAAAAATATCTTATTTACACATTGCTGTTTTCATGTTTCCCCTATTAGAAGCAGAATTCCTTGAGGGGAGAAAGATTTCACCTTTCTTTAAATGCCCAATGTTTTGCACACACAATGCCTGGACACATAGTAAATGCTTTTTATTTGCTTGTTGACTGACTTCTCAGAGATTTGAAGGGGAGGAAAGGGAGAGGAATAAACATTTTTGTTGCACCTACTTTATGCCAGGAACTGTGCTCAACTGTAGAAATATTTCATTTAATCCTCACAACAACCCTATGAGGTAGGTGCTGTTATTATCCCCATTTTACAGTTAGCAAAATTGAGACAAACAGAGGCTAAGTGACTTTTCTATCACATAGCTAGAAAGTGCCTGAGGCTGGATTTGAACCCAGGTCTTCCTGACTCCAGGCCCAGTACTCTATCCACTATCTCTCCTAATTGCCCTTTATATGGCATCCCACACCCCCCATTTTTAGTCCTCTAGAGATTTGAAAAATTCAGGTTCCATTTATTTTCTTTTTAGTGTTTATGTTAGTGTTGATTTCATAGAATTCAGGAGTGGAAGGGACTTTAGCTATCATATGGGATAGTGGTTCATGAAGTGAGTTCCATGAATTTGCTTTTAAAAATGTTTTGATAACTATTTCCATGTAAGTGGTTTCCTTTGTCATCCTGTAATGGCTTTTATTTTATGCATTTTAAAAACATGATTCTGAGAAGGGATCCATCAGCTTTCTTCCATACCAGAAAGACTTACTTAAGAGCCCCTGCTTTAGTCTTGCTTCCTTTTTTGTCAGCTGAGGAAGCTGTAGCCACAAGAAGCAGCTGAGTGACCTGCTCAAGATCACATGGAGAAGGCGTTGCTGGCAAAGCCTGCACCTTCGCCCAAGTCTCCTGAACTTCTTGTACAGGACACTTTCCACTTCATTACACTCTGAGCGTAGTCTATTTGGTGAGGAGAAGACCAGAGGCTGGTATGTGAAGTTCTTTGAAGATACAAAGTGAGAGAATATGAAGCATTTCTTCTGTATTTCCTTCCTATCTGTCTGTGGAGACATTTCTTCTGGAGTGGGCTTGCTTCTGGTTAGGGAGAAAAAAAAACGAATGCCTCTTCCCACAGCTGGGTCTATTCCAAAGAAAATCCTCTTGCTGTTTGATTATCAAGTTCTTCCTGTATCGTCCTCTGTAGATTTCACTTCATCACAAAGTCAGTAGTCAGTGGTCTCTAGTCAAAACTAGAAGATAAATACTTGGATTCCTAAAATTCCTCCTAGAACCTGTAGTATGAGAGGTAGGAAATGTCAGGTGGTGATTTGGGAGTCTTAGAAGACTAGGTATAGTGATTTAATCTGAAGGGTCTTATTGGATGTAGATAATGATGGATTTTTAGAGATCTCATCTTCTGGGAATGTAATTGGGTGTGTCTGCCCTTTATACAAATCTATTCAGGTTGTTGATGGTGTTGTTTGAGGAGCACAAAGCCCTGTTCAGGAATTTGCTTTCTGAGAACCACCATTTAACTTTTGGCTCTTTGGGGTGTTTCATACTATGTAGCTGAGGGTGAGACATTTCTTCTTTGTAGCCCTCAGTTTCTTCATTTGTAAAATGAGAGATTACCCCCTAGGGGTCTTAGAAGTCTAATTCCAAAATCAAAATCCTTCAATGTCTCCAGCCTTGAGCTGAAGGGAATTAGAAAGCCAGAGTGACTTGCTTTAAGTGGAATATTGACCACACTGAAAAGAAACAGTGGGTTGGCAAAACTCATCTTATTTCAAGGTAACTATTCAGGCTAGTCTTGAGACTTAAGTATCTTTGTTTTTCAGAGGTCAAATACAAGAATCCACTGTTCTAACTCCTCCCTCCCTTCTCCTCCTCTTGTCTCTTCCCTCCTCTTTCCTTCTAGCTTTTTTTTTTTTTGCACCTGGCTATTCAAGTCCTTTGTTTCTTTTCTACAATTTTTTCTTCTCTCATTTTGGAACCACTGTTGCTTTTAAGTAATTCAGTTTAAAGGAATCCTAATGAATCTTTGGTGCTTATCTTCTGGAATGGGAGGTTGAAAACTTTGAACCAGAAGGTGGGGTTAGTCAAGTGTACAATTATGGCTGGGATGATGGGATAAGCTTGGGTGGTCCTTGGGCTTTGGGCAAGGGATGCTGAATTTTAACTTTTTAAGTTTTATTTTTATTTTGCTTAAAGATAAAGTTGATGATGATGATTAGGGTCCTTAGTCAGGGAGGGGGAAGGAGCTATCCCTGAAACATGGCAAAGTTAATGATAATGTCTCATAGTTGGCAGAACAAGACTTCTCTTTAGTGGCCAGAAATCTCTTTTCTTTCAATTCAGTTGGTGGTGGTAACAACTACTTGATGACTTGAATGTTATCTCATTAAATCTTCCTAACAAGCTTGTGAGGTTGGTGTTATATTGTTCTCCTCCTCTTAAGGGGGCTTCTCCAGGTTAACTGACTTAGTTTTGAAGTTAGTGCTTGAAGCAGGATCTGAACCCTGATTTTGAATTTGAAGCCCAGTGTTTTATCCACTTTGCCATGATCTATTAGTATTAAGCAACATCTGGAACAGATCTAAGGCAAAGGGAGGAGAAAAAGGTAGGGAAATAAAAAGGGAAAAAAAGGTTGGAAAGCAGACAAGAGGGAAGATAAAAGGGAGAAGAGAGAATAAACCACCTATGCTGCAGAATGAGAGCATTTGAGTCTAACAAATGGTTGCCTTAGATACTATTAAGTGGCACCATTACTGGATGCTATCTGCCTGGCTTTTGAACTAATCTTTTATTTGTTATTTCACTAAACTTTATTACACACATTCTCTCTTTCTCTCTCACACACACACTCCCCTTTTGGTGATACAAGCATGACATAAGAAATTAAAGAGTAACATGGGGCAGCTTGGTGTTGGTGTTCTAGAAAGAGCCCCATTCCCCTTACCCATCAGATATGACTGCATTCTGGCACAGATACTTACTTAATAGCTGTGGGTCCCTGAGCAAGCTGCTTAACTCCTGGCCCTCACTTTGTGTGTGTGTGTGTGTGTGTGTGTGTGTATACACATATATAAAAGGGATAAAAATATTTACATCATTTACTTCCTAGGGTTGTTATGAGGAAAGGTTTGTAAACCATAATTACAAAGTGCAATTCATAGTAATTAATAACAGAAAGTTGTTGGTGCAGGAGATAGAGCACTTAGGAAGACCTGAGTTCAAATCTGGCCTCAGACTTTAGCTCTATGACCCTGGGAAAGTCACTTAACCTCAGTTTGCCTCAATGTTTTCAACTGTAAAATGGGGATAGATAATGATGGCACTTATCTCCCAGAGTTGTTGTAAGGATCAATGGACATAATATTTGTAAAGCATTTAGCACAGTGTCTGGTACTTAACAGGCAAGTTGTTGTTGAGTCAGTTAATCACACACAGCTCTGTGACCCTGTGGACCATTCTGGCCATAGTGTTTTCTTAGTATTAACAGCTATTACATAAGTTTTTATTCTCTTCCCCTTCCATTATTAAGAACCACAATGACAATGAGAACGGATTTGCTTTTGGAAAGTTTGAGAATCTAGCCATCTAAAAATAAACACTAGGAAAAATAAACTTTTAAAAATCACACCCTTTAATAGCCCTATTTCTGTAGGTGGCCACAGTTAAGAAATTAGGGATAAACCGAGCAGGTCAGTTACTCACTGTCAGCCTGGAGGAACTGAGTTTGTGGTATTCATTTCTTTAAAAAAAATTTTTTTTTAATTTAGGATATTTTTCCATGGTTACATGATTCATGATACCCCACCCCTTTTCTCCCCCCTCCTGAAACTGCCAAGCAGTTCCACTGGGTTATACATGTATCATTGTTCTAAACCTATTTCCATGTTATTCATATTTGCAGCAGAGCGATCTTTTAATATCAAAACACTCATCATTTCCATATCAAACTGTGTGATGGATCTTATGTTTTTCTTCTGTGTTTCTGCTGCCCCAGTTCTTTCTCTGGATGTGGAGAGTGCTCTTTCTCAAAAGTCCATCTGGATTGTCCTGGCTCATTGCATTCCGCTTGTAGAGGAGTCTATTACATTTGATTGTGCCATAATGTAGCGGTCTCTGTATACAATGTTCTCCTGGTTTTGTTCCTTTGTGGCATTCATTTCTTAAGGAAAGTGATAGTGCTGGTTGGTGTTTGGGAGGTGCATTGAAGTTGATCCTAAAGGGCTTCTAATGAGATCAGTACATGTGTACCTTTCTTGAAAACTGTAGCCTTTTGCTTTGGTTAAATGTAGAGAGTGATTTGTTATTAATGTCCAGCACAGACATCTTCCTTTAGGCCGAGTTGAATGGTAGACTTCCTGTGGGAAAAAGTTGATTCCAAAGGAAGTGATGTGTTGTCTTAGACACAGATCAAGTTTTTTTCCCCTTCTTTTTTTCCTGAGGTCAGTGTTGTGGCTGGAGTGACCTCAGTGTGTTTTATAAGCATTTTTTTTGGATTTCAGAAGATAACATAATTTAGTCAATATGGACAATTCTTTTGTCTAGGCAGACCCCAATTACTCTCCCCCTCCCTTCACCCCTACAATTTAGTAGTCTTCCTGAAATGCTGTGGTAAGGGTAGAAAAAAATACTAGCTTATAACCAGTCTTCTGGTTATAGACTTCTTAGAATGTAGCTTAGACTGCTCTTAGGACAGCAGACTCACAGTTCTTTGGTAGGATGGTCCTTAAGGGCTTTCTAGGTTGTAGGTAGGACGGGCCTCAATTTGCATTCTGTTGGTATAGTTGTTGAAGATTTAGGGCCCTCTCCCTGTCATTTTGAAGCTTCTGAATGGGATCTTGGTAGAACCTGCATTTCATAAAGGGTTAGACTAGTTCCAATTTTTATATTATACCTCTTTTGTTCTGCATATTGTTTCACCTGGTTTGGGAAAAACATATTTATCCTTGTGGATCCAAGGTGATGATGGATTTTCTCCCAATTATGGAACTGTCTTTAGTTTGACATTTGCAGGGCATTTTTTCATATTGAATTCTGAAATATTTCCTAGTTGTGTTTGCTTGTTCTGACCCCTCCTCCTGGTACAGAGTACTTTCATAGGGTTGGGTTGGCTTTTTTTTTCTTATAAGATTTCAACAAACTCTTCCACTGAGCTTGAGTTTATTAGAGCTATCGCAAAGTGCAGCAGCCTGCCTCAGTGGGTAGTGAGTTCTTTATTCCTAGAGGTATTCAAAGATAACTACTTACTAAGAATATTTATTGTAAAAGGTACTTCTTGCTTAGGTGAAGGCTAGAGACCTTCCTAATCCTCCTTTCCACTTGGAGCTTTTGTAGGTTTTCTGAGTTACTGGGGAAATGGGATCAAATTTTCTTCTTTACCAAATATGATAATTAACAACACCATCACATTGATCTATTTTAAGACTGGCAGAGAACTTCCATAATAACTGGCTTTTGCATATGCAGAATCAGCATGAGTATGACATTTTAAAAGGCCTTTTCTAATTCTCTCAGCTTAGGCTAATGAAAAAGAGAATACTCCCTGATCTTTTGAAAGAGCCCAAGGGTAAACATCATTCAGCTATTAGGTTATTATCTGGAGTAGACTCAGGAGAAAATATTCAGAGTGGAAAAGTCACTTGAGTAGGTGGGTTACACCCATCAGGCTGTGCTGTTGTTCCTGGTACAGGGTAGTTTGTCTGTGGTTTAATAGTCTGGGGCGGGGGAGGCAGCTATGTTGCCTCAGTGTTAACAGTGTACATTTTGTAGGAGTTGTGTGCCTTCTCATCCCATACTTCATTTTAATGTGTATCCCAAGCAGAGAAATCAAAGTTAAAAAGTTGGTAGTGACAGGTTTATACTCCTGTAGGGCTCTTCTTTCTTCTGACATCTCTGGCTGTGCATTGTGGTCTCATTCCTCATACTGGCTCCAGACTGGGAAAGGGTCATTAAAAAAAAACCAAAACACCTAATAGGTCTGGACAAGCCTACAATGACAAAATCAGTATTTGGAAGGAGAGCCTGACATGCATTTGCCTGTCACCTATCCTAAAGATGTATATTTGTGTCCTGAAGCCTAATGTGACAACATGCAAATCTGGGTGCTTCAACAGTCGATCAGCATACATTTATTAAGTGCTTATCATGTGGGGCATCTAGGTGGTTCAATGGATAGAGAGTTAGGCCTGGAGATGGGAGGTCCTGGGCTCAAATTTGCCACAGAGACTTCCTAGCTGTGTGATTTGGAACAGTCACTTAACTCTAATTGTAAAGCCTTTATTGTTTTTCTGCGTTGGAACCAATACTTAGTATTGATTCTAAGACAGAAGGCAAAGAACCATTTAAAAAATGATTATTATGTGCCAGGCACTGAATTAAAAGCTGGGGATATTAAAAAAAAGGTGAAAATACAGTCCCTGCCTTCGAGGAGTTCACATTCTAATTAGGGGAGATAACCTGTAGATAACTGTGGACTTAAAAGATATGGACAATGTTAATACATGGTAATCTCAGAGGGATACACCTAGCGGTTGGGGGATTGGGAAAGGCCTAATGCTGGAGGTTGACTTTGAGTTGAGTCTGGGAGGAAGCTAGGGAAGTTAGAAGTATGAGTGGAGAAAGGACATTATTCCAGGATGGGAGACAGCCAGTCGGACAGCAAGTATTTATTAATCCTTTACTGCCTGTCAAGCACTATGCTAAGTACTGTAGATACAAAGAAAGTAAAAAAAAAATAGGTCCCTGCATATGATTGTGATGGGATACTTTTGTACTGTAAGAAATAATAAGCAGTAAGGTTTCAGAAAACCCTGGAAAGATGTGAATTGGTACAAAGCGAAGTGAGCAGAAGCAGAACATCCTTGTACCCAGTAACAGTTACATTGAACAATGATCAACTATGAAGGTCTTTGCTATTCTCAGGACAATGCCAAAAGACTTAGGATGAAAAATGCTATCCACCTCCAGAGAAAGAATGGATGAACTCTGAATACAATTACAAATACAAATATGAAAAGCAAATTAAAAATTTTTTTTCTTCATTTTTCTTAGGGCTTTTAACATATATATGTTTTCTTCGGCAACATGGAAGTTATGGAAATATGTTTTGCATGACTACACACGAACACATGTATAATCTATATCAAACTGATTGCTTTCTCAAGGAGGGGGGAGAAATGCAGGGAGGGAGAGAATTTGGAACTGGAAACTTGAAAGATGAATGTTAAAATTGTTTTTACATGGAATTGAAAAAAATACATAAATTTTTTTGAAAAAGGAAAAAATATCCCTGCCTTCAGAAAACTCTGCAAACAATTATACACATATAATATAATACAGTGTAAATGGAGATTTATCTCAGAGGAAAAGTACTAGCAGTGGAGGAGGGATAGGTGGGGTGAGGGAGAGTGAGGAGCTGAGGTTGATACTGAGGTGGCCAGCCTAGGTATCTGGGAATATGATGGTTGGTGTTCTTGATAGTGATAAGGGAAGCTGGGAAGAAGGGAGGTTTTTGGGGAAAAGATAGTGGCTTCTGTTTTGGACATGTTTGAATTGCCTACAGGACATCCAGTTGAGATATATTTCCTGAGCCACAAGGCTCAGGAAAGAGACTAGGGCTGGATATATAGATCCAGAAGTCTTAGACATCTAAATGATAATTGGACCCAAGGGAACTGATGAGATCATCAGGTGAGATAGCATAAAGGATGAAGAGAAGAGGGCCCAAGTCAGAGCCTTGTGGGACATGTACTCTGTAAAGATTAAAATTTAGGGAAACTGAGGCAGGTAGAAATTAGTTTCTCTCTGCAAAGGAGTATTATATTTTTATGAGTTTTATTAAAGATTAAGGATTAAAGAAAATACAGGATAAGAAAACACATGTCTAGGTCACAGAGAGGCCTAGGCACAACCTCACCTACATTATGAAAAGAGCCACCTCTGCTCCAAAACGGAAGTCCACAAGCCCCTCAGTAGGCGGAGAACTCCTTTAAATAATCATTTGTGTTCTCGCCCAGGGGAGAATTCAGTGTGATTACAAAGCACTCTGGGGAAGTGGAGCAAAGGATTCTGGGGATTGGAGTCCTGAATTCGAGTCTACTTTTACATTCCCCGTTTGATCGTTATTGGGGAGAGAAGTTTCCCCAAAAAGGATCATGAAAACATAATCAACTTAAACATTACAGTAATTTGAGGATAAGAGAAAACAAAAAAACAAAAAAAACCCAAAACCAATAATTGCTGGACGCATTGACAAAAAGCCAGTTAGGGGGAAGTCCCCTTTGGCATGAAAGTATACATACAAATAAATGTTCAATCAACCACACCCATAGTTCATTCTTGATCTTCTCATGCAGCTTGTAGTCTGGAGGCTTCTTCATTGTGTCTTCTCCAACAGTTCAGTTATGGATTCAGAGAGGTATCATCTTTCTTTACCTAAAATTCTTCTCAAAAAGAATTTAAACTTTGCAATTTAAATAATGATATTTTTTACAACTCTTAGTATACATATACAGGAGGGGTACTGGAGCTTGAGAAGGAATTAAGAGGTTTGGTATAATCCCCATGATGAGTGGGATAGTGAATACATAGGTAGCTTTTATCACTGTTGCCTACACTGAAAGCCCCCTCTGATGCCTCCTTATGGTGTAAAAGTAGCTCTAGATTCTTTCAGACAATTTCAAATGAAATATAAACTCTAGTAGCTCCTTCCAAGCTGGAAGGGTGTTTATGGAGTCTGAGAGGGCTTCTCTGTTATCCAAGGACCATTCTAATTTTTTTTTTTCAGTCACATTTAGAAACAATTTTTGATCATTGTTTTTGGACATTTTATGATTCAGATTTTATCTTCCACCTCCTTCCCTCCCCACGGTAGTAAATAGTCTGATATAGGTTATATCAGTGTTTTCATTCAATACCTATTTCCATACTGTTCATGCTGTGACAAAAGACACATACCCCAAAAAACTCATGAAGGAAATAAAGTGGAAGATGGCATGCTTTGATCTGCAGTCAGACTCCAACAGTTGCTTCTTTGTTGTGGATAGCTTTTTCCACATGAGTCTCTTGTAGATATCTTAGGAACTTGCTTTGCTGACAATAGTTTAGTCCTTCATTGATCATTGATTGTATAATATTTGTTTTATGGTTATACATTGTACATTGTTATGGTATACATTATACATTGTTCTCCTGGTTCTGCTCACTTCACTTTACTTTGCAACAGTTCATTTAAGGCTTTCCAGCTTTTTCTGAACTCATTTTATTTGTCATTTCTTATGGCCCAATAGCATTCCATTACAATCACATACCACAATTTGTTCATCCATTGCCCAAATCACATACAATCCCCTAGTTTCCAATTCTTAAATAGACCAGCCTAATTAAATGTATAGTGGATATCACTGGGAAACTGGCTGTTAGGACTTGTTCTCCCCAAAGCCTGGAATTAAAGTCAGGAGGAAGCTAAGCTTGGTAGCCATGTGGCTAGGAACAAGCCTCTTATAGTGTCTGAGTCTCAGTCTTTTCATCTATTAATTGTGGAAAACATTTCCTTTTCAGTTCTGAAGATGGACAATGAGATTGCCTTAGAGTTCTTTATGTGAAAGTGATGAGTGTTGTGATCACCATGGTTACCCAGGGATAAGTCTTTTGTATTATCACATTCAGGAGATAGAAGAGTTGAGTGTTTCGGTTTCTGTGAAGGTTTTTTGAGAAGGAAGATGCCAAGGTTAAAATGCCTGCATCCTTCTTGTAGAGGTCTTCAGTGCAACTTTGCACTCCTGGAAACTGTCCATGATGAGGTTGTGTAAGGCAAGAAAAGGAGCTGATCAAATAGTTATTGCATTTGTAGCTCTGAAAGCAATTGGGAGCATTTACCCTAGTGGGTTTCCCTACTGTGCTGAACCCTGAAGCCCTCTGGGACTTGGTCATGGAAGTATTTTGCCAACTCATTTTAGCCTTGAGGATTCAAAGTACTCAGGGCAGACCTTTTTCTGCTTCAGAAATTTGGGTTTCTAAGAATTGAGTTGTGCTTCTTTTGTTCTGTATACTACTTTGTAAGTTGCCACTACCCTGTAGTTATGCTAGAGATAAAAAATTTTCCCTATCCTTAGACTAAAAAAATAGATCTGACCCACGACATCCTAGGGCCTGGTTTGTATCAGCCCTGAACTCATTTTTCAAGTCCCTTTTAGTTTGCTCTAAAGAGTAACAGCTCTAAAGCATTAATTAGCATCTTTCATTGAGTGGAGTGCAGGTTGGGAATCATGTTGTAAACCTGAACAACCTCTCAGAAGAAAATGTGGAAAAAAGATCATCTACAAATGAAATCACAGGTGTGAATGAGGTGAAGAAGGATGCATCCCTGGCACTACTTTGACTAGTGTGTGGATTCCTTTTGCTTGACTGTGATTATTTGTACAGGGATTATGTTTTTCTCTTAGTATTTATGTGTGTGAGGTGCTTCTGGGGTAAGAGAAGAGCTAGTGATATGGTAACCGAAAAAAGAAAAGAGGGTCACAAAGGCATCTATTCAAAATGCTTAAAAGAGAACTGAAAGAAGTTCCTAAGGAAACACAGTCAAGCAGGACAGCTTTGAAAGTAACAAGTTCAATTTATTACATACCTTAAAAGAGCAAGTGGGATATTAGGGGCATCAAACTCAAAAAGAAACGAATCCCTGAGGGTAGCCTGTTGATTTAGAAAACAACAAATTAACATCTATTTGAATTTTATTTTTTATTTATTTTGTTAAACATTTACCAATTACATCCAATTTGGGCTGTACGGAGCAGTTTTGCCCGCATCATCTCTGCTGTACCTAATAGAAATTTTGTGACTCCATGTAATCTTCTTTTTCCAGTCTACTTTATATGTAGAAATGATCTTTCCCTCTCTTCTCTGTTTTCTCTCTCCCTCTTTCTTCTCTCCCTCTCTTCTCTCTCTATCCTCTTTTTCTCCCTCCCCCCCATCTCTCAGTCTGTCTGTCTGTCTGTCTCTCATTCAGAATAAAAAAGTAAAAGGGAAGGGTCATAGTGGCTAGTATCTTCCCTGTCTAGGGTGGTGTTCCCATCAGTGCCTTATACCTGGGGCTTTCTGAAGTGGCAATTCCCAAAGCCCCACTTTTCCTCCTGAACCACAGTATGGGGTGGTGAACAGAGTTCTATTTTGGAGTCATGAGATCGTGATTTCTTACCAATTCTGCCACTTACTACTTGTCTGATTTTGGGCAAGACCTAAAATTTTCTCATCTGCAAAGTTAAGAAGTTGAATTATAGGATTCCTAGGATCCCTTTGAACTCTAAAATCCTTCAGTGTCATGGAGGAATTTGGCATTGTCAAATCATACTTCAAAGGATTCCTGACTGCCCCAGGATGAAAGTGTTGCCTTCCTGCTCTTCTTCCCTGGGGACTTTTGTCAGGGTCGCTCAAGTCTGAGCAGCTGTAAAGTTCACTAAGGCCTCAGTAGTTCCTGGGTGGCCCAGTTCACATCGCTACTGATGACTTCTTGCCTCTATCCTATTTTAAAACTGAGTTCTGTCTGTAGTGTACTTCTTTTCTCACATGAACCCTCTCTAAAGCTTATTGATCTATTGTCTTACAGTTTCATGGTGATGATATGGCATCTGCTAGCTCCAGCAGGGCAGGAGTGGGCCTGCCTTTTGAGAAGTCTCAGCTTACTTTGAAAGGTGAGTGAAACTCATTTTTATTTTGCCAAAGGCCAGTGAGCTATAGCAGTAGCAGTAAAGAGAATCTTCTCCTGAAGGAACATCTAGCTTGGTCCTGGTCAGAGAGAGCCAGCCTCTTTGTGAACTTAGCCTTTTATTGAAAGGTCTCATTGTGTTGGTTAGCACTGTTGAAAAGGGAGGCCATGTTTCTCTGAAAGGGGGGACACCCCCCTTTGTCCTCCTCCCTTATACAGCATTCTAGATCTTCCCTTAAACAGTCTCAGAAGAATTGGTAAGGAGGGTAGTTTCTTGACCTGGGACTTGTTCCCAGTTCTGGATCTGGGCCTGTGGAATGATAGTGACAACATTTAGGAGTTGATCTTGGGTCTCTTGGCAGGGCCATCCCTGCCAGAACTCTATTGTTTGTTTTCAGGGCCCTGGAGTTCCATTTCTGTTATAGCCTCTGAGAATGAAGGTCAGTAGGGCATATGAAGGGAGGCCTCCACCAATGACTTCATTCATTCTTTCTTTTTTCCTCAAGAGTGCCCAAAGGCAAGAGGAAAGGAGAACTTGGTGGTGTACCAGACCATAATGTTCGCCTGAGATGCTATTTTTAAAATGAGAATGTAAGGCCCTGAAGAGTAGGGTCTTATACACATTTGTCTTTTTGTCTCCATTGTCGAGCCCAGTGCCTACTGTGCAGACATTCTTAGAACATTCAAGATCCCAATGTTTTTATTGTTTACTTCACTAAAACAATGACTTGCCTTAGAGGCCCTGACAAGGTGGTTCCCATGCACCCATCAGAACACACTATAAATATTGAATAAGCTCTTGTTGATTGATTGGCTCCCCGAACCTTTTGTTGACTCTTAGTAAACTACATTTCTTGCTCTTGGATGGAGGTAATTTGATGACATTTTCTATATAAATCAATATAATTGGAGAGTAGGTGTACCCTTTTCAGATGTTTTGTTTTTGTATTGAGACCTGCTTTGGGGATTGCTTAATTGTCTTTTAGGAACCAATTAACTGCTTCCTATTCCCCAGAAGTCCATTGACAGTTTTGGAGTAGAGGTTTAGGGGAAGGAGCACAGATGTAGAACACCTGGGTTGAAGCCGCTCCTTTGCTACAAGATTGGCTTTGTGACCTTGGACAAGTTTCTTCCCCACTTAAAGGTTTAACCTGAATGTAATACTATATAAGTTACTTACCTGACAAGGTTGGCATGAAGAATGTTTTTTAGCTAGTGTAAAATATTTCATCAGCTGAAAAGTATCATCTAATTGGGAGTTGTTATTGTTGTTAGAAAGGGTTCTGTAGTCGAAAGCACTCTGTCAAATGGGAGCTGTAGTCACCATTGAGACAACTGCTCACATCTAAGCATCCATTGCTTCTCCTTGCTGTGGTTCTCTACCACCACTAGGTGGCCTCCGTCCCTTGGAGTTGTGGGCATTTCATTCCTTGGATGAGATAGTTTCTTACTTTTGCCCTTCTCTCCCTTTCTCTCAGCCACACGACATTGACACTTTTGAAGTCAAGCCTTGGCTTTCACTTACTCCTTGATTTTTCTCTTCAACACTCCACTGGCCTCATGTAAGATTTTAAGCTTCTAAAATAGGCAGGTATTTTAGAAAACCAAGAGGCATTTATTAAGCACATATTCTGTAAATTTGTAGGGACCTTTCTCGTAGTGGGATAACAGCCTTAAAGGTGTCATAAGGCTATAGAACTCCAGCCTATGCCCATCTAAGAGATCTCAGAGAGCGGGAGGAGCTTGTAAAATCTTTACAAAACGGGGGTTTTTCTTTGGCAACACATACTAAGAGCACAATGATGCAGAGAACATTACTGTGGCCCCTGCACAAGGATGACACTCAGAAGTTCTGGAGTGTTTTTGAAAAGATCTAAACAAAGGGGATCACAGCAGTAAATTAGCTTCTAATCAGTTGGACTGAGAACTTGATAGGCCATTTTGGAAGGGAGTATATGTGTTCTTGTGGGTCAGAGAGAGAAAGCATGCCACCTACTTGTGGGAACTTAGATGGAAACAGACAAAGGAGACCAAAGGGACCATGCAATAGCTACTCAGAGTTATTCTAGCTTTTCCAAAAGGTAATACTTTATTTTTTAAACTTTTACCTTCTGTCTTAGAATCAATACTATGTATTGATGCCAAGGCAGAAGAGTGACAACAGTTAGGCAGTAGAGCTAGGAAGTATCTGAAATCAGATTTGAACCCAGGCTTTCCTGTCTCTAGGCATGACTCTTAATTCACTGAGCCCCTAGCTGCCCCCTCAGTAGGTAGCACTTGCTTTGATTGTTGATGGCTTAGGGGTCAAACACTGATGACAGCTAAGATATTTGCTTAGCTTATTTGCTTAGCTTTCTGTTCTAGGAACCTTATAACCAGTGAGAAACTGGTTATAACTCAGAAACTCTTTCAGAGATGGGTATGAAGGAACCTTGGACCTGGCTTTGATGACTCCCCTTGTCTCTCTTTTTTTTGCACAGTGGTGTCAGCAAAGCCCAAAGTGCACAGTCGCCAGCCTCGCATTAACTCCTTTGTGGAGGTGGCAGTGGATGGGCTCCCTAGTGAGACGAAGAAGACGGGGAAACGAATTGGGAGTTCTGAACTACTCTGGAATGAGATCATCGTCTTGTAAGAGAACCTTTCTCCCTTTTGAAGTAGTCATGTGGGAAGAGAAGGCGCTTGTTGGGGAGCACAGTGTCTGGTGTGGCCAGCCTCCCTTCTAGTACTTCTCTATCACTGTTTCTGTATCACTGCAGTCAAAAAGTATTTGTTACCAGCTAGAAAATTTTAGGATCACCTGTGAATGATAAGAGATAAGTTTGTATCCTCAGGGCTTTTTCTTGGGTTATAGCACTAGTACTGGCCTCCTTTGGGCTCCAGAACTGCTTGAGGTTTGAGTGGCATAAACCAGATACTTGTTTTTCAGGAATGTCACAGCACAGAGTCACTTAGACCTGAAGGTCTGGAGCTGCCATACCCTGAGAAATGAGTTACTGGGCACTGCTTCTGTCAACCTCTCCAATGTGCTGAAAAACAACGGGGGTAAAAGTGAGTATGAGGAAGGGGAGTTGGGGGCAGAATATTATGAGGAGTCACTAAGGCATGCACATACTACCAGCCTTCAGCATTTGTAAGTCAAAATCCCCAAGCATCATAGACAGTGAAATTCTGTGGTTAAACTGTTACTGGCATCAGGCAACCCCCAGGATTTTGTTTTCCTCTGATGATCACTTTGAACTTTTAGAAGAGTAAGGAACACAGGAAGAATAAGTCTGCCACAAACAGGACTCGAGCCCATTCTGTCAGAGCCATCAGTAGAGGAGAGAGAAAACTTGCCCCTGCTGTGGAGTACTTTGGGATGCTAGAGCACACCCTTTCCCTATTTGTCTTAGTAGTAGAATAGGAATGTGATGTGTGGGGGAAAAATAGCCCCAAACTTCCTGTTCTCAGTTATTTCCTTTCTACTCTTAGTCTCACGATAGAACAAGGCAGCAGTGAGTGTACACATAACAAACAGGCCCTCAGTAAGGCATGGTCAAACTATCTCTTGCTTTTTATGTACCTTAATTAGCCAAGGTGCCTTAGCCTGCCTGGAAATACAAACCCAATGGCTATTTCTCACCATTCCTGGTCAGTGGACCAGCCCACAGCTGTGGTATTCTGGCCCCATGTCATAAAGGATTCCATTCAGAGCGCTCTGAAGCGCATAGAAGGTGTTGCCTTCTATGGAGAGGCAAATTTGGTCCATCTAATCTCAAAGCATACAGTTTCTGTTGTTTTGTTTTTGTTCTTTTCATTTCTAAAGTGTTTAAGGCACTATATGTGCTGTTTTCCTGGTTCAGCTAACTTCTCTTTGTATCCGTTCAGATAAATCTTCCCAGCCTTTTTTCTTCTTGGTCATCATTTCTTAAGTTGCCACAATATTCCATGCATATACCACAATTGGTGCAGCCATTTTTCCCATCAATGAACACCCCCCCCCCCAATTACTTTGCTATTATAAAACGTCTTCTTTTTAACATTTTGGTATATATGGGATCTTTTTTCCGCTTTTGAATTCCTTGGCTTATATACCTAGCAGGGGGAATCTGTGGGTTCTATGGACATTTCAGTAATTTTCTTTGTATGATTCCAAATTGCTTTCCAGAATTGTGCTTGTTTCTTTTCTGAAAGCAGTTCACAGCTATCACTACCACTGGCATCTTCCCTATCTACCCGTTAGCAAGCCAGAAGAACAGGAATTGTCAGCCTGAAGCCCCATTTTTGAAAGTTTACTGGCTGCCTCTTGCTTTAGGATGTTGTTTGGGAGGCTGGTTTGGTTAGTGAAGTGTACCATATTGAAATATCATGGAAACAGTACCTTAATTAGACAGGGTGTTACTGCTTGCTTAGAAAAACAAACCCTATGGATATTTACTGCTGTTTGCAGTCTGTGGCGTGGTCCATAGCTGTGGGTTTCTGACTCCATAAAGCCTTCTATTCAGAGCAGAGCTGTATGCAGTGATTGTAAGTCAAATAGAAGTTTGCTTCTGTCTCCCCTGATGCTTGCCATCCTGGAAACATGGGAGGGACGGCATTCTACAAAGAAGAATTTAGGGGCCTCTTGTCTTGAGGAAAGGTAAACAGCAACCCGAGGCCTAAATAGGAGGTGGCATAGATTGTTTCCATGTTAGGTTGGACAGGAGGTGTGGAGGAAAATTGTCACTAATGATGACTGGCTTTCTTTAAAGTTGGCAGAGCACTTTACATATATTATCTTCCATGATCCTCATAACAGCCCTGTGAGGTAGTCTCAGGGATTTTTATCCCAGTTTTGCAGATGAGGAAACTGAGGTTCAGAGGGGGTGTGACGTTCACATAACTAGTACTTGTTAGAGTTAGGTTTTGAATCCGAGGCTGCCTTGCTCCCTGTCTACCCTTGTCTGCCTTTAAAAAGGAATATCTCCACTTTTCTGTCATGTTCTCTGTGTGGGTTTTCTATGCTGGAAATGTTTCCATAGTAGCAAATATCATAAGCATTGATCCTCAGCTAAGTCTTATATTAGTATTTTTGGATCACGTTGTGTTAAGAAGTTCTTTAAGTAAATGGACTGATCCATCCAAAACTGATTTTCTCAGAGGAGACCTGAGCAATGGCAGTTTGCCATTCTTACCTGTAGTTTTTCAGCTCCACAAGACACAGTTAGCCTTTTCATTAGTTCTTCTATTACTCTGCATGGATGGAAGATGACTGGAAAAGTCAACTGGCTGTTTATACCTATTTTTTCTTATTGAAGCTCTTGCTAGGATAAAAAAAAAACCCAAAAAACTATTGGATTTTTCCTTGGCAGAGCAAATGGTGATGGAGAGTTTTCTTAAAATCTTAGAAATACACAGTGGCCAGCAAGTACTGCTTTTGTGTTGAGACATCTCCCCTGCCTCTGCCTCCAAAGGGACTTAATTCTAGGCTCTGGTTTGCATATGGAAGCTACTTTCTGGGGCTTTCTCTTCATAGGAACAACTTTGGGTATGGGAGAGAGTATTTGAATGGGGATGTTGAGTTCTTTCTGCGCTAATGGCAGGTAGGTCTGAGAGTAACTTGCATTTCTTAAATGTGGTTTCCCCTATAATAATAACAGTAATGATGAATACCTCCCATTTCTGTCTTACTGTATGCTTTGTGAAATGTGCGGCTCATATTGGGAGGTCAAACAGTACAAATGTTATCATCATCATTTTGCAGATGAGAAAATGGAGACTTTTTGAGGTTAAGTTGACTTGTCCAGGATCATGTCATTAGTAAGTTGTAAGACAGGATTTAGATCCATTCTGCCTTTTAGAACTTTATCCATTGTGCTGTTCACCATATGATCTCCTTATCATTATGACTTTTGGCTCCTGCCAGATTTCCCTGTTTTTCAAGAAGGTCATGACCCAGGGTGCTTTTCTACAAGCTCTATTTCCTTCCTCCTCTTTGTATTGCTTGTTTTGCCTCACTCTGCCTTTTTCTGATTCTAGCTATCCCTCTCCCAGTATGAAGCAAAGATTTATTAATTTATTTTAATCTATAAGCAGAGAATTTTCTTTGGTAGATTATATTCTAGGTGCTAAAATTGTGAGCTCTACAGCATGCCTACCTATTCTCTTATCAACACTAGGTGTCCTTATGTATTTGAATGAGGTACCCAGGACATGTGTCCCGGATGTGTGCATATTTAAAAACCAACTTTAACATTTTTTTCTTTTTCTTAATGATACATTGTTTTGACACCATAGAAATTTCCCAGCAAACACCCTAGCACCATCATCTTATTAAGTTATACCCCATGAAAATGAGACAACTTCACACTATGTAATGTTTTGGTTGTAACCAATAGTATATGTGGCTTTGCAGTTGCTAACAGAGAGAAAAGATGTGTATCTCAATTTGGATCATATAGTGGCAGTGTTTTCTTTTGTATTGGATCCTTATTTTACTGCCTCTGAGCCTTGTCTTTATTTCTCTTGTTATCATCATTCTATGTGCTGTTCATTTGTTTATCCTACATCGGTTCACCCAGCTCTTCTCATGTTTCTCTGAATTCTTCATCATTGTCATTCACTTTTGCTTTTTTTGGTTCAGACCTATGACTTCAGTTATGTAGGGAGCCCTAGAAATTCCTTCTCAGTGCAGATTGAGACCTCCTCTATAACTTTTGATAACTTTTGTGAGAATTAAAATTAATATACAATAACTTCAAGTATTATATTTATAAGATTTATTAAAAATAAAAACTAGAGTTAAAAGAGAACTAACTAACTCCAGCCGCTGTCTCAATAAAGAAGAGAGAGGGAGGAGCCACAGAAAGTTAAAAACAATCACTTAACAATACAAACATGAGGATGCAGGGAAAGGGATGTTGGGAGATACAAAAGGAGTTCTGGGGAACGTCCAAAGGTAAAAAATTTCCACTTATACACTTTATTCTATAACTTTAAATAACTAGGTTGTTGTGTAGGTCCCCGAGAGTTGAAGTGACTTGATTGTCCCAATGCTCAGAAGCTGTCAAAGGCCTAGCTTGAAATCTGTTTTTCTCAGTTTCTCAAAGCCAGTGCTCCATCTGTTATACTATATTGCCTCTCTTCCCTTACAGGATAGTAATTTTCCATTAGTTTCATATGTGATCAGTTCTTCTGCCACTACCTTAAACTTTCTCTAATCTTCCTGTTTAATATAAATTAAACTTTTAATCTGCTAAATCTTTCAAGAAGGAAAAAAAAACAGACCAAAAGTAGATCAAATTCTCTTTTCCTTGACTAAACTGTTGTATTTTATTTACTGTTTCTCTAGCTTGACTGAAGGGGAGGGGAAAGGGAGGAGAAATTCAATTGTCAGAAATTTATTTAGCACCTTCACTGTGCCAGGCACTTGGGGACAGGGGGAGGGAAGTGGAGGATTGTATCTAATAATTACTGGAGCTGGTAAGAAGGTGATGTTGAAATAGTTCTCTGTGTTATAGCTAGGCCTGAAGAGCTTGTGTTCAAGAGCAGAAACTGCTAAGTCAGTTTCCAAAGGACTCCATAACAAGCTTTTTATATTTATAACTTTTGGAAACTACTGAGATCCCATTGTCTCCACCCCAGGACATCCCTAAAGCAGTAACACAGCCACACTTGGCTCAGTAAGGGGGCAGTCAGCTTTGGAAGAACAAGAGACAGCTTGCTGGGGCCATCCACGGCCCTGGGACCAGGGATGCGGGAACTTCACTGTGTTGTTGGGCCCTTGATACATCCTTAGGTGGACCCTATGCCGAATCAGACCACTGGAGCCCCATTGAGCTCTGCAGTGTACGTTAGTCTGCCAGCCCACAGCCTCCAAATGAAAGCTTTTGTTTTATTGCACTCTGGTCGGGTTGCAGTTACATCAGCGGCTACTGTTTCTTGATTGGCACCAGATGCCAAGGTTGGGTTTTTTTTAAGTCTCTGAAAAGCGCCTTGTGTGTTTGCTTTGCATCCTCCTGCACCTCAGGGGTACATACCCAAGCCAGAACCTCAAGGAATTCTGAAAGAAGCCAACAGCAACCCCACCCCCACCCCTAACCCCCTGAAAGCTGCAGTTGGACCTGTTTCATGATTTTGGTGTCAGAAGAGGAGAACTGTTTGAAAGAAAAGGTTCTTTTAGTCATGAGCCTTAAAAAGCAAACACACAGGCCCCTGAAATGAATGTTAAAACAAGCCTGCTTTCTGTGTTCAGGCTCTAAGGCTACCTTGTAAAATCTCCCTTTCAGAAAGAGGAAGAAAAAGGTCTGTGCTAAAAGTTGTCTTCTCCCCTGTTCTTGGCCCCTTCTGCAGAGCCTGGGATTTAGCTTCAGTATTTCAAGTGATTTGTAAGTGCATCAGCTTAGGAATGGGCATAATGACCACCAGAATGATTTAATTAAACCACATGGAATTTACAGGCAAATGTCCCCAATCCCATCCCTGCAAGTAGGGAATCATTCTATAACTAAAAACATAAGCTCTGGCTGAGATCATCTTCCTTTTCCTTTCTGCAAAGGGCTGGAGGTTAGCAGAGTTTTACCACTCAGTTCCTTGTCCCCTTGTTCTTCAGTCTCTTCTATATTTTAGCTCAGCAGATAAAGCTTTATATTAGAGTGAATAGATTTACTTTTGCCCACTTTTGATTGGGATCTTGTTTGAGAGAATTTTCTTGATTCTGGCATACAGGTCATTTTCTTAAAAAATATCAAGAATGTTAGGAGAATTTCTTCCTAAGTGGGATTGTTCAGGGAAGAATTAGAAGGGTCCATTCCCCCTCCTCACCAGACTCTCATTTGATTTAATGAAGGGGAAAGAGTATAAACTGAAAGGAACTTTAGAAGTCATTAATCTAAACCCCCCCCCCCTTTTTTTTAATATGAGGAAACAGATTGAGAGTGGTTAATGACTTGGCTAATAACTTGCCCAAGGTCAGAGTTAGATAGAAGTCCTAGAATTTCCTTCATTTTTTCTTTTTAACACCTAATCTTAAATGTATACCATGGAACCATTCTTCTATCCCTTAGTTGGCTGGTAAAGTATCTGAAAAGGCATTCCCACAGTTTTCTGCAAAGCTTGTTTTTTTAATAGGACAGTGAATGGCTACCCAGCCTCAAACTAGAACCAATGATATGAGAATGAGTCTATTCCCTTGTATATGAATTGTTCCTTTACCTTGCCAAAAACACAAATGAAAAATTTAGTTTTAAGTTATGGTCCCTGATCTGGACCAGTCCTTTAAAACAATAACTATCTCCTACTTGTTTATCCTGCCTTGACAGTTCTCCATAGGTAACTGTGGCTACTTGGAGAGCAGTGAGGCCAAGCCTAAGTTTACCCAGGTGTAGTGTTCATTCATGGTGCTCTTTTTCTTCTACTGTCAATCAGAATACTTTGAGTACTTTCTTTGACCCAGTCTTTAGAAAAGGAGAGAGTGCCACTGAATGAATATCGGAGATCATCATTATACTCATGTCATCTGTGCATTTCTTTGGGTCCACTAATTGCCATGGGGCAGCAGACTCACCTCCTTTTTCTAGCTTTAGAACTTTTAAAGTCTAGGTAGCCAAGCAGAAGGCTTTCCAACAGCAGGCTGCAGCTAGTGCCCTGTATCTTTGCCCATTTGGAATTTTGGCCATTTTTTTCTTTCTTCTTAGTAGAACTAGTTGTATTGCACTTTGTAGAAGAGGGAGGATAAAAATGAATTGGATTCTCGCTGAAATGGTTGCCTTCATAGGGTTTTTGTTAAGAAAATTTTTTTTTATGAGACTGGTGATTTCAAGGGTACAAAGAGTGTCTAATAATGGACTTATTCTGCTGATGCAGATATCTATCTGCCTTTCCAGCTGGTAGTCCTAGAGAATTAGGGCCCTTGAGAGGTTAATGACTTGTGCTAGGTCACAAAGCTAGTATGTAGTAGAGTCTTATTTTTGTTTTTTGTTAATGTAACCTTTAGCTTTTTTTAGTTATTAAAAACAGGTAGTGTAGTCCCTCCTTGGGGTGTGGGGTAAGTTCTGCTTTCACTGTCTCAATGTGGGGTGGGGTGGGGAGAGAGAGAGAGAGAGAGAGAGAGAGAGAGAGAGAGAGAGCGAAAGAGAGAGAGAGAGAGAGAGGGAAGGAAAAAGAGAGAGGGAGAGAGAGAGAGAGAGAGAGAGAGAGAGAGACAGAGACAGAGAGACAGAGAGACAGAGAGACAGAGAGAGACAGAGAGAGAGAGAGAGAGAGGGAGAGAGAGAGAGAGAGAGAGAGAGAGAGAGAGAGAGAGAGAGAGAGAGAGAGAGAGAGAGAGAAATTGTGCCTTCAGAATGTAGAACAGAGGAGTTAGAGCAGGGAGAGAAAGCACATGGAGTCATCAGGTGTTTGCTTATATTCACCAAAGGTCTTGGAAGGTATCCCTTATGGGTACAGGGGCTTTACTGTGATTAATTAAGTGGTGTACAGTAAGTACAGTTGGCATAAACCATCCCCTCAAAGTCTATGGCACACATTCCTCCATAAAACCTATAGAGTCCAGGAGAAAGTGGGCTCAAGCTTACAGAATGTCTTTTGCAAAAGGACAACTCATCTTTCCAGGGAGTCTTTTTGTGGGATGTCCTTTCTCTCCTTTTTGGGGCCTTCATAAGGTTTCCCTTAGGCCAACCCTTAGCCTTTGTGGTTTGCAGATTGAGTATTTTGTTTTGCTTCTTTCTTTGGCAAACAATCAGGAAAGATATACTTACTGATTTAAAAAGTAATAAATTCAACTTCTTTGTTCCATGACCCCTTCTCTGCTTCTTTTTTTCTGTATTTTGTAAATATCATTGGATATCTTTATTTCCTAGTTAGAGGCATCATGTTTGTGGTGCGTTTGGCTGTTCTTTCTTCACCCTTCAATATTCCCATCTATCTTTTAGTTGCTCATAGTTGCCTTTTTTATGGTATAATAATATTCTTTTTAAAAATTAATTAATTAATTAAATTAATTATTTTTATTTGGCCAATTTCAAACATTATTCCTTGGTTACAAAAATCATATTCTATTTCTCCCTCCCCTCCCCCTGCCCTTCCCATTGCTAACACGCAATTCCACTGGGTAAGGTATAATAATATTCTAATACATTCATATAGTATAATTTGTTCAACTGTTTTCCAAACACTGGGCACACAATTTTCCCTCCCTTTTTAGCTATTACAGAAGGTGCTAGGGATATTTTGGAACACATTGATCTTTTTTCTATATTTTTACTCTTTTTAGGATATCAATTCTCAGATTGGGGTCACTGAGTGAATATTTTTGTAATTTTCTTACATAATTTCCCTGTTACTTTTCAAAGAAGATTATGCTTATTTAAAACTCCCCTGATGAGATATTAGCATGCTTGTTTTTTCAACAACTTCACCAGTAATGAATTTTATCATCTTTTACCATCTTTGCTAGTTCAATGGGTATAAGATAGTATTTTAGTTTTAATGTATATTTTTCTGAAATTTAAAGTTTCAATACTTTTTTTATGTCTCTTTGTAAATTGAGTGCTTTTTGAGAACTGGCTGTAAACTTCAATTTCTTTTCAATTGGATGATGACATTAAAAAAGCAAGTTTATGTTAATTTCTTCCGTGTTTTAGATGTTAGACTTTATTATTAGAGGTGCTAATTGTAAGGACTCATTGCAGCCTTTCCTTCATAATGTTTATAATAATAATTTTGGCATCATGCAGCACAAGAGGGTAGTAGTTAGTAAAGTTTCCTAAGGGCAAGGGGGATGCCGGATTTGTTCAAATTGGGCCTGGTTCTAGGAATCCAGATTAATGAGGTGAGCGGGAATTTCACTCTTCTCTTGGTGAATAGAAGTACTGATGCAGGGCAACAGCCACTGATGTGAACTGAGACTTCATTCAAGTCAAACTCACCTGCTTTTCCCAAAATAATAATTATTCCCTTTAAATCATTCCTGTAATCTGAAAGTTGTTAGGGCGTAACAAACAGTGAGATTTACCAGAATAGATGAGGGCTTTGTATCCTGTTTTAAGGGGACCCTCTGTTTGCTCAATTGCGTATCTTATGTGACTTGTAGGATAGATTTTGATAATGAATGGGGAGGTTTTGATACTGCTTATATTTGCTATTTTTAAAGTAAAGAGAACTCTGTGTGTGTATGTGTATCCATACGATTTTGGAACGAAATATATTGTGGCTAGACTAAGAGAAGCCAAGAGGTCCATGAATAACTGATAGTTCTTATATGTGTATAGTTGAATAGGTCCTGTGAGATGAAGCTCTTTTCTCAGGGCAAGTTAGTGTAACCTCATGTGTTGTTAGTCTGCACTTCATCTGTAAGCCAGAGAGTTTGTGTGCAGATGGCAAATAGGATCAGGACTTTCCCCTCAGGGAAGAGATTGAAACAAAATGGATTCCATTGTGGGATGGTGGAGCTTGTCCAAGTAACAAGAATTTAGTTTTCTCAGGCTGATGCTTGTTTGAGGGAGACTCAAAATGTATTTTTCCCATCAGGCTATGACTGGTGGGAAGCCAGATGGTGGCAAAGACATCTCAAGTATGGCAGGTCCTTAGGAGAATTAATATTGAGTGAGGCCTGAAGCCTCCTTTTTCTGTAGCAGTAGTTTGGAGGAAGAAAGTTGGGATCAAGCCTTAGGAGCAGGGGAAGCTGGTGAAGCTACAGATCATATGGATTGCTCAGTTGTATGAAGGACCAGGGAGGGAAAATGACACTCTGTTCTTCTGGTATTTCTTCTGTGCTTTGTTACCAAATAGTTCTGGACATACACAGTTCACAATCATGTGCAAAATGAGCATTTACCTGTTAATAAATACACTGTTTATTTTTTTCCTTTTTGAGAGGAATATGGGAATGATGGTGGAGTGAAGAAGAAGCCTTGTTTGTTTCAGTAATCATTATGGTTAAAGCCAAGTGAACCACATTGTCAGTTTCCATAAAGAAGCCTTTCTGAGCTGAAAGTTTCAGTATTTGGTCTCCTCTAAAAGTACTGTATTGACTCTTCCCACCCCCCCCCCCCCACCCCCACCCCCAGAAAGGTTGATTTAGGAAGGTTGAATACTAAATGTTGAATGAAATCCTTACCTACATTTTTTGGGTTCTGAGAAGTCAAGGACAACATTTCCTTCTTTTAAAGTAGTGCATACATACTTTGGGAGGGAGGTTTCCAAGCACAGCAGAGCATCTTAATCAAAAGTGCTTTCTCACATACCCTGCAGAAATACATAGTAGTTGTATTGTTATTGTAGTGTGTAGCTATAATGATTTACCAGTTGGGATTTTCTTCTTTTTTTTTTTGTCATCACCATAGGGAAAAAAACTTTCAATATTGTAGATTCTATCCATCTGTGCTTATTAATATATTATTACACATCTAAACACCACAATTAAAAAAGGGAAAAGTTGAATTCTAGTTTCCCCCATTCCACATATGGACAGTCTTTTACTGGACATTAGTTATATGAAACCATTGGGGGAAATGGCTTAGGCCAACTTGAGAATATAAGAATTTGGAATCAAGAATCTCTATCTTTTCCTTGGAATTAGAGTTAGGATGCTTAAACTTATATTTGGATGAAATTTAATTTATTTTAAGAATCTAGTATTAATTATTTTCTAGTAGGAATGTGAAGGAACCCTTTGTTTGGCTCCTGAGATTCAGGTAAGGCTTAAGGGTTTCCACAGATCCTTTTACCTCTTAATGTGGCAAATTAGGTCAGCAGGAGCAGTTGACCTAGTAATCTGACCTTTACAGCTTATTTAAATTACAGGAGAGTATTTGTGAAAGATATCTATCATGGAGCCAAAACTTTTGTTTGTAGGGTAGGCACAGTATAAGAGAGTGTGTACATATGTCAGAACTTAAGGAATTTATGATTTTTTTGTGTGGGGGCATGAATCCCTCCACTGACATGGATTATAAATTATTCTTGCTTTAATAGGTGCTCTTTGTGAGTTGCTGTGGCAGAGAAACTCACTATCCTGTGATCAGCCTGGTGATGAGCCCTTCTAGTCCTTGGTTGATAGGCACACTCATTGCTGGGCCTGTACTTGAAGCCCTCCCACCTTATTTTTTCTTTATTTATTTTTTAAATCCTTACCTCCTGTGTATTGACTCCAAGACAGAAGAGTGGTAAGGGCTAGGCAATGGGGGTTAAGTGACTTGCTCAGGGTCAGCCAGCTGGGAAGTGTCTGAATCCAGATTTGAACCTAGGACCTCCCATCTCTAGGCCTGACTCTCAATCCATTGAGCCACCCAGCTGCCCCCCTCCCACCTTATTAAGAACAACAAGGACTGTCAGTTCATTGGCATAGCCTTTCAGATCCAGGGGCACATCTACCTCACAGTGAGGTTTCAGAGGAGGAAGCTAGCTAAAGACTGAAAGGTGTTTGCTTATGGCTTTCTCTTTCTTCGTTGATATACCACCATGTGCTTGATGTGGAATAAAGGGAATAAAGAAGAGGGGCATCCTGATTCCAGGTGTCAGGGCAAGTTTATTTTCAGTCTGTTGAACCTTTTGCTAAGATTATCTCAGGGATAACAAATCATTACAACCACCAACCCTATAACTTAGAAAGTACATCTATGCTGATTTGTGAGGTTGGCACAAAACTCATACCCTGGGCAGTAACTGAATTCTGCCAGCCTAGTATTTCCATTTGTATTTATGCCTTGTTCTTTCCTAATTTCACTGATTTATTTTAACCATTCTATAAGTTGGTCTCCTCTCCTGAAGAGGCCCCATGATTAGAATTGGAAGGTGACAGATCAGTGGGTCACAGTTGACAGAGACTCTAAAACATTAGTCAAAATCTGGCCTCAGACACTTCCTAGCTTTGTAACCTTGGGCAAGTCACTTAACGCCTGTTGCTTAGACCTTACTGTTCTTTTTCCTTGGAATCAATATTTAGTATTGATTCTAAGGTAAAAGGGAAGATAAAAAACAAACAAACGTAAGAAAGCATTAGTTATAGAACAAACAGAATCGGTCCAGTTGGAGACACTCCCAGTCAGAAGCCCCGGCTGAGACCAACTAGTCCATGCCGTCAAGGACATGACTTATGCTTAGTTGACATTACTGTAATAATTTAAAGGAATGGGTTGGAAGGCAGTAGGAAGGAGTACAAGAGAATAAAGAATGTCTGTTAAGTCTGTCAACTTTCCTGTTGAGTTCCAGAGGGAGGACAGCTAATGCTCCTATTTAGAGTTCCAATTCCATGGTGAATTTTCCAGTCACACACACTCCTCCTAGGCTTCACTGGGTACCCTACTCTGTCCTACAATTAGCTAATCACCTTCTCTTAGCCCCATTATGCATTGTATAGCTACCCTGCTATGTGGTTTTTTTTTTGTGAGGCAAGCTGAAGAATGGAAGATTGTATTCTCAGGGGTTTAATAATAAAAAAATATACATAAAATACCTCCAGAGTGAAATGAAGATAAAATGTACTGTACAGTACTGTGTGTATTGTATGTGTGTGTGTGTGTGTTTTATAAATAAAATAGATCTGGCTAGAAATAGTTAGTGGAAAACGAGGAAGAAAAGCAAAACTGGGGCTATGAGATACTGGAACAAGCAGAATTGGGCCATTGTCATCACTATCATCTTAAAAAAAAAAGCAAACAAAAACCCTTCGTTAATGCTTTTTTACTTTTGCATACCTCTTTCTCCCCCATTGGTCCTTTTACTTGTGACCAAGAAAAGCAGCACGCAAAAACATCTGCCATGACTGGGCCTGAGAGTGTATGTACCCTCTTGACCTAGTGGTCTCTACCTTTCTGGCTTCCTGGGGAGAGTCCAGGCCCTTCACAGGTCTGCCTGCTTTGGCCAGCCTTTTTAAAGATCAGGCTCCTTTGTCTCATATGAGAGTCCAGGAGTAGATATAATATCATAGATGTCCAGAGAGAGGTTCTTGCCTGGTGGTCTTTGACATTGTTGTCTTTGTTTAGAAAATGATGTCATAAGAAAGAATGAATATATCGTGTGGGTTGGTTATTGACTGTTTCTCCAATACTTTTGCTTGGTAGTTAATGAAAATGGATATCACAGTGCTCAGCACCATCAGGAAGTATCTTGGAAATAAATCAGAACACATTGTTTTATCCTGGTGTATCTGGTTGCTGCACCTTAAGGAAGGCAGAAAAAGAGGAAGAGGTCTGCATAAAGGCCTCTAGACTTGACAAGTAAGGGAAAAGTTCCCTTTAAGGATTAGATAGATTTGGATTAATTAGAACTCTTTCAGGAAGAAAGAGGAATATTGGGAGGGAACTATCAATCAAACTTGGAATTAGTGGACACTGAAGCTGAAAAGAGCTCATTCTAAGACAAGTAAAAAGTACTATGTCTTAGAAAATGAGTTATGGGACGTATTACCAAGAAGTGATGGTAGCTGAAAATATTAGTAGAATAAAAAAGGGATTAAAAAAGTTGCATAGACAGTACATTTGTACTAAATAATTCCTGGAGTAGAAAGGAATTAAGACTGATTGTGTATTATGTTGTACTTTCAAGAACTTTATAGCCACATTTAAATATCATATTTGCAGATTTTGTTGGTATGCACAGAATATTTGCCTCATATATCATCAGTGTTCTCCCTTTTGTGCCAGGTTCATAGATTTGGCTATTCTGAACCCCTTCCTTAATTTCAAGAGCCTCCCTCCTTTCCATCCCAATCCCAGGGCCAAATCTTGACTGCTTTGCTCTCATAGGACTGAGCTAGTGAGAAGTTGATCATGTTCATTTCCTTCTTGCCAATACTCTTGAGGGAAGTGTAGTAGATACTATTTGAAAATTCTCTCAAATGTCCTTTTTTCCCCAATATGTCACCTACCTTATAGCCCTTCTTTCAGATTTCTGTAAGAAAAAATAGAATTGAAACAGAAAAGACAGAAAAAAGGAAGAGTAAGTGAAATGGGAGGCTTTCAATTGAAAAAATCCTTAATGATGAAATTGGTTTGCTCTCTCTCTGTATTGCTTTCTCTATCCAACAGTGGAGAACACGCAGCTGACTCTGAACCTACAGACAGAGAACAAAGGCAGCGTTGTCTCAGGCGGAGAGCTGACAATTTTCCTGGACGGGCCAACTGTTGATCTGGGAAGTGTGCCTAATGGCAACGCCGTGACAGACGGTGAGTGCTGCCCCACTGCACATGGTAGTGCCTGAATAGGGGAGTGGCAAGGTTTGAGATGGGGGTTGGGAGGTGGAGGAGTGCTAGCACCAGGCAGCCTTATTCTATATACCTCTCAGTCAGTCCTGATCCATATCTGGTTCTAGTTCCTGTTTAGGTGAAAGGTACCAGAGCATCTTGGATTCACTAAAGAGCTGGGTGTATTTTCTGGTCTCAGATTATGTCTAAGTCAAGAATCTGGCTTTCTATAACCTGGTTTTCCCAGGCTTTAACTTGATTGAGGATGTATATGAAATTTAAAAGTAAATGCTTATTTCTCTGGTTTAGTAGCAAAGGCAAAAAGCTACATTTAGTTTTTGGAAATAGCTGTTTCCTCTTGCTCATTTTTCCTCTTCCTTATGTAGTTGTGCCTAATGGAGAGATCTGAGGATATACTGTGTGAATGCACATGTTCTTTGGAGATGGATTCATCTGTAATTCATATACTTACAGGCACTAATATTTTAGTGTATTCTGGATCTCCTCAGCATAGCTACTACCTCCATGGAGTAGATTTCAGCACCGCTAGGCTCATTGACTCTCGGCCATTCTTTTCTCTGTCTTTTATAGTATTTCAGAATCCATCCTTCATGATGGAGGCCTTTTTCTGGTTTTTGAGTTAATGTTTCATGGATGTCAGTGCAACATTCTGGTTATCCATTGTTGTCTGTCATTCTTACTGAAAGACAGATCATCCTGCTTCCCATCTTAACAATACAAATCTAGCAAAACATGTACAGAGCTAGGAGAGATGAACATTTTAGATCACTTGCTCTACTGTGAAACTGGATCTTTTGGATCCAGAAAGAAATTATTTCATGAATCCTGGCCCCTGAAATGGATTAGCTTTCCTCATACTTCCTTTGCTAAGTATCTTGTTGCATTTAGTATGACCATTTCCTTGTCTCAGAGAGGTTCTCTGTAGGACAGAGGAGGCAAGGTTCAGGGTATTCTGATTCTGGGATAAGGAGGTAGAGCATGGGGACCATGAAGAATAGACAGACAGACCTGTTCAGAAACTAGACCCTCATTTGCTAGGCTGAATATGGGCAGGCTAGGAAAATGCTGAACAGGACTAAGGGAGACTGGCAACACAGTCTCAGGGCCACTTTGGGTGCAAAGTTTAGGGTCTTAGTGGAGCATGTCCCATAGATCATTTTCTCCCTGTGTTTTCTTACACACTTGCTCATTTTCTGAGACTTTGAAATTAATTTCCATTTAAGAGACCAAGATCCATTGAGGTTTTACATCTCAATGTGGTCTCATCATAGCCTAGGGGGGCACAAACTGGTAGAACCTCTCAAAGAGGTAAGATTTAACAAGGCCCCATCTAGTTGAGGTGGAAGAGACTCATCACCAATTGGCTCACAGGCTAATGACTTTTGTAGCCAGAATATCCTTTAAAAACTGTTTACCAAGTTACTAAGAAATTGCATTTTTTTTTTGCCCTTGGAGGGACTATTCACACTTAGGAAATCACAGATATTAAAGCTATAAGGGACCTTATCATCCCTCTCAACTTATTAATGAGAAAATGGAGGCCTAGAGTTATAGATCTAGAAGTGGAATGGCCTTTAGAGGCCATCAGTTGAGTTCTACTCCTTCATTTAACAGATAAGGAAACTGAGGCACAAAGAGGTGAGAACTTGCTGAGGAATCATATGGCTAGTATGTGTCTGAGATAGCATTTGAACTCAGGGATTTCTCATTCCAAGGACAGCACTCTCTCCATTGGGCCACCAGCTATTTCCCAAGACTTTGGAAGGCCTAGAGCAAAATAACTTTTTTCCTAAGATTTGCATTTATGTCCTCTTTCTCATGTTGACTCTAGCCAAGTCTCCTAGCTATCTCTGTGTCCACTTGCTTTTTCTTGGATTCTCTCCCCTAGTGACTATAGGGTACTTGGCTTCCAATGTCCTTTATTTAATTTTCCATTGATGGTTCCTGCTGCCCAAACCAGGGTTCTGTCAGCTATGGAGGGAGAGGGGAAGGCCTAGCCCTATTGTAGAGACTGAGGGTCTAAGCTTTCTGTCCTCTTTGTATGGATATTCCCATCAGGAGCACAGTTATCTGGGAGAGAGCCCAGTGGGACAGCTCCAGCGACTGAGGCACGGCACCAGCCACCCAGCACAAACTGTTTCGGAGGCAGATCCAGGTATGCATTTCTTACCCCTACACATTGGGAGCACCCAAAATAGAGGAGGGTCTTTGGCATTATTGAAAAGTATTTGGAAGTAGCTAAGAGGCAATTTACATAGGAAAGTTTTCAGAAATTCCCAGTCTTAAGAATTGAAGCTTTTTCTGGTGGTCCAAAGGTGAGAGGAAAATCTAGACCTTTGGGAAAGGCAGGAGTTTAGGCTTATTGGTAGGGATGGTGGTTGACAGATTTGATTGTTCTGAGTGACCAGTTTGTGGGAGGGCATAGAGGATATCTTATCTTTGTCCTTTCCTCCATCAGGTGCTATTGTTACACTGCCCCTTTTAGAACCACCATATGTATGTGTATATTTATACATATATAACCCTTGGAGTCTGTGTCATGTGTCCGATTGCTCTCATCATAAGTGACTTCATTTTATTTAGTGAAATTTCCATTCTATCCTTGGGTTAATAGTGAAAGAACATTCCCATGGCAACAGTTATTGGGCAGAGAGGAGCTGTTATGACTGTATTGATGCTAGAGGGATTGGGGGTGGGGTCTGCATGGCTTGTTTATCACAGTATACAAAGTCTCTAGGCATTTTAAGGAAGAAAGCCATCTCGCTGTGGCTGTCTGGTTTGCTCCTCAGGGAACAACTGATGGATTGATTAGTACAATCCCCATTAGTCTTGGTAGATTTGGGCAGAAACACAGAGAAGCAGCAGGCTTTAAAAAGCAAAAATAATTAATGCTTGCGCTTGTGTGACTTCCAGGGAATAGGCATGGCCTTTGGAAATGTCCTTCTACCCATTTCAATTGACCACAGTGGCCTAGATTGGTTTCATTGGTTGATGAGGTGGAGGCATTTTTACATTTCTATAGTTTGAGAAGAGGGTGGGAGGGAGATTGGGTATTTGGTTTGCTTATGTACATTGTCACTAAAGTCATCCTTTGAAGAGATGGGATAGTCATGTTTAGACATGATCCATTATACAGTTTTATAAAAGTCTGAATGGGGAGCAATCAGGTGGCTTGATGGATTGAGAGCCAGGCTTAGAGAAGGGGGGTCCTGGATTCAAATCTTGTTTCAGATACTTCCTAGCTGTGTTGGAACCAATGCTTAATATCGATTCTAAGATGGGAGGGTTAGGGTTTTTAAAAAAGTCTTTATCTTGCATTACTGAGATGGATGGTGCCATTAGCAAATCCTATTTCAGCTAAAGGAGCTTCACTATGGGAAATACTATATCTGGTCCCAGGCTAAAGTGGTAATTAGATGTCTGTGGGGAGGGAAGGACAGCTTAACCATCTCACTCACACACATTGGAGACATTGCTTCTTTCTTATCTCTAGCTACAAGTATTTGGGAGTTCCAGTTGGTTTAGAAAGCTTTCTTTGTAGCTGACAGAGCTATTGCTCAGTTTTACTTAAAGGACTAGGGGCGGTTTTGATTTTGATGGGTAAGCTGTCACAGTACCTTGGAATTACATATCTGACCTGTGCCCCCAGAATTTCTCCTAAAGATTAATTTAAGGGAAAACACACACACATGCACATGTATTCTTTCTCTATATTGTAACTTGTTAAAAGTTAAGTTAAAATATCCACTGGACTCTACCACAAAGATAATTCTACTTTGGAGCCTTACATATTATAGAAGTCCAGTAAATACTAATTGCTTTGTGATGGACAAAGTCATTTCTGTATCCATGTAAAGCCCCATGTGGGTGACCAGACTGCAGCATTGTATGGCCAGTAGCAATGTTTTCCTATAGGTAACCATCTGAATTTCTTGGATGATGCCCTTGTGGGTTTACTGGGCATGCTGCGGGTTTACATGATAGCTGCTGCCATCATTCAGAAAATCATTTGGAAGATGTTGCTGGTTGGGTAGCATGTTCTGAGCCTCTCAGCTACTCCACATTTTATAGTTGCTATCCCATCTGGTAGCAGTTAATGCAATAGTAAATTTGTGGAACCTAGCAGATTTGGGGGTTTGAGCTAGGGAGAATTATTGCCTAGAGAGGCCTCGGATGGAAAGATGGGTTGGTGCAGGGAAGCAGGAAATCCACCTTCTACCTTTTCAGTGACAGCACTTTGCTCTCCTGCCCCTGGAGCACAGTGAAAGATTAGCTTCTGTGCTCAGCCCCCCAGACTAAATATTTAGTTCTCACTGTCTGAAGGGCAGGTTTTTCTTGGACTTAAATCATGCCAGGCCCCTTGAGGAGACTGAAATACATATGCATACTTAGTGAGGACAGTGGCATTGTCATGGTGTCATGGTGTTTCATTCAGTATCTCAGAGCTACTAGACTTTAACTCTGATTGGATTTGGTTTTAGTGGCTTTTTTTTTCACAGCACACTGAGATCATCAGGCAACAGCTAACTCCTGTCTTCCAGGCTAGGACATAAAGCTTTGTTTTCAAGTGGGACCTGCCTGTGCTTACGAATTTTGTGGATGAAATGTCTTCATAGATTCCATCTGATTTCCTGTGAGGGGGCCAGTGCTGAGGTGTCCTAGCAATGTACTTGGCTTGAATTGTTTTGGGAACAGGCTTACAATCAATGGATGTGTTTCGTTACTTAAAAGAAGACAGATATTTCTCAATCTTGGGGAAATGTGAGAGGAGAGGTTTGGGAACTGAAAAGGTACCCCTCAGTGCTCTCTTCCCAATGAAGACATACACATTTTAGAACTCATGCCTCTCCAGGCCCACTAATAGCTAATATGTTCCTTTTGGTTTATTTAGGAGAGACACATTGCAGCAGCTCTAAAATGATGCTTCATGGCCAGCATAGGATTGTGGATTTAGAGCTGACTAGTCAATTTCTTCATTTTACAAATAAGGAGCTTGAGGCCCTGAAAGGTAAAGGGTCCTATCAGAGTCACCCAGGGGTAGAGGTCATGTCCAAGCCCTCATGCTCTGACCCCAGTCTTGTCCTCTTGCTACAGCCTTACAGTTTATCATCTACTTCCCTAAAGTGTCATATAGACAATCCTATTGAATTTCTGAATTTATTTTGGGGGAGGAACAGCTATTCTGGAAAACTATTTATACTAGGAGTTGGGTAAATGATTTCCAAGCAAAAATTGAGGAGTATGGCATCTGACAAGTAACTATCATGCTATTTAATAAGTCCCAAGTGTTTCATGTTTTGGAGAATCTGATCAGATTCAATTCTATAATTATTCATTAAAGGTCTATTATGTGCTTGATGTAAAGAGGGATTGGGAGTTAGTTTCTCTATGTTGAAGATCTTCATGCAGGAGCTGGTTATTTGACCATATGTTTAGGGGCTGCTTATTCAGGGGTGGGTTGGACCCTCTCCAGCTTTCCATCTTGGGACTGCTCTGATTCTGAATACAACAAACATATAAGATAGAGTGGTTTTCTTCAGAGCAATTTACTGTCTTAGGAGAAGCCATGTGCATTGATTAAATAATAATATGAGATCTTATTTGATCAGGACCCTGAGAGGCAGTAATTTAAGAATTAGAGAAAGTGTAGGCAGTGTGGGTTTGAAGTATTTGGGGGAGATTTCTTGGAGGAGGGGTGAGGATATAAATTGGTAGAACTTTTCATAACACACAATAGCTCAAAATCACATCTGAGGATAGTTGAGGAGAGCCAATGAAATTTATCTGGAAGGAGAGGGAAGGAAAATTCCCCAAATATAGTCTAAGCTTATTCTGACAGCTTTCTTCAAAGTTACTATGACATTAGAAAATGAGTGTGAAATTCTAGACTTCAGTGTGGAAAGCCATGGTATTGGGGGGGCCTTTCATTAGTGACTGAATTTTCATTTACCTAGGATTTACTTCCACTACTATGTGAAAGTTGTAAGGGGACTCAAGAGAGAGTAAATAGATTATTTCTGAGAATCAGTTTACCTCTGCACTTAACCAGGTGTATTTTCAATTAATTAAATGATTCCTTAGTAAAAGACCTTCTTCATTCCCAACAGCCATCCATAGCATACATCTTGCTCTCCCGATGGAGAATGTAGGAGCTGTAGAAGTTAGAAAAATTTGGATCGAGTTTAATCTCTTATTATCAAAGGGATTTTCATGAATAATCCTGAAAATATGGGGAGTTTCCTTTAGTTAAGATATTATGGTGAATTTTTATTTGTTTACTTCATTTTACTTTTTTTCCTTTTGGTTTCTATTTCAATGAAAATGTATCAAGTATACCAGCTGAATAATTTTATCTGTAGTAACCTCTGAGGATATAATAGACTTGTAATATTCTAGATGTGAACAAAACTCCACAGACATATGGAGACCTCTAAATAGTTGGCCAACTGTGTCTGCAGACTGCCTGCCCCAGAATGGTTAGGAAAATAAACTCAAGCTGGGTGTGAGCCCACTGGGAATATTTCATTAAATCAAGGGAAGGCAGAAGTGGGGGATGGACTGAGAAAGGGGAGGAATTAGTGTAAGCCGGGAAAGAGGAACCAAGCCTCTAGACATGGGACTTCATCTTTTATTCTTTCAAGGTCCGCCAGCCTCCTTTCCTTGACCTGGGATGGAGGGAGCCAAAGCCACTTAGTTGGGAATTTCCATTACTTGCAGATGATGGGATATATGGTCAGCATGAAGTTGTTGATATTTTTTATGTGGTGGTTCCTATTCCCTTTCTGTATGCTCTGTTAAAGTCCATTTCTTATCATGGGGAAGAGAAATGAATATATGTAATATGGCAGGGACAGCAGTGATGCCAGCCAGCTTGCTATTTCCCCTCTTCTCTCCTCCAGGCAACACTCATCTTTGTGTCTTGGCACTGGCTGTCCTTCAGGCCTGGGTCACTTCCCTTCCTCACTTCTGCCACTGGGCTTCTCTGGCTTCCTTTAGGATTCAGTTAAAATTCTACTTTCTGCAGGAGGTCTTTCTTGGTTCCTTCTGGTTGCAAGTGCCTTTCCGTTTCAGTTTGCCTTCCATCTCCTCTGCCTAGCTGCCTGTGTGTAGATGTGTTTTCCCCCATTGGAATGTGAGTTCCTTGAGGGCTCATTGGGTTGTTTTCAACACTATGTACAGTCTCATTTGCTCAGCACAGTGCTTGCCACATAGTAAGCACTTAATAAATTCATGTTGATTGATTACATATCTCATGCTTTGACTTTGTCATGGCCTGAGCAGCTGGCATTTATAGAATGAAACAAAAAATACTGGAAATTACTCTTTCTATTTTTTGAAAGTAAGACTTCCAGCTCTTATAGGAGTTGCTTCATCCATTTATCCAGATATCTGTCAAGCTCAGCTCTGTGCACTGTTCAGGGTACAAAGCACAGCTAAGGCTGGAAACAGGAGGTCCTGGGTTCAATTGTAGCCTCAGACACTTTCTAGTTGTATGACCCTAGGCAAGTCACTTAGCCCAGATTGCCTTGCTCGTATGTACTTCTGTCTTAGAATGGTCAGAAGATAAGGGTTTAAAAAACAAAAAAGAAAAAAGGTAGTTATTTTTTAAAAAAAAGTTGAACAAAAGACATAATGGGAGCACAGATCTAGAGCTCTAATCTCAAAGGCCATCTAGCCCTACTCTATCATTTTACATATGAGGATGACGAAGTCCATTTTGAGTAGTAAGTGATTTGTCCAAGTCATGCAGGTAGTAAGCATGGGAGACAGAATTTGAACCCAAATCCCCAGAGTTGGTTGGCACTCTAATTTACCCAGTATTATGGTCTAAAAGACAACTTGACTTTGTCAGTAATGATCCAGATAAGTATATTTATTGCTTATTACTCTGCTTGGTAACTGATTGCCTTGATGATGATGAGGGCATGTAGGTTGTCCTACTCATTGTCACAGAGATTTCTTTGTGTCCTTTTTTTTTTTTAAACCTGGAACTCTTAGCTGTCTTTCATTAGAATTGAGAGTTTTGCATATACCATTTCAGATATTACTTTCTTTAACACTAACAAATAATACTAAGTTATAATAATTTTTTTTCTTCTTATCCTAGAAACTCATTTTCTTTTTTATTCAGGTTATTGTGTGCAAGGGCTTATCAATGAATTAATCAACCATTAGGCACTAATTTAATAAACAGTAGCAAGCAAATAAATAGCCAATGAACTAAATAATCAGTAAAGTGGTTGCTATTGGTCTGTCACTATGCTAGATTTGGAGGATATGAAGAAAAGCTCTCCTTTGATCTGTCTATCCCTGCTGCCATCCTATTTCTCTTCTGCTCTTAGTGGCCAACCTCCTCCGGAAGACCATCTACACTAGCGACCACCATTTTCCTCTTACTCTCTACTTAACTCCTTATAATCTGCTTCCAGACTTTATCATTCCAACTAAACCATTCTTTTCAAAGTTTCTACTGATTTCTTAGTTGCTAGATTCAGTGTCTTTTCTCAGTCCTTTGACACCATCAATCACTTTCTTTTCCTTGATACTCTCTTATTTCTAGGTTTTTGGGACACTTTCTCCCTTCTGATTCTCCTCCTGCCTGTCAGACTGCTCTTTCTCTGTCTCTTTTATTGGAACGTCCATCACATGATACTTTCTAGATGTAGTTGTCCCTCAGAGTTCAGTCCTGGGATTTCTCTTCTTCTCTCTCCATACTACTTGGTGATCTCATGAGCCCCCATCTCTGTCCTGGCAATTCTCAAATTTACTTCTCTACCCCAACCTCTCTGCTGACCTCCAGGCCTATGTCCAACTGCTTTTTAGACATGTCCATGGATGCCTAGTAGACATCTTAAGCTTAATATGTTCAAAACTGAATTCATTTTCTTTTACCCAAACTCTCTTTTCCCTCCTACCTCCATCCTTCCAGGCCCCCAAGCTTGCAACTTCTCTTGGATATGTCCCCTTCTGTCCTCTAATGTTGCCTGCACTCTGGTGCGGACTCTTATTGCCTTATGCTTAGACCATTGCAAAAACCACTGAGGGAATGGGATGGTCTGCCTGCTTCACATGTCATCCTGGATATGGGGAGGCTTGAAGCAGGCAGGCCTCCCCTCCCCCCACTGTTCTTGCATTTTACTCCCTCAAAAATGTGCTCTTTACTCCAGTGTTACCAATCTCTTGACGGTTCCACAGCCCCATCACTTGGCTTTGGGCATTTTACCTGGTTGTCCCCCATGCCTAAAATGTTTTCCCTTCTCCACTCTGCTGACCTTCCTGGCTTCTGTTAAGTCCCAACTAAAATTTCATCTCCTTCAGAAAGCCTTGCCTAACTCCTTAATTCTAGTGCCTTTCCTTTGGATAATTTAATAATTATATTATTCCTAATAAATAGGAAAAATTATTTCCTATTTATCTTATACATAGCTTGCTTTGTATATATATTTGTTTGCCTATGGCTTCCTTCACAATATTGTAAGTTCTTTGAGAGGAAGGACTATATTTTACATATCTTTGTATCCCCAGTACTTAGCAAAATGCCTGGCACATAGTAGATGTTTAATATATATTGATTGATTAAATGAAAAATAGTCCCTGTCCTGAGAGAGTTCATATTGTAATAGGGAAGGGAGGGGGATTCACCATGCAAACAACTGCACAAACAAGATTTGTACAGGATGAATTGGATGTAATCTCAGAAGGAAGGCATTAGCATTAAAGGGACTATGTTTTTATATTTTCCATTTCTAGAGTAACTATGCAGGACTGACTCCCCTCATAGGCTTGCTTTCCTTTTGCTTTGCCCTTCTCTTAGGGAGCTGGTGCTGCTTTCGATGTTGCTGATAATTTTGATAATAGTGTGTGGAATTCTGCAGTCAGCTGCGTGTGTCCTTTATTGGCTCCTGCTCTGAAGCTTCTGTGTTGGCCCCTTCATCTGGATGGTAGTACTCCAGTTGTCAGTTGGGGAGACTTGTGATTTAAAATAGCCTTTCAGAATCTGGTTCTTACTGACTGTATGGAGAACCCAGCCAGCCAGTGGAGGAAGAGACTAAATTATCACCAGGCACATTTTTTTAATGCATTTTCTATTCATCTTATAGAATTTGGATTTACTTTTGTTGTATCAAGAGCCTAGGGGAATCCTTGTGGATTATTTCAGGATATTCCCCCTCTGAGAGAGGCAGAGAGTCTTTCTTCTAGATTCTGTTTTTCTCTCTGTCTCCTCATTTCTCAGAACTGAAATGGGAGCTGACTGAGTAGTCCCCATTCCCCACTATATTCTTGGGCATCCTGGCCCTCTTGGCATATCCTCTAGGCCCTGTGTTTTATTGCAGCACCAACTAAAGGCCTTTGGAGCTTTAGCTTGGTATCTCTCTAGTTGAACACATCTATGTTCATGTTATAAACTCTCTTTTATCAGCTTGTTTGTCACTGTGGTTGGTGTTTTGTTTTGAACTTTTTCTTTTGACTGCTGCTTTAAAACCTAATCTAAACCTGCCCCTTGCAAATTGAAAGTTAGTTTTGGAATCAGAGAGAAGCAGCAATGTCAGCATATTTTATTCTGCCAAGCAGATGTGCCCTAGCCCAACTTAAGTGTTGCCCACTCATACATAGGAATAAGCTCTGGCTCCTGGATAGTCATCTCCCTTACCCCTTCACTCCCTCCCCAATCCCACGTCTTCCCCTGGGCTCTGCAGCCATGTAGAGTTGCAAATTTCATCCTAAGATTGTTTTCTTCACCATTGAAATTCTGTGTCCTCTGTAGAGACATTTACTGGGTTATATAGAGCAGAATTTCAAGACCAAAGACAAGAAGAGGCATATCCTATTGAAACTAAGTTAGGAGAGGGTGACTAGTTGGAGTTATCCAATGATTTTGGATTGAGGCTGCTAATTCCTCAAGTTTTTACCCTGGGATGTGTACATTTAAAAAGGGTGGCTGCTGGAAATAACTGTATGCTGATTAAGATTTATCTCCATTTCTCATGTTGAATCATTTAATAATAGTAATAGTGAACATTTATATAGCACCTACTATAGTGCTTTATAATTATTTCATTTGCCTTGTCTTTCATAACTTGGATGTGTTTGAAAAGTATAGTTAGTGCCATAAGTGTAGTATGTTGCACATATCCTCAGACTTTTTCAGGGTATTGATTGGTTTGGGTAATTATGCCTTCTCATTTTTTGTCCTTAAAATATTATTTATTATATGGAATGGCTCTCTGTGAAGGGGTGGGATGGGGGCAGTATAGAGAGATACTGGGGAAAATTATGGTGGTAAAAAAGAGACATGATTAAAAACTTATTTTTTAAAAAAGAAAAACATATAGCCAACACAACCTGTTGCCAAATAGAATTCCATTGTATTTGAAGATGAACTTTGGTCCTGGGTTCAAAATGTGACCTCAGATGCCTCCTAGCTATGTGACCTTGGGCAAGTCACTTAACCCCAATTGCCTAGCCCTTGCAGTTTTTCTCTTAGAATTGATACTAAGATACTAGAATTGATATTAAAACAGAAGATAACTGTTTAAAAGAAAAAGAAAAGATTCCATATGCCTCCATTCTGTTTCCTGGGAGCATTAGCTATATTCTCTTTATTCCCCAGTGCTTCAGAATAAGGCATTTTTGGGGGCTAGCTGTAAGTTTTGAAAACTATACTTTGTCCCCACCCTGGCTTCTAGAGATTCTGAACTCTTACCCATAACATATGCTATGCTCTATTTTATGAAAAAGGCATTCTGTGTGGGTGGAGGAGCAAATTTCAGACATTAGAAATGTATTCACTTAAAAAAAGGTTCCAAAAATTTTGTTTCTTAGCACTTGCCTTCCTTTCACACACCTCCTTTCTCCTTGTTTTGGGCCCTTGGGGGTTACTGCTCCTATACCAGTGATATCAAACTCAGATAGAAATAGGGGCCATGAATCCATGCAAAAGGATCCCTGTAGCTGCATATTGACTTAAGTTTAAAATGTTTGTTATCAAGTTTAAAATATTTGTTATCTATGTTTAATTGTACTTTTATTTATTTTGTTAAATATTGTTAAATAAAGTGAATTATATTTTAATCTCATTCAGGCTGCACTTGGGAGGGTTGAGGCCTTGTGTGGCACCTCTGGCCTAGGCAAAACTTGGTATTCATATCTCTCTCCTTACTCAGTATCCTTGTGGCTTTTCAGTGCTTTTTTCCTTTTCTCTTTGACTCTACTTAGAGGCAGCTATTTAGGGGCCACATAGGGTGCTGGGCCTGCGGTCAGGAAGATCTGAGTTCAAATTCAGACTCAGACTCTTACTAGGTATTGTGATAGGGAAAGGAAGTTTTGCAACAAACTGTGTAATGCATACGTCAGAGTGATTGACAGGAACATGTGACTGAGAGTCACATGGGAGCCTAAGCTCTAAGATCTGGGGAAAGATTCCAAAGTCCCAACTGTCTGGGCACTTCTGTCTTGAAGGACTTGAAGTTGGAGGTTTTGAAAAAATAGGTTTCTGGCTTTTCCTGATACCAACTGAAGAGAGGAATCCTGCTTGGACTGGCTGTTGGGTTTGGTTTTATAGGATGTATCTTTATTACATGATCGTTTACAGCTCTCAAATCCTGTATAATCTATAGATACTTCTGCCATCTTGATCCAGCTTTTGCTTTTTTATTGGAAGTATGGGCATATTGTATTCTGAGAAACATGGTATTATGATCCCTTGTTGAATTAGGGACTCAATAATAGGTCTTATCCCATCTGTAGCTTCTATATTCAAAAGATATTGAGGAACACAAGGAACTGGTCCTTCCTCGGTTCTCACTGTTACTGGAGTAGCTGATTTCAGTAGGCCTACATCTGTGGAAGACTTTGACTATAAGTCTTCTGGTATATCCTCAGGAATAGGATAGATGGAATCCAACTCATTTTCTGCACTGACTGAATCTAAGAACAGCAATGGAAAAGCTTTCAGAGATTCTTCTGGGAGTTGTAATGATATATTCCCAGTGTCAGTACATTGAATCATTGCTTGTAATTTACAAAGCAAGTCCCTCCCAAGAAGGTTCATTGTACATTCTGGCATACAAAGAAATGCATGTTCCACAGATAGTGGACCTAGAGTTATCATTTTAGGTTGTAATTTTGCTACTCTCTCTGGTTTTCCAGTAGCTCCAATCACTTCCATAGTACCAACAGCTTTATAATCTTTAGGAAAACTTTGCAAAACTGATTTGCTGGCTCCAGTATCCACCAAAAGATCATGTATCTGATCTCCTATAGTTACAGAAACATAGGGTTCAGTGCTATTTGAAGGTTGGAGGGTTTTAAGAATTGGTGCAAACACAGTAACTTCAATACACAGCTCAGTCATTTCCTGTCCATCCAAATCTACATATGCTTGAATTACATGTCTTTCCTAGGATTTTGTATCATCAGCTTTTATACTACTCTCATTGGTCCTTAAATTCTCCATCTTAGTATCATTGTTCCCATTTACAATTTCATTATTATTATTTAGTTTATTTTTTTCTTTAATTTCCCTTATTCTACATTCATTAGTATTTTCTATTAAATTTATATTATGATGTTCTTTCTCTGTACAATTATTTACACTAATTATATCCTCCTTTGATTCAATTAATTCATTTGTATCACCATGTATTTTATTTTCATTACTCCCAATTTCATTTATTCTCAACTCATTTTTATTTATACCACACTCATTTCTTGATTCATTGTCATATGTCCCTATGGAAAACTTTCATAAGACACTTGCGCCCTTGTTTTGATCACCTTTTACTATCTGGCTGTATTTTAGTCTGGCTCCAGAATTTACCCATGATTGCATAGTATTGAAATCTGGGGCTTGTTGTCCCTGGCAACAGGCATTGATTCACATATGTATTTTGATTATTATTGTTGTTCCATCTGTTATTATTATAACTATAATTATTACTCCAGTTATTGTATTGTCTATTAAAACCATTATTCCTATTCAAGTCTTCTAACTTGATTTCTGAATCTGCAGTCTCCATACAGATGACTGACTGATCACAAAGGAAATGGCGCCTAGGACCTGATCTCATCTCACTAGGCTTATAGTTATTATACTTTGGCTGCACAGATCTCAAAGCAGTCACAGCCTTTACTTCCTTAATTTCACTTTCTTTAGCTTTCATTTCAGCTTCCCTTAATTTTCTCTTCAAATCCTCAACAATGGAATCCTTTTCATCAGCTTTTTCATTTGGATCATTTGTCAAATAAGTAGCCTTTCTCCTTAATTTGTCTAGATTAAGTTCTTCCCAATTGGGGTAATTTGACTTAAAAATTTTTCTGACCCTCAGGACTGTATTCTTCACAAAGACATATTTGATGTGTGCAATGGTGCTTTCTTCAAGTGCATCCATCCCCAATAGAGTTTCAGCTGCCTCGGTTATCCTTTCCAGGAAAACTGCAGGAGCTTCAGAAACCTTTTGCTTTATGGCCTCAAACTTTGACCAAACATTGGACCTTTTAGTATATCTCCCCATAACATCTGTGATTGCATCTCTTGCTCCAATTAACATATCATAAACCGCATCATCTGCAGTATCCAGCTTTAAGTTCTCCGGCCAAGATTGTAACATAGGATCTGATCTTGTCTCTTCTATAAACTTATTTCTCTCACTTTTAGTTAGGAACTCTTTCATTAATAGGGAAAAATCATTAAAATCAGTCACTAAAATTTGGGGTTCTCCTTTTGATGGATTCAAGGTCCTCTGGGGAAAATAATCTTTTGTGCATTCCAACCTTATGCACCTCATTCTGTGTAACCACTGACATATCTCTTAGGGGACATAAATTCACTATTCCTGTTGCTTCTTCCTGCTCCAGCCTATTTAATCTTTTCCCTTTATTGTTTATATTGTTGTTATCATTTACACATCCCAGGTTCATATTAATGTTTTTTATAAATTGCTCCAGTGTATCCATTTGATGTTTCATGTGCACAACCATAAGTTTTAAGTTAGAATCCCTTCTAAACCAAGTTACTAGATCTTTTAGGCGATTTACACAAAGGCACACAGAGGCACGAGACTTGTACACAATACACCCACAGATAATAGTAAGGGGTACATAGGCCATTACATCACACAATTTCATATCCATTACAGGCTTCATACAGTCCATTTTGAATATATAGTGACAATAATTAGGGAAAGATACAAAAACAAAATAAGGAATACACATTACATCACACAATAGTATCATCATAGTACTAAACATGCCTGATGACATGTTAGCTTCCATAGTTAAAATATTATTCAAAATAATATTGTTACAATGTAATTTATACATACAACAAAGAAGATGTTACAATTTTTTTCAAATTTAAAAAAAACACGGTTTTCCCAAGATGGCTGCTGGGGATCTGTGATATAGTCAAAACAACCTCCCTGGGTTAGGCAAGCCCTCAGAATTCTATTTGGCTTTTTTGTGGTCCTGGGCAAGTCACTTAGCTCTCTTTGCTTCAGTTTCCTCACCTGTAAAGTGGAGACTAGCACTTACTTACCTTTCAGGATTGTTGTCAGGATCAAATGATAATATTTGTAAAAAGTTGCTTAGTATAGTGCCTGGCACATAGTAGCCCCTATAGAAATGCCTATTTACTATTTATGGACAACACTGGCCCTGGATCCTGCTTCATGCTCTTAGTGTTTTTATCTGGTAGCGATGAGCAGGACAGGAGTATCAGAGATTTTATTGCTTCTCCAATCTGGTGCTGCATGGGAGAGAGGGATGCCCTCAAGATATAGCATCCCTTATGTAACAGCTTTGCTTGTTGATAAGCTTCAGGGACAGGCTGGAGGTGCAGGCTTCCCCTCATTAGGCTATTTAAAAGAATAAGCACCCAGAAAACCCATAATGTAAATCAGCCATGAGTGTCAGACCTCTGGGTTACATGTATGTATGTTCTAATGTCTTCATCTCCATTTAATCTTTTTTTTTTTTAAACCCTTATCTTTTGTCTTAGCATTACTCATAAGACAGAACAGTGGTAAAGCTAAGCAATTGGGGTTAAGTGATTTCCCCTTGGTCACACAGCTAGGAAGTGTCTGAGGCCAAATTTGAACTCACATCCTCCCAATCTCCATTCCATCTTCACGTAAAACATTTCTCCATTTTGTGTAGTGGCTGCTTTAATTGATGGGGTGGGGGAAGAGTGAGATGAGGATGAGGAACAGGGAATGAATAAACACATATAATGCCTGCTATGTGCCAGGCATTGTGTTATTATCCCATTTCATCCTCCCAATGACTCTTCAGGGTCAGAATCTGGGACAAAGATTAAGTCATGTGCCCAGGGTCACACAGCTAGTAAGTGTTGGAAGTCATTTTCTTTGCCAAGCTAATTTCCATCTCCCCCATTATACCTTCCTTTCATCTTTTCTTGGCTGCGAATGATGTTATCATCTGGGACTTTTGTTGTAGAAACATTACATTTGGTGGTTATCTAAGTTGGGGGTTTATAAGGCTTCTCCAAGCCCCATTTTCTTCAGTGTCTGTGGTTATCATAAATCTATAAGGTGTTTCTGGTACTGACTTTTTTTTGTATCTTCTATTTTCTAGTCAAGTTGTACACAATTATTTCCTGGATCTGCCTTGTACAGAAACCTAGTATGTAGTCAAGACTGACCAATGGAACTATGTCTCTTTTGGGACCTTGTTAGGAGACTGTAGATCCTTGGCATTTGGTTTTGGATTGGAGCAAATCATGAGTCACAGAATGTGGTGCTCTTTCTGTTTAAGATACCTCAAAGCCATTGATTATTGAGACTTGCCCTTTTTGGGTCAAGGATAGAACTGAAGTCATGAATATATTTTTCCCTGAACTGGGGCTGTCTGCCTGACTCTTTTTCTAAGAGAGTGGAAGGAAGCTTGGATCATGTTTGGGTAATGCCAGTCTTCTGGCTTAGCTTTTTTGTGACTTGCCTAGGTCTCCTTTAAAGCTGGGTTTTTCAGTTCTTGCCAGATATGATTGCTCTGTGCCCTGATTGGAGCAATCCTTCCCCCACCCCCACCCCAATGGCATCCTTTTGTCTTCCTGAAACTTGCTATGGGCTTGACAAACATTTATTTTTACCTTGTCTGTCGTTTGTGAGGTTGGCAGTCTAGAGGTAGGGTGTGGAAAGGAGTCATAAATTATGAGTGGGATGTCTGGAATGGGCCTATTTTAACTCTTAATTGCTCCTTTTCCTTTTCAGTTTTCTCTTTCATTCTCCTCTCACCGCCCCCAACCCATGTCCAACCTGCACTTTACTGGTGAAGTTGGTATAGGGAGGGTGGGAGTTGGTACTGTCTCTCTCATTTTTGCTTCTCTGAATGGGAAAAACAGTATCTTCTCTCAACCTTACTTCCCATTTTTCTCTTTGCTTCTATTTTAAGTGCCTGTTTTCCTTTTGGGCTCGTCTTGCTGGAAGTTGGCTTGACCTCACTGAAATTTGTTTCCATGCTGCTATTAAAAGACAATGCCCAGTTAAGAGGACTTGTTGGAGAGAAGGGTTGGCAGAACTTGGAAGCACAGAAAACTCATTTGGTTCTAATAACTTTTTGGGATTGATTGGTTAGTTTTAATTTCATAATTTGGAGTACTAGTGGGATTTGGGGAACTTTTGTGCTTACTGGACAATTTTAGCTTTCATGTTGAGCTTATTTTGAATGGAGGAGCAGAATCAATTTTAGTTCTGTCCTCTGCAAATATTATAGGATCCTAGACTTTGCACTGGAAGAGACATTAAATGAAACTTTGTGTCATTAGGGAAGTAATTTTACTTCCCAGGTCCTCAGTTCCCTTGTGGGGTTGGACCTATAAGGTTAGTTCTAGTGGGGTAATCTTTGATTCTGTGATCTAGGCCAGCCCTTTCAATTTCATTGATGAGGGAATTAAAGCCTAGAGAGAGGGATAAAGGACCTGTCCAGAATCAAGAAGGTTATGGGTGGCAGAAGTGGGATTTAACCCACCTGCTTTGATGATAAATCCAGCCCTCTTTTTCATATCCCATATTGCTTTCTAAATCCTTATAGGATTACCGGAGAGTTACTACAGTGTTTAGCATCCATTAAGTCCCTAATAAATGCATGTGAGTTGGTTTTTCTGTTTTGGCTACTAGGTAAATGAGTAAACTTAGTAGATTTCTGATCACCCTTGACTTTTGCAACTTTCATCTGTTACCTGTCATGGCATTCTCCTCTTCTAGATAGCTGTAGTACCTCCTTGGATAGCTAAGGGTCCACTGAAAAAGGGCATTTTTCTTAGTTATGGAATCAGCATTTTTTTAAAGGGAAGAACTTTAGAGAGGAAAATGTCTTTTTCTATTTGGGATTCAGAATTCAGATTTCTGCAAAGTAAACTGGAGTTTCTGTGGCCAGAGATGACAGACTACATATGGGATTTGGCTGAGTTGGATAGCAATATTCAGACTGGTTCTGGGTTGTCAAGGAGACTGAATAACTTCTCCCCCTCCTAAAGTGGGGGATCAGGCCAGGTTTGAGGTTGCTGGCAAAATTGACACTCGGTTGTCTGTGGTGAAAGCCTAGCTCATCCCTATACCCACCAGTTTGTTTTGATGCTTTTTTGTGTGTGTGGGCTGCAATGGTTTCAGCAGTTGGGTCAGGTTCTAATCAAGATAAAGCTCCATCATTAAGGTCTGATCAAAGTCTTTAGTTAAAGGAAGCTGAGCTAAACAGAACCTTTTCTTCCAACTCTTAGTATTCTCTTTCTTCTGGTTTTTTTTACTTTAAGTTTAATATTGGAGTGAAAAATTGGAAACCTCAGATTTAGGGGAAGGAAGGAATCTGAGGAGGGCTGCAGGGGTGAGGCTGTGATCCATTCAAAATGGTCCCAGCTGCTTCTGGTTTCTTGCGGGGAATAACAGAGGCCCTCCTCCATTATACTGTGAGGCTAAGCTACTGTCATTAGTGGTTAAATGCTTCTTAAGCTCTTCTCTCTTGCCTTTGACCACATACCCTTTCGTGGAAGAGAGAAGAGCTGGGGAGTGAGGAGGATAGTGGGCCCCACCCAGTTGTCATGCCCAACTGCCTGGTAAGGGACAAGGAGTCCAGGCAACTGGATGTAATCATAGACTTGTCCGAGCCCCTGGGTGTAACAGGGCTGATGGTGAGGGCTCTCCATTGCTGTAGCACTCAGTGTGAATAATTGGAGTGGTTTTTGCCCTTAAAAGGGGATTCTTGGCTGGAATAAACCTGGTAGCAACTAACTTGGTCTCCCCCAACCATCCCCTCCCCCAACACTGCTGTAGACATTAAAGACAAAGCTTTCATTTTGGAATGCTGTCTGGGCCACCAGGCTCTTGATGTTTGTGCCTGGCTGAAGGTGCTCTAAAAGGCTCAGTGATGTTAAACATTTCTTCCCATGAGGGCGAGGAAAGACTCAGAGCTTTTAATTTTTTTTGACTGAGGTGCCTTGGCAGCTTTGACATGGAGTTTAGGAAAGAAAATTGAGTTAAAAAAAGTTCCACATTGAAGTTTTATTTCCACAGTTCAGACTTGCCCCTTACCCATTTTCAACAGTCATGTCTTTTGTAAGCATTCAGTGCATCCTTCTGCTCAGCTCTGGGCCAAAGAAAGTATATTTCTTCATGGTATTCTCGTTAAAGAAGGTTTATGGGAAGATGTTCAACTCTTTTTTTTTTAATATCTTTTTTTAAACATTATTTTATTTGGTCATTTCCAAACATTATTCATTAGAGACAAAGATCATTTTCTCCCCCCCTCCCCCCCACCTCTCCTATAGCTGACGTGCTCGATTCCACTGGGTATCACATGTGTTCTTGATTTGAACCCATTTCCATGTTGTTGGTATTTGCATCAGGGTGTTCATTTAGAGTCTCTCCTCAGACATGTCTCCTCAACCCCTGTAGTCAAGCAGTTGCTTTTCCTCGGTGTTTTTATTTTTTAATATCTTTTGCCTAGTTTAAAAAAAAATCCCAAGTTTCACCAGTAGTTTTCAGTTGTTAGTGTGTCTTTGTTCTCCCAGTAGAGATCCTTCTTCTCTGAGAAACTTGGTTATATTCCCTATTTAACACAGTTTTATGTGCTTGCTATGGTGAGAAGATTAAAGTTCAGCCAACAACTTTGTCATGGGCTCACTTTGCCCGAGGGGGCAAGCAAGCCAGTCTCTGGATCTGGAAAATGGGGGTCCTAGTCCACAAGAGGTATTAATAAAAAAAAAATCTCAATATTGAGAATAAATACCATGAAGGGAGTTGGTTCAGATTCTTTGGGAAATAGTTGAACCATAAATCCAAGAGTTTAGATATTCTCAGTGTGTGCATGTGGGACAACTAGAAGTGGTATAGCCTCATTGTTCTCTATTCTCTGAGGGATTCTACTACAGTTCTTACTATTCTCTATAGGACAATGGACTATTTTTCTCTGCCTCGTAGGGCAAAATGTTAAGGTTCTTTTGGTTAATATTTCCTTACTAAATGTAAAATTGGGTTTATAGTACTTATTTCTCATGGTCCTTTGGCTTCTTATCTGTTAGAAAGTATCTATAGGGAAATAATGTGCTTTTTGCTAGATAATTGATTTGCCCCTAGCTTAGTTCTCTCTTTCCATCTCCAGGAAGAGAGAGCTAGAGGTTGAAGAGCTCAGATCATCATAGAGCCTCTAGGTCAGCTGTGGTTCCTGATGAATATCAGGCCATCAGACACAGCACTGTGATCTAAGGTATCTGTGAGCTACTTTTGGACAAGGGAATAATTCACTCTGGTGTCAGTAATTGAAGCAAAGGATTTGAACTATCTATTTGTATATTTGCTCTAACTAGCTTTCTGCTTGATAAAGAAACTCCTCTGTGTCTCCTAGTCTATCTGCAGGGGTCATTGGGGGTCTTGGTTCAAGATAAAAGCCCGTGGTTACAGACAATGGATAAGAGGAAGAAAACGCTTTCTTCTAGTGGAAGAAAATGCTTTCTTCTAGTGGAAGATGCCTCTTTCTCATGGTGGCTCACCACTGTTTTATACTTTGTTTCCTAAGAACACACAGACATCCTGTCGGACCAACCAGAACCACCACAACAAATAGTGAGCAGAGCCCTAATAGCAGAAATCGACACCGGCAACCAGCCAAGAGTCAGAACCATAGTGGCTTGGCCAATGGGACAGGTGAGTTGAAACATATAATAATTTACATTGACTCAGGAAAGCAAACCTTAGCTGACACAATGAATGGTATATGACAGTTGTTTTAGTAAGTGCTGAGCTAGATTCTAGCTGTGGCATGAACCAGTGATAAGAAAAGATGAAACAAAATTATTGAATAATTCAGAATAAGAAGGTGGGTTGGGTGCTGAAGTAGATGAATGAATCAATTCTTTCTTCTCTTTACCTACCTTCTTTCTTATTCTTACTCTGCCCAGGCCTTATCTGAGGAAAATGGCTTTCACTTTTGTTTCATTTTATCATTAAGATATCAGTCAAAAGAGGATTTTCCTTTGTACAGAAACATAAAAATTTAATATTTCTAGCCATTTGTACCCTTGTTGTATCATTACCTTGGGAATTACCCTTTAATAACTATCCTAAATTTTCTTACATTGAATTGGGGGTGGGAGGTGGAGAGCAGGTATATGACTTAGTAAATTGAGAACCAGGCCTGGAGATAGGAGATCCTGGGTTCAATTCTGGCCTCAGATATTTCCTAGCTGTGTGACCCTCCCACCCCCACCCCATTGCCTAGCCCTTGACACTCTTTTGCCTTAGAACTAATACACAGTATTGATTTTAAGACAAGAGATAAGGGTTTAAAAGGATTGAATAGAAATCACCTATTTTAGAATAAGGGTTTAGTAATATTCAATATAAGAAACTTTACTTAATAAATACTATTCATAAGATATTTTTGTTGGGTGCTGGAACTACAAAGATTAAAAAAGGTCCTCTACAAATTTATGTTATTTGCTCCCAATTGGGCTCTCACTGTTGTACAGGAATCCTCTTAGTTTTTTCTAGTTGGACCCTATGTGATGGTCCCCATAATGGCTATTTCAAGTTTTATCTTCTATCTTCAAATTAAGAAATTTATATCTTATTTGCTTAGCATGCTCATGAGTTTATCTTTGCTTAAAATGATGGATTAAAGAAGATATCTGGGCTTTTGAAGTGCAGATAAAGGGCAAACCCAGTTTGCATTAGGTTCTTGGTGACCCATTTTCAGAGAACTGAATTTTTCCCATTTGCAAAAGTCAAGATTACTACAAGCAGAGAAAACTTGGATTTTACCTTTAGGCATGCCCGTTTGCACGTGGTAAAGAGACCAAACCAATTGCAAATGAATGCGTGCTCTTTCCTTATCCATGTTTTTTCTGTGACAGTACAGCATTGGCCAGATTATCTCATGCTGCCTTTGTGGAAAAGATGGATGAAGAGACATAGGCTAGAACATATTAGTGGGGGTGGATGCTTAGTGAGGTTCAGCCAGAGGAGATTTTTTCTTAGCTTGTGAGTTCTTTAATTGAATACCATGGGTCTTGACCTTGTTAATGGGATTTGATCATTGATCAAGGCTTATTGAACTTTGATGCCAATCTGGGTGGTGTAGCTAACCAAGGCAGGATTCCAAAACACTACATGAGGTGAAATACTGTCTGTATCTAATAGGGGAGAAATGGAAAGTATGCTGGGGTTCTGAAAGTCTGTTTTTCAGGTTCAAGGTGGAGAACCAGAAAAGCAGTTCATCTGGAGAAGATTTTTTGTTCCAGGATTGAGAGGTCCAGGGTTCAGTACTGGGGGATTGGTTATCTCACTGTTCTCCCTTGTGGTCAGATCCCATCTGGAAGGTTCAGTTCTGGGTCTCAAACTTTGAGAAGGTCATTGACAGTCTAGAGAGTATCTAGAAGAGAGCAACCAGAATTGTGGAGAGAATTCTCAAGTTCATGTTCAATGAGGAGAATGTTTAGCTTGGAGAATAGAAGATTAAGAGAAGACTTTGTAGTAGTTTTCAGTTATTCTCTTGGGCTCTAGACCTTTCCAAACCCAACTTAAGGTTTCTGTCACCATCTATCTTCTCTGCCACTTTACTGAAGGACTGATGAAAGCTAGTAGGTGTAGTGACATACCTGTGCTGATCAGGTCCTCTACAGATTTATGTTATTTGATCTCAATTGGGCTCTCACTGCTACACAGCAATCTTCTTAGTTTTTTCTAGTAGGACCCTTTGTCATAGTCCCCATGGTAGCTATTTCAAGTTTTATCTTCTATCCTCAAGCATCTTGATTTCATCAAGGGATCCTCACTTCCTTACAGGGAAAATAGAGGCTGTCTTTTTTTTTTTGGGTGATGTCTTCTTTCTTGTTTTATGCCTCAAAACTTCTCTAAATGGGCCAAAGCCTCTGCTTATGCTCTTGGTCCCATCTGCCTTGACTCCTCCAGAGACCTCCACCATCCTTCCTTCCTCTTACCCCATCTTCATTTTCTTCCTATCGCTGCTCTTTCTTCCTTTCTGTCTCTCCTCATTCCAGTGTTACCAAAAATCTTCCTAGAACACAGGTCATACTGTGTCCTTCTGCTAAAGAGTCTGTAGTGGTTTCCTATGGGTTCTTAGAAAAAAGGCAAACTCCTTAATGTGGTATTTAAAGAACTTCATATTTGAAGTCTGGCTCAAACTTGTTTTTCCATACTTATTTGGCATTACTCTCCTCACCTCCTTTATTCCTGCCAAACTGGCCTACATTTGTGTTTGCTGTTCCCTGAAATTGACTGTCTTCAACTTCTCTGCTTTTGCTTAGGCTGTGAGCTTCTTATCTGAAATGCTCTTCCTTATCACCTTTGCCTTTTGTAATCCAAGCTTTTGTTGTTGTTTACATCAGACACTTCATGAATCTAGTTGGGGTTTTCTTTTCCAAGAGAGTGGAGTGTCATTTGTCATTTCTATTTCTAGTTCATTTTACAGATGAGGACACTGAGGGAAATAAGGTTAAGTGACTTGCCCAAGATCATTCAGCTAGGGAGTGTCTGAGGCCAAATTTGAATTCAGGACCTCTCATCTTTAGGCCTGACTTTCAGTACTTCTGTTTTCTCCTCCTTTCTTTCTATCCTTCCTTGACCCCTTTTTATTTCCCCTTTTCTCTCATGATCTACCAAGTAGGAAGGATTTTCCTTGAAATCACTGTAAATTTTGTGGGTTCCTCACTCTCTACTAACTTAGGTCCATGTTGTTTTTGTATCCAGAAAGTGATTGTTGTATCTCTTCTTTCTGACAATGGCAAGTAGTTGGGAAGACAGTTTTCTTATAATGGCTTGAGAACAGAAAGGATTTGGAGAGATACAAGGAGTGGGGCACTTATCTGTGCCAGTGTGCTGAAGCCTGAGCTGCGAAGCAAGTCTTCCATCATAGAGTAGTATTTCTACACCTCCAGAAAAAATATTTCCTGCCATAAACACACCACATACAGAAGATAATCATTAAGGGAGGCTTTTTCACTGAATTGTGCAAGTACACATAAGAAAACATTTTGAAAGAGGAAATGAAGCAGAATTTCAGGTGCTTGTCATCTTGTCATAACTGTAAACTTTTCTACAAAAGGAAAGGTAAATAGAGAGGCAGTTTGTATGAACACACTCTCTAAAGAAGGAGATCTTTGAGGCCATCTGATAGGGAGAAACAATACAGTAGTATTCTGATTCATTGAAGACTTGAATTGCATGATTTTCAAGGTGGTTATTAAAAATGCTACCTAAACTTCAGATGAGAGAAACCCTTGTTCTTCAGTTAATTGCATTACCATGGTTTACACTGTGTTGATTGTACTTCAAGCTCAAAAAATGCGTCTTCTGAGGGTGACTAGCCTCTGAGTGTGTGTGTGAGGGTATGTGTATGTGGATGTACGCACGCACGCATGCCTGAAAAGACCACTGTTTGACTAACTGTTGAAGCCCTGCACACACATTAAGACCCTGGCTCATCACAGGCAGTTGGCAAGGTATCCAGGATCTGGAAGAAAATTTCCAATTCCCGTTCCCCTTTGCTAACCACTTGAGTATGTCCTAGTACTGAATGAACCTTCTGATTCATAAAACTAGGTTTACTAAGAACATGAACATTGTGAAATACCCCTGATCTTAGAAATTCCAAAGCTCTCCAATTGCTACTGATTTCAGCTGTGCCCATTTAGTCTCATTTAATATGATTATTAACATGTGTTGTTTATCTGCTTTTGTACATTTCTTTACTCTCTCCCCATACCATACAGTAAGGCCATCTTGATATCCTTTTTTCCCTATTTTACTTCCAAGCATTTTTCTCCTGTGAGAAAAACTTTATTTAACAAGTGCCCTATTGAGTACCTGTCAGCTAGTCAACAGATATTTATTGGGCCCCTTCAGTATATAAGACACTTTGGTAATAAAGAAATATTAGCTGTGGTCCTTACCCTTAAGGGGTTTCCAGCCAGGTTGGGAAGGCAAAGCCTAAGTACATGAAAAGTTAAATAAAAATATTAGATTTAAATCACAGCATAAGACATAATCCAAGGTAATAAACACTTGTCAGATGATTGATGTAGACAATAGGTGTCATGAATTCAGAAGTAGGAGAGATCTTTTTAGACTGGAGTTGTCTTAGAAGGCTTCAAAAGGCAAAGAGGGTGGAGAAGGGCATTCCAGATGGAGGAATCAGCTTGAGTAAAACATGGATTTAGGAAACCCCAAGACCTTTGAGGCACATAGTGAGAACAAGGTGCATCTTGGGGAATCCTGGGCCCCAAGAGATAGCAAGTAATACATTAATTAATAGTACAGTTCCTGCATTCAAGGATGTTCTGCTTTTTTTAGAGAGGCTTGACTTAGACATGTGCAGAAATTAGCACCCAAATGATTAGAAAACAATGCATGATAGTCTAAAATAAAGCACCAAGTTGAATATAACCAAAACATATGGTAAGTAGCAAGATCTAGACAAATTTTGCTTTTTTCTTCTTTTTAAAAATGTCAGTACACCTTTCTTTTTTTTTTAAACCTCTTACCATCTGCCTTAGAATTGATTTCAAGGCATATCTGGGGTTAAGTGATTTGCCTAGGGTCACACAACCAGGAAGTATCTGAGGTTACATTTGAATCCAGCCACTGTGTAGTTCAGGTCTGATGCTCTATCCACTGTGACACCCAGCTGCCCCCAGCCAGTATATGTTTCAGAGGCAGCACTTCTTGAACCCAGATCTTCCTGACTCTAAGACCAGCCCTCTATCTAGTCTTCCATACTGCATATTGATTTAACAGATCAATTATATGAGTATAGGAATAGTGAGACTTGGGATGGCAGCAAGTCATATGCAAAACATTTAGAGACATTAGTTAACTTTGACCTTGCTGTGAGCCTACACTGTGATGGTGGCCAGAAGTGATAGTGTCCCTGACACATACTAGCCACAGGTCCATCTTGGGCATTGAACTGCCCAGTGCCTCTTAGTGTTTAGCAATTTTTTGAGGCTCTGAACTTCAGAGCAGGCCCCAGGCTGCTTTGGCAAAGGCAATCTCTTTACTGAGATTTTCCTGTACCAATGAAATAAGAATTTCTGTTCTCCTTAGCCCACAAAGTGCTCGTGTATTCATACACTACATTGTTCTTTTTTCTTGTTATAATAATGTCACTCATGTTTATAGTGCTCTGTTAACAAAACATTTTCCATACATTATTTCTTTCTAGCCTTACAACAATTTTGTGCAATGGGTAGTATAAGTAGTATAAGTATTGACTCTCCTTTACCCTACTGCTTCTCATTTAGAGAGTGAATCATGTTGAGATTGTGGGAAGTTTGTTTTTGACTTGGCCCCATTCTGGTCTAATTAAATTGAGGATGTTGTGTTCATTTTGAGGTACTAACCTGTGAGGGGCCCTGTCAGAAATAAGGTATCCAGAGAAATGCCATGAGGTTGGTAGAAGGTCTGGAATCCATGTCTGTTGAGGGACAATGAAAAGGTCTGAGTGTGTTTAGTCTAGAGTAGGAAATACTCAGGGGAGATGTGATCTATATCTTCAGATGTTTGAGGTACTGTCATGAGTGGAGGTATCAGGTTTGGTTGTGTGCTTCAGAAGGCAGAACTAGGACTACTTGGCAGCAGTTTTGAGGAATTGGATTTCAGCTTAAGAAAAGAACTTTCCAACATTGAGAACTGTCCGGCAATAGAATGGGCTTCTTCCCATCACTGGAAGGTATTCAGACAGAAACTGAATGACCTTTTCCCAGGGATGCTGTAAAAGGGATTCCTAGACTTTTTTTGGGAGGTTGGAATAGATAACCTCTAAAGTTCCCTTCTGACCTTAGAATTATGTGATTCTGTGCAATATTCTGGTTAATATGAGGGATCTCAGAACTTATTAAAGCTGCTTTGGGGTCACCCAGGAGAGAATGATATATTCTCACATACTACATGTAGGCTACTGATTTCCAAAGATTTAGATTATCAACAAAATACCTTGACTGAACTTTAAAATGATTCCAAATGTAATTTAATATTTAATTCAAGTGGCATTTCAGGATCTTGGGTTCCCATTATGAACAACAATTATTATTGTGTTGGTGAAACACCAACTAGATAATAGAGGTTTTTTCCATTTGTTAGCATATCAGGTGAACTAGGACTTGCCCAGCTTCTTTTTTTAATGTAAAATTAGAAGAGGAGAGACAGTATGGCTGCCTGGAAAAGTAAAATAACCTTTTAGGAGCTGCACTTTTTAGTCCTGCAGTGATGTAGCTTATGATCATTGTGTTCTTTGATATAAATCCTCTAATTTTGGGGCCTCCATTTCCTCATCTTTCCAATGAGAAATAATCTTTGCCTGCTCTCTTGAGTATATCTGGTCTTCTTATAGGACAAATAATAATACAGAAGAGCAAAGCAGAGGGAATTATGTCTTTTATAGGTGATTGTCAGAAACACGATAAAAATCTAAGAGAAGAGCACTTGGGTAGGGGTAGATTCTTAACCAGACAAGCAGTAGAGGAGATCCTTGGGCAGATCTGCTGACACCTTCAGGTTCTTTTTTTCCTTCACTATACTGCTTCTCATTTAGAGACTCATTGGAAAGTGTGAGTCTGATGGGCTCCATTCTGGTCAAAGTGAATTGAGAATGTTGTGTTCATTTGAGGCACTAGATAATTTTGATTAAATGAAATTGAAAATTATTTAAGTGAACAAAATGAAGCCAGCATAAGAAGAGAAACAGTTAACTGGAGGAATTTTTTTTAAACTTTGCATCAAATATCTGATGAAGTTCTGATATTAAAGATACGTATATAATGAATAGAAATCTGTGACCAAAAGCCATTTCCCAATTGATGTGGCCAAAAGATATGAACAAAACCCTTCTTAAAAGAATTGCAAATTATTAACAACTATTTGAAAGAATTCTCTGAATTAGTAAGAGAAAGAAATCTAACAACTGTGAAGTTTTGGGTCACATATAGCAAATTAGCAAAGATGACAGAACAGGATAGGACAGAGTCATCTCTGGAGGGTTTTCAGAAGCATGGATGCACCAGGACATGGTTGGTAAAGCCATGAATTGGTCCAACCCTTCTGGAAAACAATTTGGAATAATAGGAAGAAAGTGACTATAATATTCATTTTGATCCAGAGACACCACACCTAGGCATCTACTTGAAGGTGGTCAGTGACAAAAGAGGCTTCACCAAAATACACCAAAATACTGGTAGCTGCACTTTTTTTTTTAATTGGAAACAGCTGGAAACACAGTAGCTACCCATCTACTGGAGAGTACATAAATGTCATAGAATATTACTGTTCTATAAGAGATAAATATGATGATTACAGAGATAGGCTTTTATGAACTGATATAAAGTGACGTAATAGGAATCAGGAATAAGGAAAATTACTTGCAGTGACCGCTGTCAACCAACAGCGCATTTGAAACTGACAAAGCTTGGCTTTGGAGAAGAGAGCGCTAATGTATATACACATAAAATATAGATATATATACACACATATTCAAGTGAGAGACTAGTTTGTAAAGCAAAGGTTTGCTAAGTGCTCTGCAAATATTATCTCATTCGATCCCACATCAACTCTGGGAGATGGGTACTGTAATTATCCTCATTTCACAGTTGAAGAAACTGAGGCAGAGAGAGGTTAAATGGTTTGCCCAGAGTTGCACAGCTACTAAGTGTCTGAGATCAGATTTTAACTCAGGTGCTTCTGATTCCAAGTCTCCTGTTTTATCCATATGAGAAGATACCCCTCTTGGCTTCTGTGTATGTGAGAAATTGCATATAATGCCAGGCTTTTTGAATATGTTCGTTTTGAGAAATTTTTTTCTTCCCCTTTTTCATATCTTTTATTGGAAGGAATACAGTGGGAAATGTAGGTAATTTCAAAAAAAGATATCAATAAAATTTATTTTGACAATTAAAGAAGATAAGCATAAAGCAAATTATCTGGGTTTACAGATTTTGCACTTAGTCTTGTTGCCTTTTACCAGTAGCTGCCCCTCATTATCCTGGTCACATCTGTTCTTTCCTGCTATCCTGTCATTGGATTAAAACAGGACCATCTTCCCCATAGTAGTCTGCTCAACCTATCCTTTATAAGAACCTAAAAAAAGCATTACAGAAAGTAGGTGGTGTCTTCAATTTATTTTAGAATCTCTGCCTGATTCTTTTAGGCCCAGGAAATGTGTTCATGTCAATTTTAGAAACTATGTTAAATCGATAAGTGTATCATTCCTGCTCTCAATGCTATGAGAATGTTCTAGTTTCATGTGCTGGCAAAGCAGAAGCTTAGTGAATATGGATCAAAAGCAGCTGGTTGATTCATCAAATTTCTTCACTTTCAGTGAATGGAGAGTCTGCAGTAGCTACTGATACTGAAGAGCGGCCTGTGGCTGGTGTGACTTCCCCGCCTCCTGCAGTATCAAGTGTGACCCCTACCCCTGGGGCTGCCTCACTCCCGGCCACAGCAGAACCCAGAGAAGGAGAGGAGCCAGCTTCCAGCGTGAGTGCCCAGCCGCCCCTTGCAGCAGCACAGGCTTCAGAAACACTGCCTCCTGGGTAAGTTTCTTCCTCTTTGGACTTAGTCCTTCTCTTCCACTAATGCAGCCTTCAGCAATATGGCTGGTTATTGCTATGTGGCCAGCATTTCCTGGGGAAAGGGAGAGCTGTAGATTGTTCCTGGCCAGGTGGGAAAGGTTGTTTTGGAACTTCTCTTCTCTTGAGGCAGTGAAATGAAGGCTGCCTTTTTTCACATCTTGAAGGAAAATCTTAACTTGCAATTATGACTTTTATAGGCAACAAGAACCTTACTTGGTAGAGCTGCTTAGATCTTCCCCTCAAAAGAGATCTGGGAAACAACTTCTTTCAGGGTCTTATCTCATTTTCTGTGGCAGAAAGCTAGTCCAACCTTCTGAGTGTTTCAGGTCAAGCTAAGGGGGGCAGTCATGCCACAGTGGGGTCTGTCTTTCCTTAACCATGGTGCTTGCTGGGCTGCCAGTCTGTCTTTTATTGGGGGAGGGGTGTCCAAGTAACTAGTAGCTATGGACTTGAGAGGAAGTGATGAGTCACAGGGAGTTTCAGGATTGCCTGTATAGTTTAGGTTTCCATGAAGTCATTCCCTCCTGGGCCTGGTTACAAAGACCCCCCTCCAGGAGGGTATGGTGTTTGAGCTTGCTCAGAGATCCTGATCTAGGTCTGGGTGCCAGCTGTAGGCTCTGCTGCCTGTTGACAATCCAGTGGTAGTTCTGTTGCCCCATTGTACATTTTCAGACCCCTGACCAGTAGATCAAGGCCCACCTGTGTGGTTGATGATCTTAGCTGATACTGCTCACTTCATTTTTAAAAAATGACTATCAGTATTCATTTTTATGTATTGCTTTTAATATTTGCAAAGAATTCTTCTCAGTCTGGTTTTATAATCTTTATTGTATAAGTGAGGAAACCGAGACTTAAGTGTCAGAGTTGGGACCTGAACCCAGATCCCTATGACCTCTAAACCCAGTGCTTCTGCCCCAGGCTACCCTGTAAATATGTAGGAAAGTGTAAAAATAATGGATAGGTGAGAAAAACTTGGGTGAGCCCTCCCTCTGACACATATTGGCTGTGTGTGTGGCCTAGCATGCATGGAATTGCTGTGCCCCTGGGAACTCTCTAAGATTGAAACACATACATACATGTGCTTGTGTACACACAAAAACACACGATAATACAGAGTGAGGCTACTACAGCCATGGAGCTCGTTTGGATTTTTTTTTTTCAGAATGATGTTAATTAAGTTTTTTCATTTTAGAACTTGAAAGGAAAATATGGATGTGTGTGTGTGTGTGTGTGTGTGGTGCTTGTCTTTCAGTGTCTCCTACTGAGCCCTTTTCAGCCATCTTGAAGATGAACAGTTTCAACTCCATACACATTGACTGTGTCAGCCCACGTTTTAAGAATACCTAAATCCTGGGAGGTGTGGGTTGGTGACAGTGAAGGATGAACTAATAACAAGCACGGAGAAGTTTTTGTGGCTTATGTCTACTCATGGGCCATTGCTGCCTGTTGGGCTGCTACATCTTGTGGCGAGAAATACGAGAGAAACCTTTCTTAATTTTTCATTTCACATCTGTGTTATAGTCCAGAAGCAAGAAGGCAAATCATTTGGAGGCAAGAAGGCTGTCTTAGGGGGAAAATAGCTGCCCTGTATTCCCTGTGAGCTGTTTGTTTTCCTTTTGCTAAACTGCTGCCTGGAAGGTGGGGGCTTCACTCATGTGTCCGTCACAGGTAATTAGGGTTAACAGCTCAGTGTGTCTTTATGTAGGGTGTGTGTGAGGGTTACTGTTCTCAGGGATTCGGCGCTTCCTGTTTCCAGGCAGCTCTGAAAAAAGCTCTCTTTATTCCCTCCCTGGCCATGGCTGTGTGCCCTCCTCCCTACCTCCTCCTGCCGCCAGCCCAGCCTCTTGTCTGGGGCCCGGAGTGCGTGACTGAGGAACTTCTGGATCTCCTGAGGGGATTTAGAACCCAACACAGCCTGCCCATGTCCCTGCAGCCAGTTTCCCAGGTCAGGGGTGCCTTTGGCCCTGACGATGATCGTTTGAGACTCAAGTGTCCCCTCCAGGAAGCCTTTCCAGCTCATGTCTAACCTCATGTGCTGAGGAACTGGCTGGGCGTTTCCAGCCCTGTTGGTTGTTTCTGTGCCAGCTGTTGCTTAGTGACATTGCTGTCCATATCATTAGAGGGGATGGCATGGAGGAGAGCAGAATCAAGGGCTTCTGTTTGGGGAAGGAAATGGAGAAAGACAAGATGTGAAGGAAGGAATCCTGTGTCTCATCAGTCTTCTTCAAGTTGTACACCCATGTCCTCTCTGCCTGCTTGTTTAGGGATTCAGTGTGTCTAGGACATGCAGGCTATTCATGGATTCCCTTTGTCTTGGCATCCTTTGTACATGTCTGGTACTTTCCTACCTCTGCACCTTTGCTCTAGGTCATTCCTCGTACAGGAATGCCCACCTGTGAAGATCCTACCTGTCCATCATGACTTAGGGCAAATGCCACTTCTTTCATGAAGTCTCCACTGATCTTCCCTTGATCTGCTCCAGCCAGACCAAAATGATCTTTCCTTACACTTTTTAAAAATTCCTTACCTTCATCTTAGAATCAATACTGTGTATTGGTTTCAAGGGGGAAGAACAGTATTGGCTAGACTATGGGGGTTAAGTGACTTGCCCAGGGTCACACAGTTAGGAAGTGGTTGAGGCCACATTTGAACCCGGGACCTTCCAACTCTAGGCCTGGTTCTCAACCCACTGAGCCACCTAGCTATTCCCTTTCTTACATTTCTTTATACCCTACATTGTACCTGTCTTAGACTCTAATCAGATTCTATTACATATTATAGTCATGATGTATTTGTTTTGTATTTTATCACTTCTGCCATATTATAAACTCCATGAGGGCAGGGAGTCTGTCTCACTGACTTTTGCTGGTGCTCTATCCAGGGAGCCATCTAGCTGCCCCTACTTATTTGTTTCTGTTGAGGGCACCACACTCCTTCTGCTCACCCAGATTCCAACCTCTTGGTCATCCTTGATTTTTCACTCTTCCTCATACCTCTTTCTATTCAAGAAGTTGCAGAGTTCCCTCTATGATATCTCTTGCATCCATCTTGTACACTCCCCTCACCCAGAGCCTCATTATCTTTGATTGGGACCATTGGGATGACTGGCTAATTTGTCTCTCTGCTTCGAGTTTCTTCCCTGTCCAAACCACTCTCCACACAGATCCCAAATTAATATTCCCAAAATATAGGTCTGGCCATATCATTCCCCTACTCAAAAATCTTTAGTCTCCCTTTTTGCTCTGGGATAGATGAAAATCTTCTCAACTGAACAGATGAGCACTCAACAGCCCGATTTCTGTCTTCCATTGCCAACACTTTGGATGACCCTCCATCACCCATTGCACTCCCTATTTAACCCTGGTAGGTTAACTGCCCCTTATACTTGACATGTGGGTTCCCATTTCTCCACTTTTGTACAGACCATTTTTTATTTCTGGAATAGGAGTTATGGATGGAAGTTTCAAAGAGTAAAATTTCCTCTTAGGGCAAGGAAGAATTCGTAATGATTAGTTCTTTTTAAAAGTGGAATGTGCTACCTTGAGAAGGGGTGGATTCCCTCTCACTAGAAACCATCAAGATATGGGTTGTAGTACTTAGTTCGTGTGATTCCTTACAACACTAAAATAATCCATTCCAGTTTATCAGTATCCTTCCAAAACTTTAGTGTCTACACCTGAACAAAAATATAAATACCAAAACTAACAAAACAGGTCACAAGCATTTATTAAATGATTATTGTATGCCAAGAACTACACTAAGCCCTGGGGATATGGAGAAAGGAAAGAAGAGAAATAGATCAGTCTTAGAGAGATTGAGAAAGTTGTAAATGAACTCCCATGGGAAACATTCTTTGGGTCCTGATGAATTTGGAATGAATTTTGTCATATATTTGAAGAATAAATCATTTCTATGCTATATCAGTAGCAAGTTACTCAACTAAACAATTTCTTTGAAGCAAAGATAGTCTGATTCTGAGGACAGGAATAGGATTTTGCACTTGGAGTCAGGAGGTTCTAGGTTCAGATCCTGCCTTAGACACTTTCTGGCTGTGTGATCCTAGTCCAATTGCTTAACTTTATGGTGCTCTAGTTTCCTTATCTACAAAATAGGAGCTTTAGACTCTAGGACCCCTTCATCCTAAATCTTTGATCCTTTGACCTCTCCCTCTGTTGGTTTTCAGGACCCTGGGTCCCATTTTTTTAAAAAACCACTTCCTTAGCTTCTTGGTTCTCTTCTCTGGTTTTTGGGTCTGCTTAAAAACTTTGTTCTTGGTCTTCTCCATTTTCCCTTTATCTTCTCTCCTTTGGTAGTCTCCTCCATTTCCACGGTGTCAGAGATCCACTTTTAATAGCAGTAACAATAGCTGGCATTTCAGTAGTGCTTTAGAGTTTGCAGAAAACTCTCCGATCATTATCTCACTTGATAATGTATGAAAATATGATGATTTTCACAATTATCCTGTGAGATGATTACCATAGGTATTAATTATTTTCCTTTTATAGATAAGGAAACTGAGGTCTAGGGAGGTCAGATAGCTTACCTATTATCAATCACATAGCAAGTAAGCATCCAGAGTGGGCCGAGATGGAGGTCTTTCTTGTCTTTCTTGTTCAATTACATGCTCTTCATCTTTCTGCCTGCTTGACCTCTTCACTCAAATACTCCAATAAGACTTCAAACTCAGCATGTCCAGATCTGAACCTGTTCCCTTCTTCCTCCAACTTACCTCTCCTCTTGGCTTCCTAATTTTTGTTGATGGCACTATCATCATTCGAGTCACTCAGGCTTTTAAGTCCTTGACTCTGCTTCTTCTCACCTACTATATCCAGTCAATTGCCAAATCTTGTTAATTTTTACCGCAGGAAACATTGATTTCTCTTCTTTCCCTCACATTATCATTATGCTAGTTCAGGCATTTATAATCTTTGACCAAAATTTATAGTAGCCTCCTAATAGATCTTGCTACCCGCCAGCCTCTCCCTTCTCTAATCAGTCCTTTGTTCAGCTACCAAAGTAATATTGCTCACGCACAGATCTGATTCTCTTGGTCCCTTTTACTCAAAAAACTCAAGTTCTCCTTTGCATACAGGATAATATGCAGGAGGAGTATTCATATTTCCAGAATTATGCATTTGCACAGGCTCTCTCCCTGATGCTTAGAACAGATTCACTTTCTTTTTTGAAATCTTTCTCTCTCTAAAATAAATTTTATTGATATCTCACAACCTGTTAGGTTGTAAGCTTCTAGAAACTTGAGACTAGTTTACATATTTCCTTCCCTACCTCCTAGCAGAGTGCCCTATATGTAGTAGGTATTTAATAAATGTGTCTTTAATTGAATTGAATCCTTCACAGTGTGTGAGGTTCTTTATTGCACCTTTTCAGGTTCTCACTTAATACGGTTTTCCTTTGTTTCTTAGAAATGTGTTGCAGAACACTTTCTTTCCTCGACCACTGTGTATTTGAATGCAGTTAAATTGAGCTTCCCAATAGTTCCCCAGCTTGTGCCTGTCCCAGCATGGTGTTTTGGACTCTTCCTCATCTCCGCTTCTGAACTTGTTCACATGGGAATTTTGAAGCATTGATTCTGGATTCAAAAATATATGGCAGACATTGTGAACACAACGGACTCTCGCTAAATAATATTGGAACTGGAGGACCCTGGGAGTGGAGTTGGGCTCAGTAAATCTAAATACAATAATGATCATTCCTTTTTTCTCCCCTTTCCATTTAAGCCATTTAGCCTTTTTACCTAGCTTGTTTTTATTTGGTTAGATTGGGAATTTGGGTGGGAGAAGAATTAATTTTAAAAAATACTTGAAACATCAATTAAAGAGGTTTTAGAGGCACATAAGACCTTGCAGAAGCACAGTATGCTGTGCCCTCCCAGCCTGGCCAGCCTGATAATGGTAAGGCAAGGCTGCTGTCATCAACCCATCCTGCATCTGGTTCCTATCAGAGAGACTCCTGCTTTGGGGACAGAGCCCTCATTAACACTGCATGCACAGGTATGGCTTAGGTAAACTCTGAGAGTGTGCATGCTCCCCACAGTACACTCCATTGCTTCACACAGAGGCATATTATGTTGTCCTGGCAAACAGCACGTCTCTGTGGTTTCTTACATAAGGGAAGGCGTTTTGTTTGGACTGCTGGGTTACCTCCCCACAGTCCCCCCCCCCCCCAGTCACTGGCTGCACGAGCTATTTCCTGCCCCAGTGCAGAATTAATTGGGGCGAGATGGCTTCAAAGGCCATCAGATTCGTGGTGACCACCATGTTGAGCTCCAGAGGCACCTTCTCAAGGCAGCCTGAGACCCCCCTCAGGGCTGACACTGTTCTCATGTGAGACTTGATTTGTAGAGACATTTTAGCAACAGTCAGGATTTGGATCTTCCCAGTTGTTAGAAACTAGCGTCTGCCTTTTCATTGCTTCCCAAACTGAATTTTGACACCAGCCAGATTTATCTCTGAAGAGTTTTAAAGCACTTTACTAAGAGGTAATGTGTGGGGGATCCTGAACAGTATAGCCTTCTAAGCATGTTTCCTGCATCTCATTGTTATTTTGTGGAGGGAAATTTATGGAGCCCTTGCTGTGTTAGTGCTAATGTTTATTTGCATTTTGGCAAAGGTTTAATTCATTCATAATCATACACATAAATATATATAAATAAATCATATATGTAAATGTGTATAAATTGGACTTGTATCCACTACAAAAACCTCCTTGCCACTATATGAAGGTATTTTTAAAAATGCTTTCACTATAAACTTTGGAAACTTGTTCAAGACAAAAAGAAAGGGACTAGTTAAAGAAGGAGCAAAAAAATCAGAATATAATTCAGGAACTTGAAGAACTGCTACCATCTTATCTTGCATGTACAAGAAATAAAGAGGGTGTTGTTTATAATTTTTTAAAGGGAGCTCAGTGTTCTTAGATTTAAAGGGTAGCTCAGAATATTGAGAAAAGGTCCTTGGAGAATCATTGAACTGAATATTCCTTACCACCAGTTTACAAAGAACCAACAGAAGCACTGAGAAATGTGGGCAGGAGACATCTTCCCTAAGGTATATACTGACAGCCTATAAAACATGCTGAAAACTTCATTTTAGAACAGGTCAGTTTTATTGATATCTTACTATCTACTAGGTTGAATCCCTGTTCTGCTACATACTATTTGTATGACTTGGGAAAAGTCACTTTTCCTCTCTAAAATGTAGGAGTTGGGCTAGATGACCTCTGAGTTCTCTGCTTGTTCTTGGTCTATGAGCCTGCTATTCAAAGATATGATCAGTGGTAGTGCATACCCAAGAAAAAGAATTTTTTTCCATCATTACAATTTTAGTCTATGTCCTGACAAAATGAAGACATAACCATTGGTTTATAATATAGAAAAACAATTCTGATTGGGACTTCATATCTCTTTAATTCCCCCCCCCCCAAAAAAAATTATTATTTCTTTATTGTAAACATTTAAAACATTTTTGAGTTTCAAATTCTCTTCCTCCTTTTGCCCCTCCTTTCCCACTGAGAAGGCAAGCAATATGATATCAAGTCTGAGCTTGAAAGATATCAGTTATACATGAGATCATGTAAAACATTTCCATATTAGCTATGTTGCCAAAAAAAAGCTAAAAAAATAAAGAAAAAAAATTACTTGAATTTGCACTTAAGAATTCATTAGTTCTCTCTCTAGAAGTGGATAGCTTTTTTTCATCATGGGTCCTTTGGAGCATTATATTGATCAGAATAGATAAGTATTTCAATTGATCTTTGTTAAAATGCTACTCTTACAATGTACAATGTTCTCCTGGTTCTGCTCACTTTACTCTGCAACAAATCATATAAATCTTCCCAGGTTTTTCTGAAACCATCCCCTCATCGTTTCTTATTAGTAAAGTAGTATTCCATCACCATCATATACCATAGTTTGTTCAGCCATTCCCCAATTGATGGCTATCTCCTCAATTTCCAATTCATTGCCACCACAAAAAGAGCTGCTATAAGTATTTTTGTATATAAAGGTCCTTGTCTTTTTAAAAAAATGTCTTTGAGATATATACCTTGTAGTGGTATTGCTGTATCAGAGAATAATCACAGTCTTATAACCCTTTGGGTATAGTTCCAAATTTTTCTCCATGATGGTTAGACCAGTTCACAATTCTAATAATGCACTAGTGTGCCTATTTTCCCACCCCACCCATCATTTTTCATTTTCCCTTTCTTTTATGTTAGCAAATATGATAGGTGTGTGGTGGTATCTCAGAGCTATTTAATTATCATTCCTCTGATCAATAATAATTTAGCATCTCTTTAATTTGGAAATCAGTCATTCAGTGTAAGGGAAATAAGTGGTGTCATTTTTACCTTCATAATATCTTGCCTACATGTCTCTACTCTCTCTCTGCTCACATAACCACCATCATGATGTAGGCCCTTTCCTGCTCTTTCTTGGGTTGTTGTAGGAGCTTCTGGTTGGTTTCCCTGATTCAGATTTCTCTCCACTCTAGTACATGAAGCTACTTGGGAAACTTTAATTTTCAGAGCTCATATGTTGGGGGTTTGGGATAGAAAGCATGCTGGATTAGGAATCAGCAGTCCTGAGCTTAAATCCTGGCCCTGCTACTTTGTATAACTTGGTGTATGGCACTTAGTTTCCTGTTCTGAGAAACAAGGGTGTTGGATTAGATGACTTCTAAGGACCTTTCCAGTTCTTGCTCTCTGAGTCCATGATTCAGAGAAGACATGATAAATGATTGCACAAACAAACCCAAGAAGAATCTACTAGAAATAGCCCCAGTCCTTGGCCTTGGGCAGAAAACTAGCCCTCTTCAGAATATAGATCTTAGAGATAAAGGGAACTTTTGAGGAGAATCTCATTCCAGGAATCTTCTCCTTTTTGGTGGATCCTTTTGGCAGGGTGATAAAACCTATGGATGCCCTTCTCAGGATCCTATTTTCAAATACATAAAGTAAAATTTATGGAACTATAATGAAAATGAATTGCATGGCAATACCATTATAAAAATATTATTTTAAATAGTTCTTGGACCCCAGGTTAAAAGTCCTTGATTTAGGTAAATCCTCTCAGTTTGCAGTTGTGGAATTCAGGGCCCAGAGAAGTTAGAGCCCAAGGTCTTATGGGTAGTGACAGTTACTGAATTTGAAAACTCAGGCCCTCTGATTCCAGGTCCAGCACTCTTTCTACTATAACACACTGTCTCAGAGTACTGCCAAAAAGTGGGATTGTGACTTCTTACTTATAAAGTATATGTATAATATTTATAAATACTAGAAGTATATTAGTTTTCATGCAGCAGTGTGTTTCTTTCTTACAATTAACCTAATAATATATATATCTTCCTATATATGTGATATATTTATATATGTGTATATGTATATACACACACACACACACTAATATATACATTATACATCTAATCAATGGAAAGTTAAAATTCTATAGAGATAGAAAGTGTCTTTAGAAGCCTATAAGCAAGATTAAGTGAAATTGCTAACTATCTTTTAGGCATCAAAAGTACAAAGGTCCTGAGTAGTTAGTTCATGGCTCTATTGAATGTCCTTCCCAGGAGGCCAAGGAGCAATGTGTTGGGTAGGAACCTGAAAACAAGATTGATGCTTTGAACGTTCTTTCTAAAACATCAAACAGAGCTATTCGCTTGAAGAGCCTATGATCTGTGGGGTGAAAGTCCAGAGTAGCCTTGAAACCATTGGAAGTTTTATGGAAAAGTGCTTTAATCTTACCATAAAAGACAGTTAAAAGGGCCAGAATCACAACCTCTGATGGGGGGAGTGTTTTTAATGAAAAGAATAGCACATACATGTCACCTGAGCTCAAGGAGACCCAGCTTAGGAGTTTTATCTAACTGGGTCAGCAGTTACTACCTCGAGTTAGGAGAATGAAGTATTGACGGGCTTGTTTTGATTGATGACTTTGGAATTTGGTAACTGTGCAGTGTGAATGAAATGAAGGCACCTATAAGGGTTGTGTGCATGACATAGCTGGCTGAATAGGGGTGGAGCGGAGTGCTACATAAAGAAACCACCTAGTTAATAGTTATGGATCAGGGAAACCACAATTAACATTTGATCAGAGCTTGAACTAGATCCTGAAGGGAGATAATCTTGGGGAAGAATGTAAATGAAGAAAGATCTTTTTCTTTTTCTTGTGGTACTTTTATTTTTTTAACTGAGCAAATAAAAGGATGCATTCATAGAAGTCAAATTTTGGACACTAACGGATCTCTCTTAGTAAAGAGAAACTTTCATTCCTGGAATCAGCTGGGATCAAAGAGAAGATGGTAATGATTCCTTAGCTGTAATTGAAAAGAACTCTGAAAAGCAAATTGGTTTTTTCTCTGGAAGTAGAAGATTGGGGAAGGGCAGGGCAAATGGAGGATAGTTGAAGGCATTTTAAAATTATTTGGTGAGTTTTAATTGCCCCCTCTGTGAGGATTGGGGGCAGAGGGATAAAGCCTCAAGGCACTAGTCCAAAATTCAGGCATTATATAAAGCATAGTAAAAGTGGCTTAACTAGGTGAAATACAAAGGGGAGATTGTCACAAGTTGAGACTACAGATGGAAGAATTGTGGAAAAAATTTTTGGTATAAAAGGAAATGTGTTTAGCTCTCTTCATCCTTCACACCTACAGCAGATAGTTTGCTCTTGACAAGGTAGAAACACTAACCCACAAATGGACGGTTGCCCAGGTGGCAAATTAGTGACTGAAAAATAAGCAGATAAACTCTGGTTTGGTTACTTTGTGGCAAGAAGATTGACCAAAAACTTTCATGTGGAAAATAGGGTATTTTACTCTCTTCTGTGTTTGAGGAGAAGATAGATAGGTAGCAGACATCTGGTTCAGAGCCTTGAAGAATTCTCAGTACTACCTCTGTACAATGGGCATCTGTGTATCTCAAGAGTGAGACTCAGATTCAGGAAACACATTGAGAAGCAAACCTCTTGATGCCTCAGAAACTTTAGTTTAGTTTAGATCCTTAGGATCTCTCTTCTTTCATGACACAGCTCAAGCACTGCCTTTCCTGTTCTTAAAATTCAATTTGATTTTATTTTCAATTCCCAATTCTCTTCCTCCTACCTCCCCCTCTCCTGTTGATGGAGAAAGCAAGAAAAACAAAGCCTGTTACAAATATGTATTGTCAAGCAAAACAGCTTCCTAGACTAGCCATGTCAAGAAAGAAATAAAGGAAGGAAGGAAGAATGAATATATTTTCATCTGCATTCTGAGTCCATCAGCTCTCTATCTCACCCAAGGAATTTATAATCTAATAGGCAAGACAGAATATAAACAACTATGTACAAGCAACATAAATAAATATGTGTGTGTATATATGAGATAAATTGGAGATAATCTCAAGAGGAAAAGCATTGAGGTGGACTAGGAAAGCCTTTTTTGCACAAGTTTTTATTTTAGGTGAGACATGAAGGAAGCTAGGAGATGGAGAAAAGCAGAGGTGCTCTAGGCATGGGAGATGAAATATCCTACATGAGGAGTCATGGGAAAGCCAATGCTACTGGATTGAAGAGCACATGGTGGAGAGTGGAAGGGTTGGAGAGGGCTAGGTTGTAAAGGGCTTAAAAAGCCAAATGGAAACTTTTAAAATTTGTTCCTACAGATAGAAAAACCACTGAAGTTTATTGAATGGGATTAAGCAGAGTCAGACTTGCAATTCAGGAAGTCCAGTTTGACAGCTAAGTGGAAGATGGACTGGAGTGGGGGGAGACTTGAAGCAGGATTAACCAAACTCTTGCAGTCATCTAGGAGGAAGTGATGAGTATCTGCTCCAGGATGGGTGGCAGTATCAGAGAAGAGAATAAGGCCCATATGAGAGAAATGGCAAAGATAGATTGGAGAGGACTTAGAAACAGATTGGGTTTAGGGGAAAAGAATGAGGAGTTGAGAATGACACCTAGGTTTGTGAGCCTTAGTGACAGAGAATGGTGGCAGTTTTAAAGGTAATAGGGACATTAGGTAGAAGGGAGAATTTTTGGGCAAAAGCCATGAGATGAGTTCAGTTTTGGACATGTTGAGTTTAAGATGTCTGTGGGACATTCAGTTTGAGATGTTCAGTAGACAGTTGGATATGTGACATGGGAGGTTAGCAGAGAGGTGAGGGCTGGATAAGTAGATCTGAGAAATCATCAGGATAGAGATGACATCTGAGTCTATGGAGGCTTATGGAATGAAGCACCAAGTGAAATTATGTAGGTGGAGAAGACTGCCTAGAAAAGAACCCTGGGGGACCCCCATGGTTGACAGGTATGACTTGAATGAAAATCCGGCAAAGGAGACTGAGGAGTGGTCGGATAGGTAGCAGAAGAACCAGGATAGATTAGTGTTTCTAAAACCTAGAGAGATACACTAATACATCCTTGGTGGCGCCATGATTTGGGCCAGCCATTCTGGAGAGCAATTTGGAACCATAGTTCTGCACATATCCTTTGACCCACAGATACCACTATTATATGTATACCTAAAGAGAATAAAGAATGAGAAAAAAGACATGTGTGTGTGTGTGCGCGTGCTATAAATATAAATGTGTGTGTATATATATACACATAACATCTATATATGTATATTCTAGTACAGATAGATAGATATAAACATATATCTTAGCTCTTTTTTGCAGTAGCTAAGAATTGCAATCAAGATGCCCATCAAGGTAATGACTGAAAAGAAATTATGGTATATGAATATAATGGAATATTATTGTGCCATAAGAAATGACTAAAGGAATGCTTTCAGACAAAACTGAAATTTGTATGAATTGATGCAGAAAGAATTAAGTAGAACCAGTAGACAAGCTTGTACCATAATCACAACATTATTAAAAATAAAACAACTTTGAAAGACTTGCTACTCCAGGGGATTGATGGTGGAGCATGCTTCCATACCAGTTGGTAGAGAGTTGAGGGACTAAGATTCAGTATCAGATGCATATCAGACGGGGTGGGGTGGGGTGGTTGTTTTGCTCTACTATACCCATTTGTTACAAGATTTTGTTTTTCTTTTTTCCAATTTGGTGTTTGTGGGAGGATGAGGCAGCTAGGACAAAGAAAGAAAAGAGGCAAGGAAAGAAAGAAGGAAAAGAGGGCCTTTGAAGCATTGAAAAATACACAGAAAAGAATGGAGGAAAAGCCAGAAAACATCATAAGGAATTAAGATAGTTTAAATGTTGTCTTAAAAACAAAAGTAAACTGGGCATAATAGAAGTCTGCATTTTTATATACAGCCCTCTTTTTTCTGTTCAAATATATGTGTGTGTGTGTGTACATATATATATATACACATATGCATGTATAGTAAAACACTTGATATTCACTAATATCAATATTAATACATTAATTTAAAATTTTAAAAGCACTTAAAAAGAAATCCAGGCAATGTGAAAACAAAAGATATCAATAAAATTTATTTTGTTTTCTAAAAGAAAACGAAAGATAAAGGAATTTTGAAGCAAGTACTATAGCCCAGCCTCTGTTTTGTGATACCTACTGCTTGAGCTCTTCCTGAGCCAAGAAAAGGGAGACTACCTCCCTCACCTTCATTCTCCTGTCCTGGCTCCATGCATTACTTTCATAAATGGCCTCTTTCAGGAACCTCACCAAAGACTACTTGGCATCTTTTGCACTGGAACAATTTTGTCCAAACCTAGCCCTGACACGTTAACATGTAAAAGACCTCAAAGACTGTTGTTCTTCAGTCTTGTATTGCTGACTCTAACTTGGGTTTAAGTGGCTGGACATTCATTACACAATATATTTTTACAAACCTTATTTAAATGGGAAATTTGGGTTTAAGTGAACTCTTGTCTGTATGATATAGTTAATCTTGCTTCTTAATAGAATTTAGTCATTGTGTCCTTTTTCTGATCTCTCTGAAAAAGTGTACTTCTACCTAGACAAGTCAAAACAAAACAGTTCAAGTTCTTTTCAAGTGGTCCAGTGTAAGGGATTCATTTGGTTTACCTGGAAAGGTTGGATATTCATGAAGCTCAACTTTGAAGAAATGGGTTTGAGTTGGAAGTAGGGTTTACTTCTGAGTGGGAGATATATTTGAGCACTGACAAGATTGCTTGCTGCATTCTAGAGTGAAATGATAATTATTTTTGGCTCCTCCTTTGCTTATGGAGCAGTGAGATGTAATGAAAACATCATTAGACTTGGGGTAATGAGAGACCTGTGTTGGAGTTTTGGTCCAGTGCTTACTATCTTAATGAATGTGGGCAAGTCAGTTTACTTCTTGAGAAAGCCTGGGTTTTATTGTTTCTAAAATGATCAGTCAGTCACTAAACATTTATTCATTGCCTGTTCTGTGCTGAGAATACAAAAGCAAAAAATGACAATTCTTACTCTTGAGGAGCTCACAGCCTAATGGAGAGATGATATGCAGACAACTTTGTACAAACAAGGTGTGTGTGTGTGTGTAGATAGATGGAGATAATCAAGAGAGAGAAGGCACCAGCATCAAAGGAGATTGAGAAAGGTTTCTTGCAGAAGGTGAGATTTTAATGGAGACTTGAAGGAAGCTAGCAAAGCCTAGAGGCAGAGATGAGGAGAAAGAGAATTTCCAGGCATGAGAAAATTAGTAAGAATGCCCAGTCTGGTGATGGACTGTCCTGTGTGAGGACAGCAAGGAATTCAATGTTACTGAATCAGGGAGCATACTGGGGAGAGTAAGATGAGTAAGAAGATGAGAAAGGTGGGAAAGACCAGATTAAAAAGTTCTTTGAGCACCAAATAGAGGATTTTCTATTTGCTCTTGGAGGTGATAGCGAGTCCCTGGAGTTTTTTGAGTAGGGGGATAATATGGCCAGATCTGCCCTTTAGGAAGAGCAATTTGACAGCCACCTGTAGGATGGACCTCTATTGGGAAGACTAGCAGGGCAGAGAGACCAACCCAGAGGCTGTTGTAGTAGTCTGGGTGAGAAGCGATGAGGGGGCTTGCACCAGGGCTTGCCAGTGCTGGAGGAGAGAAGGGTGTGCAGAGGAGAGATACTATGAGGGTAAAATCAACAGGATTTGTCACAGATTGAATTTGGGGGAGTGAGAAGACAAGGATGATGCCTAGGTTGTGAGTCTCAGAGACTCAGCAATAACAGGACAGGAGCTAGTTGGAGACCTGAGTTCAAACCTAACTCTGCAACACTGGGTTTAATCTCTGCCTCAGTTTCTTCTATCTGGATTGTAATAGTACCTGTTATTCAAGTTTGTTGTGAGAAAATGAGATGTTTGTTAAAATGCTTTGCAAATCTTAAAGTGCCATATAAATGCTAGTTATGATGATGATGGTGACTGAGGAAAGTTTGGAAGGGAGGTGGATTTGGCAACAAAGATCACTGAATTTTGTATATGTTGAGTTTAAGCTATTTATGGGGCATCCAGTTGGAGATGTCCAATAGGGAGTTGGAAATGCAAGTCTAGAGGTTTGGAGAGAGGTTGGGACTGGATAAGTAGATCTAAAAATCATTATTATAGAGATGACATATGAACCTGTAGGAGCTGAGGAGAACACCAAGTGAAATGGGATAGACGGATAAGGGAAGAGGGCCCAGGACAGAATCCTAGGAGACATCCATTGTTGGCAGATGTGACAGAGATGAGGATATATCAAAGGAAATGGAGGAGGAGTAATCAGTTAGGTAGAGAACCAGGAGGGAGCTGTATCATGAAAACCTAAAGAGGAGACTTTGTCAAAAAAGAAGGTGACTGGCAGAGCTCAAGACAGATGATAGAGAAAAAGCTATTGGATTTGACAATTAAGAGATTGCTAGTAACCCTGGAGAAATTGGTTTGAATGATGAGCTCTGAGGCCAGACTCTAAATAGCTAAGAAGAGAAGTGGAGGAATCTATTTTAACACAACTTTCTCAAGGAGTTCAGTCACAAATGAGAAGAGATATGAGACCAGGGCTGTACTAGTTTTTACTGAATCCTCTTCCAAATCATTTTCTCAAACCAAAGGTGTCCTTCAGGGGTTCTGACTTGGATCCTCTTCTCTTCTCCTCCTATACAACTTCACTTGGGGATCTCATCAGCACCCCTTGGATTTAATTACCATCTCTATGCAGATGATTCTCAGATCTGCCTATTAATGCCCCAATTACTCTGTTGACTTCTCACATCGTAACTGCTTTTCAGACATCTCAAGCTGTATGTCCAGTAGACATCTTAAACTCACAGGTTCAAAATGAACTCCTAAATCCTTCATTCCTCCCTCCCCTCAACCTTCTCTTCACTTAGAACACAACACCATCCTTCCATTCCTCAGGCTCATAACATAGGAGTCATCCTGGACCTTTCAATATCTCTAATTCCCTATATCCAAGCTATTTCCAAAGCCTATCAATCTCACCTTTTCAGCATTTTTCTTCTTCATCATCACCCCCTTCTCTCCTCTGACACTGCCACTTCTTTGGTGCCAGCTTTCATCACTTCATACCTGGAATATTTCAGTAACCTGCAGGTGGGTCTGCCTGCTTCAAGTCTCTCCCTGCTCCAATCCATTCTTTACATAGCCACTAAAATGATTTTCCTGAAGTACAGATCTGGTTATATCACCCTCAACTCAGTACATTCCAGTGTCTCTCTTGTCACCTCCAGGAGAAAGTAAAGATGCTCTGTTGGACATTCAAAGGCCTTCATAACTTAGCCCCCTCCTGCCTTTCCCGTCTTTTTATACCTACTTCCCTGACATGTATTCTTCAGTCTAGTGTCACTAGCCTCTTGGCTGTTCCTCAATAAGACGCTCCATCTCTCAGCTGCAGACATTTTCTCTGGCTGTCTCCTGTGCCAGGAATGCTCTCCCTCCTTCATTCCCTCTCAATTCTCATTCAGCAGAACTTTAGTAATGAAGACTGTGGATGGCAGAAGCAATCCGAGGCTGAAGCTTAGCTGAGCAATGTTGGCAATACAGTAAGGGGGCAAGGTACTCAAGAAGACAATATAGAGTTGAAATGGGATAAATAATATCCACACTGCCTATCTCATAAGGCTTTTGTGAGACTCAAATGATATATGTGCATGCATACATACACATCTAGTGCTTTTAATTTTTTAATTTTTAAAAACTTATTTTCTTCCTCCCCCACTCATTGAAAAGGCAAGAAATACAATATTCATTATATGTATGAAGTCATGCAAAATATTTCCACATTTGTCATGTTGCAAAATGAATAAAGCAAGAAAAATAAAGTGAAGAAAAAAAGCTTCAGTTTGTCTTTAAAGTTCATCAGTTCTCTCTCTGGAGATGGATGGCATTTTTTTCCATCGTGAGTCCTTTGGAATTGTCTTGGATCATTTTATTGATCAGAATAGTGGCAATACAATGATCCAGGACAATTCTGAGTGACATATAAAGAATGCTATCCACCTCCAGAGAAAGAACTATTAGAGAGAGAATATGCAGATGAAAGCATATAATTTTTCAATTGTATATTTTGGGGTTTGGGTTTTATATGATTATACACTTACAAAAATGAATAATATGGAAATATGTTTTGCACAAGGAGCTGTCTTTCATATTTGATCATTTCATTGTAATATTGCTGTTAATGCATACAATGTTCTACTGGTTCTTCTCACTTTACTTTGCATCAGTTTTTATGTCTTCCCAGGTTTTATAAAGTGCTTTTAAAACCTTAAAGTAATTTAGAAATGCAGCTGTTATCATTGCCTTGTTGTTCTTCTATTAGTACAAATAAGAGAATTAACTCTCATTCCTTTGATGACTGAGGGTAGAAGAAAAACTTTGCATCATTACAAAAGAGGGCAAATCAGCAACTCTTTCCGTTTGTTTTTTTGTATCATCCATTGTTCCTACATTCTGAAGATATGTTTAATCATGATCATCTATGATCAAGTCATCAAGCATTTATTAGATGTTTACTGTGTGTGGACACTGTGTTAAGTCCTGGGGATAAATAAAGAAAGGCAAGAATAATTCCTGCTCTTAAGGAGCTCCAAGTCTAATGGAGGACACAAGATACAAATCATTCTGTACAAGATATATGCAGTATAAATGGAAAGCACAAGTCTGGAGGGGAACTGAGAAAGACTTCTTACAGAAGGGAGGATTTGAGCTGAGACATGAAGGAAGCTAGGTTGCCAGGAACTGGCAGAGACAAGGAGGAAGAACATTCTAGGCATGGGGGGCCAGCTTGTGAAAAAGCAGCATGTGTTGGAGCTGTGTGTAATCATTTAACCACCCCTACCCCCCCTACCCCCACCAAAAGGTGATCTAGGCAGAAAAAGATATCTAGGTACATAAGGTATAAATCACTTCATGAATCACAAGTTAAGGAGTTATGGAATTCTTAGGTATTTATGGTACTTCCATAATCCTCTCAAATATAAATTCACTGGGGGCACAGCCTCCATTTAAAATTCTTTGTTCATGAAGTATCTTGGGCATAGTGGGCATTTGCTGGTTGCTGGATTTGTGGGATTCCTTGGGGCTTCATGGTTGGAGCCTGCCTTTCCTCAGTGCTCCTGATTTCTTTTCATTGTACTATCTCATACTTTTATTTCTTTTCAGGTGGGAACAACGAGAATTGCCCAATGGAAGGGTCTATTATGTTGACCACAATACGAAAACAACTACCTGGGAAAGGCCTCTTCCTCCGGGGTAAGATTCCATAGATTGATCCAAGGACCTTCTGCTTGTGGGTGCCCCTGAAGGGAATTCTACTTTCCAAAGTACTGTTCTCAGCTCTCCTTGCCTCTTCCCTTCCGCTTGTCTTTTCCCTTTTCCTATCTCTACTACATTGATCTGAGGCCTGCAGATGTCACCTGGGGGCATGGGTTAGCCTTGCCAAATAATAAGGTTAGCCTTGGGCTAAAATGGTTAGGGCCCTGACATTTAATGCCATTGGAGAGAGCTTGGGCTACAGATGCCCAATTGCAAGTCACTAGATTTCCCTTCATGGAAACTTTTCTATTATTGGGCCACATGTTTCTAGGACTTTCTGCTTGGTTTTACAGAGTATGGTAGCCCTTCTTTTGGGTCACCTGAATTCTTACTTCTCCTATGGGCCCATATGGAATCTGCTTTCATTTGTCAAGCCTATGTGAAGATTTTTAGAGCTTCATCATTGTAGCACTAAGAAGAGAGAGTTGGGAGGAGGTAAGGGGAGAAAGTGTTCTTGAAAAACTCATAAAAATGAGCTGAAGAGATCAGATATTAAATGTCTCCTTAGAAAGATCTGCCACTGTGGACAGTGTGCTTTTCTAGTCATCTGGGTTCTGGAGGGAGGGAGGGGCATTCTCTACCGTAACCAGAGGACATGAGGGGCTTCCAAGGGAATGAGAACTGTCCAAGCGTATGGAGAAGTGGTTGGTTCTCTGTCTGCCAGGGACAGAACGTACTTTCCAAAAGAGAAGCCCCACATTGAGAGCTTTTGAAGGGAATGTCTCCTACTCACAGAAAAAGAACCTTTTCTAGTAAAGTAGCCATGAAGGACTTATATGTCCTTGGGCGGGCAGACTTCCCTCCCTCCTCTTAAATGTGGTATGGGGGGGGCACAGAACCAGGCAGGATACCTGAGAGGCCTTATGCTCGGCTGACACCCAGATGCCAATCAGGCACTGAGCAAACACAGCCCCACCTTCTCTCCCTATAACTTTCCATTAAGAATCTCCTCAAAGCTTAGCCTTTTCCAGTAGGAGGATTTTTTCCCTTTCCTGCCCCTTCTGGGAAAGCAGAGTCTTTGATAACTTTTCATTATTATCCCTTTTTTCTTGCTTTTCACTTTGAATGGCTTTAGAATTTCATTTTTAGGATGACCCCTGTTAAGCATTATCTTTTAATGGCATATTTTGCAAATGTTCATATTGTGTGGTGAGGCTGTACTATATAGAGCAGCCTCACCCCTTCCATGTAAGTCTGAATGGGTGTGGTCTTGCTTTATTCCTTGTCGGGAAATTCTCTGTGTCTGTATCCCCCTCCTTTTCCTCCCCCCCTCTGTCTGTCTCTCTTTCTCTGTCTGTCTCTCTTTCTCTCTCTGTCTCTGTCTCTCTCTCTGTCTCTCTCTCTCTGTCTGTCTCTGTCTCTCTCTCTGTCTCTCTGTCTCTCTGTCTCTGTCTCTCTCTCTGTCTCTGTCTCTGTCTCTGTCTCTCTCTGTCTCTCTCTGTCTCTCTCTGTCTCTGTCTCTCTCTCTCTCTCTCTCTCTCTCTCTCTCTCTCTCTCTGTCTCTGTCTCTCTCTCTCTGTCTCTCTCTCTCTCTCTCTGTCTCTCTCTCTGTCTCTCTCCACTCTCAGAAGTCTAGACATTTTATTATTTAGATATAATTGTATCAGAGAGAGATTTTTTTCTACAGGCTATTCAGGCTTGGTCCTACTCAGTGTTTGGATGGTATGGAAATGAAGATATTCCATGATGTTATTTAGGAGCAAGCCTCTTCCTTTTTAGCACTGTGGAGAGACATGAAGTCTTGGATGGGGGCTTCCTCATTTCATTGTGGTATTAGGATTTTCATGGGAGTTGTTGCAGCTTCCCACCCTGATGAGACTTAACCCTAGCCCTTCTTGCCTCCTGAATTCTTCTCAAAGAAAAATAATTTTGAAGTCAAAATTTCATTCTTCTCAGTATTTCAAGCTCCCTTGGTGCAACAGAAGGGTTAAATACTTGTGTTTTCAACAGCAGTCAGTGGAAAGAGAACAATATATAACAAAGCTGTTATATGCAAAACAATGTACAGTGATGGGGCTGACCTCAGAGCATCATCTAGCCTTGACCACTACCTGATTTGTCTCTGAGATAAGTCTGAGTCAGTAGCTTTAGCTCAACCTATGCCCTTGTCTGTTCTTAGCACAAATATAACAGTAGTACTTGAACCTTTCTGATATTTCCCTGTTGTTTGAGAGTATTGAGAGTGGTGGCCTGGGGTTTTGGTTCAAACAAGCCTGGTCTTTTTCACTTTCTCAGTCAACAGTCAAGTCAGGCTTAACTCCTTTGCTTATAGCATCATCTAGAAAAGGAAGTTATCTCTTTTCTTCTTGGATCTTCATAAAATGGAACAATTTGGTTTCTTTCTTTATTTACTTTCCAGGGTTTTGTTTTTTTTTTAAGAAAGCCAACCCTTCCCTCCCAATTGGCCTTCATTCCTCTAGTCCTTCTGGTACTTTAACTCCATAGAGAGATGAGGTTCAGGAAAAGGTACTTGGTCTGGAGTCAGAGGTTCTGGCTCTCAATCTGCCTTTTCACATTTTTTATTTAGTTGACTGTGAGCAAGAGTCTCATCACCTGTAAGATGAGAAGCTGGATTGGATGCTTTTACAGTTCTCCCCAGCTCTAAATCTGTAAATCTGTGGTCCTAGCCATTATTTAACTTTTATGGGACCTTCATTTCCCCATGTATAAAATGAAGGAGTTGGACCAGAAGACTTTTAAGGTTCTTTCCAGTCAAGCAGATAAAAAATACTTATTAAATGGTTACTATGTGTTGGGCACCTTGCTGAATGTCAGAGAGACAGTAAAATGCAAAAAACAGGAACTACATTTCCTGTTACAATGTGGAGAGATAATATGCAAGTTACTAAGGTACAGAGAAGATGTTAGATACAGAACAGATGATAATAATCTCAGAGGGGAAGGTGTCAGCAGCAGGGGGCACCAGGAAAGGCCCCCAGCAGAAGGGGGGATTTGAGCTGAGTCTTGAAGGAAACCAAAGGGAGCTAATGGATGGAGGTGTACAGAGAAGAGCATTCCAGATGTGAGGCACACACAGGCAGGGCAAATGCATAAAGATGGGAGATGAAGCAGTGTTGGAAGAACTATAAGTAGGCCATTGTGGCTGGATTGCAGAGTTCAGATGTTATAGTTGGCTTGATTTCCCACTCTCACTTTGATCTCTAGAATGCCTTTATTGGCCTCTAGCTCTTAAACTCTTCTTTAGCCCTCACGGTAGAGTTAGAACGATGGGGAAGCCATTTCTTCCCTTGTGTACTCTTATTCTTGTGACTAACAGTCTGAAGATCATTACTTGGTCATTTTGTTCCTTTAAATCAGAGGTTCTTAATCTCTTTTTGGGGTCCTGGATCCTCTTGGCAGTCTAGTGAATGAAACCTATTGATTTCTCAGAATAAATTTTTTTAAATGTACAGGATTACAAAGGAGACCAAAAATTAGTCAAAGTAAAGATGTGATTCCCTCTTTTTTCCAATCCAAGTTCATAGCCTCAGTTAAGAACTTTGCTTTAAATATATTTTATTTCAAAAATATATATGCTTTTTATTTTGTAAGGCTATTGATCTTGTTTTTACTTCCCTGGTCTTCTCATATAGGTAGGGTGCCTTTTTTTAAGGCTTGGAAAAGGGGGACCCTCTCATTTGTCCATGTCACTCAGTCATCATCATCACCATCATCATCATTATCATCATCAACAAATGTTTATTAGGTACCAGCTGTGAAAAGGGCACTAAGTTAAACCTTGGGGACACAAACTTCTATAACAACTGATCCATGTCCTTTAGGTCCTCACCATTGAATTGGTCAAGCAGGCCATTTATATAGAGAGATGAATGGCAATATGAAACAGTATATACTTTGAGCCAGATGACTAATATAGACAGTGTTCTAAGAGTTCATAGGCTGGAGTGGTCACTATTAACTGGGATAGTTGGAAAAAGACCTCACAGAGAAAGGGACATTTGAGCTGAGCAGGCTTAAATGACATGGAGATAAAGAGTATGAGCATATCAAGTGGGGGAGTGCTAAAACAGTAGCATGGACTAAGAGAATTAAAAGATGGGAATGAGGATTATTGAAGAGAGCAGTTTGGCTTGGGTTGGGAGCAGAATTCATGTAGGAAGATTAATGGAGGATGGACTTGGAGAGTTAGGTTGGGGTCACATTTTGAAAGACTTTGAATGTTGGTCTGAGAATTTTGGATTTATTGCCAACAAATGGCCATTGGAGCTTTTTCAGCAGAGGCACAGAATAGGAGCAAAATGGTATTTGAGGAAGATTAAAGTGGTAGTAATATACTGGAGAAGGGAGATTATAGCTATGGAGAAATCACTGTAGAATATTGCAGTAAAATAAGTAGAAGGCTGAGATGAGGCTTTACAGCCCTGGGAACAGAAAAGGACTGACCAATACAAGAGACAGCGTGAAGGCAAGGTTCATATAAACTTGGTTCCCTACTGACTAGTATAGGAACAAAGGAAGGGGTGGGAGGTACAAGGATGAATCCAAATTTTCATACCTAGAGATATTGACAGAAACAGAAGGCAGGAAAGAGAGTAATTTAGGGGAAATATGATGAGGTTAGTTTTAGATATGCTAAGTTTGAAGTTATTTCCAGATGACCAAATGGTGGTATTTAGCAGACATTACTGAATTTAGTAATTCAGAACAGTGGCTCTAGAAATTTGGCCTGGGAAAATGGGTCCAGGGGTAGTGGGTGAGGGGGTCCAAGAGCCAGAAGATAGCAACTGGTTGGAAGACTGATCCAGAAGATCATTCTATTGAAGAAAGTATTAAGATAGGCCACAGCAGATTTGGGGGTAACCAGTTCATAACAAATGAGATCAGAGAGGGAAAAAACATGGATGTTTTCTAAAGTGTTAGGATTAATGTTGAACTTGCTTTGCACTGTATTGCTAACTTTTCTGTAAGGCCAGTGCATTCTTGAGATTTTGCTTTCGCTAGGACTGGCTTTCCTGGCAGGGTGTGAGTCACATTACATCCACTAGGTTTATCCACCATTTTTATTCTTTGCTTTACTCCTCATTCCCACATGTTAACTCCAGCACTGTGGTTTAGTCCTGGGGAGGCTACTTCATAACAAGAGATAGTAGAAGGTTTTGCTGTTCTATGGACCAGCTTCCTTCCTGTGTATGCTCCTCTACTGGGTTTTTGTTAACATTGCATGTTCTCTGTTAGGTTCAGATATTGGAACCTAGCTGCTTCCCTGATGAATCCCCAAGTTGTTGGCCCCCAAACCTACCCCCATTTCCTTCGGCCTGGGAGATCTTTGGGTCTTCACAAAATTTAGATGTTTTCTTTGTGACTTCATGTTTCCAGCTGGGAAAAGCGTGTGGACCCTCGAGGAAGATACTACTATGTGGACCACAATACTAGGACTACTACCTGGCAGCGTCCAACAGCAGAATATGTGAGGAACTATGAACAGTGGCAGTCCCAAAGGAATCAGCTCCAGGGAGCCATGCAACAGTTCAGCCAAAGATTCCTCTACCAGGTAAGAGTCATGAGTAGCAGCTTTCAATAGGATAAGGAAGATTTTTTAAGTATTGAGGGTATATGGCATAGCACAGTCCCTTGCTGTTGTACTGGCTGAGGAATAGGTCTTAGAAACTAAAGCATTTGACCTTATCTTGGCTCATGAAAAGTGAATTCCTCAAAAGATGAGTTTTACTTACTTGCCAATTTCAATCTCTCTCATTGATGTCTAAAAGAAATCTTGATAGGTCTTTGGACAGATCCATCCTATCTAAAACTGAATTCACTATCTTTTCCCCCAAAGTGCTTCCTTTTCCAATCTTCCTTATTTCTATGAATGATTCTCTTTATCTTCCAGTCATCCAGGCTTGAAATCTGGAAGTCAACTTTGATTCATCCTTCTTTTGTCTTCTGACTTTTACACCCTCATTTCCAATAGTCCTTGAATACTGTAGATTTGTCCTTCAAAATGCCTCACATCTGTAAAAACTAAATTAAATTAACACTCTCTGGTCCTTAACTTCCATAAAATTTATTAATATTACTTAAATAAAGTAAAGCAGACACATAGAGGGATGTTTAAAGCATCCTGTAACGCCATGTCCAGGGGAATAAATAGAGCGTACTTCCTGGTACATACGTACACACACACACACACACACACACACACACACACACACACACACACACACACACACCACCCCCTGATCCATAACCTGATCCTTTCCAGGTCAATGTGCCTAGGTCACTATCCTGACCCACGCTGGCACAGTCATGTGATGTAAAGCTATCGGAGGACACAGGTAAGAGGTGGAACCCCACTCCCCCAGAACTATGTAGATTTATAGATAGATAAGACTTTTATTAAAAACTTAATATGTGTGGAGGAGGCGAGGGGAAAAGATTCCAAAGTAGTATCAAGGCACTTGTACTTGAGGAGGAAGAGAAATCTGGAGAGAGAACCACAAGTAAAGGAAGCATGGCTGAGGTCCCTCCCAAAATAGTACTTCCAGGCATATTATATCTTCAGTGATATCTTTATGCTGCTTATTCCCTGCATGTTTGTCTTTCACAGTTTTCTATGGAATATTCCTTTTATAATTTAAATTTAATTTTTTTCCCCCAATTACTTGTAAAACAATTTTTAACATTTTAAAATAATTTTGAATACCAAATTATCTCCCTCACCCTTCATGGAGACTGTAAGCAATCTGATATAGATTTTACATGTGCAAACATGGAAAAAAATGATTAATGCATACTATATTTCACCTTTTTCTTTCTTTTTTTCTTCAATTTTTTTTCCCGCACACACGCGCACACACACACACACACACACACACACACACACACACACACACACACACACAAGTGAAATATAGTATGCTTTAATCTGGTCTATAGAAAGTTCTCACAGAAACTTAGTTGACGGGACCTCAAAGATCATTTCCTATAATCCATGCCTGAATAGGTATCCCCTCAACAATATCCTCTTCAAGAGTGGCCAGAGTCCTTAGTAAAGGGGATCTGCTTCCTCCCAAGGCGACACATTCCAATTTTTTTCATTTATTTTTAAGGCATTTTCTTCTTAATTGTGAAAAAAAATCAACAAAGACATTTCAAGATAAAGAAGAATAGAGAAGCTTATATGAGAAACTGATATTCTCTTACATACAGTTTTTTTTAAAGGAATGGATTAAATTTAATGTTAATACCAAAAATGCTATATTTATGTCCCCTTTTGAACTTACCGTTTTTCTTGTGCCTTTAAAAAATGTGATATTTGATTTCCTATTTTGTCATGTCTACTTTTATCTCTTAACTCTTTCCCTTCCCTTTCCCCTTCCCCTTTCACAAATATATATGGTCTATTAAATTGACCTTGTTTGAGAATGGCTGCTTTGATCTTTACTTCTGTTATATTATCTATGTGACAGTAATTAAGAGAGAAGTCCATCATCTCTCTGCCAGGAGGAGAAAGTATATTTCAATAGACATGTGATCTCATAATTGTTACTGCTTTGATCAGAGTTTTGATGTTCTCCAAAGTTGTTACTCCTCCTTATTATTGTTATTACATATATTTTCCTGTTGCAGTTCATTTCCATCTATATCATTTCCATACATGTCCTTCCATATTTTTCTAAATCTATCATATTCCTCATTTCTTTTTTTTTTTTTTAATTTTAAACATTATTTTATTTGGTCATTTCCAAACATTATTCACTGGAAACAAAGATCATTTTCTTTTCCTCCCCTCCGCCCCTCCCACCGCCTTTCCCTCTCCCATAGCCAATGCACGATTCCACTGGTTATCACATGTGTTCTTGACTCAAACCCATTTCCCTGTTGTTGGTATTTGCATTAGAGTGTTCATTTAGAGTCTCTCCTCAGTCATATTCCCTCAACCCCTGTAGTCAAGCAGTTGCTTTTCATCGGTGTTTTTACTCCCACAGTTTATCCTCTGCTTGTGGATAGTATTTTTTAGATCCCTGCAGATTGTTCAGGGACATTGCATTGACACTAATGGAGAAGTCCATCACCTTCGATTGTACCACAGTGTATCAGTCTCTGTGTACAATGTTTTCCTGGTTCTGCTCCTTTCGCTCTGCATCAAGTCCTGGAGGTTGTTCCAGTCTCCATGGAATTCCTCTACTTTATTATTCCTTTTAGCACAATAGTATTCCATCACCAACATATACCACAATTTGTTCAGCCATTCCCCAATTGAAGGACATCCTCTCTTTTTCCAATTTTTGGCCACCACAAAGAGCGCAGCTATGAATATTCTTGTACAAGTCATTTTCCTTATTATCTCTTTGGGGTACAAACCCAGCAGTGCTATAGCTGTATCAAAGGGCAGACAGTCTTTTATCACCCTTTGGGCATAGTTCCAAATTGCCCTCCAGAATGGCTGGATCAATTCACAACCCCACCAGCAATGAATTAGTGTCCCCACTTTGCCACATCCCCTCCAGCATTCATTACTTTCCATAGCTGTCATGTTAGCCAATCTGCTAGGTGTGAGGTGATACCTCAGAGTTGTTTTGATTTGCATCTCTCTGATTATAAGAGATGTAGAGCACTTTTTCATGTGCTTATTAATAGTTTTGATTTCTTTGGCTGAGAACTGCCTGTTCATGTCCTTTGCCCATTTGTCAATTGGAGAGAATGGCTTGATTTTTTTGTACAATTGATTTAGTTCTTTGTAAATTTGAGTAATTAAACCTTTTTCAGAGGTTTTTATGAAGATTGTTTCCCAATTTGTTGCTACCCTTCTGATTTTGGTTACATTGGTTTTGTTTGTACAAAAACTTTTTAATTTGATGTATTCCAGATTATTTATTTTGCATTTTGTAACTCTTTCTAATTCTTGCTTGGTTTTGAAGTCTTTCCCTTCCCAAAGGTCTGACATGTATACTATTCTGTGTTCGCCTAATTTTCTTATAGTTTCCTTCTTTATGTTCAAGTCATTCACCCATTTTGAATTTATCTTGGTGTAGGGTGTGAGGTGTTGATCTAAACCTAATTTTTCCCACACTGTCCTCCAATTTTCCCAGCAGTTTTTATGAAATAGTGGATTTTTGTCCCAAAAGATGGGATCTTTGGGTTTGTCATATACTGTCTTGCTGAGGTTGCTTGCCCCCAGTCTATTCCACTGATCCTCCTTTCTTTCTCTTAGCCAGTACCAAATTGTTTTGATGACCGCTGCTTTATAATATAGTCTGAGATCTGGGACTGCAGGTCCCCCTTCCTTTGTATTTTTTTTTCATTATTTCCCTGGATATCCTTGATCTTTTGTTCTTCCAAATGAACTTTGTTATAGTTTTTTCTAAATCAGTAAAAAAAATTTTTTGGAAGTTCCATGGGTATGGCACTAAATAGATAGAGGAGTTTGGGTAGGATGGTCATTTTTATTATATTGGCTCGTCCTACCCATGAGCAGTTAATGTTCTCCCAATTGTTCAAGTCTAGTTTTAGTTGTGTGGAAAGTATTTTGTAGTTATGTTCATATAGATCCTGTGTTTGTCTCAGGAGATAGATTCCTAAGTATTTTATTTTGTCTAAGGTAATTTTGAATGGGATTTCTCTTTCTAGTTCTTGCTGCTGTGCTGTGTTGGAATTATATAGAAATGCTGATGACTTAATGTGGGTTTATTGTCATCTGCAAAGAGCGATAATTTGGTCTCCTCCTTGCCTATTTTAATGCCTTCAATTTCTTTTTCTTCTCTAATTGCTACTGCTAGTGTTTCTAATACAATGTCAAATAATAGAGGTGATAATGGGCATCTTTGTTTCACTCCTGATCTTAATGGGAATGGATTTAGTTTATCCCCATTGCAGATGATATTAGTTGATGGTTTTAGATATATACTGTTTATTATTTTTAGGAATGACCCTTCTATTCCTATGCTTTCTAGTGTTTTTAGTAGGAATGGGTGTTGTATTTTATCAAAGGCTTTTTCTGCATCTATTGAGATAATCATGTGGTTCTTGTTGGTTTGCTTGTTGATGTGGTCAATTATGTGGATAGTTTTCCTAATATTGAACCAGCCCTGCATCCCTGGTATAAATCCTACTTGATCATGGTGGATGACCCTTCTGATCACTTGCTGGAGTCTTTTTGCTAGTATCGTATTTAAGATTTTTGCATCTATATTCATTAGGGAGATTGGTCTATAATTTTCTTTCTCTGTTTTTGGCCTGCCTGGTTTTGGAATTAGTACCATGTTTGTGTTATAAAAGGAGTTTGGTAGAACTCCCTCTTTGCTTATTATGTCAAATAGTTTGTATAGTATTGGAGTTAGCTGTTCTTTGAATGGTTGATAGAATTTACTGGTGAATACGTCAGGCCCTGGGGATTTTTTCTTAGGAAGTTCTTTGATGGCCTTTTGGATTTCTTTTTCTGATATGGGATTATTTAAGAAATCAATTTCTTCTTCTGTTAGTCTAGGCAATTTGTATTTTTGTAAATATTCATCCATATCACCTAGGTTGGTATATTTATTGCCATATAGTTGGGCAAAGTAGTTTTTAATGATTGCCTTAATTTCCTCTTCATTGGAGGTGAGATCCCCCTTTTCATCCTTGATGCTGTTAATTTGCCTTTCTTCTTTCCTTTTTTTAATTAGATTGACCAGTACTTTGTCTATTTTGTCCATTTTTTTCAAAGTACCAGCCTCTAGTCTTATTTATTAGGTCAATAGTTCTGTCACTTTCGATTTTATTAATTTCTCCCTTAATTTTTAGGATCTCTAGTTTGGTTTTCTTCTGGGGGTTTTTAATTTGTTCGTTCTCAAGTTTTTTAATTTGCATTTCCAATTCCTTGATCTCCTGTCCTCCCTAATTTGTTAATATATGCACTCAGGGATATGAATTTTCCTCTAAGTACTGCCTTGGCTGCATCCCATAAGGTTTGAAAGGATGTATCGCCGTTGTCATTTTCTTCAACTTCCTCATTTCTTATGAAATAGACTAAGGATAGGGACTAGAATTGTGATTTCATTGATAGGAGACTTCTTGATGAAGCTTAGAGAATCCCCAAGAGAACTGAGAGAGTAAGTATTAGTTTGCCCAGGGTCACAGAGTCAGTCTATATATATTAAAGATGAGATTTGAACCTGGTTCCAGGGATGGCTTTCTATCCAGTATATCCCACTCATTTCTTACATGTAATCAAATTCCATTAGTCTTTTGCCACAATTTGTACATCTGTTCCCTGATTGTTGGGCATCTATTTTGTTTCCAATTATTTGCCACAATGAAAAAAAGTGTTGCTATCATTATTTTTAACCATAGGAGTCTTTTCTTTCTGTATTTGACCTTTATGGGTTACCTGTAGTAACTTCTGAATCAAAGGACATGCACAGTTATATATTTGAATTATTTTTTATATTTTCACAATTGTTTCCTTTCTGATCCTATTTTGCTTATGCAAAAACCTTTCAATTGTCTGTAATAGAAATGAACAGTTTTATTTTATTTTTTATGATCATCACTATTCCTTTTTTAGGTAAGAATTCTCCCCTAGCAATAGTAGGGGATATAGAATATCTTTCCATTAGATCTTTTTTTTAACTCTTACCTTCTGTCTTAGAATCAATACTGTATATTGGTTCCAAGGCAGAAGAGTGGTAAGGGCTAGGCAATGGGGGTCGAGTGACTTGCCAGGGTCACACAGCTGGGAAGTGTCTGAGGCCAGATTTGAACCCAGGACCTCCCTTCTCTAGACCTGGCTCTCAATCCATTGAGCTACCCAGCTGCCGCGCCCCCCCCCCCCCCCCCATTTAGATTCCTAATGTTGTTGTTGTTGTTTTTTCTGATGTGACCTTTTATATTTAGGCTATGTATTCATTTGAAATTTATTCTAGTATACGGCTCATTAGAATATTGGCCTAAATCTACTTTCCTACCACACTACTTTACCAGTTTCCTTGTAGTTTTGGCCAGGGAATCCTTATTTCATTGAATGGTATCCTTCTACCTGATTGTTAAGAATTCTACTTTGAAAGACTCTTAGGTACTAGATCATACACCTCAGATTGGCTAAGTTGACAAAAAGGAAAATGATTAATGTTGGAGGGACCGTTGGAAAACAGGCGCACTAATGCATTGTTGGTAGAGCTGTGAACTACTCCAACCCTTCTGGACAGCAGTGTAGCTAAGCTATAAAGGTGTGAGTTCCCTGTGACCCAGCAACACCATTACTAAATCTGTCCCTCAGAGAGATCAAAGAAAGAGAAAAACAACTCATCTATATAAAAATATTGACGGCAGCTCTTTTTGTGGTGGTAAAGAATTGGCAACTAAGGGATGCTCATCTGTTTGGGAATGACAGAGAAAGTTATGAATGTAATAGAATCTTGTCGTTCTGTAAGAAACGATTAAGGGGATGGTTTCAGAAACATCTGGGAAGATTTGTATGAACTTATGCAGAGTGAAGCAAGGAGAACTAGGAGAACAGTTCTCACAATTGGAAAAATTTTGTAAAGACAAGCAACTTTGACAGACTTGGGAACACTGATCAACAAAATGAACAACCACAGTTCCAAAGGACTCATAACAAAAAATGGGAATCTGCCTCCTGATAGAGAAGTGACAGATTCTGAGTACGAAGTGAAGCACATTTTCTTCTCTCCCTCCCTCTCTTCCTTCCTCTTCCCCTACCCCCTTTTTTGATACATTACTGTATTTGTTGTGTATAACTATACATGTTTGTAATGGGCTTTTCCTTGCCTTCTCAATGAATGGGTAAGGAGGAAGGTAGATGTTAATCCTAAGCAAAACAAATTCTAAGGATTTACAAAGATATTTATAGCTTTTTTTTGAGGCAGCAAAGAATGAAAATCTGAGGAACTACTCATAAATTAGGGACTGGATAAACAAGTTACAGTGTATAAATATGATGGAATATAGCAGAGTCGTGCTGAATTCTTATCAGTGTAATAACCTACTAGGATTCCAGAACACTGGAACATAAAACATGTTACCCATTCCTGATAGAGAGGTGAAAGATTCAGAATGCAGAATGAAACAAATTTTTTTGGATGTGGCCACTGAGGAAATTTGTTTTGATTGACTTTATAGGTAATAGGTTTTGTTTTTCTTGTGTTCTCAGTAGAGGGGGGTTCTTTGTTTCCCAGATTAGAGGGAAAAGTGAAAAAGTGGATCTTGAATGATATTGAAAAAAAAATAACATTTTCATTTGTGTGCATGTGAACATAGGAATGTTTGTATATATCCCGCATGTACCTATATGTTCATATATATACATACACAAATATTAGAAAACTTGGAAACCGACTAACACAATAACCAACCTTAATTCCTGAGGACTTGTGATGAACCATACTGCTTACCTCTTGACAGAGGGGGGATGGAGTCAAAGTGCAGATTGAATCATGTCTTTTTTTAGGCATGACCAGTGAGAAATTTTGTTTTGCTTGAGTGTACTTATTTGTAAGAGTGGTTTTGTTTTTCTTGCCTTCTCAATGCAGGGTTGGGAAGAGGGGTAGAAAAGTGGGATGGAGGGAGGTTGATCTTTGAGAATAAAATAAAATGTAAATAAAAAAGTAAGTCTTTAAGGCATTATATAAATGCTGTTCTTATTAAAAGTGTGTTTTTTGGTGGGAAATAGGGAACAGTCTTACTAAGCAAAGATTTCATATTTAGTTATATCTAATTTGGTTCTGTTAACTGTACTTATTCCATTCTTTTTTTCTTTATTGAGTTCTTTAAGAAATATGTAGAACAGAGCTAAATTCTTGGAAAATCTTAACTGTTAAAGATCCATCTTTATAAGTGTTAGTATCTCCATTCCCCTGATTCATTTGCTAACCATATTCTTCATTATGTTATTCTTTTTTCATGCTTTCTTCTCTTTTTTCTTTTCTTCTTTTTCTTAGTTTTGGAGGGTCTGATAGATAGAGATTTGGTGGTAGGAAGGACTTTAAAAAAATAACTTTAAAGAGTGCTCATGTATTTTTTGAACTTTTCACATCTAAGAAGAACTTAGACCAATAAGTCTATCCTTTCTCATTACCTCCACCTTTCTAAGAATTGTCTTTTATATAACTCATCTCTAGGGGTATTTTTGCATCTTTCTACTTAATGCATTCTGCTGTCTTTTGGAAAATTGCTGCCTTCTGTTTCCCATCTGGTTCCAGTTCCTCTCCTTTATTTGCCTAAATGTGTTTATGGTGGTTGTACTTAATAAATAAACTACTGGACAGAATTTCAACTCAATTTGACAATTATACATCTCATAACAACTTAATTCAGTGAAGGATGGTACATTTGGGTGATTTTTCTGGTAATGAAAAGCAGAGAACCTCTCGTGTAGTCAGAGATTTTATGCATATCATGGGTGGGGAATGGTAGGCCAGTATCTATAAAAACAAGTTTCTGCCTTTCCTACCCAATTAAAATGCTCTTAAGGAGTGCAGCTATAGGGGCTTGATTCAATATGGAAGGCACATAATTGGCCTTTTCTTTTGTACCTTGTCAGGGACTCAAGCTTTCCTTTCTTTTCCTTTTTTGCAGTTTTCATGTTGAGCTTATAGGATGCACTTGGCTAAAGTAGAGCCATGGAGCCCCTCAAGCAATCCTTGGGTCCTAGACTAAACCTCTTTGTTAAAACTCTTGTGTTGAGTAGTGGGCTATGTTGAACCTTGGGGGAAAAAAAGTTTCTCTGTCTTATTATGGAGGGGTGTTGGGGAGGGTGATGAGGGTGGGGTGGGTGGCAATTTAGATCAGTGTTTTTACAAGTTCAGACTGAGCTCCATTCATATATTTCCTTTCCTGATCTATGGCCCTCTTTCCCCCAAGCTAGGCAAATAAGGCATCCTGAAGCCTGCATTTGGAATGTGATCCCCTAATACAACGATTAAATTTTAGTAGGTGAAATAAAAAGTCCTTTTTTAGCAACAATGCTTTTTTTATTTAACTATGAAAAGTGTTTGACAGTCCCCCCCTTCCCCCCCCAATATGTGAACATTCAGTCTGGCATTGCCATTCCCTGGGGAGCTCCCAGCAGAGCTGGGGAAGGGGAGTTATAATATAAACAGTGACACTGAAGCCCTTGAGCCAATTCTCCCCTCCCCACACTCTCTCTCTCTCTTGCCTTCCTCTCTGTATTTCTTTCTTTCCTTTTCTCTCCCCACCTCCCCAAACTTCTGGTGAGGCTGGTCCCTACCTCTGAGCATCCCCAGGTTCAGGCCGGGTGAAAAGCTGGCTCCTGGCAGGAGGAGGAATAAAGGTGCTTTGTGAAAGGCCATAAGAACATTCCGGGGGGAGGTGAAGGGGCTTGGGGGAGACGCCTGTCTGTGAGGGCATGAATGTCCCTTCAGTTTGAGTTAATATCTCACACTGCTGCTTACTCTCACAGCACGTTGAGAAAGGGGGGAAGGGAGTAGTGGAGGGGAGGGGGCTGTCTACAGCCAGGAAGCTCTGGGCGTGGGCAGGGCTTGTGGGAATGATTTCATTGGAAAGGCCTGCGATATTTTTTCCCCTCTTGTGTGTGGTTCTTGGAGAAAGTTGGAGGTGGTGGTGATTTCAGTCGTCTTGGCCAGCAAGAGCAGAGCAGACACACATGTCTGAACTTCCCGGGAAGTCCTGCTTCTGAATTTTCCTGCCATCCCTCAACCCCTTTCTCTTTACCTTAGCTGTCCTACCTGACCCACATTCAGCCATGCATCTTGTTTTTTCCCTCACCATCTCCTTTTAGTTCCCTGTTTGTACCTTTGGGGTACTGGGTTGGTGGGCTTTTAAATTTTGGAATCCTTGATGGAGCAGATACCATTGCACTTTTCTCCTTTATGCTCTATAAGTACCAAAGGGAAGTCTAGGATGGGAGGGAACCTGATGGCTCAGAATTTAAGAATCAGCCTTTGGCATTTGCTGTTGCTTCTTTTTTTTTAACTCATTTTTTTAACCTCTTTGTCTTGTGTGTGTGTTATTTTTTGTTGTGTCTGTTGTATTTAGTCTTCTGGTGCCTCATCTGATCACGATCCACTCGGCCCCCTTCCTCCTGGCTGGGGTAAGTAGTATATCTATTGCTCCTGTCCCCAAATCCGAACCCTCCTTAGCAAGGCATGACATTCTGCGCCTTCTCTTGCAAAACATTGAGCTTTTTTATTCTAGCTGTTGGTCTATAGTCCTAGGTTTCTTATTGCTCTCCTTCCCTGACATTGGGGATGCCCTTTTCAAAACTTATTTCGTTTTTCAGAGAAATTGTGGGCAATAGGTTCTTAGGGCTGAGAAAGTTAAGCAGAGGTTGTCTTCCTTCTTCAGCTTCCCCGTAGCCTCAGTTAAAGCAGTATGAGCTTTTGGGAAGATTTGATCCTCTTGATTTGGAAAGGATTTTTCAACTTGTTTTTTGGACCTATCTTCCTAGGTTTTTACTCAAGTAGTCAAATTAAGAAATATTGAAATTGTGAATTTAATGATAAAGGGCATTCATTTTTCGCCTGCGACCTCGAAGCTGAATTCAAACACTTTATTGAGTCCTCATGGGAGCTGAGATGCTGGAGACTTTAGCCTCATTGTAACTAGTAATGATAACTTCCCATTTTTGTTACCAACCTAATTCTTTTGATTGAGATGCTATTGGGGAAGGTGTTGAGACAGAACTCATGGGCCCCAGAAATTCACTGCTTCTTCATTCGCCTTGACTTCTCTTCTCTTTCCATTGGCATTGGTCACTTCCCTTTCCCCATCCCTCTAGGCATGAAATGAAGGTTCCTAACATTGTATAGTTGTGGGTTAAGGGGAGAACATAAAGCTATCACTTTAGAAAGACTGAGGGCATGAGTGCAGATGGACATCGTGAAGTGAATTAGGTTATAAGCTAAGAGTGTGAGACCAGACTAGGTCTAGTGATTAGACAAAGTGCAATACTAAGAATGCTGATATCTCCAACACAATGGAGAGGCAATTCATGATGATGCACTCTCCCATTGCTCCCCAGAATGGTTGTTAGCTACATTAGGAAGCTCAGAGTTCTTCAGCTTTCTGAGGTGCTTCTAATTAATGAATGAGTCTAGAGTCATCCCAAAGGCTTGTAGAGGGCTGACTAGAAGCTTGTAGAGGTCAGTTACAGCTGTAGGAATTGAGTCCTGGTTTTACTTACCATCAAAGTCTTGCAGAAGGGAGGCAGTATGACTTCGGATTACACAGATAGTATTACACTGGGGGCAGATGCAGATGCCAGGGAGGACAGCTAGATGAAGACTTGGAAAGGCAGAAAATGACAAGTAAGTATCTGTTTGGAAAACAGAAAGCTGATGAACTGGATTCTTCCAGCTCAGAAACTACCTCCTCCTTGGTAGTCAAATTAGGAAGGAGCATCTCCATTCTTTTAGACCACTCAAAGATCACTGAAAATGGGCTCTGTTCTTAATGCCCCTTTGGCAGTGCAAATAAGTTAACATGTGTTCCCGACATACTTCATTCACTCCTGGGGAGTCACTTACTTATTCAGGTAGTCTGTCTGGCTAATAGAAAAGTTATTGGAATTTTAGATATTGACAGGCTGCAGAAGTTTAGATAGCTGGAAGGGTGAAATTATAGAATCTAAGGGACCTTTGAGCTTCCTTGATCCAGTCCCATCCTTTCCTAGGATTTTATTCCTAGCTGTAAATGCTAATAGTAGCTAACTCTTAGCAATGTAGAATATGAAGGTTTACAAAGTGCTTGCCTCATAAATCAACCCTTTGAGGTAAGTATTGCAGGTAAACTATACCTGTTACAGACAGAAAATGAAGCTGGGGTGGAAAAAGGACTTGCCCTGAATCATATTACCAGATTGGGCAGTGTTGGGGCTAGAACCCAGGTTGTCTGACTCTCAGGCGAGTGCTCTTTGCTCTCCATGAAAGCTATTTCCAAGAAGTCAGAATGTGCATCAGATTTAGATGATTTTGTAATCTAATTTGATGTAAAAGAGCCAGCAGAATTTGGAACTTAGTGGTGGAGCATTGTGACCCAGTGCTCTAAACTGGAACAGAAGTTCTTTTCTCTGGCCCTGGGGAGGAGTACCACATTTTAGGCTGTTTATTTCTGAATTCCTCCCACTATTGACCTGTCAATAAAGAAAAGCCACTCAGGGTTTTTAAAGAAGTACAGTGGATGCTAGAGTAACATTTTTTTTTCAGGGCTAAGCATGAAGCTAAATTGGGATTGGAGCAGGCCAGAGGGCCAGGTTAAAAATTGTTTACAGGATGTAAAATTCAAGGGAAGAGGCAAAATCATTCAGAAAGGAATAGAAGGCTATAATAGGACAAAATTGAGAAAAAGAATTTTTTTGGCTTAAGCATCAGGAAACATTTCTTCACCACAAGTTCTTTTGGATTGTGTGTTGGTTTGCCTGGGTCCATGGTAGTAGCCACTTTTTTGGGGGTGTTTAAAAAAGGAGATAGAATCAAGCAGCCAAAGAAAATGAGAAATGATCCCATTTCTTCTGTTTTTGCTCCCAGAAAGCTGTCAGGACTTTTTTTTTAATTATTATTGGTGTTTTTCTTTATTCCAGGTGTCACTGGCCTAATAGTGTAATCATTAAAATTTTCCTTTTAAAGAGACTTATTTTCATTATCTTTGCAGTGGTCTTATGGAAAGAGCCCTGGAGAAGGTGTATCTAGAGATTTGGATTATTTCAGCCATTAATTGGTTGTATCTCTTTGGGCAAATGATTCTCTCCTCCTATCCCCCTGCCAGCCATACCTTAATGCCTCTCTGTTTTCTTATATGCAGTGTGAAGGTGTTGAAATTGATTTCAGATTCCCCCTCCACATCTGAAATCCTGTTATTCTGTGGGGATGGAGCTCCTTCAGTGAGCTGGGGTTAGTGTGCTCAGCCATCACCAGCACTCTCAGTTTCAACAACTTGAGACAGGCTGGACAGATCCTGGGCCCCAGTGGTTAGCTTGGCTTTTTGCCCAGGGAGGCAGACATGAAGGCTCTTATTCGAGGCTGCAGCAGTTCCTTTGCTGGGAGTGGTTCGCTCTTCCCCACAGACGCCTCTGGAAAGGGAAGGTTCCAGCCATAGGCTATTTGCCCAAGCTGTTTTGAGGTAGTTGTAGCTACTTAATGGCTCCTGGCCTTCTTTCCTTTCTCTGTCTATACCGATGAGAGAAGAAAGCAATAGAAAAATATTTGACTGTGAGGTTGAACAGGAAGAGACAACTTCAAATATATAGAGTGAAAAAGACCTGGGTTCAAACCTTGGATTATTACTACCTTTGGGTTCCTAGGCTATTTCCCTGTCTGGGACTCAGTTTTCTCATCCATAAAATGAGGGGTTGGGTTGGATGGGCCCCATAAAGCTTCTTTTTGCTCTTAAAATTCCATGATTGCTTGAAAGGTTTAGTGATTAAGGGGAAAAAATAAATGTTAAAACAAATACCTAGTCGTTCTGGAGATATACTTTAGATAGGGAGGTAGAGTTGGCATATGTTTTCTATCTTGACTCCTTTTTGCACTTCAAGTCTTTCTATGCTTCTGGATTTGACCAGCAAGTTTTATACCTTGGCATTGCAAAAGAGAAAGAGATTCATCACCTCTATAATAGTAATGATAATATTTTCATACTATAGTTATGATTTTTTAATTCTGTGGAATAGTGAGATCAAGTATCACGCTATTTTTTTAATGAGAAAACCAAGGCTCAGAGAGTTTAAAGCACTTTATAATAATGATTCTTGGCCTGAAGACTATAAATCTATAGGAAATTCTTGGTTTCCTGTGAGCTTCAGAACTGTAGCTTCTTTGGTAATAGTTTTAATAAAGTAACTTTGATAAAGGTTGGAGAGTCAGGATTCTGTTGGTCTGGAGGAACCCAAATAAAACTCTTAAAGACTTTCCCTAATGTTTATCACCTCAAATTGAGGGCCATTTAATCCTCAAAGGTTTATTTCCTCTCTAGAAGGATTGGTAATGGAATAAATTTCCATCAGCCAAATAGGCAGGGGCAGCAGCCAGGCCCACCCTAGGCTTAAATCCCCTTCAGCAAAAAGGGCCATAGAGGCATAAGGGATAGGAAAAACAAGCCAGAATAGAGAAATATCATGCTAGTCACCCCAGATAATCTTGTTCTTGTCTCTCTTTGGGTGTTTTTATATCCAAACCCAGAGGGGCACTATTCACAGGTCTATGCATGCTGACAACTGGAGGATTGCATGAAGTTAAGCTCAAATCAGAACAAATATCAAGAGTACCATTAGGGAGTAGTGATTTTGGCAAAGAATATTTTGCCTATTATGAGGAGGTGTGCAAATGTCAAAAAAGAAGCAGCAGTCCAGTGGAAAGAGCACTGAATTGGGAGTCAGACTTGGGTTGGAATTCCCTTTCTGCTCTGAGCCTCAGTTTCCTTAACTTTTAAATGATGAGTTTAGAGAATAATACCTCTAAAACTTATGATCCTGTTTGATAGAAGAAGGTTTCAGTATCTAAGGCAGTGTTGGAACAGTAATTAACTGTTTGAGATGGCACATAGAGAAGAAAGAAGATACTTGTAGAGCTGCTTTGCCTTACATAATAGATGCTTCTAGGACTTGGTTCATCTAAGTGACCAGAATCAGACTGCTGGCTCCCCTGTAGACAGAAACTCACAGAGCTTGAGACTTGGGCTAGAAAAAAGCCTGAAGGTAGAAGGGGTAGAGGAAAAGGTGTAGTCCATCAGCACTTATTGAGCATCTGCTATGTACTAGGCACTGAGGTCCATTGTTGTGTGTGGTGCTCAGCTGAGTGCAGTGATCTTGGGAAAAGTGCCACTGCTCCTCTTCTACCTCCCTTCCTGCCTATCCACAACAGAGGAGACAGTGCTTGCCCCAGAGGTAGAAATAGACTCCTTTCCCCTCTTACTAGCAAAGCCCAGGGGGAAAAGTACCAAGTTTTCAGTGTTGGCAGGAACTTCAGGATGGGTTCAGAGGAAAGAGGAAGCAAGGAAAAGAAAGATGCTAAGAAATATTTAAATCAGGTCTTTTCTTTGTATTTTTCTCTTTTCCAGAAAAGAGGCAGGACAATGGGCGGGTGTATTATGTCAATCACAACACTCGCACCACCCAGTGGGAAGACCCTCGGACCCAAGGGTATGTATGGACAAGGGGAAATGGGGGTGGTTAGGCTAGCAATTGAGTACCTGATGACTATGCCTGGGGCAGCATCCATCACCAAAGGAAAATAGAGTTGGTCTTTGAGCCAGAGACTTGTGTCCTAAAACCTACTGGGGATAATATTTGCTGTCAGGAGCTTCTAGAAAGCCATTTGCGAACTTGGCCATGCTGCCCTCCAAAGTAGTTGTGCAAGATCCCAGACAGAACCCAAAAGGCTTCCCCTTAGAAGATGGTGTAGGTTGGACAGTACCCTGTTATTGCAGATCCTCCTCCATGTCACTGCCATCTAGAAGGAGGCAATTTCTCTGTCTCTTTCTGCCTAAGGGTTTCTTTGGAACCTGACTATAGTTATACCCTGGTTAAATTAGAGATGGGTCAAGGATGGGGGAGCCTCAGGCCCTGCAGAGAACATTGTTTCCTGCTGTGATGCATTGCTTCCTGGTCTGGCAGGATGATCCAGGAGCCTGCCCTGCCCCCAGGCTGGGAGATGAAATACACCAGCGAGGGAGTGCGCTATTTTGTGGACCACAACACACGTACTACAACTTTTAAGGACCCACGTCCTGGATTTGAATCAGGGTAAGTTCTTATGTACAGAGAGCTGATTTATTCTCTTTCAGCCTGGCCCCGGAAAGGGCAGCTTTGGAGGAGATGGTCCCTCTGGTGAAACCCAGGCCTGGGTTTGTGCTGCTCTGTAGCACCCCCTGGTGGTTAGATTTGAAGTGTAGTTTGGCTCTCCAGTACTTCCCAAAGAAAGGTAGACATGCATTACTCTGATAGAAAGGTCTATGTTTATATTTGTCTAGTAACTCATTTCTGGATCTTTGGAGTTCTTTGAAATAAGAGCTCTTCACCTTTTTTGTGTCTTGTACCCTGTGGGTAGTCTGGTGAGGCCTGTAGATGTCTTCTCAGGTTTAAAAACCCTGGGAAAACAGCTGTCTGAGATCCCTGGAAGCAGAAGAGGAAAGAGCTAGCTTTTCCAAGTGCTTTGCAGGTTCATCATTCTTTATCAAACAGTAAGAATAGACAAATGTAAGTAATAAAGACAAATGGATTTGTCTATTCATTATTCATTATTACTTTTGGAAAACACTTGAATCACCTACTAAAACCATGTTGGTTGAACCTATGGCACATGTGCCGGAGGGGACTGCTCTCCTCTCCCTCTCCACGTATTGTAAAAATTAAATTATATCTCTAATAATAAAATATATTCTATTTTGAGGTTTATTAAAGATTATTAGAAAATCAAGGATACAAAATAAAAACCACGTGCCCATGGCTGATTAGCCAATTCAGAATCCCCACGCTTAGCTTACCACTACATTTTCTACATCATTGCAATGGAGGAGAGGAACGTGGGAGGCGTTGCTGCCAGTTAAATACTAATTGTGATCTTGCCCAGGTGGAGACTCAAGTGAGATTATAGGGAATTCTGGGAAATACCAAGGACTTCTGGGGATTGAAGCCTAGTGTTCAAAATCTCCATTTATAAAGTATGCCTGAGGACATTTCTCTCTTATCACCTGCCCTGCAGCCCAATGGGAATGCTTCATCCCTCCCCTGTTTGGAGTAAGGCGGGAGGCTCTCATGCAGTGTAAGGGTTGCAGTTTGAGCATTTGGTCTCTAAAAAGGTTAGCCATCACTACCCTAGAAAATGCTTACTGTGAGACTTATTGGATGGTAGTGGTGATGAACTAGGAATTCATTTCATTTCCAAGTGGTTTCCAGGATGGTCCTGGTATGTCTCCAGAATGAACTCGATCTGAGGCACTTGGTCAGGGTTCTGGGAAGCAGGAAATCTGAGCTTCAGTGGTACATTTGTCTGTCTTCCACTAAAGTCCTTTTCTGGTGCTTCATCGTAGTTTGGGGGTGACTGACTTCTCTGAGTGCAGAACTTGCCAGAATGTAGGAGAGGTTCTCCCAACCTAGAACGTCTTTGAGGTCAGACCAGTGATGGAGGCTGTATGTTTATTGTCACAGATCCAGTGTATGTCACCTGAGATGCTGCTCATTAGAGGATTTAATTGGGAGGGGAACATTGTGATCACTTAGGAAGCCATCTACTAAGGCATTCCTAGGGCTGTGATCTGTGATGTCAGGGAGAGTGGTCATACCATTGAGATCCTGCATGGTTGACTAGTTTTCTTAATAACTTAATGAAAGTAACTTTCTCTTTGTCTTAGTTTCTTCATTGTTAAACTAATCAACTTTCTTAAAATAAAGAACTTCAGGTCACAGAAAGGGAAATTGCTACTGTTTGGGGAAATTTGAGGAACCCTGAACATGATCTGTTTGCTTCTCATAGGAGCAAGCAAGGAGGTTCTCCAGGAGCCTATGATCGAAGCTTCCGCTGGAAGTATCACCAGTTCCGTTTTCTCTGCCATGTAAGTGACAGTATTGATTACGTGTTACCCAATTTGGGGGCATATTAACTAGAATTAACCATATTAACTAGAATTGCCTAGTTGTTTTCAGCCTAAAGTAGATGAAGATTTTTCCTGTACAGCCTTGAGGGGCTGAGGAAAGCTGACCTTTCTAGTTCTGGGTAGATAGATTGTCTATGGCTGACTTTTGTGCTGGGAGTGGTTTAGGAATTGTTGAGGTATTTCTAGGTGGAGCCAAGTTGGCTGATTGCTTTTGTAGGATCACTGGGTTGTTAGAGCATGGAGCAGAAGAAAATAAAGATCAATTTGATTCCTTGCTAAGAGATTTTTTTTTCTCTTTCCAGTCAAATGCCCTTCCCAGTCATGTGAAGATCAGTGTGTCCAGGCAAACACTTTTTGAGGATTCTTTTCAACAGGTAGGAGAGCATCAAGGGGCTAGACTTCTGCCTTCCACTTGAGACCAGGGGCATGGAGAAGCCACCCACATGTCCTTCTTATTTATTGACTGTCCAAGTAGAACATGGAGTAGTTTGAAAGATAGCATTTTTTTTTTGAAAGATGATTGTTCTTTTCATGTTGAGGACTTTGGAAATGGGGTCCCAAGACTCCTCCCTGATCCTACTCTGTGCTGTGATCTGGGAGAGAGAGAGGTGCTGATGCTTTGTGGGGGGTGTCTCTGTATTTTCTTATCCTCAGATCATGAACATGAAGCCATATGACCTACGTCGCCGGCTGTACATCATCATGCGTGGTGAGGAGGGCCTGGACTATGGTGGCATTGCCAGGTGAGCCTAGAAATGGAAGCTTGAGTGCTCTCATCAGATGGCTGTTCCTTTTTTTTCCTATCCCTCCTTGGGGAACATGACCCATAACCAGACAGGTTTCAGGTAGTACCAACTCAGGTATATTCCTTTCTTTCTCCTGGGTTCAGGATTAAATCACCTTTTGCCTCCCCCTTGAATTATCATGAAGCGTGTACCCAAAAAGAAGCCAGAGCTGTCTTCCTGTTTTTAAGATGGTGATATAAATGTTATAGTTTGATGTTTTAAATTCAAGCAAGACAGAAATTCTACACATCACATCCACTCCCCCAGGTCTGTAGGCATCTCCCTCCATTCCTGGATCACCTCTAGGTTTTTCTTAAAGAGTCTGAAGCACCATTACATGCATTTTCTATAATTTGGATCACAATTTGTAGGCAATGGTCTGCAGAGAAGAGGCTTCAAGTGGAGAGAGTAAGTGATGCCTCGAATCACTGGAAGGCCAGAACTACTGACCTTCTTCCTTTTTTGTCCACTTAATAAAGTAGACAGAGCCTCTGGGGAGAAGCTGCCCTTTATTCTAAAACAGGTAAATGGGCAGAGAAAGGAGGCTCCTCTTCCAGCTGGGGGCCTGCCCTCCCTCCTGGATGCGTCCTCTGCTGCTGCTGCTGCTGCTCTGGGGATTTCTTTTTGCTTGGCTCTGGGTTAACTTCTCTTCTGGCCCACCATGTCCTTTTCTTTTTGCACTTGTGTTTGTCCCACTCTAGATTTTTTGTTCCTTCTCCGTGGTGACCCTCCTCTTCCTCCTCCAGGCTTTGGTTTGTGGGCTTCCGGTGTGGCTCCTGCCCTTTTGTGTGTGTGTCTCTCTCTGTGTCCTGCCAGTGGTTTTACCCTATGGTAGGTTACGTCATGCTGTTCTACCACAGGGTAGAACCACGGACAGGATACTGGGGCGCTCTCTGCATCGGAGGAATCCTCGTCTCTGGCCACAAACAGCTGAGAAGCCAGGGAGGAGGGACTGAAGGAACCTGGATTACTTACCATAGCTCCCTTTGGGTTTAGCTCAAGTGCCAAGGGCTCAGCAAGCCTGGCATGAGCCTATACCAAGGAGTGGGATATTGGTTCAGGTGCATGCCCAAGAGGATGAGAGAGGGTACCATGTTGGGGAGGGGGCACAGGACAGGCTCCTTGGCGAATATCCACCGTCTGGCACATTCTCCACCCAGTATGTGATGGAAAACAGATCACTAAAAAGGTAGCCTAGATATCCCAGAAATTAGAGCAAGGCTAGGAAGCGTGTTAAGGGGTAGCTGAATGTCGTAGATCGGTATCAGCACATACATGCATGGAAAGTCTCTCCTCACTCTCCATGTTGGTGTTGAAGGTGCCCACTCCTCTTGTGTTCTAGAACACAGGGTGTGTACTAGAGCAGTCGGAAGTAGGCCCAATTCTGGAATCACCGAGGTGTAGGGGGCAATGAAAGGAGAAACAAGAGCCAGAAGAATTTTGGAAAGCGCTTTGCAAACCATAAAGTGCCCAATGTGTGCTAGTGGTTGATGTTGTTGTTACTGTTGTTGTTATTATTGTTACTTTTTTTTACTGTTGTTATTCTACTGTCCTGAGCTGAGGTAGCAGGAGATCTGGCAGTGTTGAACTGTCCTCAGACTTGTTAGAGGAAAGCCTCTGCTCATGCATGCCTCCCTGGGCTGTCCCTCTGTGTGGGGCTGGTAAGCTGTCGTCCCGTTCCCCCCCGCCCCCCCAAGCCCTTATATGTTCTCCTGACACCTGTTTATTGACTGTGGACACTGTGAGCTGAGGGAAGATCCCAAGGAGGACAGTTGAGGCCTTGTTCTTGGCTCCAGATCTCACTCATGAGACTGTAGCAGAAACTTAAGTGTAGTCCAATATCTTCGGGGTATTTTATCCTTGGTTCTGTCTTTTCTGTTCTCACAGAGAATGGTTTTTCCTCCTGTCTCACGAGGTGCTCAACCCCATGTATTGTTTGTTTGAATATGCTGGGAAAAATAACTACTGTCTGCAAATCAACCCGGCCTCCTCCATCAACCCGGACCACCTCACCTACTTCCGCTTCATCGGCAGGTTTATAGCAATGGTGAGGACTCCAGATGCCTGGCCTCTCCCCATCCCTTTCCTGTTTCCTGATGCCCAAGGCTTGAATCAGAGTACTGAGGAGAGAAGAGGAGAGACACAGTCAGGGCCAGCCTTCCTTGGAAGGAAGGACTGGGTTTGACCAACTGATCCCTCCCAACTGAAGGGAATTTGTAATTAAATAGGATGAATATTGTACACTGAGTCAGGTCACTCTCTGAATAAGAGAAATGGCCAGATGGCAGCTTAGTCCTTCGCAGAGTCTTATCCTCTAAGAGTTTATAAGCTTTTTGGCACTAAAACCTCTTGGACTCTGTCCTAAAATGGACATGATAAAGACATATATCTAATCCTAGTAACCGAGGCCTTTCTTAGCAACTCATCAGAGACTACCTCCCAAACCATGCACATATGTTTCCACTGACCTGTGGCTTCCTTGCCATTCCTGCTTGGGCCGCATCCTTGGGTATTTCAACTCCTTCAAGAGCTTTAGAAAACCCAGGTCAGACAGAGAGGAGTCAGGGATTCAAGGGCCCCTGGCCCTTCAGAAGTAAGTGGCAATTTAAGGCATCTGTAAGTAGAAGTTTGGAGAGAGAGTAGTAGGCAATACAGAACCAGTAATTTGATTACAATGGAACTTCAGTCCTTTTTGGAGGCCATTTGCTGGAGTGTTTTATCCAGTTTCATATCCAGTTTGTAAATGGAAGGTATTATTGAAATGTAATTTGGAAATATAAAGAACTCAAATTGTTATATGTATTAGGAAGGAGGTTCAGAACACATATCAAATGAGAGTTAGAGGGTATCAAAAGGCTTCTTGGGAGGTGCTTTGTATGTGGGTGACTGTGGGATGGAAGTCCCAAGTGAGGCGCTTGTCTGAATATGGTAAAGTGTCTGATTGTGGAAGGGTGGTTATGGTAAGGCAGAACCATATTGTGGCTTAGATTATAGTAAGTCAGGAGACCAAAGATGGATTGAGGGAAGCAACATGTTCTTCCTTGGGTGTTGATTAGCTGCTTCCTTGGTTTTCCCAGTTCTCTCTTCTCCTTCTCCCCCTGGAGGACTCCAGGGACCTCAGGACCTGTGCCTAAGAGTCTGGAAGTTGCTGGGCTCAGAAATTGGGTACATTCCTTCCAGGTCTCCCAAAGGCTGCCTGCCCTGAGAGCTGACAGAACAGACCCGTAAAACCCAGACTATTACTCATGACTGGCCCGCCAGCCCTCTCCAGTGTCTGCATTATTTTTGGCTGCCTCTGCCTCCCAGATCTTGTAGCCCATGAGTCAGGCAGCCCCCTGGAGCTGTTTAGACAAGTGCTCTCAATAAGCCCAGGGTCAGCTGCCTGCTGAGCCAAGGAGGAGCTAACCACCCAATTCTCCTGTGGGCACTGCCCAGGAATGGCAGCAGTGGTCAGAGGAATGTGACCTGTTCCCTCAGACCCACTTGTGACTTAGGGAGTACTCCTTCATCATTGGAGTGTAAAAGGTGGGGCTGGGGGGCTCTTGGTTTGGCAGAAGCAGCTTTCTTTTTGTCCCAGTCCCTCCAGGTCCCCACAGAGGCCAGAGTCTGGCTTGGTGGAGTTTGCCCTTGTTTTATGCCTTTGTTACAAGTGCTCCGGAATGACTAGTGACAGAGGCAATTTGACCTGTTCCTTCCTTCCCTAGGCACTCTATCATGGTAAGTTCATCGACACTGGCTTCACCCTCCCCTTCTACAAGCGCATGCTGAACAAGAGACCGACGCTGAAGGACCTGGAATCCATTGATCCTGAATTCTACAACTCCATCGTTTGGATCAAGTGAGTGGTTTTTGCTGCCTGCAGGAATATGGCCTTTTATTGGGTGTAGAGGGTGTCTAGTGTTCCTACCCAGGCGTAGGTATAAAGGACTTATCTTGGTCATCCAACTGGTTTTATTTCTTCTCTATGGAACTAGAATTCAGATAGGTTGAAATGAAAGCATTTTCATGACCTTTGAGATGTATAAAGTACATGTTGCATGATGTCCCCTTTGGGCAGCTGGATCAAAGCTTAGCAGCAGGTGAATGATTCTAGGAATCCGCTGCTTCTAGCAGGGGATCCTGTAGTCAGTAACTAGGAGCCTATCGACCATCTGGAGTCCTTGCCTTGGGCCCAAAGTGAGGATGAAGGTGGGAGTAGGGTCAGGGAGATCACTTCCTGCAATGTAACTCTTTCTTTTTTTGGTCACTTCCCCACTCAGAGAAAACAACCTGGAGGAGTGTGGGCTAGAGTTATATTTCATCCAGGACATGGAAATCCTGGGTAAGGTGACAAGCCATGAACTGAAGGAGGGAGGCGAGAGCATCCGTGTCACCGAGGAGAACAAAGAAGAATACATCATGTAAATCTCAAAGGACAGCATGAGGGGGTGGGAAGCCCAGCAATCTGAGCTGAGCTGGGGGCAAACAGAGCATAGCCCAGAGGAGAGTTGTACTGGTCCTGCCTCTGGGAGGCCATGAGGACCCAGACAGAGGTGCAGGGCTGAGGCTATCTTCATCGGGTGGCTGTTCATTTCCTTCTCCATCACTGCTCCACTTTGCCAGGGTGGAGCCGACTCCCTCAGCCAGCCTGTCCCTTGCCTTCCCCTCACACTTCCTGGCACCAGTGCTAGGGCACTAAAATAAAGGAATCCGTGTTTGAGGCAGACACAGTAAGCCGCAACCTCATTGTCCACTGGTCTCAGAGGCAGGATCATTGGTTTGTCCCATGCCTGGGGTCTTTGGCCACCTACTGGGTGGCTAGGTGCCAGCTACAGACTAGGGTAGGACCTTCAGCAAGGGTCCCAGTAATCACTTTGATGAAGCATTTTAAGACTCACAAAATATTTCCTCACAGACCAATGAGAAGAAAGCAGGGCGAGTATTGTGAGCCCCGTCTTGTAGGCAAAGGAACTGAGGGTCAGTAAGATTATTTTATAAGGGCAAGATCAAAGGACAAGTGAATGTGAATAGAGATTCAAACAAGGGACTGCTGACCCCAATTCCAGTATATGTCTACCCCACTACCCTGCCCTTTACCTGCTGTGAAAACACACTCACTTCTGGAGTGTGGAGAACCAATTGATAGTAACACCACCTGTCTACTACAGTAAATACACAGTCACAAGCATTAGTGCTTACCATGTGCCAGGCACTCTGCTTAGCACTGGGGCTACAGAGAAAGACACAAATACCACCCTTGCCCTGAAGGAGCTCACATTCTATGGGGGGGACAACATATGGAAAACTGTACAGAGAAGACAGGGACTGAGTTGACAGAAGGTCATTTCTTCTTTACTAAAACTTGATGACCCCATTACATAGCACCCTAAAATTTACGAAGTGCTTTCCTTAGCACAAGGCTGAGAAAGAAACAGAAATTCAGTATTATTCTCGTTTTACAGATGAGGAAACTGATATTCAACAGATATCCATGGATTAGGTGTTTGGCCTGCAGTGGCACAGCTAGTAACATCAGGCCAAGGAACAGCAAAATCTCACTGTTGGTCAAGTGGCATTTTCACTACAGAATCACAAATCTTTTTCAGACTTAATTTAATTGATTTACTTTTTATCTCCTTTTTAATGAATAATTTCTGTCACTTAAAAAAATACATTGAAAAAGTTTTAGCTCTCTGGAATAATGATGGCTCCATGCCTGGATTCCCAATGAGTGAGAAGAAAATGCCTCAAATAATAAAATCTAGAATTCTTACTCTCCTTCTCAAACAAGCCTCCAAGTTCTGTGTCCTGTTTTCATTTTGCTCAGTATGCACTCTTGAGTGCTTTCCTTTCTTCTGATGACCCCCACCACCTTCTCCTGGCTTCCATGTTTTAGCTTTTTCATTCATGCTTCCAAATCCTCCTATCTCCCCTCCACTCTTTCCCCCCCCCCCCCCCCCCAAGCTTTTGTTTGTTCTGCTTGATTTGGTCCTAATGTAGGCTGGGGTTCCCAGCCTTTCTCTTAAGCACATGAACCATATGTAAATCCTCTCTCTGATCATGGCCTTCCTGCTGTTTTCCTACCTCACTTTGACTGAATCTGCCCTTCTTGGGTATCAGAATTTCTAGTCCCTTACCTTGTCTTTATTCTCCCAATCTAGCAATCTCTTTTTTGATTTGCCCGCCTCCCTGCCCAGGTGATACCATGGCTATAACCATTTCAACAACATGACCACCCCACAATCCTTTGCCCCAAGACCATTTGATTTGCCTTTGTAAGTTTATCTAATATTGGAAGGCCTGAAAAGAATGTCTGCTGAGCTTCACTGCATCCACCTTGTTAATTCCTACTTGTAGAGAGAGAAGGGTGCCATTGAGTATTTGTAATGTGGGACCCCATTACTGCATGGCCCTTGGCTTATTCACATTTTATCATCTCCCTTTTGAATTCCATTGTCCTCACAAACCCCATCTCCAGATTCACTTCACCTGCAGGAAGTGATCTGGCCTCCTGTTTTCCAGGAAAGGCAACATCCAACACAAGCTCCCTCACCACTTCCTGTATGCCTTCGGACTCCTAACAAGCATATAATAATAGTTTTATTCTACTTCTCATATTAACTTAAGAAAAATTGGCATTTCTAGTCTGCTCCACTGGCTTCTCCTCCTCCCCCCACCAAACAGGCTCAGATATGTCCTGACCTAAAAAGACATCACTGCCCCCTTTGAGCTGTCATATTTCCACTGCCAAGCTAGTAATCGTTGATTGCTGCCTTACTCCTAATGGCTCCCGAAGCCTTTATTATCTGACTTTCCTCCTTTCTGCCAAAACTGTTCTCTCAAGGACCACCAGGTGCCGTCTGTTGCTAAATGCCATTACCTTTTTTTCATTCCTCATCCTCCTTGATGTTCCCACAGCATTTTCACATTGTTGGCTGCCTTGTCTTTTTTGACCTTTATTCTTTCTTGGGCTTCTGTGACAGAAATAGGTTCTTTACTTTCCTCCTCTTACCCACTGAAGTTAACCATTCCTTAGGACTCTGCCCTTAATGTTCTTTGCCTTTGCCTATCTGTCTCTGACTCCTTTTTCTTTTTTTTTAAAACAACATTTACCTTCTTTCTAATAATCAATACTGTATATTGATTCCAAGGTAGAATAGTGGTAAGGGCTAGGCAAAGGGGGTTAATTGACTTGCCCAGGGTCACCAGCTAGGAAGTATCCAAGGCCAGATTTGAACTCAAGATCTCCTGTCTTTCAAAGAAGAGGTCTTGGGGGCAGCTATATGGCTCAGTGGATTGAGAGCCAGGCCTAGAGATGGGAGGTCCTGGGTTCAAATCTATCCTCAGATACTTCCTAGCTGTGTGACCCTGGGCAAGTCACTTGACCCCCATTGCCTAGCCCTTACCACTCTTCTGCCTTGGAACCAATACATAGTTTTGTTTCTAAGATGGAAGGTAAGGGTTTGTAAACATAATAACAAAAAGAGAAAGTCTTTAAAAAATAAAATTATTTTAGAAATGGTAATTTAAAGATAATTATTTTTTTGTTCTTCATTCCTCTCCCTTGATGACTTCATCTATTCTCAGTTTCAGTTATTTTATCATTATATGGATGATATCCAAATCTATATTTAGATCTTTGACTTTTGCCAGACACTAGATTTGTATTTCCAATTATCTACTAGACACCTCCCTTGCATGTCCTGCTGGCGCCATTTGAAAATTGAACTCTTCATCTTCTGACTCTAACCACCCTTCTGACTTAGTGAATAACATCATTATTCTCTCAGTCATTTGATATTGAAACCTTATATTTATTATGAAGTCCTTTATTTGTCTTGCTTCTTTCTTTTGATCAGTGTGTCCTTAAGTTCTATGGAAGCTACCTGCTTAATGTCTCTGAATTTCCCTTCTTTCCCTGGCACTACTTGACTGCTGTCATCCAGGCCTTCATTATATCTCCTCTGAACTATTTCATTAGTCTCCTATCTAGATTTTCTGCCTATACAGTCAGATTAATTTTCCTAATGCATGCTTTTAGTCATATCACTTTCCTTTCTCAAAAATGTTTAATTCCTCCTGAATAAAGTTTAGACTTCTTAGCTTCATGGCCCTTCATCTTTCGAGCCCTGGTTCATAATGCTATTCTCCTTTGTGTACTTTTTCCCTTTCAAAATAGACTAAGCATTCTCATAGCCTTCCTGCCTGGGATGTTCTCTCCATCATCTCTGCCTCTGAAAAGCCTACCTACTCATCTTTGAAGAAGGCTAAGATTAAATTCTATCTCCTCCATGTAATCTGTTCATCCACCATTTTATTTCATCAAGCACTTACAAAAAAGTTTCTATATATATGTGTGTGTGTATATTTACATAGCCAAAATTTCCTTCTGTTTACTTCCTCTGCCTCCCTCTCAGTCACTCCTTATAATAGATTATTTTTAGAAGAAAAAGAAAAAAATTACAAAATCAACAAAGCTTATCAGTATGTAAAAAAAGAAAAATCTGGCAACATAGTGTCATACCTGTGCACCTCATCTCTGCAAAGCAGTGAGGGGAGATGTCTTCTCACATCTTCATCTTTGGGCTCTTTTATAGCACTTTTATTGGTCACATATCCTTATTATATACAATACTTTGGGTAGTTGTCTTATTGCTCTTCTTAGATTTTTAAGCTTCTTGAGGGCAGGGATTGTGTCCAATTCATCTTTGTATCTTAGCCTCTACAGCCCCCTACACCCAGTGCACACTCAGTAAATGTCTGAATTAATGAATGAATGAAAGTTGTGCTCCTGAAGCCTAAGCTTGAATTCATGCTTGCTCCCTGGCCTGTATGGATTGGCACATATATGGCAGCTCCAAGGATGGCAGACAATCTGAGAAAGAGGGTTGGAGGCTCGATTTGGTTTGGCACTGATAGACTGGTTTTTTATTTTAGGTTGCTGACAGATTGGAGGTTTACCCGCGGTGTAGAAGAGCAGACCAAAGCTTTCTTGGACGGCTTCAATGAGGTGGCTCCTTTGGAATGGCTCCGCTATTTCGACGAGAAGGAACTAGAGGTGAGATCCTCAAGCTTCTTATGGCTCTCAGATCCTGGTTGGCCTTGTAGACTATGCTCCAAGCCTTTTCCTTTGAAGTAGCTGAGAGGTCAGAACCTGCTTCTGGGGAATTTTTTCCTGGTAATTTTTTTCCTGGAATTTTTCCTGGATTTTTCCTGGTAATCTAGGCCACATAGAACTTTGGAAAAGAACGGAGGGTCCCACATCTGTTATTCAAGTGATCTGAGACTCATCACCACCCAAACTCTATGGCCTCAGTTTACTCACCTGTAAAACGAAGGGGTTGGACTGGGCTTCTTGGACTCCACAATTGTGACTTGTGGGCCTATTGCAAGCAAAGCCCCTGGTTAGCATGGTCAAGTGTTTCTGGAGTCAGGTGAGTTTCAGAGTAGCTGGTGACCCTTCCTCGGCTACTTATTTGTAGAGACATCCTCTTGTTAATGGGGAAGTGTCCTGTTAGGGGAGTGTCTGTTTCATACTCAGAGATTACTTTATGTCTTTTAGAACTTAATCTCCTAAAAGTTAGCAAAGGAGGAGGATTCTGAATAGCCAAAACACACAAAAAGGCCATATGCTCAGTAAACCGTGCTAGCTATACTCACGAGGGGGCTTTTAGACTCTCAGCTCCTACTTCCCTTTTTTATATAAATAAACAGATTTGATTTATTATTTGATTTTCCAGCCTGTTAGCATCAGAACAGCAAATTAGATATTTCAGGGAGTAGGCTTGGGCCTTCCACAGTGACAATAGCAGAACATGACAACTTACAGCCTCTCGTAAAATATAAGGCAGAAAAGCTATGAAAATAGCTTTGGAAAGCATTAAACACTTGAAATGGGATTCATGAGGATTTGAGGTACTTTGGCTTGGGACAGACACTGGTAGTCTCTACATACTTTGGTGTGTAGGTTCTAAGAGGCTTATTGTACAGTTACAACACATAGTTGAGATTTATAATGTTGGCCCTGAGTCGGTGAAAAGAGGTTAAGTTATGACCAGAATACTTGTTTTTAAAGAAAGCATGGAGGTATTAGATTCATTTTAGAAGGATTTCCATAACAGTTGGTTAAAACTAAAGCCTCGGTCCAAAGGGATAAACTTCATTTAACTAGGAAATTAAGGAATACAGATATGCTCTATGCCATATCCTGTAGGAGTCTGTGTCTGCTGAGGGCACAGAGAGAAGCACTTGCCCCCACCCCAGCTTCTGTCTCCCAGGGTTAGCTGTTGGGATGGGAACAAGTCATGGTGTTGATGACTCTCCTCATTTGTCCCTTAGTTGATGCTGTGTGGCATGCAGGAGATTGATATGGCTGACTGGCAGAAGAACACCATTTACCGTCACTACACCAAGAACAGCAGACCCATCCAGTGGTTCTGGCAGGTGAGTCTTGGGGATAGGCCCCTGCTCTTTTTAGGGAGGGAAGGGTGGGTACCTTGACCCCAGGAAGCCTCCTAAGTGGGAGCAGTCTGGAACTCCTCTTGCTGCCTTTTACTCCCCTCCAGTCCTCACACCCCCTCAGCCTATGTTCCTGCTGCTAGTGCAGACATACTTACACACATGTGCGTGCACACACATACACACACACACTTATGTGTACATGTGTGCACACACACATATTCTGTCTGTGGCTATTTGTCCTCAGACTTTCAGAGGAGTTTCCTTGAAAAGAAAGCCTGAGGCTCTCCTGGCCATGGCGAATGCAGAGTGATCAGTTGAAATTTGTGGTCTCCCTCCTCCCAGCTCTAATCACTGGTGTGTAGGAGGCAGGGCCCTGTAAGATGAGCAGGAGCTGGAAATGAAGCATCTAATAGTATGGAATAATAGTATTCCCTACCAGTCAGACAGTAACAGGAAGGCACATACTTGTCTTCAGAGAAGAGGCATGAGCTTTTAAACCTGCTCTTCCTAGTTGATTCTTTAAAAAATCAAAGGCTAACCAAAGTCATGGTGCCCCAAGGCCAAGTGTATTTCCCAGGTTCCATGGACTGATGGGTGCTGGGATGGGATGATCCTCAGATACTGAAGGGAGGCCCCATAGGCTGAATAAAAGGTCCCAGGGACCCTGAGCTACCTTGTGAGTTGCTGCTAATGTCCTGTAGTTATGTCCTTTGAGAGATGGTGAGATTGAAGGAATGCTGTCACACCTGAAATGGGCTTTGGGATCTCAGCTGAGAAACGACCAAGGATATTGTCCTAGCTTAGAGCAGTGGCAGGGACAAACTTCTCTCTGTTCTTGAGTTCTCTTTCATTGGGTCATTGGTTAGGACAATTTCTGGGGCCTAGCATCTTGTCTGAGCAGAGCTTCATTCTTTGGGTTTCAGGTGGTAAAGGAGATGGATAACGAAAAAAGGATCCGTCTGCTGCAGTTTGTCACGGGCACCTGCCGCCTACCTGTGGGAGGATTTGCAGAACTCATTGGTTGGTATTTTTCCTCCTGAAATCTATCTGGGGGAATAGATAAGGAGAGGGAAGGTCCACTTTTGTCAGGAGAAGAGACATTATGTGCACTGAGATGAACAGTGTAAAGCTGTGGAATTCCAGAGTACCCCAGGAACAGTGTTTGCTGGGGATGGTCTTGGCTTCAGTCACTTATAGATCCTGGGACAGGCATGAATAGGGGGAAGGGAAGAAGTAGCTGTGGAGCAATTCTCTACTTCCCTAAATACTGCATTTTTTATCATGGCCAATAGGTAGCAATGGACCCCAAAAGTTCTGCATTGACAAAGTTGGCAAGGAGACTTGGCTCCCTCGAAGCCATACCTGGTAAGTAAAGCCCATTCCCTGGGGGGGAAGGAAGCTTGACCTTAGGCCTCAGGGTCTCAGAGGCTGCTGTAAAATTTAAAATTACATCTCAAATAATAAAAATATTATATTTTAAGGGATTTAATAAAAACCATGTGCCCACGGCTGGTTAACCCTTTTCAAAATCCCCACCTTACTACCATCACTGCTGGCTGAAAGTCAAAGAGAGGAGAGGAGCAGGATTTCCCCTTGGATATTTATTCCCTGTCTACAGGAAGTATGTAATGACAGTCAGTGGGCTCTTGGGATATGTAGTTCTTTTTTAGGGTAACAGATTTTCAATTATACATTCCCTCTGAGACCTGTGGAAGACTAGTCTCTCCAGTGGGTCTTGTAAACATACCAACTTTGAAATTACAATAATTTGAGGATAAGAGGAAAAGAGAACAAAACTAATGTGGAATTCTAGACGCATTGACAAAAAGCCAGTTAGGGGGCAGTCTCCTTTGGCATGAGTAGACATACAAAACAAATGCATTCAACCCCACATAGTTCAAATCACTAAAGTTCACTCTGGATCTTCTGGTGCATCATGTGATCTGTGGAGGTACCTTCATAGTGCCTTCTCCAAACAGTTCATTTTCTGGATTCGGAGGGATAGCATGTTTTTTAACCTTAACCTAAAATTAATCTCAAAAAGAATTTAAACTTTGCACTTTAAAATAATAATAATAATAATAATGTATAATTGAAAATCTGTTACCCTAAAAAAGAACTACATATCCCTTCGTGGTTGCCAACTGTAAAATTTTAAAGTTAAATCTCAAATAAAGAAAATAGTATATTTTAAGGGATTTATTAAATGATCATTAGAAACCAAGGAATAAAAAGGATACAAAATAAAAACCATGTGCCCATGACTGGTTAGCCATTTTCAAAATCCCCACCTTACTTCCATCACCTCTGGCTACAAGCCAAAGAGAGGAGGAGCAGGACTTCCCCCTGGATATTTATTCCCTGTCTACAGGAAATGACAGGAAGTCAGCGGGCTCTCAGGATATGTAGTTCTTTTTTTAGGGTATCGGATTTTCAATTATATATTGCTGACCACTTGAACACAGAACACTCCTACAAGGGGGAGGGGGTGGATGCAGTTGGTGACATCTGTTCTGGGCATCTGATATTTACTCTTTTCCCATACAAGTAATGGCGTATGGATTAACTAAGAAAGAAATGCCCAGAGAGCTCTAGAGAGCGGTCTGTTTGACCTGTCTCTTGTAGTTCCTCCTTTTTGAGTGAGAGACATGGAGTGGGAGAGTCCAAGGCCAATGAACTCAGGGTGATCACTTTGTTTATTCTTTCTCACCAGTTTCAACCGTCTGGATCTCCCCCCCTACAAGAGTTATGAACAGCTGAAAGAAAAGCTACTGTATGCCATCGAGGAGACAGAGGGTTTTGGACAAGAGTAATGAAGAGTAGCTCCCTCTGGAATTGCCCACAGGGGCTGGGCAGTAATTAAGTCCTGTCTCTGTGGCAGCAGGACATTTGACTCTCAGGAGGTCCCCAGCAAGTGGTGTGGTGGGGGTCTCTAACTCCCCTTGCATTGGCAGATTTTCCCAGGCCCTAGTGCCCATGAGCTCCTGTTCCCCACTCTTGGCGGCCAGCTGTGGGGAACCTGGAATGGAGCCTGGAATAATCCATCAGTCTTCTCCTCCCAGTGCGTGGGTGTGTGTGTGCGTGCATGTGTGAGAGAGAGAGTGTGTGTGTGTGTGTGTGTCTGTCTGTATGTGTGAGCATCCTGGATCAGAAACCAGAGGTCCAGCATCTCAGTGAAGGTGAACCTTCTTTCTTCAAGTGCTGGAGGATCACATTTGTGAATGTGATGGGGAAGACGCCCCTATTCTCATAGGACCAAGCAGATGCCCAGAAAGGGTGGTGAGAGAGATAGGTTAGATAAGCTTCTTGGGGGAGGGTTCCCTGGTCTTTCCCAATAGCAGAAATTTTGATGTTTGAAATAGAAGTTTAAAATTATTTTTAGTGATTCATTGACATTGAATGTGAGTGTGAAGGATTTTAGGGACAGGCTGAAGGCTGGGCTGAGCCTGTTGCACCTCCTCTGTGGAAGCCCAGCAGGACAAGTCACTGACTGGGTAGAGGAGGAGGGTGACACCATGGCAGTGGTCATTCTAGATCGTTTTCATCCTTTAAACCTGAAGCAGATCATGGAGGGCTTTTGTTAGTTCCTTTTGGGGTGATGCTACTGCCTCTCCTTTGGGGAACCAGGCTCCAAAGGCTCAGGTTCTCCCCTAACCTCAGCCGAAGGTCCTCTGAGTCTAGTGGCCCTAAGAGGACTGCCTAGGCTTGCGATGGCCATTTCCTTAAAGGCAGGGACTCGGTGCAGAAACGTGCTCTCCTGAAAGCTCCCCTGGAACAGGGCCCTGCTTGGCAGCAGCTGGAGCTTGGGAGAACCAAGCGGACTGGTTCCTCCTCCCTTCCTCTGGGGTCCTTGAGTCCCTACCAGAGCAGGGGCTTCAGCCGGTGAACCCTGACTCCCAGGCTCCTGGTTCTCGGGGACAGGGTCCTTCCTCCCTGCTCAGTGCGCCCCATTATCTCCAGTTTGGGAATGGGATGGGAAGTGCCATAATTGGCTGGTGAAGGCGGTCTTTGTTCTGCCCCTCGGAATTTGCTCCCTTAGCTGTCAGGAAAGGAAGTCGGGAAGCAGCACTTTCTTCCCCCCAGTGTCTGGGCCTCCATGCTTGCCTTTCCCCTCTTGCCTTCTGGAGTCTGGCAGGCTCCTGACACCTTTTTATTTCATTCCTCCTTTCTGAAATGCGTTGATTTGAAGGCGGGCTTTACTCAAGGAGCCCCCAAATGCCTGCGCCCCCTCCTCCCTGCCCAGCCTGACCCGACCTGTGCCATAGGGTTCTAGCTTTAAAGTAGGCTCTTCGGCAGCTGCTCCCTGGCTGGTCCATTTCTTTGGACCTGAGCCCGGCAGCGCCACGTTGATGTGTGTCGTGTGTCCGCCTCTGGATGATGCCTTGCTCGGGGTGGGGGGACCAGCCTTTGTTTCTTCACTTGTTTGCCGTGTGGTCCCACAAGCCTTTGGGTCCTGCCAGCTGCGGGGGCTGGAAGCCGCCTGCCTCCGCTCTGAGGTGTCACGACGAGGTGTGTGCGTGTGCTCGTGTGTGTGTACATACGTGTATATAAATGAAGTATCTGTATAAAATCTCCTTCTGTAGCAGCGGGCTGGCCACCAGCCCATTTTGTACTCTCCCTCCTGCCTCAGTAAAGCTGATCTCTTGTGCAATAAACAGTCAGCAGCTGCCGGTGGTGTTGGTGTGGAAGTCAGTGAAATCATTCCCAGCCCTCACTGGGGAGGGGAGGGGGATCACTTGCCCCCCCACCCCCCTGGCATTCTGGGAAGCCGGCCTGAAGCGCCTTTTGGGGCTCCTTGGGCTGTGCCCGGCTTGTGTCCAGCCACCCGACTGCCCCTCTTCCAACATCTCCAGCCTCACGTTGTTGCCGTACAGGCAGCTATTTCTTTGTTTTACAGGAAGAGACCAAGTGGCATCGAGGCACCAAGATTGGGGCGGCCAGGGGTGGCCTTGAAACTAGCACAATGGCTCGGGGGGTATCCACAGCAAACGGGCGAAGCAGGGAGGGTTCAAAGACTGACTGCATGAACGTCAGGCCCTCAGAGGTTGGGCAGGCTGGGGCGTCTGACGCACAAGATGCTGCTCTCCTGAGATGCTCCCTCTGAGCTCTGGCCTTTTCTGGAGGGAGGAGGGATGAGGAAGGGTAGCCGTTGAGCTGTGCAATCCAGAGGGAGCTGGTGTATGTGTGGGGACCGGCCTCGAGCCGAGATGGAGCGTCACCTGCGGAACAGCAGGGCCAGTGTCGCTGCATCCCCTACAAGGCAATCTGTTGAAGGGTTCCTGTGCTAATGAGCAGCAAGTGATTGGCTGTTGATTACCTGCCTTCATCGGTTATTGTGAGGCGTGCTAGTATTTTACAAATATATTATCCTCACGACAAACCTGAAGGGTATGTGCTGTTAGAATCCCCATTTTACAGATGAAGAAACTGAGGTAGATGAAATGACTGGGAGTCACACAGCTAGAGAGGGTCTGAGGCTACATTTGAACTTGTATCTTTCTCATCCCCATTTTACAGATGGAGAAACTGAGGTAGATTCATGACTGGGAGTCACACAGCTAGAGAGGGTCTGAGGCTACATTTGAACTTGTATCTTTCTCATCCCCATTTTACAGATGGAGAAACTGAGGTAGATACATGACTGGGAGTCACACAGCTAGAGAGGGTCTGAGGCTACATTTGAACTTGTATCTTTCTCATCCCCATTTTACAAATGAAGAAACTGAGGTAGATGAAATGACTGGGAGTCACACAGCTAAAGAGGGTCTGAGGCTACATTTGAACTTGTATCTTTCTCATCCCCATTTTACAGATGGAGAAACTGAGGTAGATTAATGACTGGGAGTCACACAGCTAGAGAGGGTCTGAGGCTACATTTGAACTTATATCTTTCTCATCCCCATTTTACAAATGAAGAAACTGAGGTAGATTAATGACTGGGAGTCACACAGCTAGAGAGGGTCTGAGGCTACATTTGAATTTGTATCTTTCTCATCCCCATTTTAGAGATGAAAAAATAGTTAAATGACACCCAGAGTCAATATCTGGCTCTACATTTGACGTCATGCCTTCTCCACAAAGGGTACGGTTCCATCCAGCATGCCAGGGCCCTTTCTCTTATCTCTCCACATCTTGAGGATACCAACGGAAGACATCCTATTGAATCCTGTGCAAAATGTTGGGTGTTGTTATTGCAACGTCACCCTTTGTAGTTACTGCCAGCTGTGACGTGGCAATAATAACACCCCACATGTTGCACAGGATTCACTACAATCTTGAACATTATTAGCCTGGTTGAGCTCAAGAAAATTAACCCCAGAGCAGTGGGGCTTAGGGAGCGCCTGGGGAGGCCATTAGAGCTTCTCAGTGAGCCCGTAAATCACACAAGCAGTTGAGCTTGAATCGTCAAAGGGTTCCTTGGTTTGTTTTCAGCTGTTAAGGAAAATGGTTAAACCTTAATTTTCTTCATTGGTCATGGCGTGTGATGTTGCTGCTTTTCGAGGTGCTCCTTACTCTCCTGGCTTTTCGAAAGGGGCTATTTATATCCTAGAGAATGGTGCTGTTTCTGGATAACTGGGTTCGAGTGGAGTCCTCACTTCTCTTCTCTTTCTACATCCAGGAAAGCTCCCATTACGCCTACAACGAAACAAAAATCTTCTGCCGGTGGGGCCTCCTTTAACTTTGTAAAAGTGGAGGTTTTTGAGACATTTTCAAAAGCTTCCCTCCACCTACAATCTATTTTTACCAGGGCAGAGTGGAAAACCTGAAGCGCACAAGTCTCCATCCCTGAGCTGGGAAGGAGACAAGCACTGCTCATTCTGTCAGCCTTTCCAGCTGTTGACTTCTTTGTGTCTTGATGTGCTGACAGCCACTTCTTTCCTTGCCAGTCTAGCAGAGGTGTTAGTTCTTGGGACGGTCCAGGTGCCACTAAAGAAAACGGTGAACACCCACTTGCAAGGGGGACGCCTTACACCAGTGCCTTAAAGACGCTGGAAAAGACTTGTCTCCTATGGATCGTCCAGAGTCAAGCCCACGGTCTGTTCCTGCCAATGTAAGCATGCCCATCCAGGACTTTAGCCCAGAAAGCATGGGCTCTCCATGCAAGGCTTTCAGCTGAGCAGTCATGTTTATCCTCTGGGTACAGGGATAAAATGAGGCATTGGCTGACATGGATTAATAGGAACTGTGTTGGAAAAGGTCATATCTGACGTGAAACTCAATGTAGAACATCATTCACATTTTCCATGAACTCTGCTCGCCAACTGTACCCAGGGAGAGGAGCAGCAGATCCCAGAATGAGACTAGCAGAGAGTGTGAAGACTTTCCCTAAAGGTAGTTTTTAGAAATAGGATGGCAAAATGGCAGTCTGACAGCTAGAGCTGTTTGGATCATGTGGGTATCTTCCTTGTGAAAGAAAATTTAGGTCCAGTCTCACCATCTCATCAAGAGAGAGATTAATTAGATTCAAAGTCCTAGAGCAGAACATAAATCCATTTCAAATGTGGTCCTTGAAAAGAGAAAGAAGAGGAAAAAACCCTCCACTAAAACCAACAGTATTGCTTTGAATGTGTTTCTTAAAAGACTCAAAAAACTAAGTTGTAATATAAAGGCATGAGGATAATTTAATGATGAAGAGCCCAATAGTAGAGTGGAAGGAATGCTAGATTTGGAAGGTCTGTTTAAAATCCTGCCACTTGTCTAGGCCTCAGATTTCTTCCTTTGTAAAGTAAGGCCTTTGTTGTGTTTTCCAGCTCTAAAACTATGGATCCATTAGTCTATTATTTCTTCCTGCAGAAGGAACAATGGGAATTGCCATCATGAACAGCCTTCTCAAGGAGGAACTAGGTCTTGGGGTAGGAATGACAAAGAAATGAGTACGGAAGGAAGAAGAGGAAATCTGAGCATATGTTGGTTGATATCTTCCATGACTTTGGGGAAAATAGATTTTGGAGGATTCATAGAGAATGAAGTAGTTTACAGAGTAGGGTCCCAGAAGCTCTCAAGCATTACATTACAAATGCACAGAGATTTCCATGAAGAAGAAAAAAGAAAGTCTGCTAATGAGACCAAGGTAGATACATAAGGGACTCAATGAATAATGTAGATTTTTTTTCCAGTGTCAAACATTTTTTTTTTTAATTTTATTTAGTCAATTTAGAACAAATAATGTAGATTTTTAAAAGCTCCAAAGAAAAGCTAAATCAAGGGCAGGTAACAGAGGAAGAATACGAAAGGTGTCCTGGTTCCATAGGAGTAGGGTTGGTAGCTGTAATGGGTTACCCTCTCTGTTTTTAATCATGTTTTTAATCACACAATTGCAAATCACCCCGAATACATGACGTACCATTCAGAAGTCCAGTTCCTTTGCTTGGGAAAATCAGTTTCTTCAGAAATGAAAGGAATTTCCCAGAAGCCTTTTAAACCCAGAACAAAAGTGATAAAGCTCAGAATAACCTGACCACAAGAGGAAAGTCAAAGATAATAAAAGCAATACTGGGCAAAAGAAAGGATCAAAGCAGCACCAGGCTCACTGCTTTGATTGGCCAGGACCATAGTGATGGGTGCCAGAGAAAGTGGAACTACTCAGTTCTTTATCTTGTTCCTCCTCCTCTCTTCTGAGAAGGAAAATAATCTGGAAAAGACAAAATCAGAGAACCACGAGGAATTGAAGCTCAAGATATATTGGGAGACAATAAGAGGGCACCTCGCTGTCCATCATGAATTCAGACCATCAGACCACAGCAAAATACAAGGAGAATACCGAAAGTATTGGCAGATGAGATAGCTAAGCCAAAGATTATGGAAAAGGGGAGAAGTGCCTATGTTCAGTCATGTCAGACTCTTCTTGGCCCCATTTTGGGGGGATTTCTCGGCAAAGATATTGTAGTTTGCCATTTCCTTCTCCAGCTATTTAAAGATGAGGAAACAGAGGCAAAAAAAGGTTAGGTGACTTGCCCAGGTGACCACCCAGCTAGAAAATATCTGGGGCCAGATTTGAACTTGGGTCTTCCTGATACCAAGCTCATTGCCAATTCACTGCCCCAACCATAAGGTTAGAGGACAAATGTTCTGATTTTTAAAAAAAATTTTATTGGGAGTAGAGTCTATAAAATACAGACCCGTGTGTCTGACTTTGGTTCTAGATGACATCAGAGTTAGTAAATATCTGAAAAAGAAGACAGTTATCACCAAGAGCCAGCATGGTATCATCCAGAACAGGTCATGCCAGACATAATTTCCTTTTCTGAAAGGGGAATGGAAGACAATGGGATGATGGAAAGAGTGCTGCCTTAAAAGCCTGGTAACCTGGGTTCAGATTTTGCTTCTAACGTATGCTACTTGTGGGTGGGCAAGTTATAAAAATGAGGGTTCTAGACTAGATAGAAGGTCTCTTCCTTCCCTTCTACCTCTCAACCTATGATTGTGATCCAGATATATTTTACCTAGACTCTATCAAAGAGTAGGATGAGGTCATTCATGCTCTTCTTTCGAAGAGATGTTGGCAAGGGGATAGTTGATAGGTCGCTTTGAAATTGGCTGAAAGACTAGGAAAAAAGTAATTATTGACAGGTGAATGCTAACGTGGAAGACCTCAAACGTTGTAGCCCAAAATCTACCCTTGGTTCCATGTCATTTGCCATTTTATCAGTGCTTTATACAAAGGCATACTTGTCAAATTTCCAGCTTAGAGCTAGGAGGGAGAGCAAACATGGGTGTTGGATTTTTGAAAGGTTCTTAGTTTGATTTCAAAAAAGTTCTTAATAGACCAAAAAGTTGGACTAAATCTAAGAATATAAAGATTGACAGGGAGAGATGCAAATCCATAATATTTAGGGTAAAAAAAAACCAACCTCACAAAATGTGGGGATTTTGTGGTTAGATATCAAATTATCAACATTTAAATACCTTTTTTATGCCAAGCACTGTTCTGAGCAACGAGGGCTACAGAGAATGGGAAAATATAATTCCCTCTCTCAAGGAAATCAGTTAGGGAAGCAAAAAAAAATTTTTGTAAACAAGATCTATAGTGAGTAAATTGGAGATAACTAGTGGGGAAAACAAGATTAAGGGAGACTAGAAAAGACTTCTTATAGAGGAGGAGATTTTAAGGAAACCTGGGAGGCCAGGAGGTGTAGCTGAGGAGGGAGAGTACTCCAGGTGTGGGGGGCAGTCAGTGAGGATGAAGTCAGGACATGGAGTATCTTCTATGGGGAACTGCAAGGAAGCCTGTGGAGTGTAAGGTGTAAGGAGCCACTGGAATTTATTTAGTAAAAGGATGACAGTGTCAGACCTGTATTTTTGAAAGATCATCCACTGTTGAGTGGAGGATGGAATGGAGGAGGCAGAGACTTGAGGCAGAGGAACCTATCAGGAGGCTATTGCAGGTCATAATGATGCAGGAAAAGCTTTGGACAAAATATAACACTCATTTCTATTAAAAAACACTAGGAATAAGTGGACTTTCCTTAAAATGATAAGCAATATCTATCTAAAATGATCAGCAAGCATTTTCTGTAATGAGGATAAACTAGAAACTTTCCATGTAAGATTGAGGGAAACAAAGATTGTCCATTATAACCATTATTATTTATTGTACTAGAATTAGTAACTATAGCAAAAGATAAGAAAAGGAAATTTATGGAATAATAGTAAATGAGGAAACAAAACTCGTTGCAAATGATATGATGGCATACTTGGAGAATCAACTAAAAAAGAGTTAAAACAATTAACAACTTGAGCAAGTTGTGAGATATAAAACAAACCCACTTAAACCTTCAGCATTTCTATATATTACCAACAGAGTCTGGCAGGAAGAGAGAGACATTCCATTTAAAATAACTGCAGACAACATAAAATACTTGAGAATTTACCTGCCAAAACAAACCCAGGGACCATATGAACACAATTATAAAAACACTTTCCACATAAAGACAGATCTAAATGAGTGGAGAAATTTTAATTGCTCATGGGTAGGCTGAGCCAATATAATAAAAATTATAATTCTGCCTAAATTTACTTTGGTGCCACACCAATCAAACTACCAAATAACAGTTTTATAGACCTAGAAAAATAATAAAATTCATTTGGGGGGCACAGCTAGGTGGCTCAGTGGATTGAGAGTCAGGCCTAGAGATGGGAGGTCCTGGGTTCATCTGGGAAAGTTGCTTAAGCCTTGGAAACAATATATAGTGCTGATTCTAAGATGGAATAAGGTTTTAAAAAAATTAATCTGGAAGAGCAAAAAATCAAAAATATCAAGAGAATAAATTTTTTAAAAGTGAAGGAGGGCAACCTAGCAGTGCCAGATTTGAAACTAGATTATAAATGGTAATCATAAAAATACTGGTACTGGCTTAGAAATAACATAACAAATCAGTGGAACCTGATTAAGTATGGAATGCACAGTAGTGACTATAATAATTTAGTATTTGATAAACCCAAAGATCTAAGTTTAGGCACAAGAATTCACTATTTGACAAAAATTGCTGGCAAAACTGGAAGTCAGTTTGGCAGATATCGGAAGAGACCAAGATCTTACCCTGTAAACCAGGATAAAGCCAAAATGGGGAACATGATTTAGACATAAAGGGTGATATGATACCATGAGCAAATTAAGGAAGCATGGAAAATAGATAAGGGAAGAAATTATGACCAAACAAGAGATTAAAATTAAAATTTTGCTCAAACAAAATCAGTGCAACCAAAATGAAAGGAAAACAGGAAACGGAAAACATTTTTATAGCAAGCTTCTCTGATAAAGGCTTCATTTCTCAAATATATAGAGAATTAAGCCAAATTTATAAAAATAAGAACCATTCTCCATTTGATAATCAGTGGATATGAATAGGTAGTTTTCAGAAGAAATCAAAGATATCCATAGTTATATAAAAATGCTTTAAATCACTATTAGAAAAGTGCAATTTAAAGAAACTCTAAGGTATGAGAAACTCATACCTATCATATTGGCTAACGTGACAGAAAAGGAAAAGGAAAAATGTTGGAAGAGATAGGAAAAAAATGGGAACACATACACTGTTGGTGGAGTTGTGAACTGGTCTAACCATTATGGAGAACAGTTAGGAACTATGCCCAAAGGGCAATAAGACTGTGTACCCTTTGACCCAGTGGTGCTACTACTAGGTCTATATCCAAAAGAGATAAAAAGGACCTACCTTACAAAAACATTTATATAGCAGCTCTTTTTGTGGTGGCAACGAATTGGAAACTGAGGATGCTCAACAATTGGAGAATGGCTGAACAAGATGTAGTATATTATTGTGATGGAATACTATTATGCTATTAGAAATGTCAAGCAGGATGCTTTCAGATGGGAAGACTTCTATGAACTAATAATGCAAAGTGACCAGAACTAGGAGAATATTATACACAGGAACAACAATATTGTAAAGAAGATCAATTGTGAATGACTTAGTTACTCTGACCAATATTGTAATCCAAAGCAATTCTGAAGGACTCATCATGAAAAATGCTATCTGTTTCCAGAGAAAAACTAATGGAGTTTAAATGCAGAACTGAAGTATTTTCCCCTCCACTTTTTCTTGGCTTTTTAAAAAAAAGTTTCTCATACATATACTTGTTTTATTTAACCAAAAACTGGGGGCAATGAATGGAAGTTGCAGAAAAGAAATTTTGCATAAATTCTAGCTCCTTTTTTTCCTTTTCTTTAAAAAAATTTTATTTTAAAATATTTTTCCATATTTACATGATTCACTTTCTTTCCCTCTCCTCTCCCAGATTTCTTGGCTTTTTTTTTTTGCCACATGACTAATACAGAAATATGTTTTTCATGATTTCTCATATACAATTGTTATTTAATTTCTTGCCTTCTCAATGGCTGGGGGGAGGATGTGTGGGAGGGGAAAATTTGGAACTCAAAATTTAAAAAAGAATATTAAATATAGATTATATATATATTTTAGATTTTTTTATATTTATATAAATATGTATTTAAAAATACATATATATTTTAAAAAGCGATAAGTATCAGAAGACATCTGAATAATGCGAATTGAGGAAAAGGGAAGAATATGGAGCTCTTGAATAGGAGGGAAGTTTCTCAGCTGAGAGGTTAGCAGTAGAGGGACCTGTAGAAGGTAGGAGAAGGGATTAAGTTTTGGAGAACCCTTCTGGTGAGGGGATAGTGAATTAAACAGGAAAGTGTAAAAGGATTGTCTTGCTTCAGCAAAGACCTAGTTGAGATGAAGCAACACAAATTTACATGGACCAATCAGTTTGTTTTCATGATTTTTCTCTGACTTTGTTCAGCAGCACATGTGTAGGAGGGAAGACGGTGAATGGTGGGAGTGATCCAAGGTGATTGGTTTGAAATATTTATTTGATATGAGTCAATAATGTGATGTAAGACAGAAAAATGAATGGGATTTTTAAGCTACATTCATAGAAAATCTTCCTAGTTCTATTAGAAATCTCATTCTTTTCTGAGTGTCACCATTTTAAGAAGGGAGAAATGTTGAATAGTTCAAACCACATGAGGATTGGACAAGGGACCTGGGGCTGCTTAACTTGGAGAAAACCAAGAGGGAACAAGAAAGATTTTTATCAGTCATTTGAAGGACTGTTGTTTGGAAGCAAAATTAGACTTGTTCTGACTGGCCTCAGAGATCAGTTTTAGGGTGAACATTGCCAAGGCAGAATGAAGCTTGATATAAATAAAACACTTCCTAATAATTAAGACTCTGGGGCCCCTTCCAGCTCTCAGGTTCCTCTCTAATTAACCAGCCCTATCTCCAGGGTCTCAAATGAAGGCATTTAAGTTGGGGAGGGGTATTCTTGGCATCTGTTGCCAGTTACCTTGATGACTTTTAGCTCCTTCCCTTGGTCAGATCAGTCTTGTTTTGTTGACGAAAAAACTAAAGTATGGACAATTGGGGCAGCTAGGTGGCATGGAGGATAGAAGACTCATCTTTGTGAGCTCAAATTTGGCCTCAGACACTTATAAAATGAGTGATCCTAGGCAAGTCACTTAACCATTTTGCCTTAGTTCCTCATCTGTAAGAAGAACTGGAGAAGGAAATGATAAACGTTTCAGTATCTTTGTCACATCAATCCCAAATGGGGTCACAAAGAGTGGGACGTGACTGAAAAACAAGGAAACAAAAAGTGGGTATTTTACAGAGATACCAGCTCACCTGGCCCAGAAATGTCATCAGAAGTCGATAATAGCCAATGAAGTTTAAATCTTCATTCCTAGCCCACCCTTATTAAGTGTCTTGGGGAAAACCAAAAGAATTGGGAGAATCTGAGGTAATTTTCCTCCCAGCTTCCCACCAAAGGTCTGACATCCCTTGCATAGAGCAGCAATTGTTACAGGCCACCTCTGGTCTGGCATGCTCCGTGCCTTCAGTGCCCAATCCCTGAATGTCATTAGTGTTTCACTGGGCTTCGAGCCAACCCAACTTGGCATAAGCCATATTGAATCAGTCAAGGATAATTTCTGTGCAATTTTCTGGGTAATTATAGGACCGAGAGGCAGGGGTTAATGGTGCCATTATGATTATCAGTTAGTTTGAAGGATATATAAATCAGAGACCCTCCACTCCCCTTTCTCAAACAGTAGATGACAACTTTAGAGAGAAGAAATGGAGAATGAATTTCACTAGCCCACCATAACGTTTGATTTTTCTTTCCTTTGTTTGCTTTGGCTGTTTAAAATCTGGGTTGGCACACAGAATAAAAATGGTCTAGTAGAAAGAACATTGGTGTGGAGTCAGAATCTGAGTCTGAATTCTAGCTGTTACTTATTTCTCAGATCTTCCTCCTTCCTTTTTCTCATTTGTAAAATGAAATTCTTCCAGATTGGGGGCTCTTAACTTGTGTGTGTGTGTGTGTGTGTGTGTGTGTGTGTGTGTGTGTGTGTGTGTGTGTGTGTGTGTCCTGGACTTGTTTGGCCATCAGGGATGGATTCCCCTCTCAGAAAACTGCTTGTCAACTCCATTCATAATGGAAAGAAATGCTAAATTCCATTTAGGCATTAGTGAAGACAAAGATGCAATATTCCCCTTCCCCCCATAGAAGTCGCGGCCCCCTTTATATTTATCCAGGTTAAGAATCTTGTCCTAGATGACTTATAAAGTTCCTTTCAGCTCCAAGCCCTCCTTTAAGGACCCTCTAAGGCCATTGCAGTCTAGGACTGCCTTTTATTCTGATCACGACTCATTAGTGCCCTCTCCCGTTTTCTTCCTGAATTCCCTTGTACTGTTTTGTTTTTTCTGCAACTCACCCACTTTTTTCATCATCAATTCAAAAATCTCTTGTATTTGAGATATCTTTGACGGCTAATCTCCACAAAAGTTACATTGGTTGGCTAATGTCCAGTGCAGAATTGGGAAGATTTTTGTTTGGTCTAGTCACAGCAAGATTAGCCACTTGACAAATGTTAACATCAGTCCACAAAAGTTAGAACAGATCTTTCTCCATAGTTTGGTTTTTAACTGGCTATTTTGGTCAAGAGATTGGCCAATTAGCATTGACATTTGCTGGTCCCAGATTTTTGGCTGTAACACACATGAGAGGAGTCTGAACACGCCTATCATCTTGGAGGGCAGAAGAAATAACAACTAATTTTATTTGGGCTTTAAAGTTGACAAAGCATTTTTCTCATAGAGAGATAAAGTCAGGAGGGAAAGAATGATCATTCTGATTTTTCAGATGAATAAACTTGAAGCTCAGACACTTTTGTGACACGTTCGAGTTCCCACAGCTAGTAAACATCACAGGTTTCAGATCAGTATCTCCCAGGTTCCAAGTCTAAAACTTATTTTCTTCAACTACATTTAAAAACTAGGTGTATGGGCTATTTACATGAAGATATCTAGAAATAGTAAATTGAGAGGTTTCTACAATTTAAGAAAAACAAAACTAAAATCCAATTTTTACCTGTACTCAGGACTTGGTCTTCATCTACAATTTTTGTGGTTCCCTGAAATAGGCTGACTTTCAAAAAAATGAGTCCTAAAACATTTTCTTTATCAAAAGAAGAGAAATATCAGGGAACTTGCTGAGGATATAAAATCAGAAAAAGCTGAAATCACAGCCCCTGTTGGGGCTCTCTGAAAATGGTGGGCAACAACCATAAGTGCATTAGTGATAGCAAGGACATTATGATACAGTGGAATAGGTCCAGGAGGACTGGGAAGCTGTATGGCTTTAAAGAGATTTCATGATGAATCATCCAAGTGGGAAATCTTCTAGATAAATCAAACCAAAAAATAAATAAGAAAGAGGTAAGAGAGGTGAATGAAATCTTAGAAAATTTGTAGTTAATATATATGTGGAGAAAAATAAATAGGGACAAAAAGGAATACACTTTCTTTTCAGCTGTACATGGTACATTCAGAAAGATGAACCATGTACTAGGGCATAAAATGTGGCAAACAAGTGTAAAAAAGCAGAAATAATAAATGCAACCTTTTCAGATCATAATGGAATAAAAATAATAATTAGTAAGGGTACATGGAGAGGTAAATAAAAAATTAATTGGAAATTAAATAATATGATTCTCCAAACTCAGTTAAAGATCATAATTTCATTGAAGAGAATGACAATGATGAGACATTCTATAAAAATCTATGGGATGTAGCCAAAGCAGTACTTAGGGAAATTTATATCCTTGAGTGCATATATTTACAAATTAGGGAGGGCAGAAGTCAATGAATTGAGCATGCAAATTAAAGAAAACTAGAAAGTAAACAAATTAAAAATCCCCAGATGAAAACTAAATTAGAGAGCCTAAAAATTAAAGGAAAAATTAATAAAATTGAAAGTAAAAGAACTATTGGATTAATAAATAAGACCAGAAGCTGGTACTTTGAAAAAAACAAATAAAATAGACAAAGTACTGGTCAATCTAATTAAAAAAAAAAAGGAAAGAAGAAAACCAAATTAAAAGTATCAAAGATGAAAAGGAAGACCTCACCTTTAATGAAGAGGAAATTAAGGCAATCATTAAAAATTGTTTTGCCCAATTATATGGCAATAAATATGGTGACCTGGGTGATATGGATGAATATTTACAAAAATATAAATTGCCTAGATTAACAGAAGAAGAAATAGGATACCTAAATAACCCTATATTAGAAAAAGAAATTAACAAACCATCAAAGAACTCTCTAAGAAAAATCCCCAAGTGGGAAATCTTGGGCATAAGAAATCTAGCTGGCAGAGAGAATCTATTATATTAGTAATCTACTTTAGGTTGGCCAAGGTGCTATGGTTTGGTTAGGTAGCCTAGGAATATAAATTAGGAATAGAGTAATTTCAGCAATTAGCTATAAGAAGAGAAGAACAGAATTTGGATAAAAGCCCTGTGGGAGGATTCTGAGGAGAGGATTATTCCGTTTCATAGTTTTTGCAGGACATGCTTCCACTATACTCCTCAAGCCTTTCCTAGTTGACTAGAGCCAAAGCCAGAAGGTAATGTGGAGTGGTTTTAAAGGATACTTTTTAATGATATCTAGTTCCTTAGAAACCTATTCATGGAGCCCTGAATTTTTCATATTTCAAGAGTAGGGATTCAGTCAGCACTGCCATCTAGTGCCAAAGAACCCTTAGTCCATGAAACCGGCTCTGTTACAGGGGTATAGCTAGAAATTAGACAGAACAACAGATGGTGTACTGGACCTGAAGGGAGGAAGACCTGAGTTCAAACTGGTCCCAGATACTAGCTGTGGGATTCTAGGCAAGTCATTTCCCTTGTTTGCCTCAGTTTCCTCATTAGAAATAATAGCACCTCCCTCCCAGGTTGTTGTGAAGATCAAATGAGGTATTGGTCAAGTGCTTTGTAAACTTTTCAGTATTGTGTAAAGGTTATTATTCTGTTATTAGTAAGATCTATGCAATATTGATATCAAGCATATTGGGGAGTTAGAGACAAGAAAGGAACAGCAACAGAAGTTTGGGGAAGAACCACTTGGGTAATCTGTTTATGGGTGGGACTAGATGGTTGCTGAGATCTCTTCTACCTCTCGAATTCTATTTTGTGATTAGGGGCTGAGATGAGGACAAGGATGTTGCAGAGGAGAGAAGGGAGCCATCAGGGGTAGGAGAGAGTAGCCTTAGGAAAACCCAGAGAAGAGAGGCTGGTGAGGTTCTCCCGGAGGAGAAGACTGTCAAGTGTCAGAGGTTGATTAAGTAAGGAAGGATGAAGACTGAGCTTTTGCCAAGATCATTCATTGGTTACTAGATAGAAGTCAGAAGTCCTGCTGCAAAGGGTTGAAAAGTAAGAGGCAAGGAAGAGAAGGTTTTTATGTGGCTAGGAAGAGGAAGAAATATATCTAGAATGACAGCTTGAGATGGTGGCATCTAACGAGGATTTTATAAGAGAAGACCTGGGCAGCTTAGCTTGTAGGCAGCTGGGAAGGAACCAAGAAATAGGGAAGAGATTGAAGATTAGGGAAGGGGTGGCTGGAGAAGACAGGAAGAACTGGATGAAAAATAAATATCATAGAGGGGATGGCCTAGGTGAGAAGGGTCATCTTTTAACCAGAGACTATAGTAAAGGAGAAAATGGGGAAGACCTCAAGGAATTATGTAGAAAAGGGAGAAAAAAGGAGTGACCTCATTTTTTTACTCACTGTTTGCAAACATTGAGTGTCTGTCTAGACAGCAGATATTTAACTGTCAAAATGGGAAGAAAAAAAGAAAGCTTGTCAAGTACTGAGTTTTGGTTGGTAGTAGGCCATTATTCTTTGGTATTTTATTTAATTTATTTATGTTTTTAAAAGACTAAAATATTTTTTTAAGTAGTAAAATAGCAACCATGGCTGTATAGCATTCTGTACCTTTAAACTATCAATAGGTATTTCAGGACATCTATTGTAGAAAATGAATGAAAGGTCATTTGGAAAGATGGCAAGATCCTGAGGTGCCTTCTTTTCTTTAAATTGTATTTTCCACCTTTTTCTGATGTTTTTTTTAAAATTATTTATTTACATTATTTTTCTATGGTTATTTTTATGGTTATTCATGATTTTCCCCTCCCCTCTTTCCTTCCCCCCTCCTGGAGCTGACAAACAATTCCACTGGGTTATACATGTATTATTGTTCAAAACCCATTTTCATAATATTACTATTTGCAATAGAGTGATCTTTTAAGCCAAAATCCCCAATTATATCCCCATCGAACCATGTGATCAATCATATAATTTTCTTCTGCATTTCTGCTCCCCCAGTTCTTTCTCTGGACGTGGATAGTGTCCTTTCTCACAAGTCCCTCAGAACTATCCTGGATCATGCCTTGCTACTAGTAAAGAAGTCCATTACATTTGATCGTTCCACAATGTTTCACTTTCTGTAGTCAACGTTGTCTTGGCTCTGCTCATTTTGCTCCACATCAATTCCTGGAGGTCTTTCCAGTTCACATGGAATTCCTCCATGTCATCATTCCTTATAACACAATAGTATTCTATCATCATCAGATGCCACAATTTGTTCAGTCATTCCCCAATCAATGGACACCCTCTTATTTTCCAATTTTTTTTTGCCACTACAAAGAGTGCAACTATAAATATTTTTGTACAAGTATTTTTCCTTATTATCTCTTTGGGGTACAAACCCAGCAGTGGTATGGTTAGATCAAAGGGCAGGCAGTCTTTTAAAGCCCTTTTGGCATAGTTCCCAATTGTCTTCCAGAATGGTTGAATTAATTCACAGCTCCACCAGCAGTGTATTAGTGTCTCAATTTTGCCACATCCCCTCCAACATTTACCATTTTCCTTTACTGTCATATTGGCCAACTTGCTTGGTGTGAGGTGGTACCTCAGCGGTTTTGATGTGCATTTCTCTAATCAGGAGGGATTTAGAACACTTGCATGTGCTTATTGTCAGTTTTGATTTCTTTATCTGAAAACTGCCTATTCATGTCCCTTGCCCATTTATCAATTGGGGAATGGCTTGATTTTTTGCAAAACTGACTTAGCTCCTTATAAATTTGAGAAATTAGACCTTTGTCAGAAGTTTTTATTATATTTTTTTCCAATTTGTTGCTTCCCTTCTAATTTTGGTTGCATTGTTTTTAATAAACCCTTTTTAATTTAATGTAATCAATGATTCCTTTTATATTTTAAAATATTCTCTATCTCTTGCTTGGTCTTAAATTCTTTCCTTTCCCATATCCTTTGTTATTTTATTTGCTCAAACTATCTGTAATTCAGATCATTTACTTATGATTTTTGGAATGATCTTATGCTGCTGCTGCTGCTGCTATTTAAAATGGGCATTCAATTAAGGACTGAGATAAACACACCTTCCTTAATATATGTAGCAACCAACTGGATTGCAGAAATTTGTACTGGTCATTCTGAGGACTTTAGGAAATGAAAATACATGGGGCAGCCCACAGGTTGTAGAAGCTAGAAGTAGGACTGGGTTAGCTATTTATGGTGTTTTTCACTTTTAAAACAGCTTTTCAAATCTCTTAGTCAACCATGCCTATATGATAGAGGATTGGTTATGAGCTACAGTGGACCAGATGCTGTTAGATCAAAATAACTCCAATGGTATTACCAGTAAGTGAAGTCCTCCATCCTCTTGTGGAAGGCAGCATTTGCTGTAAGAATGGTTCTACCCTTAGTGATTCTATAGGTCATGTACTGGTTTTCAACAGAAAGGAGGAAGGAGAAAGCCAGGCTGTTTTTGATGGGTCTATTGATGTGGGTTGACAGTGGGCAGTAATAGGAACAGGATCCTCATACTTTGAAATCTTGCATTTTTCACTAGTTAGCACTCATTAAACATCAACTACTAAGCCTGTAGTTTCAGTGTTAGTTAAGCATGAATTATAGATTGTTCCATTATACACTCTTGTGTACTGGATCTGTAACGCTCTATAGTAGGCATCAGCTTTGTGTTCTTAGAGAAATAGTTACCTTTAGTGATCCTCCAATGCACCACCCCAACCCCCATGTTTTCGCTCTGGAAGGGCAGTAACACCTCTCCAGAGTTGACAAAAGCTGAAAGGTGGACAATGGAGGAACATGGTACCTGTGTACTGGGGACTCCCCCAATCTTACGCATACTCCTTATTCCCCATGGCAACAAACCCCCAAACATTACCTCCATCTGAGTTTGGAAAGGGAGATGCTAAGCTGCCAGACCTCAATAAATATACCAACCCTGCTCCCATTTCTTCAAATAAAATTCTTTTCTTTTGGATTGAATGGAGTTTAAGTCTTCCATTCTTGGGCAAGACCTGGCTACAAGACCTGGCTACAAACCTGGGTGTGTTTCTCCCACATCACTACGATATCAATAGAGATACTTCCCCTTTAGGTTTAGAGTGCGAGTTAAACAATTTGTTCTTTTTCTGTACCATTCTTGCCCATTTTTTTTCCTCCAAATCTTCTGCAGAGAATCCACACCAAACACCAGTTTTATGGATAGAAATACTCTCAGTGTATGATTGGTCTACAGGTATCCTCTCACTGTTGCTCAATGGTTGCTTCTAGAAATGTGCAGTTTTAAAAAAACAAACCCAATCCTTTATTATTTTGCCATTTTTATCTGACTCCATGAAAAATGCTTTTTTTGGAATCTTGAGGACTTATTGGCACATTGATGGGAACTTTGCAGGTACTTCATAATTACTAGTCAAATTAGATACAATCATCTGCCCAATGTCCTTCCAAAATGGCAACCAGCTTGAGGGTGGAAATTTACATGCCTTACACATTATAAACTCATTTGAATTATTCCACTGAATTTATCCAAGTAGGCACTGGTGATTGGCCTCTTTTATGAAGGTATTTCAACTGCTTTTTGGGAAGCTCTGGTGACCAATTTCTTGGAATTAGAAATCATCCTTTCCCATGAAATGGGGTGACTGATACAGCCAGGTATTACAGTAACTCAATTGTTGTAAAGTTGAGATTTGAACTCTGGACTTCAATCCCCACAAGCCCTTGCTCCACTTCCCCAGAATGCTTTGTAATCTCACACAATTCTGAGGTGGGCCGAGATCGAGGAAGGATTTAAGCTGATGGCAAAGGCTTTTGGTCTTTTTTTTGGACTTCCATTTTGGAGCAGACGTGGCTCTTTCCATAATGTAGGTGAGGTCTTGTCTAGGCCTCTGGCCTAGGCACGTTTTCCTTATCCTGTATTTTCTTTAATCCTTAACTTTAATAAACCTCTAAAAAAATATAATACTCCTTGCAGAAACTAATTCCTACCTGCCTCAGTCTCCCCACATTCCTAAATTTTAATCTTTACATTGTACCAATAACTTTTTTCAAAGAACGATGGAACGTTGAGTTGGAAGGGACCCTAGTATTGACTAGGCTGCCACCTAATTGCCCAAGAAGCAGACAGCATAGATTACCACTGGTTCAGTGCTAATAAGATTAAGGAAGTTGCTAGAAATTGCTTATCCAGGTTTGTATATGGGGTGTGAATCTTGTTAATGACACTGAGAATTATGGTTATAGACTTTAGGCAAAAACTCATTTTTCGGCTTTTTCCTTCACGAGGTAACTTGGAATTGATTTTCTTGAGCTAAAAGGCCTTAAGAAATCCTTGGTCCTCCATCTTACCAATGCTGACATGGGTCTTACAAAGGTGACAGCCTCTTGTCAGGTAAAGTTGGGAGCACAGCTGGGACTAGGAACCATGTCTCCAAACTCCTGGTTTAGTGTTATCTTCACTACACTAAGCTGCCTCCTTAGCTCAGGCATTTAATAGGTTGAGATCCACATCTTTCAAGGGTCACATGTAATGATTTCTCTAAAGGAGTTTCAGTCTCCTGCTTTTAACAGCTTCAACTGAGTCGTCTCATCATCTACACTCACTCTAGACCCACAGATCACCAGCTTCAGTCAAAAATGACTAGAACACAAATTTACAAACCAAACCATTTAATTATTTCTTTGAAGGTAAACAATATGAAGCTGAATCTCAAAATTCAGAGACCGCTGAGGCAATCTAGGCTCAGAAATCCAAGTCCCTTGGTGTGGGATCCTCCACAAAGAGTTTAGGAGGAAGGACGGAATGCAGGCAGGTAAAGGCAGTGTGCATGCATTTATGCAGTCTGGCAGTTTTCACCCAGCTGTGGACAGACCCAAATAGTCTTAAGGATAAGAAAAGGGCAGGTATTAAGTTTCTAAAACATGGTTTTACTGGGGAAAAATAAAGCTACACTAAATTTTTGCTCCTCCCTCATTTTCCAACCAATGCTTAAGAGCTGGACCACAAAACCCCAATACACATGTCTGTGTTGTGGCTGCCACTTTAGGTGAACTCAATCCCCTTCACCTTCCTACTTACTTGAATGATCCTACAGCAAGGGACTTCTCTTTCTGGGCTAAGGCAGAGAACTATCAAAACAATGTTATAACAAGCACTTCAAAGTGAAAAGAACCCTCTAGCAGCATACTCATTTAGCCTGTAATATTTTAATTTTCCAAAACACACAACCAAGTTTTATTTTTTCTCCTTTTTCTCTTCCTTCTTAGCATCTCCTTTTTCTTTATCCTTATCTTTCTCCTTGTCATCTTTCCTTTCCTTTTTGCTCTCCTCCTTCTCCTGCCCCTCTTTCTTCTCTGCATCCCTGTTGGCAATCTTGTTGTTGATGAGGTTGTGCAAGGCAACTACTGAACGGATCAGTGAGGCCAGGTATACCACCACCATTTGGTCATTGGTCTTCAGGTAAAATGCCTTGACAAATTCTTGCAGGTTGACATCAGGCAACAAATTGAAGACATCCTGTAGCTGGTAGATTATTTGGTGGTTGATGGGCAACTTGCCCATTGCTACTTTCTCCAGGTAGCCCCTGATGTCCAGAAGCTTGGAGTTCAGTCCCTTTAAGCCATGGACCTGATTCGTGATACGCTGAGAAAGGGTGCCAACTGTGGTGTCTTTGATGTCTCTGCAATGGCCCAGAACAAGATGGGAAAATATATTAGACAATCATGCTCCTCTACAGGCTCCATTTTTAGGAAAACATCCAGCTTTGTCAGAGAATGGAAGCAAAACAAAGAATCTTGTGTTTAAATTATTAGGTAAGTTAAAGATTCAAGGAGGTATATTAACTGTTACAGACTTATGTTTAATATTGATGAGTCTGTAGGATCATAGATTTTGGCCTGGAAGTGAATGCAAAGATCATATGATCCATCGTTTTAAAGAGAGAAAGTTGTCTTCCTAAAGGAATTCAAGGCACAAAAGAAAAGAAAAATTCTTTGTAAAAAGAGATGGGTTTTCAGGAGAACATTGTACACAGAGACAAACACACTGTGGTATCATCGAACATAATGGACTTCTCCATTGGTGGTGGTGTAATGTCCCTGAACAACTTGCAGGGACCCAGGAGAAAAAAACACCATTCATAAGCAAAGGATAAACTATGGGAGTGGAAACACCGAGAAAAAGCAACTGCCTGAATACAGAGGTTGAGGGGACATGACAGAGGAGAGACTCTAAATGAACACTCTAATGCAAATACTATCAACAAAGCAATGGGTTCAAATCAAGAAAACATCTAATGCCCAGTGGACTTACGCGTCGGCTATGGGGGGTGGGGGGGGGGGGAGGAAAAGAAAATGATCTATGTCTTTAACGAATAATGCTTGGAAATGATCAAATAAAATATATTAAAAAAAAAAAAGAGATGGGTTTTTGGGAAGAGGAAGGAAATCTAGACAATATGAAAACAAAGGACATCAATAGAAATTTTTTACTAACAAAAATATTTCTTTTTTAAAAAGAAAAAGCTGAAATCAACTACAACTATTCAGGTAGCTCAGGGTGGAGAAGCTCCTCATCAGCTTGGCCAGAGGGTTCTGTCAAACAGTAGAAAAGCTGGGATGGAACAGTGGAGGGAGCTCTCAACTCATGAACTCACAGACCCTTCAACTACCCCACTGGAAAAGGGTTATTTTTAGCAGGATAATCATTACTGACTTTTAAAAAACCTTAATGACTACATCCCTGGTCCTGGACATTTGGAAGCCACGTCACATAGAATGGCATGGGAGAAGAGTACTGGAGCTGAAGGCAAAGGGTTTGGCTTTGAGCTCTGGTTCTGCCTCTTACCATGTGTAAAAGCTGGTCAACTTCCCTGAATCTCAGTTTCTCTATTCATAAAATAAGATTCAAATAGATCGTTTATTTCTAAGGCCCCTTTCAGCCCGAAACCCTTGGGTCCTAATATGTGTACCACCCACTTCAAAGTGCTGCTGTAAAGAAGGTGTTTCACAAAGTTAAAAATATCATATGTAAAAGTGAACTGTTATCTGACCATAGGCAAGTCAAGCTCAGTACCTCAGATATCCCAATTCCACAAAGCGCTACATCAATGGGATGCTGAAGCTGAATTAGGTAATAGAATCACAAGTGAAAGGAGTCTTAACTTGTGATACAAGAATCACATTCACTAGGATGTAAAATAAATAAATGACTTCTAGAATATAAAGAGTGTCTATAGAAACATGGCTACACTGTTTTAGGCAAACTGTAGGAGGCAGGGGAATTAGTGGAAAGGGGATGGAGTTCAGATCTTGTTTTCTGATCTTGAGCAAATCCCCTCACCCCTGAGACTCAGTTTCTCCTCTGGAAAGCACGGGTCCCATACCACCTCCTTTTCAACATCCGGTCTGTGATTTTATGGCAATTTTTGCCTTGTTCTACCCTGTAGTGGCCACTATTTAAAAAAGCCATTTCACTAAGGACAAGGTCTCACCGAAGTAGATGTTCTACTCCAACCTCTTCTGCTTCCTCTGCTCCGATTTCACTGGTCACATGTTCAAATGTCTTGGAGGTTGGAGTTCCATCCTGGAAGAGAAAAGGCCTAACTGTCATTCCTCTACAAATTCATGAAAATTTAATACACAAACCAGAGGAAATGTACCAAGACACTGGAGGGATGGATACTCTACTGAGAACAGACACAAAAGATAAGGGTAAGAATCACACCAGAAAAGGAAGTGGATGGTCTACAATCTACATTAGCTGAGGATGTGTCCATGCTGCTCAGGGAACAAATTCATACAAACACTCGAGCAAATCTGTAGCTATCTCTTTCCTAGCTGCTCATACATGTATCCCATTCCCAAATACTGTTTATATGACTGAACACTAACAGAGTTGAAATAATTTAAATTTAACTTTTCTTGGAAGCAACTTTAAATACTTTCATAAGCAGTGCTGCATAATAGTTTACCAAAAGGTCTTGAAAATAAAGTGAAACCGCTGGCTCTGGCTCGCTCCCTCTCGCTCCCTGCATCACTCCCGTGGCTGTAATGAGGAGATCTACAGAGGTCAGGGGCTCCTGTCAAACCAAGGGTCAGATCTGCAGCAATACTCTGCCCCAACTATAGCTGAGGCGCTCCGGGCAACAAGCTGGGTCAAGGCACATGTTGAATATTTCCTCTGGGTGTCCTACCAGCCAGCCAACCAGAGGCCTGATGGTTTAAATGGATGGACAACTCTATCATTTGAAAATATCTCCTGATACCAAAACCACAAAAGGTGCCCGGCTCAGGCTGGAAGGCAAGGACTAGGAACTCCTTAGGACCTGGATCCAGTTTAGTTACTAACGTTTCACTTAACTCTCTAGGCTTCTGTTTCCTTTTCTATAAAAAGGAGGTGATCAACTAGAACTTTAATGTGCTTTCCAAGTCTAACATTCTACTATTCAAGAATTAAGACATAAAGAAAGAGCATTAAAAAAAATTAAAGTGTGAACAGGAACTAATGAAGTCTTTTTGCTTTTTTGCAATATGATAGAGGTTTTTGTCTTGAAAACACAAGTGCCAAACAGAACCAAAGCTGTTTCCTCTCGGAGCAAATGGAAATATTTTTTTAAAAAAAAAGCAGTTTTTTAAAAACCAAAAAATGCTGAAATAATGACTCACATCATGAACTTCTTCAACTGAAATATATGCTTCTGTGGGCAGCCCCAGGTCCTTTGGTTTCACATCAATAATTACCAGTACCTGGAGGAGAAAACATTTTAGCAAACCATTTCATGCATGGAAGGGAAAAGAATGCACAGGACAGTTTTAGTTTCTTCAAGAAACAGGTCTCCAAGTTGTAACGTATAAGGGTTATTTATAAGCAATGAACCAAATCTTTCATTTAAGTCCACCCTGCAGAACCAGCTAAATGTTCTCAATTCAAGGAAGGAATAAGTTATTTATCATGATATATGGAATCACTTCTTTTTGACCTTAAAAAATTTACTCTAATTCAATATTAGTCCTTTCTCTGAATCTCCCAATTTGAGCTTGTTGGCAGTATAAGTAACAAAGGGGCAGGCTTCAATAGTTATTATTTGGAGAGTACTTACTGAGTTAGGACAGTATCTCTTCATGAGCTCATTGATAGCAATGTCATTCTTGTGTAGTTTTGGGCCTGTATGGTACCACCCAACTATTCTTTCTCTGGCTGGGAAAGGAAAAAAAAATTAATTCTAATAAGTATAATTTTGAAAAGGTCACTCATTAAGATATTAAATCCAAATTGTTTGGAAAGATTTATGTTCTGTTTTCTGAAGTTCTAACCAAATGAAGTCTGATGGAGCATGGAACACTTGATCTCTATTCTCTACCAAGAGGGGAAAGGGAATGAAATGTCAACAAGTAATTATTAAACACCTTCTCTGGAGTGAGTAATGTGGGAAATAAACAGGGCAAAAAGGCAAATTTTAAATTTCCACAGAGAATTTAAATGTCTGCAATCTATATTATTAATACATACCCTCATCACTATGCCTGAATACATAGAATTCTTAGTTTCTATAATATAAAATTGGCAACATTTTTGTTTATTTCTAAAAAAACAGGAACTTTAAAGATATACTTAAGTTCATTTTATTTAACTTCTCCAATAAAAGACTATGCAGTTTGTGCTTTCTCTAGATGCTAAGAATCTAATCTGAAATGGTGCAAAAACAGAAAAACTAGAGAATTTAAGGTAATTTTAAAATGTAGGATATATAAGGATCTGAAGGAATATATTTTGTTTGCTGTCAAAATAATTTTTCTGAAAAAACATCTCTGGTCTTAGAGCAGTAGCATAATATAGCACAATGGAAAGAATACTGAATTAGGATCTTGGTTTCTGAAGAGGGGCAGTGGACAGAGTACCAGGCTTGGAGTTGGGATGATCTGGGTTCAAAACTGGTCTCAGACACATGTCCTAGTGATTCTAAAAGAAAGGGTTAAAAAATGAAATGTTGTGGTTTCTGGTCCTGGCATTGCCCCTTTTAAAATGTGATCATAGGTAATTCATTTAACCTCTCCAAGTCTAATTTTTTAATCTGTAAAATTAAGGGATGGGATTAGGTACTATTTCAGACTTTATACAGTTAGCTTTTTATTCATAATCATAAAATATTACAACTCCCTCTAACAGAATACATACCATTGACCTTCTTAAACATTCCATACATATTTTCCAAATAGTCATGATCAAGAAACCAGACTGAGTCATCTTTGTCATCTTCATCAAAAGGGACTAAAAAGAGAATAAACAGTAGTAGTTTATTATGTTGGTTAATGAAAAGCATAGAAATATATAAAAAACAAATGGTCCTTAACTTTATCAGCTAATAATTTATACTGAGATGAGGATCAGTAAAGATAAAAATCTGAATTTATATAGCTTGTTCTGGAATCAATTCATATAAGTCAGTTAAAATGAATAATAATGTTTATTTGTGTGGATAACTTTTAGTTTTAGCTAAACTAGTTAAGTAGGTGGAATGTTTCAGAAATGGTTAACAAAAAAACTACAAAACTTCAAAGGTAGACTGATGACAAGTCTTACTTTTGGCCAGAAAGATGTAACATTATTTCTTACCTGCAAAACTGTTGGATACATCAAGTACTTTTTTCTGCCATGACCCTAAGAGCACACCAACAACACGTTTTTGATTTCCAACTTTTCCTATTCTGAAAGAGTAAAACAGAAGATACTCAATTTGGATAAACATACACAAAAATATGAACCCAGAAGGGAATATTCAGTATTCCACAGAAAATACTTATCACAAAATAACAACCCTGCAAATGGCAGAGATGACAAAAGACAAGTGTAGTAAATGTTGGAGGAATGTAGGAAAATAGTGCATTGTTGGTAGAGCTATAAATCAGTACAACCAATCTGGAATTAAGCCTATGAAGTAACTAAAATGCCCATATACGACAACTAGGCTTATAGCCCAAGGAGGCCATTAGTAAGAAGAAAGTTCTCATATATACCAAAATATTTATAGCAGTACTTTCTAAAGTGATAGTAAGGCATTGGAACAAAACCTAATGACTGATTAATAGCCAAACAAATTTTGGAGCCTGAATGTAATGTAACATTACTATGCTTTAAGAAATGACATATATGATGAACACAGAGAAGCCTAATTAATATGAGATCTTCATAAAATGATAGTGAAGAGCCCAGAACAATATCCACAATGACTACACAATGACTGCACCAATGCAAATTGAACTATCCTCCTTTCCCCCATCCCTGCAAAAGTGAATGTTGCAAAATTATAAAAGCATTCATTCAAAGAGATGTGAGAAGGCCCCCCCCTCCTCCTTTTCTAGAGAAAGGAAGTTCATGAGCAAGTGTGGTACACTGACATCTTTTTGAGGATATACTAATCAGATATGCTGATTCTACCTTCTTTTATTCTTTTCATGTTTAAAAATATTACTTCTTTAAATTAAATTAAAAATTATTATTGATATGGAGGGGGTACTCTTTGAGAGAGGGAGGGTTACTGGGGCAAATTATGGTAATATTAAAAAAAACCCAAAGGTCAAGAAAAACAAACAAAAAAAGAAAATATTGATTACACATATATTTATATACATATATATCTATAGCTCATTCTATTTGACGGTTGTTATAAAGTAAAAGGCAATAGAAATATTTTCAGTTTTTTTTTTTTAAACATTTGCTGGCAGCTGGGTAGTTCTGTGGATTGAGAACTAGGTCTAGAGACAGGAGGTCCCTGGTTCAAATCTGGCCTCAGATACTTCCTAGCTGTGTGACCCTGGACAAGTCACTTAACCTTCACTGCCTAATCCATATCACTCTTCTGCCTTGAAACCAATACATAGTATTGACTCTAAGGCAGAAGGTAAGGGTTTAAAAAAACAAAACAAAAACAACCATTTGCTATTAGAAAATCTTCAAGTCAACTAGAATCTGATACTGATGCATCATTGAAAAATTTGTGGATTCAGTAGCCATCACTGAATTCAGGAATATTGGTATTCTAAGGATCTGTGGTCTTTAAAGAGGGCCTTTTTATATCTACACACCATGCAACCTGTGCAACTCTTGGTTATGTCTTTTTATAAATTCTTGAAAGGTTTATACAATGTAATGGAGGTCTTTCTTTTATTTAAAATAAAAATTAAAAAAAACAAACAACTTTTTTAAAGCCTTACCTTCCATCTTAAAAGCAATACTGTGTATTGGTTTCAAGGCAGAAGAGTGGTAAGGGCTAGGCAATGAGGGTTAAGTGACTTGGCCAGGGTCACACAGCTGGGAAATGTTTGAGCCCAGGTTTGAACCCAGGAGGTCTTTCTTGAAATTATGGATCCTGAATTTTTGTGTCATAAATCCCTTTGGAAGTCTAATGAAGTCAAATATTTCGACAGTTTGTTGCCTTCAGGAAACCTTAGATTAATAAAAATAAAGATAAAATTATTTCCCCATCTACTCCCTGCACCCCCCCCCCCCCCATCCAATCTATTCATGGATCCCAAATTAAGAACTCTTGCTCCAGACTTTGACATTATATGGGCATGAATGGAGGCATATTGGCTTTACTCCTCACTCTCACAATTTAATTGGCCCACTTCTCACCCTCTCCCCCCCTGCATATAATCTCTTTGAGGTCTTTTACATATTTTTTGTTGTACAATTCTTTCTTGGTAATATGCTACAACTGATTCATACCTGTTGTTCACATCTATCCATTGCTATGTGGGTGACTCAATTTTAATTCTATGGAGACTGTGGCACTTCATGATCTGGAAGTCATGTTGCAGCACGGGAAGAATATTGGTATTTAAAAAGAGGGATTTTTGTTTTAGGGAAAAATTCAGGGTTGTTTAAAAACACAACAAAATTTCCAAAATGCAAGACAGCCTATGCTCTTCCTGCTATTCAATTATGGCCCAGTTCACTAACCATCTGCAATATAAACATACTGATAGACTAACTATGAAAGTTGAGTCTCTAATTGAGCATCAGTTTGAACCACAGGCATAGCATTCTTTAACCCCTTGATTTTTCTGCTATAGCAAGTTAAGGTTAAATGCTTTTGAATGAGTATTGATCTCCTTCAGGAGGATATCAATGCTCTGAGACTTGTATTGGCAAACAAGGGCATTTGGAAGAACTTGATCACATCATCTATTGAGAATCCAATCCCTCTTCCACTAGGACTCTATGGTGGGCACCCTCTACGTCTATACAGTGTTTTGCATCATTTATTCAGCATCTTTATTGAGTCAGTTTTATGCCTCACTTAATACCGAAACCATGAGGTTACAGTCCAAATGTGGTGGCTTAATAGTTGTTAATGGAGAAAAAAAAATTAAATTTGGTAAATAGGTCTGCTTTTTAACTATAAGGTTTTCGAATGTGACTTGACCAGAATTTGGAAAATGTATTTAAAAGTTACTATACTTAGTATTTTTTCCCCAAGTTCTTCAAGCTCTGTGTTCTCCATTTTCTAATTTTTCCCCCCACTCATAAGGCCTTATTGCCTTTTGTTTTTAGTGTTACTTCTGGAAATACCTCTTCCCACCAAAACCTAATCATGTCTAACAAATGCATATGATGTTATGCCCTAGAGGTCTCTTGCCTCTCCCTGATGAGAAGAAAGAAATATATTTAATTCAGTTTTGGGAGCTCATTACTGGTTTCCTAATGATTCAATGTGGCTTCTTTTTAGTACTCTTCTCATTTACAACACTGTTCTTTGATTTTGCTTATTTCAATCTGCACCCATCTGTAAATATCAAGAAACTCCAAGTTAAATTCTGCCTCAAATGTTTACTATAATAGAATCCTGGGCAAACCACTTAAATCTTTTTGTTTCTCAGTTTCCTCATCTGTAAAATGAAGGGGTTGGACATACTGGCCTCTAAGATTCTGTCTAACTCTAAATCTAGAATCCTATTCCTATAGTTTTCTGAATTACTCATATTCACCACTCTTCCCGCACAATTATAGCTTATTATATTTATATTCCATGGTTTATTCAACCATTCTTCAAATTATGGGCACTTATTTTGTTTCTAGTTTTTTCTGCTACTATAAAAACTGCCATAAATATTTTGGCATATACAAGACCTATACTTGCTTCTGACTTCCTTGGGATGTAAGCCTACAAATGGTTTTTCTGGGTCAGAAGGTACTGAGTTTAGTCACTTTTCTAGAATAACTAAAATATAATATCAATAATGGTGAGAATAATTTGAAGTTCCAGGTGTCAATTTTATCCTAGCCCCAAATCTTTTCAAGCTGAATAAATGTTACTATGAAAGAAAGTTACTCTTTTCTGCATATTTCTTTCTGGGTTTCATTGATGCTAAGAGAATCCTAATACAGCTACACTCTCTAGGAGAAGCTCATTTTCCATAAGGCTGGCTGGAGTTAATAGTACTATGTACCTGGTATCTACCAAGTGCCATACTTGGCAGTTATGGAATGAATTCAAGAACATTTAAACCATGGAGTACACAACTTTTTTGTGCCATGGATGCCTTTGGCAGTTTGGTAAACCTTTGTCTGAATGTTGCCCACATTTATAATTGAAGAAAATGCTAAATTTCAGTTAAGAGGGTTTAGTGAAAATAAAGATATAATTTTTTTCTATTCTAAGTTAATGGACCTGAAGTTAAGAATCCGTGATTTGAATATTTATATTAAAAAATTAGGGATGGTTAGGTGGCACAATGGTTAAGAAAGTTGGTTCTGGAGTTGGGAAGGCCTGATATCAAATTTGTGCTCAGAACATGACTAGGTTCTGTGACCCTAGGCAACTAATTTCACCTCCATCTGCATCTGTTTCTTCATATGTAAAATGGGGATCATAAAAGCACATGCTTCTCTGGATTGTTGTGATGACCAAATAAGGTAACTGTAAAAATGCTGAATAGTGCCTAGTACATACTAGGTCCTATATAGGTTTGCCATTTAGCTTCTGTGCTAGTGAAGCATGCAATTAATTGCCAGAGATAATCTGGTGACCCTATTTGAACAGGAAATGGGAAAATGATGAACTTATATATTCCCATCATCATTTGAAATTTCTAGTATATGCTTTCCAAATGTGTTCCAAAAATTTTTATTCTTAAGTTAGCATTCAATTTGTATCAAAAATTTCCTGGGAAATGGGAATCAGTGGTGGCAAGCTCATTTTACAGATAGGAATCTTGAGGTACATGGGTAAAGTGATTTGCTGGCAATCATAGCAGCTGATGTTGTTTTACATTAGTTTTATGGTTACAAATCACTTTGCATATATTATCTCATTTGATTTTAAAGTCAACCTGTGAATTAGATACAGATGTCATTATTAAGAGAAGTTAAGTAAACTGCTCAGGGTCTGAACCCTCTTGACACCTCCTGTGCTTTCCATCACTATCAAAGACCACTGACAAACTCCAGTGGCCATACTGTTTTTCAATGTAATCTAATTTTTCTTTTAATAAATTACTACTGATATTCATTCTATGCCAGAACAAACCAGAGAAATATAGGATAAACCAAATTCTAGGACTTTTGACTATAAAATCTTACTGATTTGTTTATTCATCTTAGACAAAACTTTATTAAAGTTGACTTTCCACACCTGCTGAAATGAGCACATATCATGCTCCATATAAATCAACTCTTAAAATAAACAATAATGATGCTTTTTCACACAAACACAAAAAATGGAAGAATGCCGCTGGAGTAGTTTTTAATACATGAGAAAAATAAAGCAAAGATCAGTAGCCTAAAAAACATATATATTACATCCTAAGTGGTATTCTTCACTCACCACATAGGTTTGTTTTGTTTGTGTGTTTGATTTTGATTTTTAGGTTGAACTCATTATATAAAGCCAAGTTCAAACAGAAGCAGTTCCTTCTTGGAACAATGTGAATTTAAGGTTCAGAGAAAGCATGTCCAATGGATATTTCTATCTGAAAATTTAAAAACTAGCTTAAGTAGAATAGCCTAATCAGTCCAAACATAAGCAGGAGCTGGAAGAATGCAAATCCCCCCAAAAGCCAGCAGGATTACTTTGCTGAATATTTCTCCGCCTCTAAAATAGTGACAATTGATTAAAGATAAAATGACAATTGATTTATCACCAACTCCAAATTGGTCTCATTTTTACAAACTAATCACTTTGTAGACCTTGCATGATACCAGAATTTTACAATGTCAATAAGCTGAATCTAAGTAGAAAAAAATTTTTTTTGGTCTAGTACAATCCTTTTCCAAAAGGGAAATTGCTCTGACAGGGTGCTGGTGCAGGGCTGACTTTCAGTATAGCTGTCAAAAGGCAAAGTTGGTTGGAGAAAGATACCTTAATTCTTTAGATCTCACATAGCATTTTTAACACTCTCATTCAGTTTCCACTAATACTGAATATAGCAGCTATTTTTCCTGATGGAGTCATCCCCCCTACCAGACTATAAGCTCCATGTAGGTAGGGACAGATGTTTTTAACTAAACTTTGAACCTGCCCTAGTTCTTAGCATGGTGCTCTGCACAAAGGAGAATAATAATTGAAAGCTGACTTGATAATACCCTTGGCTTTGTTTTCCTTACTGAAGCTGAGAGCAGGGGAAGGGATATGACAGGCAGGCAGAAGAATACTTCCAAGTCTACTTCCAGCCTCTTGGGAAAACCCTGGAGTTTAACACCTTGATGAAGGAATAGAAAGAACAATGCCACTATCCTGATTTATAAGCAAATAGTTAATTTTCATGTAAAAATGTCATACTTTTTGAGAGAAATTTCCTTCTGAATAGTCAGAAGTTCAGGTCTTTGACTCCATACACTGGAGAAAACTTTTTCTGCCCCAGTTTCTCCATCCAGAAAATGAGTTGGCTTAAATGAACTTTAAAATCCCCTTCTGTCCAGCATCATAAGTTATTTTTATAGTGCTCTTCCACTTGCAAAGCATTTTGCATAATTATGTGCATTATCACATATCTCTCCACATAGGTACCAATAACATTTCCCCAGAACGTAGTTTTACAAAGCCCTTTTCAATTATCACAATCCTCACATAACCCTGGGAGGTGGGGAATCATTATTATCTCAACTTTACAGTTGGGAAAACTTAAGCAAATGGGGGTGACGTGACTGGCCTACCGCTAGGTAGGGTCTGAGGACGAATTTGAACTCCAGGCCTATAACTCCGTGCAATGGCCTACTTCGGGTCCGTATCTATAGCTGTATAAAAATAATGCAGAATTTACATACGTGACACTGGCGCGTATCAATAACCTTGTGGGATGGCTGCTACAAGCGTGGGCGCCCCTATAAATGAAGGACTGCCCCAGAGTCATACAGCCAGCAAGTTTGGCAGTCCGGATTTGAACCCTCACTCTGGGCAGGGGCTTGATTGGGGGAGGAGGGTGTTGGAGAAAGGCAGAAAGCTGCGGGCAAGAGGAGGCGATTTAAGTAGGAGGTAAGGGGTTCCACGGCAGTTCCCAAGGCCTCCCCTTCGCTGAGCCGCCCCGTGACTCAGTCACTGCCGTCAGCCTAGGCCTCTGCCCTTCCCGTCCGCCTGTCCGCCCGCCCACAGGCCGGCTGGCCAGGGCCGCGCTCACCGGTTGAAGTGATCCACCACACTGAGGAGCACGAGGGGGTGAACCACGACCTTCTGCACCGCCAGCTCCGGCATCGCGCCCGCCCGCCAAGCTCGTCTATCCCCGAACGTAGGAAGCCGCAGCGACTCCCCTCGGTGCTGCAAACACCCGGCTCCGACTCGGCCCCTTCCGTCGCGTCAGGCAGACGCCCTCCTACTTCCGCTTCCGCTCCCGGCCTGCACCGCGCGCCTCCACCTTAGGGGAAGCTGAGGGGGCGAAGATTAGGGCAAAGTGAGCCTTGAGAAATTCCAGTTTGACAGATGGGGGAAATCGAGAACCAGAGAGTTTCTTGGCCCCCGAAAAGGCCCATGCTGGCCCCCCATTCCGCCAATCCCCGGGGCTCTTTGTGTTTTGTGGGCTTGGAGGGGCCGAGCTGGAGTCCTTTCACCCTTGTTCTCGACCCGGGCATATCAAGCCGTGATTCTCTAAACAAGAGCCTGCATTTAGGCTGGGAGAGTCCTTTAAAGGCCAGAATTCCTGCAGCTTCCTTTGAGATATAAAGTCTTATTGTTGTTTATGGTATGAAGGCTTCTAGTGGAGTATAAGTTAGTTCTGGCAGCAAACAATCTGTTTTCCTATGATCAGCCTAGCTAAGTATTGAGAGGATCGTAACTAATGATCTGGCCATTTGGCAATTAATTCTTTATCCATAACAACCCATAAAACAACAACAAAATATAAAACATAATTTAATCTTGTGCTTTTCCCTTTCTCTTAGCCTGATGGAAGTTCTATGACTGGAAAGGGGGAAAAGAGTGCTAAGAACCTCATGATTTTTAGTTCATCTATAAATATTAGTTATTGTTTCTCTAAAAGTCAAGTTCTTGTTCAGTGATGGTAGACACACTACAAAAGGAAGTGAATTCTACCGAACTTGACTTCACTATAAATTAAAAAAAAAAAGGAAGTTGAAGATAAAGGAAGGATGGCTCCCAGGTACTTTTTGGAGAAGGAAAGAAAAGAGATAGAGTCAACTTTATTGTTTGGCCAAAGGCAACAAGAAATATTTCATGGTACATTTGATCATTTTATAATAAAGTTTTTATAAGCATTTGTAGAAAGTCCACCATGAAAATAACTTATATGCCAACATCAATTGTATAGAATGAGAAGGTAGAAAAATTTTGTGAAGCACACTGAGATTTTAAATGAATATACACCTTGATAATTAGTATACTATTTCATTGGTACAAGGAACTTATAATAATAATTTCTAACATTTATATAGCACCTATTATGTGTGAAGCACTGTACTCAATGCTTTACAAATGTCTCATTTTATTCCCTCAACAACCCTGGGCCTCAAAGTCAGAAAGCTAGTAAGTGTCTGAGATCAAATTTAGGATTTAAGAGGTGGAAGTGAAAGGGCAGTGCCAAAGAAGAGATGAAACAATCTGGATTCTATAATATGCAGAGAGGAGCAAAAAGTAAGAAGACTGGAAAGGCAGGAGGCAATTAGGTTTTGAAGGACTTTAAATGCTAGACAGAAGACTTGATATTTGATCCTGGAGTCCATAGGAAGCTATTGGAGTTTAATGAGTAGATGGAATGTCTTGGTGAGACCTGTGTCTTAGGAAAATCACTTTGCAGCTGAGTAGTAGATAGATTTAAGTGAGGAGAGTCTTGAAAGCAAGGAAACTAGTTTGAAATCTTTTGTTGTAGTTTGGGAGATAAATGATGAAGGTCTTAACTACAGTGGTATAGCAATGGGAATGGAGAGAATGGGACATAAAAGAGATGCTGTAAATGTAGAAATGGCAAATTTTGACAATTAGGATGAATGTGTAAGGTGTATGCAAGTGAAAAAAAGGAGCGCTATTAATATTTTGATATATATGGATTCTTTCTTTTTATTGTTAATTTACTTGAAGTATATATATATATGCCCAATAGTGGGATCTCTGGATTAAAGGGTATGGACATATTAGTTACTTTTCTTTTAAAAGCACAATTCCAAATTGCTTTACAAACTTGTTCAATCAATTTGCAATTCTACTACAGTATGACTACTTTTTTGAGCTCCTCCAGTATTGTCTAAGCTAGTTTTTGCACAATTTTTTATAATAAAATTTTCATCTCAGTTACTAGAATTATCCCACTTGGACTCTAATATCATTGTCTTTGGATGTGCTTTGTTAAATTTGTTTGGACTGAATATTTAATTGGTGATCACCAGGGATTTAATTTCTAAATCCCAAAATGAATTACTCAATTAAAATGTAATTTAAGGTAGTTTATTTTTATAATAGAGGGAAGATATTAAGGAAGAGAAAAAAGGGGAGAGAGAGAGAAAACTAGAGCTCCGGTTTCCTCTGAACTAGTTAGAAATTCTAAGGCACCAGTCAGGGGAAAGGAGTCTCAAGATGATGGGCCTTTCTCAGAGGTTCACACCTCCAGAAAGGGCAAGGAAAGAAGTCAGCTTTTATACTCGCCACGGTGACCATCTAAAAGGGAAGCAGTCTGAGGTCTCCTGCACAAGTTCCTCCAGGGGTCCAGTTCCATAGCCAAGTGTCTTTACTCCAAGTCTGAGTGTTTGTCTTCCAGTCTCTCCTCAAGTGACTGTCTTCACTCCAAGTCTGAGTGGCTGAAATCTCTTCTGTGTCTCTGTTTCCACTATTTAAAGACCTTTTTCTCTTGTGTCTCCCTCCCCTAAATTTTATGTCTATCAATCACAGCAGATGCTGTGTCCTATCCAGGACTCCCACTCTTTCTCACGTGGGCCACAGACCTCTCACTCAATGAGTGAAATGGGTGTTCATACCTTTTTGTGGTTAGTTCACATCTTTTTGTAGTTAGTTCATATCTTTTTGTGGTTAAAATGGGTAGATCTACTTTAAATACTGGGTTTACACTTTGGGGATTAAAATCTAAAAATAGATGATTACAATTTAATCTCCACAATAAAGGAAGAGCTAAGTATCTTCATTGTTACAATCAGGAGAGAGCCAAATCCAATCTTCACAGTTTATAGTAGTAGAAATGGCACTAGAGGTAGGAGAAGCAGCCAGATTGGACAGATGTATATGGAAGTGATATGTGCTGTATGCAAGATAATTGTGATGATATTGCAATATTAATTTGTAATGTATGAAGAAGGGGACCATACTACAATTATGGGGAAAAAATTTGGGACCTTACTAATACTGAAAAGAAGTCATTGAGAAAACACCAGTAACTATTTATTGACTTATATGCCTACTTTCTCATGTATGTAAAATCTTCTATTTCCTCAGTTTTGTTTTGTATATACATCTTTTTTTTAAAACCCTTATCTTCCATCTTGGAGTCAATACTGTGTATTGGCTCCAAGGCAGAAGAGTGGTAAGGGCTAGGCAATGGGGGTTAAGTGACTTGCCCAGGGTCACACAGCTGGGAAGTGTCTGAAGCCAGATTTGAACCTAGGACCTCCCATCTCTAGGCCTGGCTCTCAATCCACTGAGCTACCCAGCTGCCCCCTACATCTTTTTTTTAAGTGTATTTCTTATAAGCAACAGATTGTAGGGTTTTATTTTCTTATTCAATTTATTACTTTTTCATTTTGATTGATTGTTCAAACTATTAATGTTTAAAGTTATGAATTAAGTTCATATTTTCTTCCATCTATCCCTATATTGATTTCTTTTCAAGTTAACCTACCTTATTTTAAAAAAAGTGACACTATTTCCTCACCACCCCATATCTTCTCTTGTTTGTTACCCCTTTCCTATTGGAGTTTTGCTTGTTAATTCCTTTCTCTCTCCTACTTTTATCCATTTATACAATTCTCCTTACCCTTCTTTCTCTCAGGTAGTTATGTAGATTATTCTCTTATTTCTTTCCTCCACTCCAAGGAGAGTCCTATTCATTAGTTTTAAAATTTTTACTCTTTTCATTTTTCTATTCTTCAAGCTCGCCTTTCTCTAGGCTTCTCTCCTACTTTTTTGATTGACCTCTCCTATGTATTTATTACATTCTAACACATTTTGGTTTTAATGCATGTTTTATCCTCCTGTTAGACTCAAAACTCTGAGGACAGAATATATTTTTAAATTTTTTTTATCTCTAGCTGTCCTGCACATAAATATTTAATAAACACTTTTTGAACAAAAAATGCAATTGGGGGCAGCCAGGTGGCTCAGCAAATTTAGAGTCAGGCTTAGAGATGGAGGTCCTATGTTAAAAAGTGGTCCCAGACACTTCCTAGCTGTGTGACCCTGGGCAAGTAACTTAACTCCCATTGCCTAGTCTTTACACTCTTCTGCTTTGGAACCAATACCCAGTATTGATTCTAACATGGAAAGTAAGGGTTTAAAAAAATACAATAGTATCTAGAACAGGTTGAACTTGGGGGAAGTTGTGATAAATAATGTGGTTAGGTAGTATGGTAGAAACTAAGCAGAATTTATATTTGATGTGGTAGGAAGGAAACAACAATTTATTAAGTGCCTACTATGTGCTAGGCACCATATCAAATGCTTTACAAATATCTCATTTGATCCTTACAAGGCTTAGAGGCAGGTGCTATCATTATCCCCATTTTACAGTTCAGGAAACTTCAGCAAAAAGAAGCTAAGTAACTTGCTCAGGGATATAATTAGTGAGTGCCTAAGTCCAGGTCTTCTTGACTCCAGTCCCAGTGCTCTATCTACTCCACTGAACCACCAGTCTTCCTTGTACCAGAATGAGGTAGTTTCATTTGAAGGCTGGCAGAGAAATCTACACTGAAAAATCAAAACCTGCCAAGGAGAGCCATCAATAGGAGTCAGTGAATGAATAAGGTAGAGTTGATAGAGTAATATGGTACCCAGGCAGGGTTGCTGGACTTGTCTAATAGAGAACCATTATAGAACTTTGGGCAGCTGGGTGTCACAATGAATAAAGTCAAGAATACCTCACTGGAGTCAAGAAGACCTGAGTTCAAATTCAGCTTAGTACTTATTAGCTGGAGCTTAAAATGAGCTAGAGAAGGAGATGGCAAACCGTTCCCAATACCTTTGTCAGGAAAACCTCAAATGAGGTTATGAACAGTCAGACATGACTGAACAACAACAATAACAATTTGAGTAGAATGATAGCATAGACATTTTACAAAGCATTTTCGGAAGGTTAGTCAAAAAGTGTTGGAGAGGAGGTGGTAGACCCTGGAATTAGGAAGATGAGTGAAGAAGAAAAGGATCCTAGAGTGATCTATGTGAAAGGTACCAAGAGCTTATACTATATGAGAAGAGTAGTAATGGAAAAAAGACTGATTTGAGAGACATTTAAAAGTGTAATCCCTATCCCAAAGCCCATTGGTATGGGACTCTTATTAAAGGAGATTAATTCCCTGCCTTATGTGAAGGCATGGGTAGCGTTGATGAGAAGTGAGAGGGCTTCAGTTCTCTGCCAATTCACCTTTGAGACTTTTCGGAGCTAGTCCCCTTTGGACATTCATCAATCTGAGTCTTCTGACCTCCAGCTTTGAGAGAGATGATGAAAGAGGCCAGTCCCACTCTAAATTTCTGAAGGAAAAGTCTCTGGGAGGATATGATTAGGGCTGGCAAGTCTCTATCATTTTTCTACTTCCACCTTGCTACACTAAAGGCTTTTAGGCATTTCCCCTTGTGTGAGAACTGGACCTTCTCTTGATTGAGCTGAGTTATCTCACTTCCAATGGAAGAATTTTATCACTCTGTATTGTCTGGTATATACTTTCTTATGCAAATATATAGGCAATTTTTATTGTTGAGTTGTTTTTCAGTTGTGTCTGACTTCATGATCCCATTTGGGGTTTTCTTGGCAAAGCTACTGGAACAGTTTGCCATTTTCTTCTCCAACTCATTTTACAGATGAGGAAACTGAGGCAAACATAGTCAAGTGACTTGCTGAGGTCACAGGACTAGTAATTATCTGTTCGGATTTGAACTCATGTCTTCCTGGCTCCAGGCCTAGTGCTATATCTACTGAAGTACCTAGCTGCCCTGGAGTGTACAACATGTTCAGGAAAGACTAGTACCTCTGGTATGAGGGCTTGCCAAGCTCTTTTCAGGGCTGCTTTCCTCCTTTGATGCCCACCTATCACACAATTCTTACCTGTGACTCTAAGAAGCTGTAGTATGTTCAGCAGTCACAGCCCAGTAAACCATCTCAGCTGGCTGACCAAACCAGGTTGAGGATAACTGACAGGCTTCAAACCCTTTGGTGAGTTAGGGCTGGCCCAGGTGTGAAGGGCAGGAGGAGCAGATGAGAACAATTTGTTCTAGTGGTCATAAAATGTGGCATAAGCAGGCACTGTGGAGCTTGGACTCAGAGCTTGGACAGACAGTGATGAAGCCAAGGTCATCCACTGCAGCCTGAGCCATCTCCAGTCATCCTGACTTTTGTTTTGTCACTGGACTTTGCTGACTGGAAAAGAGAGTGAGCTAACAACTCTGTGCAACTCTGACTCACTTAAGCGCAATTATGTGCCAGTCAAAAGACATCAGCAGTGATGACATTTTGGTCCTTTTTGAACATGAAGGACCACCATATTCTCCTATGTATGCCTCCTTTCATTTCTGCTCTGCTATGATTTGAATAAATGAGGTTCTTTTCCATTAACTATGTGTGTTTTATTATGGAACTGGTATTATTTAGTGGGGAAGAGTCAAGCCTTAGATTTAGAGCTTTGTGTTCTACCCCTCCAAAATGATAGTGGTGAGAGGATAGCTTGAACCAGGTCATATCCCTTAGACTAATACTATTCAAGGGAGCAGATATACTTCTAGACTATTACCACTCTCTCTCAGGAGAGCACAGTGGCCACTTGTTTCAACCTCCTGTTTTCTCTCTTGTCAGGAATGAAACTCTGCTTTGTAGAAGAGTTGGGGGAAAAGAGGCTGGAGATGCCTATTCTGCCTCTCTTCAAGCCACTGAATGACAGCCTTTGAAACAGGTAGGCTTTTTTTCTACTACAAAAGGTAGTAAATTGATAGGATTTTTCATTTACTCAGTATGAGGAATAAAGGAGAGAGATAACTAAAAGATGAATCAATCTCTGGTTTTCCTCAATCATCTCTTTTTTTCTCATTACCAGCTTCTAGATTAAACCTTCCTATAAATCATGTTCCTCACCTCTGCTTTAAAGAATCTAAAGCTTTTTGTGGGAACAAAGACTATATATGTATCAATTTTTTAAATTCTATGTTGAGTGAGTTTAATAGTTGTTTTTCCTTTTTTTAAATAATAGTAATAGCTAATATTTATATAATGCTCTACATAAATTATCTCAATTGGTTCTCATAATAACTCTGAGGTAGGTGTTATTAGAAACATTTTACACAGATAAGAAAATTGTGGCTGAAAGGTTAAATGATTTGTCTAGGGTTACCGAGCTGATAAGTATGTGGAGTGGGATTTGAACTTAGGTCTTTTTGACTCCAAGTTCAGCACTGTATCCATTCTGCCACTTACTAATATTAGAGGCTATGTGATAATTGCAGGACTATGTATCAGGGTTCCTACATGGAGTAGGATGTTGGAGTATATCATTGCTAGAATCACTTTCATTTATTAAATTCATTGATTCCTAAGATGAATTGTGTTCTTTAGTTATGACAATTGGGGACCTCCTGGTCCCCATAAAGGTCCTTTCAATGAGAGAGCCCTGAAACTCTTTATTTCTAGTGGCATTTGTTTTAGTTTGCTGTTTTTTGGATTTGGCATTCTTGCTCATCCTTTTAAAAATGATGAATATTGAATTAACTATATGATACAAAATAAATATGTATATCAAAATGTCAACAAAAGCAAAAAATAAATTCCATTATATGTTCAGATTATTATTTTTATGAAGATACATTGCCCATAGTTGCATTCAGTGGGTACTTGTTGTTGCCATTTTCATTTGAATCCTCCCTTCAGAGGTGGTTTAATTGTTTCTTTTGATGTCGTTTATAGCTAGGCAGGTACATAGGCTTCTTTACTTCTGCTACTCTTAAAATTAGGTCCTTTCTTTCTTTCTTTCTTTCTTTCTTTCTTTCTTTCTTTCTTTCTTTCTTTCTTTCTTTCTTTCTTTCTTTCTTTCTTTCTTTCTTTCTTTCTTTCTTTCTTTCTTTCTTTCTTTCTTTCTTTCTTTCTTTCTTTCTTTCCTTCTTTCCTTCTTTCCTTCTTTCCTTCTTTCCTTCTTTCCTTCTTTCCTTCTTTCCTTCTTTCCTTCCTTCCTTCCTTCCTTCCTTCCTTCCTTCCTTCCTTCCTTCCTTCCTTCCTTCCTTCCTTCCTTCCTTCCTTCTTTCTTTCTTTCTTTCTTTCTTTCTTTCTTTCTTTCTTTCTTTCTTTCTTTCTTTCTTTCTTTCTTTCTTTCTTTCTTTCTTTCTTTCTTTCTTTCCTTCTTTCCTTCTTTCCTTCTTTCCTTCTTTCCTTCTTTCCTTCTTTCCTTCTTTCCTTCTTTCCTTCCTTCCTTCCTTCCTTCCTTCCTTCCTTCCTTCCTTCCTTCCTTCCTTCCTTCCTTCCTTCCTTCCTTCCTTCCTTCCTTCCTTCCTTCCTTCCTTCCTTCTTTCCTTCTTTCCTTCCTTCTTTCTTTCTTTCTTTCTTTCTTTCTTTCTTTCTTTCTTTCTTTCTTTCTTTCTTTCTTTCTTTCTTTCTTTCTTTCTTTCTTTCTTTCTTTCTTTCTTTCTTTCTTTCTTTCTTTCTTTCTTTCTTTCTTTCTTTCTTTCTTTCTTTCTTTCTTTCTTTCCTTCTTTCCTTCTTTCCTTCTTTCCTTCTTTCCTTCTTTCTTTCTCTTTTTATAAAACCCTTACCTTCTGTCTTGGAATCTATACCTTTTGTAATACAAGACCTTTTGTAGTTTATATTATTATAGAGGTATTCATCTCATTCAATACCTCATTTTGCAGGTAAGGAAACCGAAGCCTAGGATTTTATTTGACTTATACTCAAGGTCACATAGAAAATAAGTGGTAGAGCAGGGATTTAAATTCTTTGCTTCCCAAATCCCAAATCCGTCAAATCATGTTCACTTAGAAAATTCCTTATCTCCTTTCCTGGTTTAGGTGTCGTTTTTCACCACTTAATTTCTTTTCCCATTTTCTGTAACATTTTTTTTTCAAATATTTGATATGGATATTAGTTAGATGACTGTTTTTACTTCCTAAGAAAATAGGCTTTCTGTAGTAAGAAAATCTCAAACCTTCTTTTTAGAGTATTTAAAAATTTCCTTGGCAATCTTTTTAAAGAAATTAAATTTTAATTTTTAAAGTGAAAATCCACATTTTTCTCCCTCCTTTCCTTTCCACTGCATTGAGAAATCAATAAAAACAACACTTCTCTTTTGTTTTATTTTTGTTTTATCATAGTTAAAGAAAACAAATTATTGTATTGGCCATGTCCAAAATGATGTGTCTCAAGCTTTACTCTGAGTCCTTCACCTCTCTTTCAGGATGTGGATAGCATGTTTCCTCATGAACCCTCTGGAATAGTGGTTGGTCATTGTATTGATCAGATCTGGTTCCTAAATCTTTCAAAGATTTTTGTCTTTGTGATATCATTGTTATTGTATAACTTGTTCTCCTTATTCTTCTCACTCTACTCTGCATGATTTATATGGCTTCTTGTATTTCTCTGGAACCATTCTTTTCATAATTTCTTATAATAGGGTTCTATCACATTCATGTACCATAACTTGTTCAGTCATACCCCAATTGATAAGCATTCCCTCAATTTCCAATTCTCTGCCACCCAAAGAGGTGCTACAAGTATTTTTGTACACATAGCACTTTCTGTTCTTTCTTTGATCTCTTTTGGTATAGATCAACTGCTTTTTGGGCACCAATCCAAATGGATTTTTAGAATGGCTGGACCAAGTGTTCATAGCACAATAATATATCTGTTTTTTTTCAGAGCACCTACAGAATCTGTCATTTTCTTTTTTTTTTTTGTTCTTTGGTCAGTCTTGCTAATTTTATAGGAAAGACATGGAGATTCAGAGTTTTTAATTTACATTTGTCTATTAGTACATTTCTTAACCAGTTTCACAATGTTTTGATGATTACAGATTTGTAAAATAGTTTTGAGATATGCCATTTCTAGGACCTATTTCTTCCTACTTCTTTCATTAATTCCCATGATTCTTGGCCTTTTGTTTCTCCAGATGAATTTTTTTTCTAGCTATATAAAATAACTGCTTCATAGTTTGATTGGTATGGCACCGAATAAGTAAGTTAGGTAGTTTTACCAATTTTTATCATATTGGTTATACTTATCTGTTAACAATGAAAATTTCTCCATGCATTCTAGTTGTATTTGTATAGTTCTTCTATCTATCTAGGCAAGTAAACTCCAAGTATTTTATATTCTCTCTAGTTATTTTAATGGATTTTTTCTATTTCTTTGTGTTGGATTTTGTTGGTAATAGGCAGAAATGCCAATAATTGATTTGTATTTATTTTATATATTTTCAACTTTTTTGAAGTTAATTGTTTCAATTAGTTGACTAGAGTTATCCAAAGGTGCCATCATATCATCTACAAGAGGGACATTTTTGTTTCTTCTTTACTTATGCTTTTTCTCTCAATTTCATTTTCTTCTCTTATTGCTATAGCTAGCATTCCTAGCACTACATTTAAAAGTTATGGACCTATTAGACTGTGAGTTCCTAGAGGGCAGAAACTCCTTTTGCATCTTTTTTGTACTTCCAGCATTCAGCACAATGCCTGGAACATAGGAGGTTTAATTATTGATTCTCATTAGAGATAATGCTGGCTTCTGGTTTTATAGATATATATTCTAATTTTGAACCAGACTGGCTTTCCTGGTATATATCCATTTTGATCTTACTATATAATAATTATTATGGAGTACTGTAGTCTGCTAATATTTTATTTACAAATTTTTGCATTGAAATTCACTAGAGATATTGGCCCATAGTTTTCTTTTTTGTTTTGAATCTCCCTGGTATAAATATCAAGACCAAATTTGTATCATACAACCTCTTCTTTTCCAATATTTTCAAATAGTTAATGTAATGTTAGAATTTATCTTTAAAAATTTGATATGAGATGAATCCATCTTTTTTTTTTCTTCTGAAAGTTTATTTTTGGTATGTTAAATTTCTTTTTTCTAAGACTTTGTTATATTTCTATGTCTTGTCCTGTTAAACTGAATATTTTATATTTTTACAATTATTCATTCATTTCATTTAGATTGGTGGGTGGGTGAAATAGTTCCTAATAATTTTTAAATTTCCTCTTTATTGGCTGTAAATTCACCAAATTAATTTTTGACACTGGTAATTTGGTTTTCTTCTTAATTCACTAGCTGATGTTTTATTCATTAATTCAAAGAATGAATTTTTTTTGTTACTTTGATTTTTTTTTTAGGATTTCTATTTTGGCAGTTATTTAGATATTTTTAATTTGTTGGTTTTCTGGGCTATTTTTTTTAGTTGTATGACAATTTCTTGATCTATCCTTTCTCTCTTCTATTGATGAAAGTGTTTAGAGATATATTTTCCCCTAATGACTGCTTTGTCTGTATCTCAAAAATTTGATATGTCATTTCATTGTTATTTCAATGAAATTATTGATTGTTTCTATGATTTGTTCTTTTACCTAACCATTCTTTAATATTATATTATTTAATCTTTAATTAATTTTTAATCATGTCATCAGCGGATCTTTATTTAATGTAATTTTTATTGCAGTGTAGTCCATAAAATGGTTGTGTAATGGTGATTTGGTGTAATGTGTTTAATTTTCTACTTTTCTGCATTTGATTGTGAGATTTTTATGTCCTAAATACATAGTTAATTTTTGTGAAGACAACTTAGTTGAGAAATATTATATTCCATTTCCATTCCATTTTAATTATATCAAGAGGTTTATATAACTTTACTAAACTTTAATATATTTCTCTTTCATTTCTCTTTTGTTTTGATTTATCGTTGAGATTTATTCATTTGAAATCTCCCATTGCAAGTTTCATTTTTTATTTTATCCACAGTTCATTTAAGCTTTCTTCTAAGTCTTTAGATGCTATACTATTTGGTGTATATGTGCTTAGTATTGATATTCATTCATTGTCCATCATTCTTTCTGCAAAATGTGGTCTCCTTGTTTATCTTATTTAAGTTTATTTTTGCTGTTGCTTTGTCTGAGATTATGATTTATACTTCTGTTTTTTTTAAAAAAACTTCAGCTGAAGAATAAAAGTTTCTTATTTTAACTATGTACATTTTTCAGTTTCAAGAGTGTTTTTCTTTGTAAACAATATATTGCTGGATTCTGCTTTTTATTTTGTTATGCTGTCCTCTTCCATTTTATGAGTGAGTTCATCCTTTTCACATTCAATTCAAATTGTTAACTGTATATACCTTTTCTCTTATATGTTTTCTTTTCTTTGTTTCCTTCCCCCTTTTTATGAAGAAGTGAGTGATTAGAGAGGAGTGACCTGAGTACCAGTGCTCTAGCTTTAGTGTATTCAGTTTCTGTTTCCCTGCATCTCTTCTGTTTTCCTCACCTAAAGTCCAATGGCAAGTTCTTATTCTTTCCTTTCATTTGAGTTCTTCAAAATCTACCCTCTGTAGTAGGAACTTAATTTTATTCCCTTTTCAATCTCCCTTTTCTCTTTTGAACTTACTGAGTGAAATTTATTTCTATTCAATTCCATGTTTTTGTGAGTGTATATATGTATGTTTTTATTCTCACATCATTTGACTAATTCAGAGTGAGATTCAAGTCTCTTTAGCTCTCTCTACTCCCTCTTCCTTGGTTCCACAAATGTCTACCTGGGCACCTATGTGAGATAATTTTCTGCTCTCTTCCTTTCCTCCCACATTTTGTGCATTCCTTTACCCCTTCCTTTCCATTCTTATTTTTAGTTCATCAAAAAAATATAGAATATAATTAGATTCTGATTATGACCCTTGGTGATGATTGAAGGGATATTTATATCATTTTTTTGTATTGGAATGTAAATTGTTCTTTGGTATGATCCTTCATTCAATTTTACCTTTTTTTGTTTATCTTGTTCTTTTGTTTACATTTTAAAGTTTCTGTGCAGCTGTAATCTTTTCATCAAGAATGGTTGGAAGTCTGTTTTACTTTTATTTATTTTTTAAAAAACCCTGACCTTTTATCCTAGAATCATATGGTGAATTGGTTCCAAGGCAGAAGAGTGGTCAAGGCTAGGCAATGGGGGTTAAGTTACTTTCTCTAGGTCATGCCACTAGAAATTGTTTGAGGTCATATTTGAACCCAGGACTTTCCATCTCTAAGCCTGGCTCTCAATCCACTGAGCCAAATAGCTTCACCCAAGAAGTCTATTTTATTAAAGGTAAATTTTTTTACTTTGTGGGGTTATACTCTGTTTTCCTGGGTATTATTCTTTGTTGTAAGTTTATATTTTTTGGCATATAATATTCTGTAATATTGTATTCTAAAGCTGTATTGGTGAATATATGGCACATGTACACTGGTATGCTGGAGGGGGCTGCTCTGTTCCCTCTCTCTACCAGCCTGAGGACATTTTTTGCATGCTCTGCCTCTCTGCCCAGCTACCCAATGTTAGCACTTCCCCCATTTCTGTCTATTATAATGTGTGTGTGGGGGGTAGGGGCTTGAAGATGCAGGTGGGCATGTGATCTCTAAAAGGTTCACCAATGATGTTCTAGAATATAACTTTCCAAGCTCTCTTCTTCTTTGTAGTGATGGTTGATAAAGCTTGTGTGATCTTGACTGTGGCTCCTTAGTATTTGATTTTTTTCCCTGGCTGCTTACATTTTTTCCCTTTGATGTGAAGTTCTGGATTTGGGTTATAATATTACTAGGAGTTTTCATTTTGGGGTTTCTTTTAGGAGGTAACTGGTTGATTCTTTCTATTTCTACTTTGTCCACTGATTCTTTTTTTTTATATTTTATTTGATCATTTCCAAGCATTATTCATTGAAGACATAGATCATTTTCTTTTCCTCCCCACCCCCCATAGCCGACGCATAAATCCACTGGGCATTACATGTTTTCTTGATTTGAACCCATTGCTATGTTGATAATATTTGCATTAGAGTGTTCATTTAGAGTCTCTCCTTTGTCATGTCCCCTCAACCGCTGTATTCAGGCAGTTGCTTTTCCTCGGTGTTTCTACTCCTATAGTTTATCCTTTGCTTATGAATAGTGTTTTTTTCTCCTAGATCCCTGCAAATTATTTAGGGACATTACACCGCCACTAATGGAGAAGTCCATTACGTTCGATTATACCACAGTATATTAGTCTCTGTGTACAATGTTCTCCTGGTTCTGCTCCTCTTGCTCTGCATCACTTCCTGGAGGTTGTTCCAGTCTCCATGGAACTCCTCCACTTTATTATTCCTTTTAGCACAATATTATTCCATCACCAACATATACCACAATTTGCTCAGCCATTCCCCAATTGATGGGCATCCCCTCGTTTTCCAGTTTTTGGCCACCACAAAGAGCGCAGCTATGAATAATTTTGTACAAGTCTTTTTGTCCATTATCTCTTTGGGGTACAGTTTGTCCACTGATTCTAAGAGATCTGGGCAGTTTTCTTTTAGTAATTCTTGAAGTATGATGTCTCGAATCTTTTTTTTTGCTTATGATTTTTATGTAGTTCAATAATTCTTAATTTTTTTTTCTCCTCTATCTTTTCCCTAGTAGTTCAGTTGTTTTTGTTATAAGGTATCTTACATCCTCCCCTATGTTTCCAGTTTTTCAAGTATTCCAATATTTCTTATTGCCTTATTGAGTTTTTGTCCTCTATTTGGTCCACTAATTTTCCCTATTGTTTGACAGTGAAAGACCCTCTGTCTATTTCTCTTTCCTGAACTGGGCTTAAAATATGATTCACTGTAATTTTTTCCTTGAATTTTCTGGTCATGAATCAGTCTGATTCATTTTCTAGATCTTTATGGAGGGATTGTGTTGGAGAGTGTAACTATACTCCTTACTCCTCTGCCATCTTCTTTCTACTTCATTTCCTCAGTAGTTTTTAATGAGTAGTTTGCTGTTTTCACTAGTTGATTCAGAGTAATGGCTCTTGTTATGTTGCTTGGATACTGTCCTTTAGTTTAGTAAAGGCATTTGTAAAATTATGGAAATAATAATAGTACCTGGCATTTATAAATGTTATTTCTTATCTTCCCAATCCTGGCAGCTAGGTAATATTATTATCCTCATTTTATAATTGAAGAAACTGAAGCAGATAGTGATTACATGACTTGTTCAGAGTCACAGAACTAGAATGTACTCCAGCTTCTTCTGAGCCAGGTAGAAATTCTAAGGCCCCAGCCAGGGGAAAGGAGTCTCAAGATGGGACTTTCCCAGAGGCTCACACCTCCAGAAAGGGCAAGGAAGGAAGTCAGCCTTTACACTCACCATATTGTCAGTTCAATCAGCAGATTCTTTTTATCAATCAGCCTCAACTCCAAGTGACTTCTCTCCAAGTGACTCCCTTCAAGTCTGTCTTCACTCCAAGTCTGAGTGTCTCTGTTTCCACTTTTAAAGACCTTTTTCTCTCGCATCACTTCCCCTAAATTTTATATCTACCAGTCATAGCTGATGCACCACTCCAGGACTGCCCACTTCAGACCTCCTACTCAATGTACAAAATTGGTGTTCACTCCTTTTTGTGGTTAAAATCCCAAATGGGTAGATCTCCATAATCAACTTTAAGTACTGTGTTTACACTTTGGGGATTAGAATCTAAAATAGACAGGGGATTACAATTTAATCTTCATAATCAAGGAGGAGCTAAGTACCTTCATTGTTACAATCAGGGGAAAGCCAAATACAATCTTCACAATACCCATTGTCCCAGATCTCTGCAAAGGCCTGGGGGGAGGTGTTATATTTCTTTTTTTTTTTTTGTGGGAGATAAGCTTATTCCTTATAGGTTCATACCTTTCAGTTGCCATTTTTTCTGGTGGTTGTTCTTTCCATTTCAACAGTTATAGTCATTGTATATATTGTATTCCTGTTTCTACTCACTGTACTTTTGTATATTCATAATGTTTATTGTTTCTTTTAGAACAATAATAATTCATTTTACTTATGTACCACAATTTTTTAGCTAGTCTCTGATTGCTAGTCATTTTGTTTCATTTTTATTTCATTTCCAGTTCTTTGCTATCACAAAAAATAGTTATAAATATTTTAATGTATGTGGAATCTATCTTCCAGTGAACTTTTCACTGACAAATCTGATGACTTTTTTTCAATTTTCATCATTCTTGACCTACCTGCAGCATTTAATGCTTTGACACTATTGACATGCTTCTCCTGAATGCCCTCTGATAGTTCTCTCTTGACTGTCTTCCTACCTATCTGGCATTCATTCTTATTCTATTTTACTATCTCTTCATTCATATTAAGCCTACTAATTTTGTACTCCAAGGATCCATCTCACTGCTCTCTTTTCTTCTTCTTTTATACTTTTTCTTAGTGATCTTATTAACCCCTAGGGGTTGAATTATCATCTCCATTCATATGATTACTAAATCTGTATATCTACTCCTGGTCTCTCACCTAACATTAGTTTGTGCATCTCTCTCTGCCTATTGGGTACACCATACTGGATGTCCCTTGATTGTCTTAAACTCAATATGTCCAGAAAAGAAAATGAATTCGTTATTATGTTGCCCTTCTAGTCCACTCCTCTTTTGAACTATTGTTTTTCTATTGAGGGCACTACTGTCCTCCCCATTAATTAGATTCACAAGCTCAGTATCATTTTAGACACCATATCCAAATTATTAGTTAAACCTTGTCCTTTCTTTTTTTCTCAACTCTTACCGTATGTCTTAAAATCAATAGTATAAGTTTCAAGGCAGAAGAGCAGTGAGAGCAAGGGTGATGTTAAATTGAGATGTAATTATAGCATGTTATGAAGATTTTTCAAATTTAGGCTTTTCTGTAATAGCTGATTTATTAGAATATCTTAATTTTATTATTTGATTATTTAATTATCTAAGCTGAGAATCCTAAAAGACTTGTCTAAGACCATATAGGCAGTAAATGTAAAAGGCAGGATTTAAATCCACATTCTTGACTCTATAGCCAGTGCTCATTCCACTATATCACACTGTCTACCTCTTCTTGATGCCTTATTTTGTTCTTCTGTAGAATGAGGATAGGACCTGCCCACCTAATTTACAGTGTTGTAGTAAGAATCCTCAGGGTGTTGGAAGTAGTTTTGATTCTATCTTGCTATATTAGCCATGTGGATTTGAGCAAGTAATTTAATTCAATTAAATTCAATAAATATTTCTTAAGCATCTACTATGTGCCAGACACTGTACCTTGCTTTTAGTAAAAAGAGGCAAAAGAAAGTCTCTATCCTCATGGAGTTTACAATCTAATAGGAGAGACAGCATGCAAACAAATATATGCAAAGTAAGCTATAAATAGAATAAATAAATAAAATCCCACCTTTGTGATGTGGGATTTTAGTTAGGACTTAAAGGAAGCAAGGAAGGGAGGAGACCAATAGTCAGATTGGAGGAGGGAGAACATAACTTTTCTTGGATATGAATTCCTTATTTGTAAAAGAAGGTTGGACAAAATGAACACTAAAGTCCCTTCCATTCAAAAATCCATTGAGCTAATGTATGTGAAAGTATGTTGAAAATTGTGAGCAGCTATAAAAATGTGAAGTGATATCATCATCATCATCATCATCATCATCATCATCATCATCATCATCATTATTAGTGTTCTAGTGTCAAGTAGAATGCAAGTTCCTTGAGGGAAGGAGCTATTTCATTTTTGCCTTTATATCTATATGTGGCTAGCCTAGGTAGGTGTTTAATGAATATTTGTTAAATTGAGATGTAATTGTTACTGGTTATGAAGATTTTTACTTTTTTTTAATTCCCAGGTTTTTCTGTATTAGTCAATTTATTTGAATATCTTAATTTTATTATCTAATTATTTAATTAAAATATATTTCAGTTATTTTTAACTACATAAAAGTTGTTCTTACTCTTTCTTCCATTTTTCAAATGTATTAGCTTTCCCAAATGGATAAGTATTGCAGAAATACTTGATTCATTTATTTCTTTTGTTATATTTTTTTGTCTAAATGATAGCATTGTATCTCTTCTACTGGCAGAATCATTATTACTTTTGTCCATTTACTTGAAAGTGAAAAAACCCCCAAACATAAAAATAGCCAAATGATACGGTTGCATTTTCTTCCTTACATCACAGAAATAGTAATCCATGGAGGAAACTTGGCACACTACAAGAGGATTACAAATAATTTTTTCCATTCTGGATTTGGAAGTCTTAAAGCCTGGGATACAGTGGCATTTAGTTGAACCTGTCTTGGATGAGGCTTAGATGGATCTTGGTGCATAAACTACAGGGAGTCTTCCCTCTGAATAGTTAATTTTCTTGTAGAATCAGAGTTAGGGATTACTATGATTAAAATAAAACATGTATGTTTGGCACACGAACACATAAAAATCAAAGAAACCCTGGAGACAAGCATTTGGATTTTGCAATTGCTTCCTCTCAAGCCAGTTTTGCTCAGACTCCTATTTTTCTGCTACCTCTCCTCCTTCCATTCCTTTCTTCTATTAGACAATTTCAATTGTAATGAAAAGAATTATTGAAATCTAGTTTAACATCATTATAATCTTTTAAGATGAATTAAATTATGTTTTTTGCTCTTGTCTGTGCTACAAATATTTTATACTTACCAGCAGCACCATATTCTAAAAGCGCTTTGGTTATTACCCTGACTCATTTACTTTGGACCAAGTTGTTTCAAAGCAAATATAAGATTTGGAGACAGATTAAAGAGCATGAACTTTTTGTCTTTTTTTTTTAAGGGCCAGAGACATTATTCCTTTCTTCTAAGACTGAATATAAATGAACCATTTTAACCTAGCTGAGAAAAGGAAGTGAATGCAAGGAGATTCACATGTTTGAGTAATAGATGAGATGATACTGAGAAGTGCACTTGACCTACTTTTAGTGACATGTAGGTATATACTCTGACTCCTTGTTAAATGGAATTGAGTCAGAAACTCCTGGTTGGAACTTTATGCCCAAGGTTGTCTGCTAGAGACTGTGAAGGGTGATTGTGCCAAAAAGGACCGAGTAACTAAGCAATAAAAAACGACCTGCTCAGGGGGCTTAAGAGGAGTGGCCAGAGTCCCCCTTTTTGTTGAGCGTGTTGCCTAGAACTCATCCAACTTTCCTTTGGACTTCCAGTGGAGGAGGACTTTCCCCCTTCTTCTTGCAACAGTTGTGGATGCCTGGTTGTTGTCCTTCATCTCTGAAGAGTACCAAAATGACCTCATTATGTTGGGGTCAATGTTCAGTATGCCCAATTATAGCTGATCAGTAAGAGCTCAGAAGACTCTACCATAGGTAGGCACAAGTAGCCTATGTGAAATGAGGTGGAGATGTTTCTAAATTTGTACATCTCACATTTCTTTTGAGCTATTGCAATTCTGCTTGGTTCTTAGGGCACAGTGCTTTCTTTCATGCAGGTATGCCGTGCAGGATGGTTCTGTGTCAGTGTCTCCCATGTCTCCCCTGTCTCCCAATCTTTACAAAAGTTTTTCAAAGAGACCTTGAAAGTGTTCTTGTATCGCTTCCTCAGACCTCCATATGAGTGCTGGCCTTGTGTGAGTTTTTGGTAAAATAGTCTTTTAAGTAAACGTGTACTTGGCATTCAAATAACATGGCTTTCTTGTTGGAGTTGCACTGTGTCGTAGAGTTTGAATGCTTGACAGTTTAGGAACTGAAAGGATCTCAGGGTCTGGTACTCATCTTGCCGGGTGATCTTCAGAATCTTCCAGGCATTTCAAATGGAAGTGAATCAATTTCCTGGTATGACATTGGTGTTCTGTCCAGGGTGCACAGGCAAACAACAGTGAGGTCAGCCCAATGACTCTGTAGACCTTCAGTATGATAGGAAGCCCAGTATCTCTTTTCTCCCACACTTTCTTTCAGAATCTCTCAAACACTTGTCTATGACAGCAAGCACAGCTGATGTCTAGGTAAGCTTGAGTCTGGATCTCATGTTCCTAGCTGCTATTTCTGTTTTGTGTTTCCCTATGCACAGTGGAGGAAATAATAATTCTGAGATAGATGTTTTTATTTGATGTCCACTATGTGAGTTTTAAAGAGGTCAGCCATTGAATTAGGTGTTGGTTGCTTGAGGGAAGTGCTCTCTGCAACCATATCCTACTTGAAAGAAAAGATGACTACCAACAGGAAAATTAGCCAACATGGCTGGTTGGATAGAAGATTGGGTCTTTGAGTGAATTTTTTGAGAAGTATAGATCCAAGGTGAAGGTGAAATACTTGTTCAACATTCCCACAAAGTATTTCATGTTTTAATGATCAGCATCCAAGAAGAGTAGTAAGAAGGGGTTAAAGATTACTTTTTTATGTTTTAAGAATTTGTCAATGTGTATTTATGAGTCTTTGTATGTTTGGAGCATTTTGTGGTGATGAAAATGGTTGTCCTATAACTGCTACCGTATAATAACTCTTCTAGAGAGACTCAGTTCTTTTTGGAAAGACTTTAGATGTGAGCCACACTGAAACTTTAAGAGATTTTTCCTGTGGCTCTAATACAGAGATGGGGCATAACAAGAGAGAAAGTATACGAGAAGCCCGATCTCTTTCTTTGGGGTCTCTTAGGAAAATACTTTGTCTACCTCTGCCCAGAGCTGCAGCCTCTTTGTAGGTTACTCCCTTGTTCTGTTGCTGATGCCTATAGAGTAGAATGCATACTCCTTATCATGTAAGGCCTGGCATATAGAGACCGACACTATCTGGCTCTGAAGTGTTATTACTTCACAAATTCTACCTTTCAACTAAAGAGTACTACTGATGGAATGATTTCTTATTTTCAATTTAGCTTCTCCTGCTTCTTTCTGTTCACTTGTACAAAGGCTGTCCCTTATGTCTGGAAGACATTCCATCAACTTTGATTTTTAAAATTCCTTTTCTTCAGTGAAATCCTTATAGTTCTTATTCTCCAGAAATTTTCCTAAAGCACTTGTCTGGATCTCTCCTTTTGCTCTTATCACATTCTGCTGTACAAATGTTATACTCTGCCCATACACCCAATGGACTGTAAACTGTTTGAAGCCAGGAATTTTAATTGTATACTTTTTTCATTTTTGTAACCCCATCACTTAGCATAATGCTTCACAAAACAAAATGAAACAAAAAAACCAGGCACTTAAAATATTAATTGGATTGAACTGGATGGTAGGAAAGGTTAATTTAGGTTCATGGTTATTATATTCTTCCTCCTTGAAAATCTTCCAGGTGTGTGGTACAGTGGATGTGGGTTTGGAATAGATGGTCACTAAAGATCCCTTTCAACTTGCAAATTCTTTGACTTTCAGTTCCTAATAGTGAAATTCAGTTTTCTATGAGCCAAATCAAATTCTGTTTATTAGTCTTCTCAAATTACCCTTTGTATAGCAAAAGCTTCATTGAATAAAAGAAAATAATGAAAAAAGAGACTTTTTGTTTATTTTCTTAGTCTTTGGCAAGGATTCTACTGGTAATCTCATATAGAAATTATTGCTTTATTCTTCAGGCTGTGATGTTTTTGCTGGTGAAGAAACACCAAAGCCAACTCACCCACAATGTTTTTTTTTTTTTAAGACTTTCTTATCTATAGTAGTCCATTTGTTTTAAGTACACAAAATTAAATAAAATTGAAATGCAGAGAACTTTTCTGTGTGGAGAGTTGTGTGATCCACTATTGATGAAAATATTCCAATTAAAATAATTCAAACATATGCAGATTTTAAAGTTTACCTCAAGATTTTATGTATCAATTTTAAAGTAGTTACAGATGACCTCTCAACATGCTATATAAATAATTTCTGAAGCTGCCTTTGCCATTGTAGCTAAAATTCCCCAGCCAAACTCTTCAGAACTCCAAAATCAGGTTGGAATTTATCTGGCACAGAAAGGTATAGAACAGAGATTAATTCAGTGATAATAGTAGGAATAGAGGCTGGCGGCATTTTGCAAAGGCAAATGAATTTTCAAAAAACACCTATATATTTTAAAAATTATAATATTAATATTATCAGAAACTCATATAGCCTGTCTACTTATCATTTATACTCCAAGACTCTCTTGTGCTATGAAATAATGAATTCAAACCTTAAAGTTCTCAAAGAATTAATTTAAAAAAGATAGTTCCATCCAGACTTCATATTAAATCAGTATATTAAAATTGCAGACATTTCCTTGAAAATAGATTTAGCTTTCAAAAAAAAATCAAACTACAAAACAAAAATGAAAAAACAACAACAACCCTATACCCAAACAAAAACCAAAACCTTTTGACATAACAGAAAGTATCTAAAGCTATTAGAAGTTGAATCCTTATAATGCCTGAAAAAGCTTATGGTTATATGGTGATTTTTGAGCACAAACTTAGTTTGCTTTTTATCAGTTACTTACAGGGTCTTAGATATGATTCATATTTTAAATGAATAGATTACAAAGCTGTTAAAGAAGTGTTTTTATAGGAAGTCTTTATACTCAAATAAACTTTAAAAGTTATTTTTTATCAAGCTGCATGAATTTAGAAAGTCTGCAGAGATTCAGGGACCTCTTGTGGAGTTTTTAGAGGTTACAGCTTTTAATTTTTATATCTTTTTGTTCCCTTCCAGAGAGAATTTAAAAAATTTTTTTTTCCCAGCAGAGGGAGACATTTGACCATGAAAGTGATACTGTTACTTTCTAGTAGTATTCAGTAACCTATTTTATCAATATACATAAAAAACTCAATGTTCAAATTAACTAGTTCAATAAGTAATTTAGCTCATTGATTTTTGGGCATATCCTAAGTGCCATTACAAGCTACGGATATTTTAAATGCCATTACCTAATAGAAGGAATGTTTTAAGCACCTTTTATTGATTTTATTACTGCTTTATTTTGCTGTCTTGGTTTAAAATCATTTTAACCACTCTGTAATCAAGAAGAAATATATCGTCAGTGAAATACAGTCAATTTCCTAAAACCTTTGACATCGTTAAATAAGGAATTACAGTTGTTAAATCATGTCAGGCAATAACTGAGGGACAGAAAAGATATAAAATTTGGAGCAGTGGGCTAGCACACTAGTGAGTGGCATTGACCTCTGGCTTTTAGATTCTGCATGTGACAATCACACAATCTTTTCTTGGTTGTGACATCATTTGAAGAAATTTAAAATCTCAGGTGGCTAGGAAGAAGGCAGAATGAAAACAGATTATGACCTGATGACAAAAGATATTTGAATGTCTTAGTCTAGCTTTTGTTGAAAATTTCTCTCTGAAAAATTGAAATTTCATTGCCATATTTACTTATTTGCTGTATACTGATATTCTGAATAAAAGAAATTGAGAGTAATCACTGATTTAAAAAAAAATGTTGGTCTACTTTAAACCTTGGGCAAGTTACTTAATCTCTCTGGGCCATAGTTTCCTTCACTATAAAATGAGGGATTTGTGTGAGATGATTTCCAAAGTCCCTCAAAGCCCTAAAATTCCTATGATTCTTTTAGCCATTTGACTTCAGAAGATCAGCTGTATCATTGAGCTAATCAGTCAGTGGATGTAGACAGGGAATATAGTCATTGCTTAATCAAAGAATTGCAAAAGTATATAGCGAGCACTAAAGCTCAATAACAGCCAGCTAATGAGTTGATTGCATTGATTGACATTTGATGCAATTTAGCTGTAGAGTGGCAAATATCAATATCTGTATATGATTTGGCAGATGGTTGTTGAACTGTGATTAGAAGTTTAGAATGATTCTTCAGTAAAAAGAAGATCTGGCAGTAAACCAAGAACAGAGTCCTGGATTTTCCCCATTAGAAAGATTAGGTCTATAAAGTCAAGTGTTTTGATTATTAATAGAACCTTTCTTTTTCTTTTTTTATTAAATATTAATTTCACAGTGAAATGTCTACATCCATTAAATGAGTTTGGGGAAAGCCAGGTTCTTTCCTTTAAACAAGTTCATATTTATGATTGCAACAATTGACTAGTAGGGTAAAAAAACTTGTCAAAAACTCCTCGTAGGAATCAATTTAAACATATCTGAAATCCTGAAAATGCTATTGTGAAATCTGTTTGTATGAAAACCAAATAAAACTGCAACATCACCAATCCAGAAGTATGCACACTCCTGGAAGATACTTTTATTATAGTCTTTGTTTCTAATGCTAGGCACAGTACTGTGACAATAGTAGGGATTTAATGAATACTTGTTGAATGAATGAAAGAAAAAGTATTTATTAAGCTTGTATGTCAGGCAATATGCTAAACACTGGGAATAAAAAGCAAGTAAAATAGCCCCTGCAAATTCAAGGAATTTGCATTCCAATAGGGAAAGACCACTGGGTCCAGAAAGGAAAGTTTTGCTGGTGTTGATTTGATTAGTGTTCAGAGCCATTGTTAGAAAGTAGGGAGGAAGATTGATAAAGAAAGGTAAGTATACAAATGTATGGCCTCAAGGTGACTGGGGAATAGGGAATAGTTGGGGTCTTAGTCCAAGGTCTTAGGGTGGGAGCTTGGAGTGCTTAGTTGGCGGTAAATGAATGAAAGAATGAGTGAATATGTTACAAAAAATGTGGTAATTACAAATAATAATAGTAGAAACATAGTCAACAGTAAGTAAAATAGTTTTATAAGAGCATTTAAGCCTTATTTGAAAAGAAATATGAAAAAGAAGTCCCTTATATTTAATATTTTCCTCTTCTTTTCTGTTTAACTTTTCTTTATTTCTGAGACATTTAGGCAAGACCAGGGACTATGGGATTCCACTAAACTTAAGCCCTGTTAGTATCTCCTATTCCTTTAATAATCTTATGCTTGCATAAGGAGTAATGTACCCCTTTGGCGTTCATATTTTAAAATCTGTAACTTTTTCCTTCTTTACTTTTGGGTTGGAGAAAGAGGGGACAAAGTGCAAAATAGAGCTCATAGCTATTAGTGAATTCAGATTGTCTAGACAAGTATTCAAGAAGTAATCAGACAAACTAGATTCATCTGCCAAACTCTCTACTCCTTCTGTACTTTGTAGACCTATCTTTTTTAGTTAAAAAAAATTTTTTTTATGAGGGATTAGACTATTCCAGAAAGAACAAAAGATTTAGACTCAAAGGAGGACCTGGATTTTAAATCCTCACTGCCACTACTGGGTGACTGGGAAAATCATCTGACCTCTTTGGCCTCAGTTTCCTCATCCAGAAAATGAAAAGGTTGAACTAGATGACTCCTAAGGCTCCTACTATCTCTAAATATACAATAATTATCATTTTATAACTGTTTATCTCACAGTTATATGGAGAGCACTTTTGAGAACTAGATGGAAATGGTCTCTAAAAGAGACTATCAAAAAAGTGCCATTCTCATATTTAGAGACGCTATATAAATCCTATTTGATGTTCTTTATTATTTTCATTTGTAGTACAGCTATAATTGCATTTCCCCTTTTTATTTGCCTCTATTTCTGGGAAGGGACGAGTTAATTTTATACTGAAGTTAATATCAACCATTCAACTTGAAGCATTTTTTTATTTCCATTTCTTTTCATTAAACTTTGTGTCCCACACATTCAGTTATATCAATCAGTGCTTTAGTTGTTTTGTTCCTCAGTAGAAAGGAGAATCATTTGGTGGGGAGGGTGATAACAAGAATTATAGTGAGATGGGAGAGTAGTATTAGTAGTGAGTGAATTCCTTAACAGAAGCAGGACTTATTTCTTTTAATTTTTTCCCTCTGGGATTATTTAAACAGTCAGATTCAACTTATTATCATTCTTATCATCATATTGCTAGCATTGATATAGCTCTTTAAGATTAGAATATACAGAAATCTTTAGGATGAAGAGACTTGCTGCTTGTTTTCTTTGACATCGTCTGTGTATGTCTGGCAGTTTGATTATTCAGGATAGATAAATGTACACACTTTCACAAAAGTGAACTGAATTCACATTGAAGGAAATCTCTTTTTAGGTTACTAAGAAGTTTTGAAAATTAGTTAATTCCTAGATATAGGAAGGAATGGGGGTCTACCATTTAGTTTTATCAAATTCTGAGACAATTGGTTTCTATTTGCCCTAGTAAAATAAGAGATATTAAAACTATCCTGCACAGAAAAGTTTTAGTTTGGATCTTTTTAATGACTTCTTGAATGTCAAATTTGTCAATAAGCTAAGTCAACAAGCATTTAAGAATTTACTATGTTCTGGGCATTGTAAGACATGATAGAGATATAAGAAAGGCAAAAACATTGTCTCTGTACTCAAAGCTTATTAGATGCATATGTATACATAAATACATTTATATGAAGGCCCTGGTTATGAGGGAGAACTAGGAAATGCTTCCTATAGAAGGTGAGATTTGAGCTTAGTTTTTCTTGATCCTCTTAATGCTAGTGCTCTGCCCCATCAATTATCTACAATTTATTCTTTATATATCTTGTTTGTACTCAGTTGTTTTCATGTTATTTTTCCCACTGAACTTTGAGCTCCTTTAAATTAGGGACTATTTTTAGAGCAGAAGGTTCTAATTCTTCATTGAGGATCTTACAGTAGACCATGGAAGCCAGGAGCTGAATATGAGATGGGAGAGCTAGAGAAAAAAACCCATGGAGATAGGAGATGGAATGTTTTGGGTGAGTAACAGCAAGGATATAGATTGAGGAGGGTTATACCAAAAAGTATTCTATTCCTTTGGGAGAACTTAACCCCATAATGCCTCATATTGTAATTATTCACATATCTGTCATGTGGTCTACTAGACTGAAGGCAGAAACTATCAAGTTAGTTCAGTGCTTCATATATACTAGGTTGCTCAACAAGTACTTGGTTAATTAATAATTAAATTTGAAAAAGAAGGCAATTGTCCTCTCAAAATTGTGTTAGTTTGGTTTTGGAAAGAAGCTAGAAGAGAGTGCTTTGAAAGTCCCTTTCAGCCCCCAAACTATAATAATGGGACCACTTATATCATTGTTCCAATTCCTAGGAAGCCTATTTAAACTTCCTGACACCTTGGAGTCTATTTTAATAATAACATCAATGACAATAAGTTTTAATTAAATTATTGTTATTATTTATTATTAATAATATCAAAATATTACTTTTAATAATAATAACCAGTATTTACATGATACTTTAAGATTGGCAAAGCTCTTTACATAAATTGTTTCATTCCACTCTCACCATAATCCTAAGAGGGCTTTATTTCCTTCATTTTGTCGATAAGGAAATAGATTGAGAAGTGGTGACTTGGACTGGGTTACATAGCTCAGAAGCATCTAAAGTAGAATTTGAATTCATGTCTTCCTGACTCCAAATCCCACAGTCCATCTATTATGTTTCCTACCTGGCTCTTAATTCTGAAGTTCGTTGAAAACTTACAGGGTGAACACTTGAATATATTTACCTGGAGAAGATCTACCCAATATTTGATTCAGCCTAACTATCCTATGAGTTCTGAATCTTTGTCCCTCTTGTTTTGTACTATTATAGCTCCTATAAAGACTTTGAAGGTCCTTATTCTAACTCTCAGTCTCATTGACAATTCAGGAAGGCAGAGGGCTTTATCTGCCCTCTCCTTCTCCTAATGCCTCAGTGTTTCCCTAAGACACCCCTGAGTTGTCCTTTCCTTTTTCAAAGGGATATTACTGAGAAGATATAGCAAGAGCAGAATAATTACAAATATATTCTCTTCTTCCCTTTCCCTTTGCACCCTGGGCTAGAGTAGGCTTCAATTTAAGAGTAGTTGCTAAAAAGCATTTGCTCCACAAGTTCACTTCTGAATGGAGTAAAACTGATAAATGAAGTCGTTCCCTTGTTTGCAGAAAATGCCAACTTGCCTGCTGGAGTTAATTCCTTGTCTACTAGGTCAGGGAGGTAGCTCTTGGGGGTTGGTGGTGCACCTCTCCAGGCTTGGTTGTTGGCAAACTCTGGGTGGTAGGACCTTTAGTTCATGGATGGTTGATAGCTCTTCTGACCTTTGAAAGCTCACACAGTTGCAGCCTAGTCTAAATATTCCTTTAAGAATAAGAAAGAATAGATAGAATAGAGCCACGCCATATGTACTTGGGCCACATGTTGGCCCAATTGGGGAGGCCAAGAAGTCTTTCGGCCTATACCAGCGCTTCAGCATGTCTTCCCTTGATGACCAATGGAAAAGGAGCTCATTTTTAGGGAGGTTTGTGACCTTTTGTATGCATATTCATTTCTGGCTCAGCAGCAAACCAAAAGGTTTTTCTTTACCATATGGTACATTAGTCAATCAGTCAATAAACATTTATTAAGTGCCCACTATGTTCCAGGCAGGAAATAGTCATAGAATAGCCATGTATGTTCTGAGGGACATGTGGTGGTTCTCAGCAGGTAGAGCATGCTGTGTGGACATCATTATAGGGCCTGAGCTATCAGTGTCTAGTGTCCTATCAGCCCATATTTGGCTAAGTTTCTGCTGTAAAGACAAAGGAGAAAAAGGAAGCAATTTGTTCAGTCAATTCAGAGTTTTTTTTTTCTAGAAAAAAATTAATTTTAAGTTTCATGTTGCCTGTGGAATTTGTAACTTTAGGGGACTACCATCTATCTGGTGGACTGAGGGAGACAGCCATGGGATAGTGTCTTAGCACCGTTGGCTTCATTCAGATTATTTACAAAGTAAATTTAGTAATTTAGTACTTTAGCAATTTGTCAAAAACTCCCAGTACTCTCTGTTTAGATAGGAAATCTGTTTCTTTTTGTCAATCAGTGAATGAATATGGATTCTTGTTCATTTTGAAAGAGTGAATTAACAAAATTGGCTTTAGTAAGAATTGGGCAGAATTAGACTAGAATGATATAAGCCACAGAAAAGAAAACAAAATAATCAGAACATTAGTTCCAATTTGTTTCACTGAAATGCTGTTCAAAGAAACCCTAATGTTAAAAGCTGTGTACTGAATGTATACGACAATGAAATGTGTGTTTAATAATCAGAACTGTGTAAAAGAATACATTTTAAATGAGCTATTGTCTTGTTCTTCCAACTCTGTTGTACTGTACATACCAAACTATGAATTGCTTTTTCCAGGTGGATTGTTAGAAAGTCCCATTTTTACTAAATTTGATTGCTTAGTGCCAACTGGAGTTTTTCCTCTATGGCTGCAAATGAGCCAGTTTGCTCATTTTTCATTTAATCAGCAAGTATCCCTTTGGTGGTGTGCTGAAACATATTGAGGCAAACCTTCCAGGTTAGAACTGTCTCTTTGTTAAGCAGAAGTAACGTCAGTAAGGAAATATAAATTCAGAATGATTGTTTTCTTATTTATTAAATCAACCAACTAACCAATCAATCAGACAACAAGCATTTTGTTATTTGCTATCTGATTGGTATTTCACTGGTTACTGATGATACTGAAGTGGAAAAGTAAAGCAGTCTCTACCCTCAAGAAACTTATATTCTATCAGGGGACAAAATATGTACACATATAAGTATGCACAAAATGCTAAGTCATTTCTGGGGAAAACATCAGCTATTGAAGTGGGATTAGGAAAAAAAGATAATATCTGCTTTTTTCATGAGAAGATAACGATGTGGTAATGATAAATGATCTAATTTCTCTAAGATTTTTGAGCTCATCAGAGAAAAGTATGACTTACTATGGTCACTTTTAAATTTATTTTTATGTAGTCTATATTATGGGGAATATTATTTATAGGAGGTGCCCTAAAGTCTTATATCTGATTTAAGAATTTCAATATCTTCATACCTTAGTGGGCAGTTGATTAATTGACTTTTTGCTTCTTACACTATCCAAGTGGAATTTGGGATTTTTATTTCTAGACATGGCACCAAAATTTGCTTTGGCTAAAAGAGGTAGAGCATACCATTTTGGGTAGAAGCCCAACAATAAATCTATAGTAACTCCCTTCTTTCCACCACATACCTTTTCTGGTGTTTAGTATTGCTTTTCTGAATATTTAGGTTATGTGAAATCTAAATATTAAACAAAAACTATATTAAATCATTTAAATGGATATTTTAAAAACATTTGCAAATGAAACCAAGGTTGTGTGTTTTTTAAAAAAAATAATTAAAGAAGAAGACAAACAGTTAAAAGTGTGGAAGTCCTACTTGTGCTGATTTTTTCCACACCTTGAGGACTAGCAAATTCTTTAATATGAGACTTTATTTGTACAAAGCAAAACTTCAAAACCACTCAAAAGCTTTTCTTATTAACTGCTGTCAGTCCTGTGATTTACAGAGGCAATAAAGAACTAGAGGGGGCACATTTATCATGGAGTTCAGCACACCAGGAGCCATTTTCTCAAGCGGTAAAGCCAAGTGATAAAATGAGTTCTTTTGTTCTATAACCAAGACACATTCTCTGTTCCCTATTTTCTAAACTCGAGCATGTTAGACTTTTTGGTTAGCATTTTGGTCCTATTTTCACATAGTACCTTTCATATTTAATGGTGAGTGGATTAGATGCAAATAATGATGATACATCTGGAATGGCAGCTGGTCATCTGAGGGATACACATTGATCCTTAATATTCAGGGATTTCCTGATATTTTTATAGTATGGGGAGTAGAGGATGAGTGGAATTGTTCTTTGGTAAAGATCATAGAATTCTGATTTCGTAGTAAATTAGAGTTTTCTTGTTAGTGTAAAGAATGGCACACCAGAGTTTTGATTCTAAAATAACAAAACCAGGTGCATCATCTACCTTCTTCAAAGACTTTGTACTTGATTTTGGTTGTGAGATTTGCTCTTTAGTGTTGGCAGGTGTGAAAACTACTGTTTAAAGTGAAGCTGTCATGAAGCATTGATTGCACATTTAAAATGAATTAGTTGGACTTGGAGTTAATCTGGACATAAAGGACGTGACTACTTGGCTATTTTTAGGGCACTCAAAAATGCAGCATTTTGAATGTTCGCAAATTGAGCACATTCATCACCAAATAGTATTTATTAAGCTCTCACCTTCACATGGGGCTATGTGAGGCACACAGGCTATTGGGAACAATCTCAATGCTGTGGAACAGTACACACTAGTCTGGGAAAAATGAAAAATGAGTACAACTGCTAAATTGTGCATGTCATTCCTGATGTGTGGAGGTAATGTAGGTCCATTTAGACTCCTTGGAAAGGACATAACACATTACAATTATAAACTACTATCAATTTTTAATTATCTAAGGACTGATTGTCAAATTTGTATCTACCTCCAACTGCCCAGTGGTGAAGTTATTGATGAGAAGTTAAGGTGTCTCTCCTCAAAGTAAGGCAGCAAGAGCCCAGGATAACCCTGGAGGAAAAATTAAAATTAGTTTTGTGACATATTAGCAACTCTTATAAAATTTTTAGTGGGGAAGAGATTTGGAACCCAGCTTTTTTTTCTTTTCTTTTTTTTTTTTGCGTGTGTGGTTGTTTTGAATTTATGTGTGTGAAAATTTACTGATTCATCCTTTAAAAATTTCGTAATCTAATGGTTAACTTTCTTGTCATATGCTCGTCACTAATCGGTTTCTTTTTATAGGAAGGGGAAGTAGCACCTTCTTCCAGTGATTTGCCAAAAGTGCTGAAAAGTTCATTATCCGAACTCTAGAGAAGACATACATATCATCCTTGGCATGTGAAAGCAAGGCAGACCTCACAGATCAATCACATGATTATGAATGAGTTGCTTTCAGAGTGATTTTTAACCGTTTGACTTTCTTTTTGACTCATCCAAACTTAAACATTTTTGAATTCTTTTTTATTAGTGTGTAGAGATTCTTGGCATTTTTCATAATATAATTAAAGGAGAGAAAGATAGAGAAATAGAAAAAATGAAAAGATTGATTTTAAATGAATTAATAAATAACATTTAAATAATAATACTTAATAATTAATTTATACATGTCATATATTCCATAAAACTTGAGGTTATTTTGAGTGTTTTTTGAGGATGCATCATGCTGGGAATTTTAATGCTAGGCTTCATGATGCCCCATATTGGCATTTACTTCAAAAGAGAAAGAATCAGCTACTGAGATATCAGAGAAAGCTCAATCTTGCCAGCTTAGACAAAGATGGAAATATGGAAGTTCTCCTAGATGTGGGTAGCTGCAAATCATGGGAGAAAGATAGGGTTTGAATTGTCTGTTATCAGTTTATATTAGTCCTGAAGATTTGGAAGGAAAAACTTTTGTATTAGAAGCCTACTTTTTACATAACAGCTTTTGAAGAGATTTATTTTATTTATGGTACTTAGAGTATTGCAAAATCCTTAATTTTTTCTAATACATAAGGGCGAAAGTGTATCTTTTCTATTTTTTCCTTGTCTTCTCTGTCTTTCTTCCTCTGTTAAAACAAAACAAAGCAACACAACCCACAACTCTAGAGACCTTTTAGTGCTATAATCTCTTGAACAATCCCAAGGCTTTGAAAAATGAAATATTTTATTTTATGAAGCAGTTTTGGGGTCATTTAAAAAAATGTGTGCTTTTATGTTGGATAGTTTAAAGACCAGCTGTTAACTAAAACCAACCGTCAATGAAGTCGCAGTTATGTTTCTTATTAGTCTTGTATCTTTCCTATTAGTCATATATGAAAGGATACAGGGACATCGAACAGAACTCCAAACAAAAATGAAGAAAACAGATGTTGCATTCGTTTTTTAAAAATCAGAAACTGTAGAATTATGGATGACTTACCAAATATGGCTTGTTTTTTTCCTTCTAACTTTAAAGTACTATTATCAAGGAGCTTATGGTTGAGTATTAAAACATCTTGCTAGAAGCTATTTAAGAGAATTCTTTTTAAAATAGTTGAAAGTTATGACTGGAAGCACACAATGTAAGATAAAATATAAAATTTTAAATAGTTATGCATTTCTTAGTCTCTGAGGGCTCATTTATTATGTTGTCATGGTGAGTAGTGAATTAAAAAAAAATAAAAAGGCCGATCCTTGGGTAGTTGTGACTTATTGGTAGTTATCTTTACAAGAGTTCCATGCTGACTTAAGTAAAGATCTCTGAGAAAAAAAACAAACTTTATTTTTCAAATAAATTCAACTAAGAGCCCACAGGCTTCCATGACACCACACTGAATTATTATTAATGTGCACTGCTGTGAGAATAACACTTGCTGCTGTTTAACAATAACGCCTTCCTCTGGAATTTCAGAAAGGCAGTAGGAAAATGAAAGGCAGATTTAAGGGCTGCTGCTGAATTAAATGTGCCTGTTTGACGAGCAAAACATTTTCATCGTTAGTTGTGAGAGAGAGTATAGAAAGGAGCCTTTATTCAGGGTCATGCCACATATGGGCTCAAGTTGTATGAGGGCCTTTTTTGGCAAGTGAGTATATTTCCTCCTGGCCATGAAAAAGTTTTTTTAACCTCCTACCTTTTTTTGGATGCTCCATTTCCATCATTTTCTTTTGGGTCATTTAAGTATGATAACACTTGAAAGTAGTGAAGTAAGGTATATGATCTCTTGAGGCTTCTTCATTGTTCCCCTGGCCCTTGCCTTATGATTATAGCCAAACTCAGGTATTAAACATTTTATTTTTAAATTTATTATTCATTATTGATAATAATGGTTAGCATTTACATAGCATTTTGAGTTTTTCAAAATGCTTTACAAATGGTCAATCAATTAGCATTTATTGAGTGTGCAAGAGAGCCAGGTCTTGAGTGGGAGATCCTGGGCTCAAGTGTGACCTTAGACACTTCCAAGCTGTATGACCCTGGGCAAGTCACTTACCTCAATTGCCTAGCCCTTATTGTTCTTTTGCCTTGGAACCAACACTTAGTATGAATTCTATTACAGAAGGTAAGGATTATTAAAAAAAAAAAACCCCAACAAAACAACAAAGAAGGCAAAAACCAAACAGTCCTTACTCTGAAGGAGTGCCCAAATCTTCATCTCAGAAGTAGGTACTTTTATTATCCTTATTTTATAGATGAGGAAACTGAGGCAGACAGAAGTTATATGACTTGCTCAGGGTCACACAGCTGATAAGTTTCTGAGGCTTGATGGAATTCAGGCCCTCCTGACTCCAGGTCCAGCATTCTATCTACTGTACTACCCACTAGAGTAACCTTAGTATTTAATATGATTACTAATTTTTATAAGCACATATTATATCTCCCTTCTTTTCCCCACAATGAATAATTCACACATTGGCCAAGTCCAAAAAATGTATGTCACCTTTTGAATTTTAAGCCCATCACCTCTATATCAGGATGTGGCAAGCATGCATCATCTCTGGTCCTTTGGCGTCATGGTTTATCCTTTTAACTGATGAGAATTATAAATCTAACCAAGTTGTTTTTCTTGATAATATTGTCATTGTATGCTGTGCAGTTGTTGATTATTAGTTATTATTAAAAATAAAAATATTATTAGTTTGTTGATAATTAGTATTTTTATATGAATGCACATGATATTTGATTTATTTTTAGTAATCAGGATTGGAGACCCCAGTTTAATTAATCTCATGCTTATTAAGTTCCTACTCTATGAAAGGCACTGTATTAAGTGCTGTAATCAATGGATTATTATTCTATAGATTGGTTCAAGAGGCCAAGTCCAATTCTAACCCCGTCATTGTAGCAAACATATATCATTTGTTCTGGGTTCCTGTGTTCTTTCTAGAGGTTATGTCCTCTCTATATACTGTTTTACTTAGATTTCTGTTTCCCAAGAATTAACCAAGCTTGGAAAGATTTCATTTTGAAACTGTGATGAAGCTCCAAAGAGGATAATGGCTGTGGTTGTATTTCTTGACCACTTGGGAACTGGCCTTGGTGGAAAACCCCCATCAGTTTTAGTGTTTTTCCCTAGTTTCTGATTCTCCTTGCCCAGAGAAAGAATGCTCATTCATTTCTGGAGTAGCAAATCCAACTTCCATTGGGAAATTCCAGTTTATAGTTGGCCTGTTGTACACTCTAGTAAGTTAGAAACTGAAGTTCAAGGTGAGCTGCCTGTCTGGTGGGATTGACAGTTCAAGACCTTCAGAAATTGTCCTTATGTTGATACAACTAATTCTGCTATTGGAACTATTGATTGATGCCTAATTCTTTGTTTTCTGGCAATAAACTTTGATTCATTCTGTAACCACAAATCTATTGTGAGTCACTTTTTTTTTTGCATCTTACAATTCACATCTGAGCATTTATTGGCTAGTCTATCAGGTTAATGTAGAACTTGAGTTACAAAGATGAAAAATGATTGGCCATTTGGGATAAACACAAACCTCTCAGCTTTGTATTGAAAGCCCTTCAGCTTCAGTTTTTGACTTACCTTCCCAGCTTATTTCATAGTATTTCATAGTCTCTGCCCTCAAGAGACTTTCAATTTATCAGGTAGGGTATTAGATCTATACAGTTAAGCAAATTAACAAGAAGAACATGATGGGACAAAGGAGCCATTCAGACAAGATATTCTAGGAAAATCCAAGGTTGGAGAAAAATACACATTTAGCTAGGAGGCTTCAGGGAATCCTTCATGAGGGAAACTGCCTTAAAGACCAGAGTTCAATTTTCATCTCAGATACAATAGCTATATGAGACTAGAAGAGTCATTTACCCTCATTTTCTTTATCTGTAAAATGAGGATAAATAATAATAATACCTTCTTCACAGGGTTTTGTGAGGATCAGATGAGATGACACAGGTCTGGTGCTTTGCAAACCTTAAACCACCGTATTAATGCTATCAATGTCATCATTACGATTGTTGTTGAAGGAATATGAGGAACAAGTATATTCTAGGAATGAAAACATTACATGAAGAGAAGGAGGTGGGACAGAGAAGGATGAGACTGGAGGAAAACTAGTGGTTTACTTTGGCTGGAATTAGACTGTTTGAATGAAAGAAGGTGAGATGTACATGAAATGAGGTTATATGAAATCAGCATGAAAGGTAGGTTGAAGGCAGATGGCAAACATTCTTTAAAATACCAGTTTAAGAGTTTGTATTATGTCCTATAGGCCACTGAAGGTTTTTGTGTAGAGGAATCATGTGGTCATGTTGGTACCTTAGGAAGTTTATTTTTCCAACTATGTAGAAGATGAGGAAGAAGATGGTTTCCAAACTTTTTTGACTGTGTATTGTGTATCAGCAAACATTTCTTGGAGCAAACTACTCCCATCCTCTAATATGTATATGTATAGTTTCTCTCAGGCCTGGGCTCCTATTTCTTTCCATCTCCTCCACTCCTCTCAGGGATCCCAGCTTGGTGAAGTTTCTTTTCTTTGCCATCAGTTTGAGTTTCTACCAGTTATATTCTTCCCATTTATTAGAGGACCAGTGACATATCTGGGCTTCATTTAATCACTTAGTACTGGGTAACTTTTTACAAAGAGATCTTTACTTCACAGATATGGCAAGAATAAATATACAAAATACATATAACATCATTCAATATATTGAATATAACATATAACAAGAATAAATGATGCTTCCAATACCTTGGGGGACATAATCCCACCTATATTATTCAATCTTTGAGAGGGAACTAGATTTGAAACTTGGCTCAGCTTCTACTTAGCACTGGCTCTACTATGTTTACATTCAAAGGTGATATTGAATTGAGTCTTTTCATTGGATTGGGGTCACTCCCCAAAGATTTCTTGCTCTTTGGGCATTGATGTTGGGCTAACTATAATACCAGACGTGGACCTGGACTTGGGGATTCCGTGGCTCCCTCTCAAGGTTAGAGCCTTAATTCCCTGCACATAGAATGGAAAAGAATAAGTGAGAAGACTAAGGAATTCCTATTTTTGGGATCCATATAACATCAGAGCGTGAACCTTTCCTTTATAGTTTTCACTGAAATTAGTGAAATCAGGTTTTGGATGCCAATTGTAGCCCCTTCATACCTATTCTTCTTGAGTGACTCACTCTGTCCCACCCTAACCAAAAGGAGTAAGGTGGGACTCACTTATAGGTCACTGCCTGAGTCCATATTCTTAGAAATGCCTACAGCAATCATGAAATTATGGGGAGGAGAGGGAGTGAATATACTGAGATGGGAATGGGGAAAAATTTCCCAGTGGCACCTATGGCTCCTGGTTCTCCTTGGAGAGACAAAGAATTGGTGGTAGAATTGCTTTTATTGTGTGCCCAAAGGCAACAAGAAATATCTCTTCATGGCACTGTTGATTATTGCATGTTGTACTGCTCATGACAATTATCTGCAAAAAATCACCATGAAAATGATTGCAATTTATGTACTGTCAGTTTCAGAGAACGAAGAGGTAGAAAAATATTATGAAGGATTCTATAAGATTCCTCCAAATTAAATCAGCATTTATTTTGATACTTGATGACTTCATTGCAAAAAATTGGGCACAGGGGTAGATGGTGGAAAATATGTTGAAAGAGATGCATGATGGGTAGGGTAGGAAGAAAGCCAAAGGTTTATAGGCTACACGAAATTCTGAAGTCTATATTTCTTTATATTTTTCTTTGAGAAGTGAATTGGTGGGTACTGTACATGAAGAGTAATGAACAACACCACAAAAATGAAATTTATTTTATTAGAGTGGAGAGAAAATAACTCATTACCAATAAAGGAATTGTTCTGAGAGCAGTTGCCTGTGTACATTCAGATCACTGATTTGTCAGAGCAAAGGTAAAAATTAATGCAAAACCAAAAGAAAGTATAAAAAGGAAAAAAAAGATGTGGAGGCAATTTACATGACTCCAGTTTGACTTACTTGAACATTATACTGATGCTGAACTATGTGAAATGGATGAAGGAAAGGATATCAGTGTCAATTAGAACGCTTTTCAAGGAAGTTTAATGAATGTAAATAAATAGTTGTAACAAAGAGACCATTTGTTGCTGGTGTGAATGTGCACAATTCATTAAACCTTCAATTTCCTCATAAGAAGGTTGGACTAGATGAATAATCCTGTGATTTTTGTAACCATCTTTAACTACTGATTTGATTACATTTAATAACCAGTTACTGGGCATATACTATGTGTCAAGTGTCATAGATACAAAGACAAAAATAAAACAGTAACTACCTTCAGGTAGCATTTGACCTGGGAAGCTCTATGATGGAAAGGAGGAGGAGGAACACTCCAGACATTTGAGACAGCCTATGTGGTTGCCCCTTGAGGTGGAAGATCCTATGTTATGAATAGGGAACAATAAGTAAGTCAGTTTGACTCTGAGATAGTATAATGTGGAGATAGCTTGGAAAGGTGGATGGAAGCGAGAAGAGTTTGTATTTTGCCTTAGAGCTAATAGTCTATGAGTTAATCTACAAACATAAGTGCCAGGCATTGGCTAAATTCTAAGGATATAACAAAAACGGCAAACATGAAGTCTGCTGTCAAGGGATTCACATTTTAACAGTAGCAATAACATGCAAATAACAACATACATACAAGTTATGGTTATATGGTTATGAAAGGGAGGAGTTGAGATTAGCACCTAGTTTTAAACTTGAATGACAGGGAGGATTGTGATACTGTTGGACAACAGAGAAATTCAGATGAGGGAAGGATGGGAGTGGGGAAGATGAGTTCAGTTTTAGACTTGTTGAGTTTAAGATGCTTATAAGGACATTCAGCTTGAGATATCCAATGGGTGGTTGGAGATTGAAGAGTATAGGTCATAATAGAGGTTAGACTAGATAAATAAATCAGGGAGTTATTGGCATAGTTGATAATTAAATTAATTAGAAATGATTAGACTACCAAATGAAATAGTATGGAGGAGGAAGAGAGCCCAAGATAGAGCTTTGGAAGACAATCAGGGTTATTGGGTTGAATTGGATGAAGATATAGTAAAGGAGACTGAGGAAGTACTGTCAGATAAGTAGGAGGATAAACAGGAGAAGTAGTGTCATGAAAATATGGAGGGAAGAGTGAATCGGGGAGATGAGGGGCGATTGATGGCATCAAAGCAGTTGAGAAGATAAATTGTATTTCCAGAATACAGTCTCTCTTAGACTTGTCTGTGACTAATGGGAGGTATGGGCAGCCAGATGGCACAGTAGATAAAGTGTCAAGCCTAGAATCAGGAAGACATATTCCCAAGTTCAAATCCAGTCTCAGATACTTATTAATTGGGTGGTCCTGGGCAAGTCACTTAACTCTGTTTGCCTCAGTTTCTAATCTGTAAAATGAGCTAGAGAAGGAAATGGTAAGCTATTCCAGTACATTTGCCAAAAAACCAAACCAAACTCTAAACAGGGTCATGAAGAGTCAGAAATAATTGAAAACAACATGACAACAAAAAATGGTGATGTGTCTAACTCAACTTGCCCTTGCAGTGTCATAGTAAACAATCTACAGAATCAGAGAATTTTAGAGTTCAAATAGACCTCTATGGCTCTTCAACCCAATCCATTTCATATAAGGAATCTCCCCCTATAACATACTGAACACATGATTATACTACAGAGGCTCTGCTTGTAGATTGGCAAGGAAAGGGAATTTGCCATATCTCGAGGTAGTATCTTCCACTTTTGTTCAGCCCCTATTTTTAGGAAGTTTGTCCTTATATTAAGCCTAAATTTAACTCTGCAATTTCCATGCATTGCTATTGGCTTTTCTCTGTGGAGTCAAATGGAAAACTTTATAATTAATATTTTGACAGTCTCCATTAAATTATTCTTTCTGGAACAAACCTATGGTTCGTTTTGTTGGTTCAAATTTACTGGCATGATAAGATCAGAGGTAAAAGATCCTAGGATCCTCGCATCTTCAATAGATATGGGATACAGCAGATTCAGATGGTAGAAATTAGGTACAACCTCTTCCTCCCCTCCACTTCAGGCTCATCAATAGTGAGTAGTCACAGGTTTTTTCCTTCAATGGGGCCTATGCTGACTCTGAATCTCTCATTCCTTTGAAGAAGTGCAAAAAGCAGGAAGATTGTTTATAAGCCATCACTAAGGGGTGGTTCCAAAATTCCACAGTCAGAATGAACCAAATCATCTATAACTCATGCACAATTCATCCCCTGTTGATTAAATATAAAGTTCCAAGTAAAGGTTCACTACCCTGAATGGTCATCAAACTTATCAAGAACTACTTCTGATCCATTCCCTACACCTGCTCTGTCATTTGAGCCCTACAGTAGATATTATAGGGATCTTGTATGTGAGGAAACAGAGGTTGAGAGAGTAAGTGATTAGTCACTCACTGAAAGTCAGAGGTGGGATCTGAACCTAGGTTTCTACTCCTTCCACTACATCACTGACTTCACAGGAATTCCCCCCAAACAAAAACCTCACTGAGGATGGTTTGACTTCAGCTTCCACATGATAATAAAGAGATGACAATTTATTGGAGATTTATTAAAGAATTAAAGAAAATCAGTTATGATTTTGAGGAAGGACACCTTGTTATTGAAAAGTTTAACTGATTTTTACTTTGTTTCTGAATAACCCGCCCCCCCCCCAATGTCATTGATAAAACAGGAAAATTCATTTTTAGGTATTTTTGGATTATCTGAATTAGCTGGCAACAGACTCAAATTCACTGGATAGTTGCATAACCTTTTAATTTAATTTGGCTGAGTGGATCAGTCCATAGGAAGTATTTCTGTATCGATTCTCAAGATTTCTTTCTCAGTTTATGGCAAAAATGTCATCCTATCTCATCTGTTCTCACAATCTGGTGAAGGGCCCTTTAATTTCCCCTTGCTTTTATTGGATTTTGGAAAAGGTTAATTAGTTATCCACTGAGCTTGGTGGAAGGAGATTTTTGTAAAATATAATATTAAGAAATGTCCTATTGGGGTATGAAGGTAACACCACAAGGGGGTACTATAATTTTATCAAATTTGTCCTGCTAAGTTGGTTTATAAGGTGAAGTGATTAGAGCCTGCAGAGTTAATTTTAATATGCTAATACATCACAGCAAGTTGGGAACTTAAATAAAATGATACAATTAATATAAATTTATGGAAGGTAGGAAGGCTTAGTAAGGTCATTTGTAGATTACATTAGAGCTGCACATTGGCTTATCACGTTTAAAATTCAGTTTTCTTAGAAGTAAGCTATATGTCTGATGTGCACTTTAATAATTTGAATGAGGAAATGAATGTTGAATTGTGTGAATCTTGCTTAAGGTTCTTAGAAAAAAATTTCCTTCTAGTCTTTCCAGTATAAAAACCCTAGCATTAAAGATTTAGACTTTAATAACTTTAGTATGGCAAAATAATAATGTTGCATTATACCAATCACAGGGTTGTGAGAGATATCAGAAACCCCTTAAGTTGAAGTGTCTTTACTTCTTTTAAAATTATATATATATTTCCAATTATATATAATAATAATTATTAACATTTATTTTTCAAAATTCTAAGTTCCAAATTCTTTCCTTGCCATCTTCCCTTTCCCTGAAATGGTAAGCAATTTTATCTAGGTTATATGTAAACTATATTTCCACATTGGTTATGCTATGTAAGAAAATTCATGTAAAACAAACAAAAATTGAAGAAAATAAAGTAAAAAATAATGATATGATTGGAATTAGTGTCCCCATCAGCTCTTTCTCTGGAAGGAGGGAGCATTTTTCATGGGTCTTTTGGAATTATCTTAGATGATTATATTGCTGAGAATTGTTAAACCATTCACAGTTGATCATCTTGCAATATTGCTGTTACTGTGTACACTGTTCTCTTGGTTCTGCTCACTTCACTTTGTATCAATTCACATAAATCTTTCTAGGTTTTTCTGAAACCATCCTGCTCATCATTTCTTTTAACACAATAATATTCCATTACAATCATACACTACAACTTGTTCAGACCTTCCCTAATTAATGGATGTCTCCTCAATTTCTAATTCTTTGTTAACACAAAACAGCTGCTATAAATATTTTTGTATAAAGAGATCCTTTCCCTTAAAAAAATCTCTTTGGGATACAGATCTAGTGGTGGTATTTCTGGATCAAAAGATATGGATAGTTTTATAGCCCTTTTGGCATAGTTTCTAATTGCTCTCCAGAATGGTTGGACCAATTCACACCACCAATAGTATGTTACTATCTTAATTCTACTTTTAAAATTTATAGAAGCATTAAGACTTTTTGCTGGCTTAAAAAAGACCAAAACAACAAAACATATACAAAATATTAGTATTTGATGAGTCTATGTTAAATAAAAAACTTGGGAAATAATTCATTATTTAACCAATGTAATTGGGAAAATAGATTAACAGTTTGGAAGGAAATAAATTTAGACTCAAAACTTATACCACATACCTCAGTGGATTTCAGACAGGAAATTGACTGAAACATTTAAAAGAATAAAATTTAAAAGAATAAAAGATGGAATAAAATAGAATAATAATAATTGTGAAGGGAAAGTAATTTTTTTTCCTGTTCAACAATTAGGAGTTATTTGAGATAAGAGATATATGCTCAACTACATAAAATATAGGTCTATTTTTATATAATTAAATGAATAACTTATTGGGAAATATTAATTGCAAATATGACAGATAAAAACTTGAAATCTAAAATGTATAATTCCCATTAAAATTCAAAAAAGTAACTCCCAGTTTATAATAGGTGAATGAATATCAGCATTTGTTAAGTACAAAGCACCAGTGATACAAATAGAACAGTCAAACAGTTCCAGCTTCCAAGAAGCTCACATTCAAATGGAGGAGACAATATCCATGGAAGGTTTGATGCAAGTGTGATGGAAAGGTTCCATGGTTCTTAGGGTAAAAAGCAAAAAAAAAAAAAAGCAGATGTGAATACCTCTTTTTATTGGATAATTTATTCTTAAAAACTATTTATTTCATTATGTTTAAATATCCAGTTAATTTCTGCCTCTCTTCCCCTCCCCCATTCATTTGACAAAAAGATTTATTTGCATATAAAATTGTCTTTTTTCTATTTATCAGTTCTTTCTCTGGAGGTGTATATACACAAGTCATTCTTCAAACAATATTCCTACTGCTATATATAATAAGTCAAATCTTGGTACTCAGTTTTGGAACTCCTTGAATTTGGCAACTGACACATTTTGATGAGAAAAAATTATGTAGGTATCTGATGTTTGCTTGACACTCTACAGGCTTGCTGGAACTTGTTGGCATTGTGATCTTGGGAAGCATATGCCTGCTATAGCTGAAACAAAGGATCATGGGTTAGTTCAAGAGCATAAAGAAGAGCTCAACCCTGAGGAGTTACAGGAACTTCAAAGGGAACAACAATAGCTAATGGCAGGGGAATTTTCTTCAGGTGAGGAAGAGGCAAAGGAGCATGCCCCCTCTTCATTAATCAAGGAAATATGTGCAAAATGGGTGGAAGTGCATAACTTTTTTGGAAAAAATAACATCTTGATAAAGCTTTAACAAGCAGAATTGTAAATTTGTTAAAAGACCAGACCATTTCTCACTTTAGAGGAATTTTGAAATGCAGATAGAAATAAATATCATTGGAGAGGTTTCTTGTGAAGCTTATACCTGGTGAATCTCAAGTAGGGTTCAAAGGTGATAAGGGACAGAAAAGAGAAAGAACTCGAGAAGTACAGTTGCTGTCAGATATTATAGAAGGGGGCTCCTCATGAACTCTCAGTATAGGTAAAGTTAGGTTAAAACTATTTAATTAAATTCAATTATTTTTCATTTATGTCTATGTACTATTAATGTTTACTTAGTAAAATACAACTCCATTAATGCATATAATACCATATAAAATCTGGGTTTTCTAGGTGTTTGGAATGGATTAATTTAATTTATATTATTCCTAATGGGAAAAATTCATTTGGTATTCAAACTTTTTGATATTTGATCTGTCTTCTGGAATGAATTAATGACAAGTGCCAAGGTTCTACTGTTTTCTCTTGGTTCTGCTCATTTCATTCACTCTTCATAATTTTGTGTAGATGTTTCCATGTTTTTCTAAAATTAACCAGTTTGTCATTTTGTATAGCACAGTAGTACTTCATCACAACCATATGCCACAGTTGTAGATCTATTCCCCAATTGATGGGCATCCCTTCAATTTCCAGTTCTTTGCCATCCCAAAGAGAGCTGCTGTAAATATTTTAGAACATATAGTTTCTTTTCCTTTTTCCTTGGTTATCTGAGGAAAATTTTTATTTATGTATTGCTTTGTCAAAGTATATACAGTTTTATAACTCTTAGAGAATAATTCCAGATTGCTCTCCAAAATGATTGGATCGGTTCTCAGTTCCACCAACAGTGCATTAGTGTCCCTATTTTTCCTTATCCTCTCCAACATTTATCATTTTGCTCATGTCTCATTTTAGCCAATTGGATAAATGTGAGATAATATTAGAGCTGTTTTAATTTGCATTTCTCTAATCAATAATGATGTATTTTTCATATTGTTATATGTAGCTTTGATTTCTTCACCTAAAAACTGTTTATATCTTTTGATCACTTATCAGTTAGGGAATGGCTCATATTCTTATATATTTGAATGCTTCTTTTATGCCATTTCCACTGAAAATGTCAGTGGTTTCCAAGGATGACAATGCCAAGGACTTCCATGGTAGGAGAAGGGGAAAGTGTTTATATAGTTTTTTACAAATACATTTCATTTGATCCTCACAAAAATCATTCAATATAGGTGCATTTATTATCCCCATTTATAATTTAGAAAACTGAGTCAATCAGAGACTAAATGACTTGTTGAGGCTTACACAACTTGTATTTGAATTCAGATTTGAACCCAGACCATTATGATGCCAAGCCTGCCTCCAAGAAGAAGCAAGAACTTCCTTTTCTAGGTATTCAGTAATGCCTGCAGGAGTAGTTGCCAGGAGTTGCTTTTCCACAGGGATTGATTCTAAGGATGATGGCTTAGGGTACTCACTGGGCTGGAAACATTGCTGGTCCCAAGGGCTCTTGGGTTTCAATCAGAGTCCAAGTGAGAGATGGTGGTCAAGGTGGTGGTGGTATTGGTGTGACTTGTCTGGAGGCACTTGCTGTCTCTTGTCACTTCCTCAGGGGGGCTTTGATGCTTCAGCCAGGCAGGTCCACCTGCTTTGAGAGTGGCAGTTGTTTGGGAATTGATGGGGATAACTGGCTCCTTCCCCATGGGAGTTGCTTTCCTGACAAGTGGTCTGGACTAGAAACAGGATTGCTACTGGTGATGTAATACTGGCACTCTTAGGGCTCCTGTGTTTATCTGTCTATTGGTCAGTGGTTGTTGCTGCTCATGACATAATATAAACAATAACATTAAAAAGCAGAAACAGAAGAATAGTGCATATATGCTGTGAGGTCATATAAAAGGGAAGGCAAATGAGAATGAATGGATTGGAGGAGGACTAGAAAGAGGGACTAAAAAGTTGGGATGGGGGGGCAGCTAGGTGGCTTAAGTGGATAGAGAGCCAGGCCTAGAGCCAGGAGGTCCAGGGTTCAAGTCTGGCCTCAGATACTCCCTAACTGTATGATCCTGGGCAAGTCACTGGACCCTCATTGCCTAGTCCTTACTGTTACCTTAGAACCAATATATAGTATTGATTTTAAGTATTACAAAAAAGTTATATATTTTATGCATTGAAATTAATTTTAAAGCAAATAGATTAGTCTTTATTATTAAGTCTTTATTATTAGTGAAGTTGAACACTTTTAAAGTTAATGATTGTTTTAACAATGTAATATTGCACATCAATGCAGTTAAAACTTAATCATTAATTTAAAATGCTCAAATTCACTAATAATAAAAAGACTAATCAAAGTAACTTTAAAGTTCTGTCTCACATCTGTCAGATTAAAAAAAATTAAGACAATGAAATTTAAAATTGTGGTGGGGATGTAGAAACAGGAATGCTCATTCATTGTTGGTGAAACTGCAAATTTTGGAGAGTGATCTAGCAGTAAAAATTAGAAAAACAACCATACTTTTTGGTCTAATAATTCTGCTTTTGGGAATATACTTCAAATGCTTTATAAGAAATATTAAGGAGTATCTGCTCAAAGATTTTCAAAGTAGCATTATTTGTAATTTTAAAAATTATGTGATTAAAGAAGGTTGGAGCAATTTAAATATCCAACAGTAAGGGTAATAATTAAATATATTATATAATAAGTGTATCACTAAATAGATTAATTTAATAGAATCCTATAAGAAGTATAATCCTATAATTAAAATGGACAAGTATGAAGAATATAAAGTAATCTGGGAATAGCCTAATGAAATAATATAAAACAAAGCATAACAAAACAAAAACAGAACCAGTATATATTGTAAGGTCATTAAAAAGGGAGAGTGAATGAGAATGAACAAAGAATCTGGATAGAGGCTTAGAGAGAGTGACTAAAATATTGTTATATTTTTGTGCATTGAGATTAATTTAAAAGTAAATAGTTAATAAGCAAATTTAATTAGTGTCATTGATATGCAATATTAGGTTGTTAATAAACCATTAAACAATCTCCAGAAGTGATTCAGCAGGTTTCCTGGTAATACATTCCTATATCTCAAAATCCTCCCAGTTGGGAAATTCTTTCCTATTATTTAATCTTAACTCCTCATGGTGCTTGTATAGTGACAGGTAGAATTAATGCAATCTATTCATACCATCCTCTTCCAATCTTTATTAAAGTCAGCTACTGACCTCTAGATAAATTTCCTCAATGACAAGTACTTGGTTCATGGACTTTCTCTCTACCTAGTACTCTCTGATTATCCTTAAGAACTGCAGCTTGACTGAATCAGCCAGATGCCCTCAGAGAGAAATGCTGGATTTGGTTCCACTGATGCATTGCCATCAAGCATTAAAACTTATAGACAGAATTTTCCAGGAGAAAAACCATTCCTCTGACATTGTTGTTCATATAGGGTAGGACCAAATGTGACATTTTCACATGACAAATTAGTTCCTTATTCATTCATATTTAGATATATCTTGGTCTTTAAAATCAAATGAGAATTTTCTACATATAAATTAAATAATTAATAAGCAAGTCCTTTTTTTTCTATTTCATTTCCTGGGCAGGTATTTTTAAAGATGGAAAAAATTGTAAAAAATGTTCATAGATCTCTTTTTCATAAATATATATATTTTTCTCTTTCTGAGCAAAGGTGAATTTGAGGACTTGCATTGATTCCCTTACTCAGTTTTTAAAAGATATCCACCAAATACACAAGTTTGAAGAAGAAACTTTTGTTATAAAATGAGTTTACTTCATCTTTATTATGATCATTAAGAAATATTTCTTAACTTGAATATCCTTTGAAGTATTTTGGCATGAGAAAGCCAGTATGCTTTGCAATAATGTGGAAGTTTGCACAGAGGCTTCCTTATAAAAGACTTAAAAACAAAGCCAATTACTCTTGTAACTACCTGAAACACTATTATAACTCTTTCTTTATATTTCTTGCTTGATAAAAGTAATTGTATGTGAAGCCTTAAATGTGTTCAAATTATATGGAGGTTACATTTTTTAACCAGTACTTGTAGACTTGTATTTTGTCCTGACATTCATCAAGCTTTTAATATTGATCCATTCATCCTCTTATAGTGCAAAATATGAAGATTTTAGTTTTTCAATGAATTGATTGCAAGAAGCTTTAAAATATGGGAACTTCTACACCCATTGTAGTATCTGGAACTGTTTTCTATATGATTCACCAAGTGTCATTTCAACCATCAATAACAATGGTTTTCCTTTCAAATAAAGCTTTGTGAACTTAGCAATTCTATATACATCCTTATTCAAGCAAGCTAGCCTTCTCATGTCACAAACATGGCTTTTTGGGGAAAAATTGTTTTGCTCATTAAAAGTTTCTAAATTTCTCTGGCTATCTTGCCAACCTAATTTTTTTTAATGAACCCTTTCAAAGAGTAGTTTTAATGTTTAAGTTTCATGTTCTCTGCAACTAAGGTTTTCAAACAAGGCAAACTATTTTTTTCTTCTCCATCAGTAATAGAAATTTTAATTTCTATTTAATTCTAATTAATTCAATTGTAAATATATTGTCTTTTCTGAATTGGCCCCTTTATGTTTCTGAATTTCTTCTACTTAAATTATCTTTTGTTGACTTAACTAGTTTTGGTGATGTTAATGTTAATCTTACTTCCATTAACTTTAATTTTTATTTGTTTTTTATGAAATAAATGTATTTATGTGGGAATTATATTAAAAATACCCAATAATTTTGAGCATTACTTTGCATACTTCCTTAGAGTGTCTTGCACTATGGGTAGGAGAACTTGTCCTACTATTTAGAAAACTAAGTAATTTGGATAATATTGAAAATGGTGTCAGAACTACAGGTACATGCTGAAGTGAGCGGTTGTATGTTTGTAATGCCTTGGTCTTGAATTATGTCTAGGATGGAGAGTAACTATCAGAGTCATTGAATCAAAATTTCAGATTTGGAAGGGACTAGTGGCTAGCTCATCCAATTTGTGTCTGAAAAAAGAATTCTTTTTATAACATACTTGGCAAGGTGATATCTATTTAGATGTTTTTTTTGGAGACCTCAAGTGAGATCAGAATCATTCTCTAGGCACTCAATTACATGTAAAAATTGTTTTATTAATGTATTTATTTGCACATAACAGACACCTCCTTACTCCCACTCTAGTATCTTTTTTTTTAAATAGGCCAAACTTCTGCCATAAGAATGAGCAGAGTATGGGGGACAGCTGGGTGGCTCAGTGGATTGAGAGCCAGGCCTAGAGACGGGAGGTCCTAGGTTCAAATCTGCCCTCAGACACTTCCCAGCTGTGTGACTTTGGGCAAGTCACTTGACCCCTATTGCCTTAAAAAAAAAAGAATGAGCAGAGTATGTAACGTTTCACTCATTTCTTAATAGAGAAGAAGAAAGTATATTCTGAAATCAGTCAGCAGAGACCAACAATGCTTACTTTATTTGATCTGAATTCTACTGTTTTTTTTTTTCATTAATGGAGTCATTGTGTATATGGTTTTCCTTGTCTGTTTACTTCACTCTGCCTTAATCTTATAAGCATTCTCATCTTTCTCTGAACCCTTCATGATTATTATTTCTTGTGGTACAATAATATTCCATTGCATTCACATGTCGTATTTGTTTAGCCATTCCCCAACTGATGGACATCCACTTTGTATCCAGTAATTTTTGCTATCACAAATGTGCTTCTCTGAATATTTTGACATATATCTCACCTTTCTATTTTGACATCTTGGTCAAAGGGTATGATAATTTTAGTGATTTTTGCATAATAATTCCTAAATTATTCTTCAGAATAACTAGACCAACTCACAGATCCACTAAAATATATTTGTGTGCCTATCTTCTTGTAGCTCCTTCAATACTTATTGTATAATCTTTTGTCATCTTTTCCATTTTTCTTGGTGCCTGATGAAAGTTTAGAATTGTCTTCACTTTAATTACTCTTATTGTTAGTGATTTAGAGCCATTTTTCATATTGTGGTTAGCTTATAGTACTTCTGAAAATTTTGTATCCTTTGATCATTTATCCAAGGGGAATGGCACTTGCTTGTATATATTTGTTTATCCTTATGTCTTGGATATCAGATATCCAAAGATTTCATTTTAAATTGATAGCTTCCTATCTTATTCTAGTTGCATTTACTTTGTTAATGTAAAAGTTAATGCAAAAGATTTTTCATTTTAGGTGGTAACAATTGTCTATTTTCTCTCTTATGAGCTCTTCTCTTCCTTTTTCACTTTAGAATTTGCCCTCTAGCCATAGTTGTATGATAGGAAGGAGTATGTGTATACATCCCACTAGGTAGAAGAGTAAAAAACAAAACAAAACAAAAAAAAAACCTTCTCTCTGGTTGTCAGCTCTTCAGAACCAAGTGGCCTCATATTTATAGTACAGATTATCATGGATTTACCCTACCAGAATTAGTTTACTAGTCTTTCTCTCTGGCAAACCCTGCCTCTTCCTCTTTCTTTAAATCTGTGTTTCACTGTTCCCTATAACATTGTGATCTGAGTAGAATGGAGACACTTCCCCCAAATGAATGGGCAACATACTTAACTGTGTAGTCTTTTATATTTGGTATAGGATAAATGCATAATAACAATAAAAATTAATAATACCACATCTGCCATTTAGCTACACTCCGTCAGACTCTTCAAGATCCTGGCAGTTTCTAGATAGTGCATAAACCTCCGAAAATCCATGAGTCCTAGAAATGTACAGAAATGTTCAAAAAATGTAATTTTCTTTATATCTTAGGGTTGTTTGACTTTTAAGGTGACAAAGGAATGAAGATGCTATAGCACAGTTTGAAAAGTGAATTTTGATTCATGAATCTAACAGGGCTGGTCATCACATGAAGACTTAAACTCTGTAGGGACATTGGATCCAGGACTTCTCTGAGCACTGGGATCCTATGTAAATGGGAATTCCTACAGGCCATTTCATATCTTGTGATTGACCGGGACCTCTGGCTAATTCTCTTGGGTATCTAGCCCATGGTAGAGTAAGGACTCAATGCCTTTTTCATTATGCCCAGACTACTTCCCAGACATCACTATTCACCTACCAGCTTTCGCAGGCTCTTCCAGGCCAAGGACACCTTCATTCCCAGAGCCTTCTCCAGGACAAGCCATCAAAAGCTTCTCCTGTTCTGAGTCTTCTCAAGTCAATATGTTACTCATACTCTTGATTAAGTCTCTTCTTTTTGACCTCATTGTCCTTTGTTAGAAATAGCTATCCAATTTAGCGTTGAATAATCTCCAAATGTCTCTGGTTTAACTTGCAAATAAATTTGAGGCAGAACAAAAAAATGTCTAAGGGGTCATTGCTCTCTAGCACCGAGCCTGCACTTTTGCCTTTAGTGTGTATACTTGTCATTATATAAGCCTGGTTGCTTTCAGTTGTATTGTGGCTAGCAAAAAAAGCCTCAATCTTCCTACATGAAGCTCAAATATGCTCCCTTGATAGTGTGATTTATCCCACAAACATTCCTATGGATGGCAAAGAGCCTGGGGAAAGAACTGGGTTTGATGCTAATGGATAGCCAACTTTTCCTAGCATCAATAAGGTAGCTCATTGGAATGGCTAAAGTACTCTGATGAGGAGTTGGGGGATCTTCAAATCTTTTAAGGCTTAGTTATCTGAGGGTACATGGCTCATTTTCAAAGCAGAGATGGAAGCCATGTGCTGAGTTCAGTGAATAAACAAGCTTTATGGAAAGAAAGAACATAAAGATAGTTGTGATGATTCTGGTCTATCAACTATTACTCATTTGTGTGAATTTTTGGCAAATGCTATAACTCTTCTGGGCTTCATTTTTCTTTTCTATTAAATAAGTGGGTTAGATTAGATCAGAGATTCTTAACCCTTTTTTGTATTCTAGACCCCTTTTGGCAATTTGGTAGAACCTCTGGACCCCTTTGATTAATTAAAGAATAATGTTCTTAAATACATAAATTAAATAATAGGATTACAAAGAAAACCAATTATGGTAAAATATAAAATATATAAAATATTTTTAAAGAAACAAGTTTATTGTTCTCAGGTTAAGAACTCTTTGATTAGATTATTTATAGAATTACACCTCATTCCCTAAACTCTATTAATCATATTTTAAAATTGATGAGATCACTCAAGAAGCCCCCAGGTGAATAATCTTCTAAAATCCTATGGAGTATTCAGGAAGGATAAGCATCTCTGGTGTGAGGGTTTGCTAAGCTCTTTTCAGGGCTGCCCATCCATCCACCTTTGGTGTCTACTAACCCAATTCTCACATGTGATTCCAAGAAGCTATAGTTTGTGCAGTAGCCACACCCTGGTAAAACTGTTTTAGCAGATAGGCTAAACCAGGTTGAAGGTAACCAATAGATCCCAAACCCATTGGTGAGTTAGGGTTAGTCTAACCCAATCATGTGAAGATCTTTCCCAGAGGAATGGGCAGATAAGAAAAATTTGTTCCAATGGCCATGAAGGTGGTTGAAACAGATTCTGTGGAGCGCTTAGAGCTTGCTCAGACATAGAAGTTACCAAAGTCATCTACTGCACCCTGGACCATCATTAGCCATGTGTACTTTTATCTTGCTACTGGACTTTAGTGAATCTAGAAGAGAGAGTGAGGCTTGATGACTTGGTTCAATTATGTCTCACTTAAATCCAATTCATATACACATCAAGACATTGCCCCATCCAACATTTATAATTTTACTTTGTTATTATTTCACTATTTTACCTATCTTGAGTCCTATGGTGATGGATGAGTGATGAAACAGTAAGTATGGATATACTAGGAACTGTACTCACAAATCTACACATAGGCAGCCCAGAGTGTAGGGTAATCTTCTCACTAGACTAAAGTAGCAGAAGGATTTGACAGCTTTCTGGGTATCTGAGCAGCTCTTTTTTTTTAAAAAGGCAACACCACTCACCTTCTGGAGTGAGGAAGGTGAAAAGGTACCCTAAAATTTTATGTTTCATCCAACCTTAGACTGCTTACTGCTATAGGTCAAAACATGACTGACAAATGAAGGTCAACTTACTGAAGTTGGGGCGGAATACATACTTTTCTGGGGTGGTCACCATGATGATGAGTGCTGTAAACTTGGTGTAGGTTTTGCAATATGATCTAATCTAATCAATAAACTTATGTGCCTCCCAAAAGGAGTGAATGAGAGTCTTAGGACAATGTGACTGCCACATGCAGGAAAGTGACCATCATCATCAGTGTGTATGTTTCCTTATTATGATGAACTGTGATGAGTTCAAATAAACATTTTAAGAAGACCTGGAAACCTTCATCACATATGTGCCAAAAGAGGACAAGTTTGTAATTCTAGGTGACTACTAGTAGAGTAGTTATAGACTATCAGACAGTAGGGAATCTTTGGGAGGAATGGAGTCAGAACCAACAACAATGGTCACTTACTATGGAAAACTTGTGTTTCTCATGCCCTTTTTTATCACCAATATTATCTTCTACTTAGCTTTGTTGGGGGATGCACCCTTATAGCAAATAGTGTCATTTAATAGACTACTTCATTGTAAGAAGAAGAAGCAGGCAGGATGTGAGAGTAATGAAGACCATGTGTGTCAAAGAGTGCTGGACTGATAACAGACTTATCCTCACCAAGATAAATATTCACATTTAATAAAAGCACTGGCCCAAAGACAAGATGACTGTCAGAAGAGTCAACTACAGTCAATAGATTACAGTGCTTCTTTGTGGGTGAACAATTTGTTGCTGACCCTGTGGGGTAGCTGAGTAAATACACATTTAGTGACAGTGGAGCAGAAAAGGAGTGGGTATCTTTCAGAGATTTTGTGTACAGCACCACATTTGCTCATCTGGGCCATGGTAATGTATGGCCTGAAATGGAACACTCATAAATATCAGGACAAATTTCATTAAAATGATGGGGAAATTCAAAAGTTGCTAAACAAAAAATGAGAACACCACAGGGTTTACCCGCTAGACAGTTCATCTGACTCTAAATTAGGCAGTGTTTAACTCTATCACAAGTAAAATGCAAGTAAAGCTTAAAGAGATATAGGATTCTTAGCTCAGTAAGAAGGTAGATGAAATTGTTTTATGCTCATAGCAATAATTCAAAGTGCTATTTCAAAGAAACTATGTGCCAAGACCTCTGGAGCATTGCAACTAGTAAGCAGTGATAGATCCAAATGATCAGTGATAAGGACTGGAGAGATGGGCTGAATACTTCCAAAGTTCAGGAACTAGCATCAGCTAATGCCCATATACCTCAGGTTGAAGTCAATCCTTCTCTAGTCAAAATTCCAAATGAAAAAGAGTATTTAATGATATTAGGCTCACTTGTCTGGCAAAGTACCTGGTGCTGATTCTATCCCAGAAGAGATTTACAAGGTAGGGAATCCACTGCTCATATGGAAGCTGACTGAGATCTTCAGAGTTATAAGGCAAGAGAAGTTATTACCCAGGAGGGCAAGATGCTTCCATGTCTAAGAATATAATAAAAATAAATAAACTTATAAAAGGATGCTTCCATGTCCATTTCTATAAAGGAAAAAGAAATAGGTTATCCTGTGACAATCACAGGGGAGTCTCTCAGTTATTGCTTGCAAGATATTTGTCAGAGGCTTCCTTTCACCTGAAAGAGAGCCATCTACCCAAGAACCAGGGTAGCTTCAGAAAAGGGTCAACGAATGGTCAACGTGGTGGTTGCTGCCTGACAAAACTCCAGCAGAAAAGCCAGGATCAGAACATAGGTCTATAAACATTTGTTGAGCTGATCAAAGGCCTTTGATGCTATCAGTTGTGAGGGTTTGTGCAAGGTCATGGCAAAATCTGGTTATCTGGAGAAATTTATCAATATTGTATGACAGTAGGGGGCATTTAGGTGGCTCAGTGGATTGAGAGCCAGGCCTAGAATTGGTAGATCCTGGATTAAAATATAGCCACATATATACTTCCTAGCTTTGTGATGTTGGGCAAGTCACTTAACCCTCATTACCTAGCTCTTACTACTCTTCTTACCGAAATCAAATACAGCATTGAGTCCAAAACAAAAGGTAAGGGTTTAAAAAATATTGTATGACAGCTCCATAATGGTATGCTTGCCTGGGTTCTGGATAATGGACAATGCTCTTGTACTTTCCCAGCCACCAATGGGATGATGTAGGGCTGTGTGCTTGTGCATGATGTTTCTAGTGATGTTGACATATATCTTCAATAAGGATGAAAATAGCATTGAGGTCAGCTATAGCACCTATGATAAATTATTTAACTTGAAAAGGCTACAAGCTAAGACTAAAGTGGAGGGAGAATTGGTACATGATTTTCTTGTTCATAGATGGTTATTCATTCAATGCAGCCTCTGAGGCTGAGATGCAATAGAGTGTGGATTGATGTCTGACACTTGTGCCAACATTGACCTGACAGTCAACACCAAAGAAAATAGAGGTTCTCCACTAGCTAGCACCCCATCATCCATATATGGAACCATTAGTTTCACTAACTGGAGAAATTTTGAATTGTGGAAAAGTTTACTTATCTTGGCATATTCATACTTTCCAGGGATGTCCACATATATATGCCTCCGAGGGAAGGTATGAAAGAAAAGAGGTATTAGGCTGCATACCAAACCGAAGGTCTACAGAATTATTCTACTGATTTTATTGTTGTATGCATGTGAAACCTGGACAGTCTACCAGTGTCATACAAGAAAGTGGATCCATTTCCATTTGTGTCTTAGAGAGATTCTGAAGATTACCAGGCAAGATAAAGTGCTGGACATTGAGGTCCTCTCTTGAGCTGAACTCCAAGCTTTCAAACTGCAGAGAGTGTAACTTCTATGGGCTGGCTACATAGCTTGAATGCTAAATGCATATGGTGAACTTGCACAAGGAAAGAGCTCACACAGAAATCAGAAAAAGTGGCACAAGGACTCTGAAGAACTTTGGTATAGATTGCAAGACATGGGAGATACTGACACAGGACTGTCCACCATGCCTGTTTACATTAAAGATGGCACCGTGCTCTATGAGCAAAAGCAGAATCGCAGCAGTATGTAGGAAATATGAGATGCAAAATCTAGAAACATCTCCATCCCAAATGTTTTTGGTCCAAACTGTGGTAGACTTTGAGAACTTGATTTGGCTTCATTAGCAACAGTTGGACCTGATGTAAGTTGACCTCAGCATCACAATGTCATTGATCCTCTTCAAATACAAAGGATAGATAATGTTATGGTCAGCAACAACAAGAACAACAAACAACAACACTAATTCTTCTCTTCCTTTAGAAGAGGTGTCACAGCTCACTTACAATTTAGTGGCTGGGGCCAAGATACAATTCAGGTGGGTAAAACATTTCCAGCAACATTTCTTTGTCAAGTCCCACCTTTTACCACTCCATTTTTCTCTCCTGTCTCCCCTACCACATTCTCCCCTCTTCCCCCTATTTCAGGAAGCTATGACAGCTTTCTTACTTGCCTGCTTCTATCAGCTGTCTTCTCAACTAATTGTCCTTGATGTTTGCTTTTAGTGAAGTTAGGATTGAATGAATTATATTCTCTCTTCTCTGCCTCAGTGCTCAGTCAGGCACTACTGACCATGTCAGGAAAAACACTTTGTACTCTTTTCCATTGACCTTTTTATCTCCCTTTATCTCTGTTGGTGACCATACAAAGCCCCAAGAAAGAACTAGAAGCACTCAAGAAGGAAGGGTTGTAAACCCTACCATGGCAGTAAAGACTCATGTACCCATTACACTATTTAAGCAGTTTCTTTATTGCCCCTCTTACTGGAAATAACTAGGCAAATCAGAATACAGCTATCTTTGTATTTCCATCCAAGTCCTGAAAGGCAGCACTTTGATTTTCTTGATTATCTCTGTGAAATTTTAATTAGAAAGATATAGCAATATAGCAAAAAGAAAATGCAGAGTCATAAAATTATAAAAATAATACTTGAAATAATTCTCAATTTCTGTTTGGCAAAATCTGATCTACTGCAGAAATCATTAGAGTGATAAAGTCCAACTTATGCTAGTAAATTTGACTAAAAGCCAGGAGCAACACAGTCAGGACACTTATGCTCATATTTAAATTACTCAAGTGCCTAATTGTATAATTTCAGTTTCAATTACCGAGTGCCCCGGCTTTTCAAATGAGCCCTGTGAGTATTGGCTGCACAGTGTTGTTATTAAAGTTGAAAATTTGCTATTATGGCTTACAGGATTATTGCAGTGTTGTTGGCATATGTCTTGTTTAATAAATAGATTTAATTGTGCATGTAATTTGGCAATTTAATAATGATCTATTTTACAGAAATGCGAGAATGGTTTCATTTATCTTTTCTTGGAACAAAGCAAAATAGCTTCTCAATAAATTTTTCTAAGGAAACATTTTCTTATTCTGAATGCTTCTAAAATGCTTCTTCATAGGTGAACTTTTCTAATTCACAAGAGAAATTCAAGTGAGACATTTATTCCTCTTCTTCCCCCATCCCCACCATATTAAACAATATTCACTAGTTAATAAACAATATGTGTAATGATTTCTGTTTCTTTTTTCTTTTTTTGTCCCATGATATTAAGTTTGTCAGTCTTGCTTTATACCTTAGATGAGTGTACTTCTCTAAGACAAAAGTCTTCCTTTAGATCTGAGTATATAGATGCTATTAATGTTAATGGAAGCTATATATGTTCATCATGAGACAGGAATGTCCCTTGAGCTTTTTGTGAATTACCTTGGGCAGGATCTTCTGTATGGTATATATTAGGCATGTTTCCATTAACTGTGGCTCTTAGATATGAAATTCCAGGAAAAAATCCCAACTCTCCATTTTGACTCTTAGGATAAAAGGTTTTGAAATTTTTGTACCAGTATGGAATTTCTCTGCTAAGAAGCACTAATAATCTTTTATTTATCTATCACTTTATACTTTTCAAAGTGTTTTCCCATAAATCATTTTGAATTATCCCTCCAATCATCCTTTAAGGTTGATGGGACATATGCTGTTAACAGTTATTCTTGTCAGTCACATGAAGAAACTGAGGTACAAAAATGATTTGTTCAAGGTCATGTATCTGATTATAATCCAATCCAATCCAAGTTGAAATTTAGGACTCTTAACTTCTCCAAATTTTCTACACCATATCAGGGGTATACGAATTGTTTAGGGAGGACTTGCACCTTTGGTGTGAGGGCTTGCCAAGGCCCTTTTAGGGCTGTTTATGGTATCCTTTGGTGTCCACCTGCCACTCAACTCTCTCTTGTGAATCTAAGAAATGGTAGCGTGCATAAGAGTCACATCCTGGTAAAACCATCTTGGCAGATGGGCTAAATCAGATTGAGGGTAACTGACATACCTCAAACCTGTCTGTGAGTTAGGAGAGATGCTTACCCCAAGCATGAGATGACATTCCCTGGAAGAATAGGTGAATGAGAACAATTTGTTCCAAAGGTCATAAAGGCAGCTGAAGCAGGCATTGTGAAGTGCTTAGAACTTGGTTACCCATCAAAGGTGTCAAATTCATCCACTGCATCCCAGGTTTTTGCCAGTTGTCCCGACTTTTGTCTTGTTACTGGATTTCAATGACTCTGGAAGAGAGAGTGAAACTGATGATTTTGTGTAATTCTGCCTTACTTAAATCCAATTCATTTGCAAGTCAAGATATCACCCTTGTGAAGTCATTAGTCCTCTTTGAAAACGAAGAACAAATAACATTATAAATCAGGAATAAACTGTCCATATTTTTAAAAATTTGAATTTTGGGAGTGTCTGGTATATGTATGGAAATTATTAATAGTATCCCAGATGAGTATATAATTTGTAATTAGTAGCATTCTACATGAGACCCATTCAACATGCAACAAACATTTTTTGCTTCTCATTTTGGCAATGATCATATGTGTTATAGTGGTTAGATAGTCAGCCTTGGAGTCTGGAAAATCTCTATTAAGATTCTGCTTCTGACACATAATGATGGAGCCAGGCAAGTCATTTAACCTCTTGCATACCAAGCAGTTCTCTAAAATTAAAAGTTTATTCTTTCATCTTATAAGCATCTATTAAATATGTAATAATAATAATAATAGCTAGCATTTATATAACAACTATTAAGCACTAAGCACTCTGTGCTTTATAAATATTATTTAATTTGATCATTTCAAGGATCCTAGAAAATAGGTGCTGTTATTATCCCCATTTTATAGTTGAGGAAATTAAGGTTAAATAACTTGTCCAGGATCATACATTTAGTAAGTGTCTGAGGGTAGATTTGAACTCAGATCTTTCTGACTCTAGGGTTAGTGCTTTATCTAATGTACCAGCTAGTTACCTACACTGTGCTAGATTCTGATGATAGACCAAAATGAAATTATCCCTGCCCTCAAGGAGCTTATATATTCCATTGGTGGAAAATAACAGTACAAAGAGAGTAATTGTTGTTATTTAGTCATTTTCAATTGTGTTTGACTCTTTATGACCCCCTTTGTTTTCTTGGCAAAGATACATGAGTGGTTTGCCATGTACTTCTCCAGCTCATTTTACCAATAAGAAACAAACAGGGTTAAGTGGCTCAGAGTGCTGAGATTAGAGTCAAGAAGCATCATCTCCCTGAATTCAAATATGGCTTTACTAGCAAGGCATCTGTTTACCATGATCCATTGGATAAGGAAATGGCAAACTATTTGAATATTTTTGCCAAAAAACTCCATGGACAGCATGGTCCAAGGGGTCACAAGAGTCAGACATGACTGAAAACCAACAACAAAGCTTTATATACAAGATTTTACTTTCCATAAAAGCTTAGTTCCACAACGATCACACAAACATCAAATAACAAGCATTTATCCAAGTTCTTATGAAAACAGACATCAGAGAAAGTAAGCATTTGTGAGAATATAACCAGACGTAATATAGATTGAAGGAACTCTTTCATAGGAAGTGAACTATCTCAGCTCAAGCAAGAGAGTCCCAGATCTTATCCAAGAGAAAAATTCCCTGATCTCTAGTACAGCAAGCTGAGGATAGGGACGTGATTGGAGACTCTTTACATGCTAGCTTCTTCCAAGAGTCTTTCTTTCTCTGTAGTGACTTGAAGAGAAATTGGAATAACCTATCTTCTTTCTCAAAACGAAATGACAGAAGAACCTGAAAAGTCTGGAGTCAGAATCTCTATTCTCCTATTCTAATTCAGTCCTAGGCTGCTCCAAAGCTTGAAGTATTGTTTTCCACGAAATGAGGAGAGGTACTCATACTTATAGGCTTTGGGTCTCAGGTTACACAATAACAACAACAATAATAATAATAATAGTTTACTACATAGTCCATTATGGTTACAAAGAATTTTATACCTATTATTTAAGTTGATATATGCCATGGTATAGTGAATAGAGAGTGCTGGACACTGAGTCAAAGGTCCTGCTTCTGACATTTATTAGCTATGGGACCTTAGTCATGTAATCTCTGTAAGGTTTAGTTCCCTCATCTGTAAAGTAAGGTTAGACTTGATGACCTATAGGTGATGTAATTGTATTCCATATAACTTATAACTTTGTTATTTTGGGGGGAAGTAGGGCCCCAAATTCTATATCCAAGACTTAATGACTTTCCCACCAAATATCAGTTCCACAATGAATACACAGAGAGAATAGCAAAGAAGCTATTTATCCAAATCATTTGTTGTTTTTCAGTTGTTCAGTTATGTCAAATTTTTCATATTCCCATAGTATTCCAGGTCCTTCTATCTTCCACTGTCTCCTGAACATGTCCAAGCTCATGTTGATTGTTTCCAGAACACTATCCATCTTGTCTTCTGCTGTTTCCTTCTTTTGCCTTCTATTTTTCCCAACATCAAGATCTTTTCCAATGAGTCTTGTCTTCTCATTATGTAGCTCAAGTAATTAAGCTTCATCTTCAATATTTATTCTTCCAGTGAATAGTCTGAATTAATTCCTTTTAAGTTTTGATTGACTTGATCTTCTTGATCTCCAAGGGACTTCCAAAAGTCTAGCCAAACAGAATTCTGAGATGATATACATAGGCAAATATAAACCAGATAATACAGAGTGAAGTATTTTTCCCTTTGGGAGATAACTCAGCTCAACCAAGAGAGTATCATAGATCTCACCCAAGGGGAAACTCCTCAAAGTATTTGAAGTAGCAAGTTGGGAATAGGGACATGATGGAGACTACCATCTCCATTTTGCCTGAAGTGGGATTGGACTCTTCCATCTTCTCTCTCAAAGTTAGAAAAAGAAGAAGCTGAAGCATTTGAAGGACTCTCTAGGGCAGAGTCCCAAAGGACTCTCTTGTCTCTTAAAGGACTGAAGCATTCTCTCCTTTGGCCAAATTTGCCCCACCCCTCACACAGGGCATTTATCTTTACCAATAAGAAAAGAGTTCTGTATCAATGGACTTTGAGATTGGGGTTATATGTGTGTGTGTGTGTGTGTGTGTGTGTGTGTGTGTGTGTGTGTGTGTGTATCTACATATCTCCATAGCTATCCATTCATATTTCAGATGCCAAAGGTACAAGGGAGGCAATGTGACAATAAGGGTAGAGTGTCAGATTTAGGTTCTAGGAATCTGGGTTCAAATACTGGCATTGCTATACCTGAGTGACCTTGACATAACCTATTTGGGTCTCATTTTTCTTAGTCTGTAAAGTGAGGGGTTGGATTAGATGGCTATTCAGGTCCATTTCAGCTCTAAATACGGGCTCCTACAACTTTATTATTTAAAAGACTCTTTAAAAAAGCAAATATTTTTATAATGTGATTTCTTAGTCCCTAATTTATCTTTGTTGTTGTTGTTGTTAGGACTTTGTACTCTATGCATTTATACTACTCATAACAATAGTGCTAATATTCTTTTGAATGCAATATATATTCTTCATAGCAACTGAGGGAGATCTTGTTGCTACAGCAAGCTATCATCTCCAAGGAATTCCGTGTCAGGTGTCTGAGGTTCACTTTCAGGCCTGTATCTAGAGACCTTCAGCAGTGTCCTGCAGGTTTTAAATGTCCAAAAAAGGATAACAAAACCTTTTGCATCTGGAAGCATGCATTATTAAAACTGGCATTTGAAAACATCCTAAATTTCTGGTGGCCCTTATAAATCTGAATGTGGGCAGCCCTAAGTGGATCCATTAAAAATGTTCTAAAAATAAAACAGAGCAGACTAATTTAAAAATGCCTGACTAATTCTCTGTGCCTTCCAAGAGGTCTGCTTCTAGCAGACCACCTTGTGTAAACAGTTGTCATTGGTGACTGCAAGGAAGGAACAGAGATTCTACATCAGAGATGGTGAAGGTGAACCAAAAGTACTTGCCACTATCATCCAGGTATTCGTTTTCTCTACAAATAATGCAATCATTGTTCATGAATATGGCCTAAGAGTTTTCTATGCAAGTTGTGGGAAAGAAGAGAAGAGGAGAGAAGATAAGGTAAGGAAGAGGAAGGAAGAGAAAGGGGGAGAAGAGGAAAAGGGAGGAGGGAGGAGAGGAGCATGTAGAGAGGGGATGAGAGGAGAGAAGAGCAGAAGATGGAAGGAAGAGAAGAGGGGGAGGAGGTGGGAGGAGAAGAAAAAAGGAGGAGAAGAGGAAAAGAATGAAGAGAGGAGAAGCAGAAGAAGGAAGAGGGGAGCAAATGGGAGAGGGGAAGAGGCAGGATGAAGGGAATGTAGAAGAAGAGAGAATCTCAATTTCATAATATTGGATTGAGCTATAAAGTGTGTGAGTCTAACATGTAGAAGAGGCAGAAGTTTTTGTAGTCCTGGTCTTATGTTCAAATAATAAGGGACATGGAGAGTGGGGTATATGTGAGGGATGGGGGAAATGTTGGTCAAGAGATTTTTTTTTCCTGATCATTTCTGGACCATTTTAACTTAAAAAAAAAAAGTAATGTGTGGCTCAAAGCCTGTTTGCATATGATTCTCCTCATTGGTGGGGATTGATTACTCAATGTTCTAGATCTGCATGAGGGGTGGAGCTGGTGAGAGTTTGAGAGAAAAGAAATGCTGGTTTAATGATAACCAGCTTAAGAGAGACAATATAGTGTTGCACTCTCTTCAGGTTCCTGAAGGGTGAGAGACCCTGAGAAGAGGATGACATGTAAAGGAGCTGCCACCTCAATCATATATATCCTCTCTCTCATTTTCTCTAGAAATTAGAAGCCAGATCAGCATTTCTCTTCTCTCAAGTTCCAACCAACTCTACTGCTCATGCAGTCCTGAAGCACTGAGTAATCACTTACTCCCCACCAATGAGGAGAGTCTTCTACAAGTGGGTTTTGAGTTACATATTCCATCAACTTCCTAGAAATGTCTGAAACCACTCTATTCACTGACTTAGGAGAGAAGTTGGAAGTGGAATTTCCATTTGTTTCCATAGATGCTATAGGGTTAGCACAATAGGAGATCACAGGGATTGTTACTGCACAAAGGTGAGAAAACAAATATGAACAAGCACTAATTCAATCTGAAGAATATGTGTCTGGACAGCAGGGGACACTGCAAAAGTTTTGTTGGTAAGGGTCCATCATGCTATGCATGGTTCTCTCTCTCTCTCTCTCTCTCTCTCTCTCTCTCTCTCTCTCTCTCTCTCTCTCTCTCTCTCTCTCTCTCTCTCTCATTTTCTTTCTCCTCTTTTGGATATTTTGTTTCAGAGACTAGGATATGACTAGTATGTTATTAATATGTAATTTTTAGGACTCTTCCTTTTGGTCCAATCCCATACACATTTCTTTACACTAATGAATTTTCAGAAAATTTCTAATTAAAAAATTTAAAAACATCCTATTTTAACAGCAGATATGTTGGGATGGCTTGATCATCCAGTGTTGGTGAGGAATTTCTTTAAAGGGGACCTGAGAAGTCTGAGTAAGGCCAGACTTAAGGGAAATGGAATAGGTGGCCATTGCTATGATAGGATTTGAAGGAGATTGGGAAGACAATCTTGCCCTAAAACATTTCTTCTGAGCTTCCATGGCACTTGGAATTTTAACCTTCCTTTCAGAGTAAGGCATTGTCAGTCTTAAGAACCCATTGTTGAAATGTAGTTACTCCTAGAACGGGGAGCACGTTAAACTTATTATCAGACCTTAAGATTTTTAAAGAAAGTTTTATTGTCTTCTTATGTTTTTATTCTATAGTCATATTCCTTTATCTGGTACCATCCCCATTTAACTTTTCATTGTAATAAAGGAAAATATTTAAGTAAACCCAACTTTGTGTAGTCTAGGTCTGACAGTATATCACAGTTCACATCCCTGGACCCCTGCCTCTCTCTATAGGAGAGGGACTAAGATTGGCCATTATGACTAATTGGAGTTTACTTTTAGGATTCTTTTTGTTTACGCTACAGCATTATAGCCATCTCGTATATTGGTCTCCTGGTTTTTTTAGTTACCTGATTTTGTATTAGCCTTTTCATCTTTCTCTGAATATTCATGGTTCCTTACAGCATCAGCTTTTAACATTTCAGTGTGAATGAGGTTATCAGATTATCTAACTTCATACATTTTTGCAGAAAATTGGTCAGGAACAGGATTACTTGGGAAAATTGTGAAAGGACAGAGAGTGCAATCCTAGATTTGTAATGAGGTACCCAGGGAAGATGGATCTGAGTGGGACTTTTCAGTGGGAGTCTTTGCAAAGGTCATTGGGTACCTTGATGGAGGAGTGTAACAAAATACTGTGAAAGGAGGAAATGACTTCAAGGGATAGTGGTGGTAAGATCTACCATTAGGCACAAGACCAGCTTTGGTTTGGGGGCATTTACTTTGATCAGTAGAGGAGAGAGGGATTTCTTTGTGGATTGGCACCTTACTCATTAATGTTGATCAAATAGCTTCAAAGAATTAATGCATTTAATTGGTTCAAACAAGAAAGAATAGATTTAATTTGAATTCATGCTGTTTCTCCTCCTCCAGTCAAACTAGTAGACAATCAAAAAGGATGTTAATGAAGTCAGTTCTTAATTATCACACTAATCACACTAATAAAAGGGAACAATGGAAGGGATAAGCCAAAGAAATGGGAAATCTAAAAAAAATTGATATTTTGGAGATATAAGTTTTTTGTTCACATGTTTATTTCTAGTTGCGTTTTGTGTAGACTACTCAATACTAAAATTAGTTAACATTCTCTGAGCACACATCAGTAACTAATGATAAAAGTGAATGGCTCAGAAGTACATGGTAGAGAAAGACAATCTGGAATAAAAGATTTGTTGAGGATAATCTAAAAAGTAATACAAAGAATCGATTATACTTTCTATTATGGGATAGCTAGGGGACAGTGGATAGAGGGCTGGGCTTGGAGTTAGGAAGATCTGAATTCAAATGTGGCTTTGGACACTTAATAACTGTGTGACCCTGGGTGAGTCATTTAACCTCATTGCCTTGATTTTCTCATCTTTAAAATGCCCTGGAGAAGAAAGTGGTGAACTATTGTAATATCTGCCAGAAAAACTGGGTCACAAAGAGTCAGACACAAATGAAATAACTGAACAACAAAATTTTCTATACTGTTGTTTCTATTATTGATATGAGTAACGAAGATTATGAATCTCTTTTCTGCCGCTTAACTCTTGTGGAAGCTTTCTTTCCTGATCTCACCTCCAGCTACTAGTGCCTCATCTCAAAATTACCTTGTATTTATTTTGTAAATTTTGTGTATATACCTATTCAGTGTTTGTGTTGTCTCTTCTGGCCAGATGGAAAGCTACTTAAGCAAAGGTAATATTTCACTTTTGTCTTTATATCTCCAGCACTCACAAAATGCCTGGTATATAGCCAATACTTAAATGCTAGATAATTATAAGCATTTAACATGTTCTAGGTAATGTGCTAAGTGCTGGAGATACAAATAAAGGCAAAATTATGGTCTCTTCTCTGAAAGAGTTTCAATTTCATTGAGGAAGACAACATGAAAATAACTGTACACATGAGATAGGTGCTACTAATTTCTTTTGCATAATAATTGGTGTGGAATGCTTTTCTGTTAATGTGCTTAGGTAGACTGCCTCCCTCTTTCGTTCACCCTCCTTCTTTCCCTCCCCTCCCATCTCTTTCCTTTATCTTCCTTCCATTACCTTTCACATTAGAATCAATACTGTGTATTGGTTCCCAGGCAGAAAAGAGGTAAGGCTAAGCAATGGGGGTTAAGTGACTTGTCCAGGCTCACACAGTTAGGAAGTGTGTGAGGTCAGATTTGAACTGAGGACTTTCTGTCCCTAGGCCTGGGTTTCAATCCACTGAGCAACCCAGCTACCCTGCTTCTTTTTCTTCTTCTTTTTGATTTTAGATATTTATATAGTCCTTAGAAAATGTTTTTTTCTTTGAGTCTCTTTATGGAATAGATTATCAGCATTTTTTTAATGTTGGATGGGAATTCCTTTGATTAACCTACCATTCCATCTTTAGTTAATGCTCCCTGCTATGATTTTTAATTACTTCCTTTTATTGTTTCCTCTTGCAAATTTTTCTTTACCTCTCCCTTCCCTTCTTTCCAAAAAGAAGAAAGTTGTGAAAGAAGAGTGTGTATAACATTGGCAATCTTTAGTGGACACTACTTTTTTCTGCTTTTTTTTTTTGCTTCTCTTACCCATCCTTCTCCTCAACCTTTAATCCTTCAATCACAGGTTTTTGCTCTTTCTTTTCTTTGTTTCTTTCTCCCTCTTTATGACCTAACTCTAACATTGGCATTTATTCGTGTATGACTAATTCTTTGTTCATTTTACCCTATTAAACTCTCTTCTCTCCTTTCCCTATTCCTCTTTATTTCCTTATAGAATTTAATGTATTTCAACATCCATTCTGTGTGTGTGTGTGTGAGTGTGTGAGAGAGAGAGAGACAGAGAGAGATAGAGAGAGACAGATACCCCCACACACAAACACACAGACACAGAGAGAGACAGAGAGACAAAGAGAGGGGAGAGAGAGAGAGAGAACTAGAGAGGAGAGAGATAGAGAGAGACAGAGATAGAGAGAGAAAGTTTGACTCCTTTCACCTTTTCTATCTGGTTCAGGTGAAGCTGAGATTCTTGTGGTTCCTGTTCCTCCATCCTTTTCTCCATGTTTGAGTACTCTTCATTTGCATACTTCAGTTATGTGAGATAGATAGTGAGTTTCCTCTCATTCCTCCTCTTTCTTTCCTTTAATAGGTTATTTTATCCATAGATGGTTCTGTTAGTCTTATATAACTCCTAGATCCTGAAGGCATGCTTGCTTTGTTTTCACTGTTAAAATATAAGTGGCTCATCATCTTTCAGTTCCTTAACAATTCTTTTCAGCCTCCTCTTAACTTTTATGTGTTCATTTTAAGTCTTGTACTCAGCTCTGGTCTTTTCATCAGAAATGTTAGGAATTTTTCTATTCTATTAAAAAATTCCCCCCTGCCCAGTAGGATTATATACTAAGCTTTGTAAGGTAAGTTTTTCTTTTCTCTAAGCCTGCATTATTTTGTCTTTTGAAATATTGTATTCCTAGCTTTCCTCTTCTTTTTAGTTATAGTTTCCAAGTCTTGTGTGATTCTGACTATAGTTCCTTTGTATTTTAACTCTTTCTTTCCAATTGTTTGAAGTATTTTTAAAAATTTGACCTGGAATCTCTGAATGTTAGTTATAACATTTATTGGAGTTTTCATTTTGGAGATTCTGTCAGGAGGTGATCACTGGGTTCTTTTAATTTCATAATAGGCCTATTTCTAATAGTTTCAAGCATATTTAATTTGTGATTTCTTAAAATATGGTGTTCAATTTTTTTGTCATTGTTCTCAGATAATCTGATGATTCTTAGATGGTTTCTCCTATGTCTGTTTTCCAGCTTAGTTGTTTTTGATATGCTATCTTATATACTTAAAAATATTTTAATTTTACTTCTATTTTTTTTTGTTGAGTATTGTTTTCTGTGTGACCCATTCTAGCTTTCAGGGAGTTCAGTGTACTTCTTATCAATGGTATTGATTCTCTTTCTGATTCTTTCCTTCATAGCTCTTTTTTCCCCAAGTTATATTTTATATTTTGTAATCTTTATGACCAAACCACTTTTCCCCCTTTGAGGCTTTCTTGGACTTGTTGTTCTGGATGTTTTTTTTAGTTTATATTTTTGTTTGTTTTCAATTTAGAGTATATCTTCATTTGATTTGGCATATTCTTCTATTTATTAATATTTCTATACTTATTAAATTGTTCATGAGAACAATTTATTCCAACAACCATGAAGGTGGTGGAAGCAGGTGCTATGGAGTATTTAGAGCTTGGATAGACATAAAGAAGTCAAAATCATCCATTGCATCCAATCCATCACTAGTTATCTTGACTTTTGTCTTGCTACTGGACTTTGATGATTCTGGAAGCGAGAGTGAGGCACATGACTTTGAGCAACTCTGTGTCACTTAAATCCAACTTAATTATGACTCTGGTATGGACTTCTCAGACATTGGTCTGGCCAATTAGTTGTTCCAATGATTAAAAAGAATTCTTTTGCTGTGGCTGGGATGTGGTCTGCCTCAGAACTAGGCTGCTTAGGCACAGCTCTGACACTCTATTGTAGTGGCTCTGATGTGGGATGCCGGGGCACCGTGCTACTTCTGGCCTTCTCATTCAACTGAAAATACTCTCTCCAAAAGTTATCAATGATCTCTCAGCCAAATTTCATACCTTTTCTCAATTCTTTTCATAATGTTTCTTGAAGTATTTCTACTATTGATCACCTTTTCATTTTCTCTCTCTCATCTGGTTTTTGTGACACTGCCTTGAAATGTTATTCTTTGATCTCTCCTAATATTCAGGGAATAAGAGATTTTTGCCAATTTAAAAATCTATATTCCAGCATGCCTTTTTTGAGAGGGGGGTTAGCTTTTATTATTGATATTAAACAACATAAAGAGTATTTCCATACATAAAACAATATATGCAAACAAAAAATTGGATTCTATATGAAATTATGAACTCTATTTCATACCATTTGCTTTAAGTATATACTATACTTTCATTTCAAAACATTTGTCATGCGTCTATTTGAACTTCCTTCTCCTCTTTTGTGAGAATTTACAGTATTTCAATGATCATTAAAACATCATTTTTGCTAACCCCAACCCTTCATGAACCTCACTTCTCCTCAAAAATACAACTCCTAGTGGAAGGACTTGTAAAACCAACAGAATTAATCCACATAGTGGATATGTTAAAAAATGTAGGTCTCTTTATCCTTCTTGAGTCCATCCCTTCTGTCTGGAAACTTGGTTTGTTCAATTTTTTCCATTAGTTTCAAAGTTGTTTCTCTTTATATTATTGTTGTATTGATTTAAGTTCTTCATTCTGCTCATTTCACTCAGCATCAGTTCATACTACACAGGATTCTTTCTAGATTTCTCTGGACTCATGTCTTTGAGTACACATTTTCCATTTCTGTTTTTCGTAATTAGGTTCACCTCTTTGGAATAAAAGAAATTCAGTGTAGATAGAAGGCAGAACTCATTAGATGTGCAGTTAACATGCCTATTGTTCTGTGCAACTTTTTCTTGGTCAATTTGATTGTTGTGTGATTACTATGATCCATCTCACAATTCTAGGTGCTACTAAAGTTTAAACTTCTCTCTGTAGAAATTCCCCACTTTTCCTATGTTGACTACCCATGTAGAATTTTAAATGAAGGGATCCTATCTCTGAAACTATGAAACCTGTTTTTTAAATAACAACTGGTGCTGGATTTTGCTTTTCTTCAGGACAAATTCTGTGACTGCATAGTCACTTCCACACAATGTTTCCATAATTTCCATTTTAGTAGTCAGTTCTTTTGTGATGTTGGGAATCATATCCACAATTGTATTTTTTCTACCTTTGGAAGCATGAAACTGTCATTCATCTAGGTAAAGAAAGCACTAATTGCTCTTTTGTGCAGTGAAAGCATGAGAAGATTTCTGGTTAATTGACATACCCTATCCCTATTATATCATACCTCTAGGACAGGTTTGTGTTTGGTTTCCTTATCTCTTTTTTCTTTCTATCTGTCTCCATTCACTTTCATGCACATGCTTACATTCTGCCATGCTTACCTCCCTCTGGTCCTTGGATTTCCTCACATGAAAATATCTTCTTAATATTCTACACTCCTCTGCCCATTCACTTATCTTATTTCTTCTGAATAACGTTTGCCCTCTCCAAGTCATTTTCTGGCTACAAATCTTATCCTACCTAGTTCCAGTGATATTTAGGTACTAGGAGTAGTCCTATAATTTCATTGATACAGGGAACTCATTCATTAGGAAACTCCTTCTGCCATTGTGTATATTGGTTCCAAGATAGAATATTATGGTAAGTGCTAGGCAATCGGGTTAAGTGACTTTCCCAGAGTCATACAGCTAGGAATTGACTGAGGCCAGATTTGAACCTCCTGTTTCTCAGTCTACCTTTCAGTCTACTGTTTCAAGTAATTGCCCCTGCTATTTCCCCCCATCTTTTAATCTATATTAATCTACAACAACATGCCTTGGCGTTTGCTTTCTCTTTTTGGTTTAAAGCCCCTTTGATTAGATTTGTAGAGTTTCAGATCAATACATCCTCCTCCTCCTCCTCTTTTCTTATTAGATACATGGCTTCTCGAGTTTCTCATTTCTATGCCAAACATTGCCCAGGATCCTCCACAAGGAACTTTGGGCGCACACAGATACAAGTTTAGTTTTGAGGGGCATGATCTCTCAAGACAGCATTTCTGGCTGTGACAAGGAAATCACCTTAAAAGACTGATATATATTAATTTAAGGTCGCCAAGGAATTCAGCTATGTAATTCCTAAATGAAACTCAAGTCAGCAGTCAACCTTTTATGGAGTTTTTATTTACAAACAGGAGGAAGAAAGGTATTAGAGAGAGAGAGAGAGAGAGAGAGAGAGAGAGAGAGAGAGAGAGAGAGAGAGAGAGAGAGAAGGGGAGAGAAGGAAATAGGGCTTAAATACCCCCTCTGTTTAGGCTGGGCCAAAAGGCCCAAGCCCTTAGATAGCTGAGGCAAAGAAAAGAGATCAGTCCCTATCACTCACGTGACCAAAATGGAGAAACAATCTCAGGGGCCTCCACCTCCAGCTTCCTTCAGAGCAAGCTTCTCAGAGCACCACCTCTCAGAGCAAAACCTCTCCAACCCCTTCAGTCCTCAGACCCCGCTATCTTTAAGGAAACCATCCAAGTTCCCTCCCCTCAGTTCTCACATCTACCAATCACTGTCCATGTCTTCCCTGTGCCAATGGTGGATCTAGCTTAACCCAGGACCACCCAGAGGTCTCTCCCCTTTGCACATGTCTGTTGAAGGTCATATTCGCAAATAATTAAATCTTGATCCTTTGCTGCAGCCCTTCCTAAATCCTGTTACTCTGAGTAGGGTGGAGATTGGAAGTTCCAAGACCTGGTTCTGTCATTCCAAGTATCTCTATTGTATCAATTCTAAAATCAATCATGACTCAAAGAACTTCCTGTTCTATGCTTAAGCATAGGTCAAAGCCCTTTCCATTGTTCAGCAAAAGGTTTCTGTCCTAAAGCAGTCCCAAGTAGGGAGGAGAAGGAACCTCCCATGCCAATGGGGTTCACATTCCAATAGAGTTCCCACTATCAGTAGGAAATTCCCTCCAAGCATGAAACCTTCCAATAGTGAAATTTCCAACATTCACAAGTCTAAGAAATTTTAAGGTTTACATAGCTCTATCCTTATACTAAATTAAAAATATCTAAAACAAGCTTAAAGTATTTTGTTGGTGTTCAGGTCTTTCAGTCATGTCTGACTCTTCATTACTTGGAATTTTCTTGGCAAAGATTCTGGAGTGGTTTGCCATTTCTTTATCTAGCTCATTTTACAGATGAGGAAACTCAGAAAAACAGAATTTGAGGCCAGAATTGAACTCAGGAATTCCTGACTCTAAGCCCAGCATTTTATCCACTGCACTACTTAGATGCCCAACTTAGGTATGGTTCATGTCTAATGTTTCCTTAGAGTAGTCCTGTAGTCAATGTGGAATATGGACATTGATCATAGGACAACTTTTTATTTCTTCCACCATCCAAAAATGTGTAATGGGGATTTGGTGTATGCCTAGACCACCAAAAATGGTGTAATCCACTTGCAAGTACTGGGGACCTGCTTCTGGGTGACTGCAAGACTGGTGTATATGTGGACATTCTATTTTGTCCTATTACATGGCTGAAATAAAACCAAATAAATCCTTTTCCCATTGACTACATAGCCAAAAATTTAAAATTCAGTTTCATTAAAACTTGCCTGGCTCAGCAATGGGAGGGAGGGGAGGATTGTGAGTATTGGTGGTTGTGGAGGGTTTTTTTTCCCTGCACTGTAACTGAATCAGGAAGGTTTCAAAGCCACTGACATTTCTCACTATGCAGTCAGAGGAAAAAAGGCTGCTCCTAACTCTGTAGTAGACCAGCAAAGAATATCCATACATACCTCCATCTTAGGTCATTTAGGCAAGCACCAAACTCTTATTACAAATGCATAAAACTTAAAGAATTTTATAGGAATGTATGACAGGGGCCTCTAGATAGTATAGTGGATAGAGAGCCAAGCCTGGGATTGGGAGGACCCAGGTTCAGATTTGACCTCAGATACTTCCTAGCTGTGTGAACTTGGGCAAGTCACTTAGCCCCAAAATGCTTAGCCCTTGCAACTTGTGACATCATCTGTCCTTTCCTAGATCCTGTTCCCTTTACCATCCCAAATCCTTTTCTCCATTACATCTGCTATCTCCCCTGAACCCAGCTTTGAGAAGGGAGGTCTCCACTCTTTTTTTCTCTATACTGAAAGACTTAATCCTCCATTACAAACTCTTTTTCCTAGAACCAATATATAGTATTGATGCTAAAACAGAAGGGAAAGGTTTTAAAAAAGGAGGTGACTGTAGCTAGGTGGCTCAGTAGAGTGAGAGCCAGGCCTAGAGACCTAGGCTCAAATCTAGTCTCAGACACTTCCCAGCTGTGTGACCCTGGGCAAGTCACTTAACCTCTGTTGCCTAGCCTTTGCCTCTCTTTTGCCTTAGAATCACAGTATTGGTTCTAAGATGGAAGGTAAGGGGTTTTAAAAAAAGGAATGTATGAACAAACACAAGAAAATCAAACCAATAGTCCATTATAACCATTATACTAACCTCCCTTCAAATCCTCTTCAAGAAACTAAAGAGCACTGAATGTTTATTTTGCCCTCATCTTGGATCTCCCCTCTTGAAGATATCTCATTATAATAATCAGGGAAGGTCAACAAGGTCCAAATCTTCTGATGAGTTCACAGCATGGCTTTAGTCCTTGAACCACTGGTTTTGTAGGTTCTGGGGGTGGGATGGGGGTCCTCTTTTCCTCTGAAAAGTGTTGCTTTGGGGCAGCTGCTCCTGGCTGTGGAATTGAACCCTCCACCTAAAGAAAACCTTTGAGGAAATGCCCAAGGTTGGAAATGTCTGTTTCTCAGGATCAGTAGTCACTGACCTGTGCCCAGAGAAGGGAGCCAGAAAGGCAGCAAAAGGCAGCTGGGATTAGGAGGTGTAGGTCCTATTGTTCTTTGCTCTTGCCAGTACTCAATTGATTTAGCATTAAAGTGACACAAACAACATCTGTAAAAAGCTTTACAAAAATGCACCACAGTGTTTGCTAAACACTTAAAAGATTGGAAGTCTCAGACTGTAACAAATCAAACAAGCTAACATAAGTGCTTTTTACGTTTTTATATAGACCAGAGATCCCAGTGGCAGGCTCTTCTGGGCAAGCAAGCAAGCAAGCAAGCAAGCAAGCAAGCAAGCAAGGGAGCGCCTTTGCTTCTGATATTGCTTCCGAGTGTGTTCTCTTCTAAAAGTACAAGGGAGGAGGAAGGGGAGAAAGAGGACCCAGAGGTGGCAGGCACTTCTATGGTTCCCTCCTTTCACAGAGAGTGGAGGTTCCTCTAAGAACAACTCTTGACTCAGCTGGCAGCTATCTTCAAGGTGGGTAGCACAGTCCCTGAATCTTACCTGGGGAGCTCTTGGTGTCCTCTCAGAAAGGAGTGAAGATGCAGGTCTAGCTTCATGGAACAGAGACCTTGGCCTGATCACTAATCAAGTTGAAATGAGTAGAATTTCTCCTGCTCACCCCTGCAATCCTTGTATTTGAAGTTGTGCCCCCCATCCAGAGCCTGGTTTCAGATGCCATCTTCTTGAGTTGCTGTGCCTTTGTGATGCTGATCTGAATATTTCTCTTCTGTAGGTTCAGTACAATAGTTTCTTCAAGCCACCTCCACCACCACGATAGTAGCTAGCATTTAGAGAGCACTTTGAGATTTGCAGAGTTCTCTACATATATTATTTCATTTGAACCTACAACAGCCCTGTGAGGCAGGTGCTACTATTAACCCCATTTTACAGATGAGGAATCTGAGGCTGAGAGATTAAGTAACTTGCCCTGGACCACACAGCTATAAGCATATGAGGCAGAATGTCCTGACTTCCAATCAGTCCCTTCTTTGTCCCCATCCCATTTGTTTTTCTCTGCACACTTTGCAGCTTATCAGCATCCTTCTTAAAATGTATCATGTTAAGTGAAACACAACATTTCATGTGTATTCTGGTAAAGGCTGCAGAGAGTAGGACCCTTCCATCATTTCTGCACACTGGGCCTCTCTAGGATAAGATAACATGCTAACATTAGATTTTGACTGCCACATCACATTATTGATTCAGATGGAGCAGACAATATTCTAAACCCATTTCCCCCCCATTAGCTGTTGTTCCATTCTATCCTTAAGTTAATTTTTGAGTCCAAGTGTAGAACTTAATTTTTCCCCTATTAAGTATCATTTCCTTACATTCAGCCCATTCTCCCCCCACTTGTCAAAAATTCAACTCAATTCAATAAATTTTATTAAGTACCTTCTTAATGGCAAGATACTATTAGTTAGAAATAGAGCATTCAAAGAAAAAAAATGAAACAGTTTCCGATCTCAGGAAATTTACATTTTGAATATCATTTTGGATCCTGACTCTGTCATCCAACATATTAGCCCTCCCTCCCAGGAATTCACTATTTACAGATGTCATTTATGCCTTTATCCAAGTTATTGGTAAAATTATTACAAAGAACAGGACCATGCTGGCTTCGAGTAGTCACTGTTTCCCTTACAAGTGATCACTCTTTTCACAAATCAATTTAGAATTTTGCAAGAAATTAAGATCAACAATGATACATGGAAAACCCAGCAGAATCACACACATCAGCTATGGGTTGGGAGGGGGAGGAAGGGAAGGAAAGAACATGAATCATGGAACCATGGAAAAATATTCTGAATTAATTAATTAAATAAAATAAGAATCTAAGATCAAGCTATAATTTGCAGTCAGTTTCTAGTCTTTATTCAATCCTTTCCTTTTTTTTTTTAAATAAGGGAAGCATTTATTTTTCTCTAGTCTTTTGGTGTCTCTTTCTTACTCCATGATTTGGTCAGTTAGTAGCTTAGAAATTAAATTTAGAAGGCTCTCCCAGGGAATCTGATGACTTGAGCTCATCGAAGGCAGATAGATGCAACCTTACCTTTCCTTTATTGACCTGAGATTTTAGAATCCAATTAAATACTTTAAAAAATTCTTTGCAGTCTCTGGATCATTCCTCTATCACAGCAGTCCAAATAGTCATTCCCCTTGGAAGAAGCAACAGAAGCAAAGTATGAGATGTTAAGAAAAATTCTATTTTCTTATGTTCATCCATTAGTATCATCCCACCCACCTTGAGCAGGAATCCTAATCCCTGCTTTAATCTTTCTTTTGCTCCCAGTATAACTAAAAACATCCATTTTGTTAACTTTAATCCATACACTGAAACATAAGGCTCATCTCCTTGAAACCACCTTTGAGCTATCATGTACTCATCCAAGACAAAACTGTTATTCACTTCCAAGGTTGATTTAGCCCTATGATTTTCCCCTTGTAGCATATTCATATTTATAGTATCAAAGGTTCCAAAATTGCTATGAAATCATAGATTTTTGATGCGAAAATAATCTTAGAAGCTAACCTCCTTCTATAGTTAAGGAATTTAGGCACTGAAAAGCTAAATATCTTGCCCAGGCTCATACACTCTCTTTTAAATTAAAAAATTCAAATTTATTTTCCCAATTATGTGTAATAATAATTTTGAACATACCTTTTCCAAAATGATAAGATCCAAACCATCTCCTTCCATTCATTCTCTCCCTCCCCTCAGAGAAGATAAACAACTTGTTTGGGATCATACATGAGTTATCATACAAAGAATGCTTCCATATTTCTCATTGTTGTAAGAACACACTCATACAAGACCAGAACCCCAGAATAAAACTGTAGATACACTGATGTGATAGATAGAATGCTTTGATCCACATCCATCCAACTCAATAGTTCTTTCTCTGGAGGAGAATAGCATTCCCCATAAGTCTTTCAGAATCATCCTAGATCATTGCATTGCTAAGAGTAGCCAAGTTTTCACAGTTGATCATCATACAATATTTCTGTTACTTATACACTCTTAAAAAAAAAGTTAACCCCTTCTTCCATCTTGAATCAATTCTGTGTATTGGTTCCAAAGCAGAAGAATGGTAAGGGCCAGGCAATGGGGGTGAAGTGACTTATCCAGGGGTCACAGAAATAGGCAGTGTCTGAAGCTAGATTTGAAAGGGTTACATACTCTGAAGTGCCTGGGGTGGAATTTGACCCTATATCTTTTGTGTTCTATATTCAATGCTCTAGCCACTAAGCCATCTTGAGTGCTAAGAAATAAGGAAGGTTCTCTAGCTGAAGGAAATTTAAGAGAACCTATAGGCTGGGATCTAGAAGAATATCACAGGCTTTGGGTATTTATGTGAATGAGTTGGACAAATTGACAATTTTCTGGTCTGGCTAAATAACCAGTGACTTGCCCTGTGCCAGAGTTTTGATTTCTGCACCTCTAACTATGCTTCCAACCTTGACCTGGTGCTTTTGGATTTGACCGAGATGTCTCTGGGTATTACTACTCCTTGAAACTTTTTTCATCTTGATAATTGGCCACCCCAGCTACTGACTTTAGCCGTGCTACTTCCTGGTCCTATCAATTTAAAGACTTGTCTTTTAAAGAACCAACTTCTGCTTGCTGATTCTATGACTTCCCTTTTGCCCCGCCATGATGTTCTAGTTGAAACCTTTCTTTGTATCTCTTCTACCCTAGAAAGCATCTGTCAGCATCACAGAATCTGAGCCGACAAGGGCCTTGTTGTCTCAACCTTGGCCACAGGATTGAACATAGATAAAGGTTGGAAAGAATTTGAATCTGGCCAAAATTTAAAAAAAAATTGCTGTCAGCTGCGTTGGTACAATATGTCCTGTGGTTACAGTTTTTCTCCTGGGTGCATCTTTTGTTAAGACCCTGGCAAGTGTGGGAAGTGATGGTAAGGTAGTTGAAATTGTTGTGGGTTGATAAAATTGGTCTAATCTATAAACTCAAGGCTTTTATGCACTTAGCTTTTAGACATTTTTTTCTTGTTCTACACCCCCTCCATCCCCCCATCAGCATCACCTCTGGCTTTTTTAGAGGTATGGAGAGAATCCCTTGTGGTTTGAGTGAGCTTCAGATAAATAAAGCAAAAAGAAAGGCCCAAATTGCCTCGGTTCTCTATTCGTGCTACCCACACGAATACCCACCTACTGCTTTCTTTTTTGTGACGAGCAGAGCTTAATATACATCACATTCCAATCCACACAGCTTCAATTAAACAGTACAATCTCTCAGTTCGGGTCATTATGCAGAATTGACAGAAATTTCTCCTCCTGCTACAAGAAATTGCTCCTATTCCTTTGGGAGAACCAAATAAAGGCCCCATATTAAGAAGAATGTTAAAAAAGAAAAAAGAAACCTGACAAATGAGAACAACAGATGTTGATCAGACAGAAAATGTATAAAAGGAAGTGAATACAATCTCGGTTGCTGTATTTTCAGAGAGTCACCCTCTTGGCTGATTAATATAGCTTTTATATGCCAACTCACGTGTTCTTCCCATGACACTTGATATATTTTAGTTGGCCCATTTGGGTGCTTAGGACATGCACTGACACACCTGCATCACATATACTCACAATTTGAAAAAAAAATTAAAATTTCCTTTTTGTTTTCTCAATAATTGGTGCTATAGGCACAGTGATGTAACCATGTTTGAGGGTGGTAATGAAACATGTAGCCCTTAAATTTGAGCCAGCAGATCAAATGAAACATTTTTTCCTATTTGTAGAATCATCAATAACATACAACCAGAAATTAAACACAGCTGATATTGTTATTTCAAATGGAGCCAGAATCCAAATAGGTTCCAAAAGAAAGGATAGGATCATGGAGGAAGAGTCAGGAGAGGGTTTAAATCCTTCCAGCCTTGTGACTATGGGAAAGTCACTTAATTTCGTAGCTTCTCTAAACCTCATTTGTCTCGTCTGCAAAATACAATGCCTGTAGTAAGTATCTCATAAGATTTTTTTTTAAGATCAGATGTTATAATGTGGATAGAGCCCTTTATTAACTTTAAACTGCTATCTACATGGTCCCTGTTATTATACTATTCTTATAGGGCAGACTGCTCTCTTCAGGTAACAAGGTTCATCGGACTTCTAGATCTTAGCATCAGAGATTTACAGTTGGAAGGGACCTTAGGGGTCACTGATCTCAACTCCTTCATTTTACAGATAAGAAAACTGAGACTTAGACAGGCAGTGACTTGCCCATGGTCATCCAATTAGCAAGTGTCAGAAATGGGATTTGTACCAAGGTCTTCTTGATTCCAAGCCCACTATATTCTCTAGAGTTATTTTAGACTGTTCTGTTGCCTTCCTTTCCATAATGTCCATTTTTAAATTTTTGATGACTTCAAGGATCTAGCTCATGTGCTTCTTTTTCCATGCATTTCTCCCATGCTCATCTTTACACATTCCCAGCATTCATGATGACAAATCTTCATATTCTTTGACTTCTTAATTCCTTGCCCTTTTTAATCTTGAAGACTTCTAACTCATAACGCCATCCATGAATCCTCTTGGGCACACGAGGGCCCTCTTAATAGCCAAGATCTCTGACTCAGTTCTCTTCCTTTCCAAACAACTTCTTGTCTCACTGGCTTTTCCATTTCTCATCTACCTACCAAACGTTTTCTATCTTCACTAGTACCTTCAATCATTTAGTCTCTCCAACTTAATCCAGGTCATCAGTCTGCTTCTGGCTCTGTTGGAAGCCAGGCTCAATTTACTTAGTGTCCCTGCTCTGGGATCTTAGACTTCTTTACCTTCCTTACCTTTTCTCAAACTCATTATCTTAATCCCCATCATATGGTTTCTCTGTGGGTCTTGGGCTTATAGAGTGCTGCTGGAGACAATGTGATTATAGAGACCTGGTCTGTTATAGAGATAGAGTATGTAACTTTGCTGTGCAACTCTATTATACATACTGTATAACTTCTAACACATTGTATAACTGCATATATATAATGCAACATACAATAATGTTTACTGTATCATTTTATTCTGCTCCTCAATCCTTTCACCCCTTTTCAAATAGGATAATGAAGAAGAGTTGGAAACAACTGAAAAACGACTGGACAACAAGAAGTCTACATTCTTCTCTAATAAATATCATCTTATTTTATTTAACCCAGTGACCTAGGCCAGAGGATCCCAGATTTTCTTGGTTCATGATGTTCTTAATGTTTCAGGAATTTTTTCATGGTGTCCTTAGGCCAAAAGGAATGTCTCATAATTCTGCTTATTAAACAATTATGTCCAAACAACTCAATAAGAATTTGTCCTAACAACATAGTAGCTGCTTGAAAAAGAACACAAACCAGTTTTTATTTCATTCCATTCTTAAATAGCCAGTATTACTTATTAATGGGATGTGTGTTGGGCACAACTTCATCAGATTGGAGACTGCTACCCTCATTTCCTGTTCCACATTGATTTTTACATGTTTTTTTCTTATTTTGTTTGCATCTACTTGTTTTTTTTTTAAATTTTATTCTATTTCTTATTTCCCCCTACCATTGCATCTACCTAAAACAAAACTATGCAAAGATATATTACAAATAAGAAATTACTGGTCTAGCTAAAATGTAAGTACACAAAAATCATATCTCAAACATTCAAAAATATCATCAAAAGGAATTGCACTCAATTTAAGGTTTACACTACAAACTATTTCAAGCTAGTAGTTTGTCTAGTTTGACAGATATTGATTTTCACCTTGCTTCTCTCAGAAATTTAAAATATCTTGATGGCCCTTGTGTGTTGACTATCAGAGATCAGAGATAGTTTGGAAACTTGAGCCAAATCTGCCAAGATCCTTTTGAATCTTGACTCTACCATCTTGTGTGTTAGTTATCTCTTTCAGCTTTGTGATTGAAGTATCAGTTTGGAAGGACTTTGTCAGGTAGAAAGGACTTTGTGGAAGACTATTTTATTTTATTAAAATTTTTTATGGGTTATAGATATATTATCATACATAACACATTTCTATATTATTCATTTTTGTAAGGGAATAATCTTATAAAACAAAAGCCCCCAAACATATATCCAAGTAAGTTATAAATCATGTTTTCCTCTGCTTTTCTATTCCAACAGTTATTTCTCTGGAGGTGGATAGTATTCTTTTTTCCTAAATCCCTCAGAACTGTCCTGGATCATTGTACTGCTATTAGGGGTAAAGTCTATCACATTTAATCATTCCACAACATTGCAGTTACTATATACAGTGTTCTCCTGGTTCTCCTTATTTCACTCTACATCAGTTCACGTAAGTCTTTCCAGCTCTTTCTGAAATCATTCTGTTCATCATTACTTATAGCACAATAGTATTCTATCACCATCGTATACCACAATTTGTTGAGCCATTCCCCAACTGAGGGACATCTCTTTAGTTTTCCATTCTTAACCAGGTGGAGGACTATTTTTATGAGCTGTTGAGTCTAAAAAAGAGCTACAGATGAAAGAAAAGATGACTTTAATAGCTGCAATTTCTTAGAGATGTTTGCCTCAACAAAGAGATCAAAATTCCCAAGAAACCTGCCCTGAATTTACCACCAAATACTTGGCAAATGGAGACAAATGCATATCAAATAAGGGCAAAACTAGTTTTGAGTTCAAGCAAATTTACAAAACATTATTAAAGAAGATAAATAATATAGTTTCAGAAAATCACAAAAAGCAGTACAGGAAAAAAAAAGAATTTACAGGAAGTTTGCTGTGAGACAAATAATTCAGGATTGATCTAAGAACATTTATATATAAAATTGGAATAAATAGAAGTCAACTGGAACAGAACTGTGTATTAAACAAAGTAACAAACTATCCTCGTGGTATTGATTGCCAATGTTCTCACCACTTTAGAACACTAATATATCAAGAGTCATTGTGCTCTATGAGAAAATGGAAAAGACAGTCAAGAAGGTAGTGTATGAGTGCTGCATTTGGAAGCAGAGGGACTGGAGTCATGCCCTGGCTCTGACAAATAACTCCGTCTCTTGGCTGATTGACTTAACTTCTCTGGGTCTTAGTTTATTTATTTGTAGAATGGAGTAGTTGTATTAGAGAAGTTCCTAAAAATTTTCCAGTTTTAGACCTGTGAGCCTATGAAGTCAGGAAAAGAAGATGGACTCCAACAAATATTTAAACCAAAAAATAATCTGTGCGAAATGTTACAAAATATTAAGGATAGCCATGAATTGATTTTTTCTAAGTCAGAAGAGTGTAAGGGCTAGACAATGGGGGTTAAGAGGCTTTCCCATGGTCACATAGCTAGAAAGTACCTGAGGCAAGATTTGAACCCAAGGCTTCCCATCTCTGGGCCTGGCTCTCAATCCACTGAGCCACCTAGATGCGCCCCTTCCAACCATGGATCAATTTTTCATTATATTTTAAAGAAGGGAAGATACCTCCCAGCAAAAAGTAGAATATATTAATAACAAAAAAGGGGAGGGAGAAACATACACACACAGATAGACAGACAAACAGAAAGAGACAGAGAGATACAGACACACAGAGAATTCTTTAGTTAGCTCACTTTTATGTATTTTGGGGTGAAAGGAGTGGGGAGTTCTTCAAGACTCCTTCAAGAGTCTGAAAGGAAGAGAGGAAAGAAGAAAGGACGGAAACAAGTCTATTAAGTACTTACAATACAACAGATACCATACTAAGTGCTGGAAATGAAAATATAATCATTAAGAAGAAAACCCCTCCATTCAAGGAATGTTCTGTTGGGGAAACACAATATATGAAACGGAGTAAAAAAAGGTAGAGAAGAAAGCAGAGAGCATAACTTGGAAGATTTGAAGCTAGGAACAAGTCTGAGAGAGAAAGCAAGGGAATACACATTTATTAAATGCCTAACAAGTGCCAGGCCCCGTGCTAAATACTTTATAAATATAATCTCATTTAATCCTCACAACCATCCTTTGAAGGAGATGCTATTACTATTATCCTCATTTTATAGTTGAGAAAGCTGAAGCAGACAGATGTTAATTGACTTGTCTGGACTAACAGATAGCAAGTGTCTGAAACTGGATTTGAACTCAGATCTTCTAGGCTCTGGTTCTAACATTCTCTCCAGTGTCACTTGCCTGATCTCTTCTGTAACATAGAAGTTCCAGGAGGAGCTCACCAATGGGGAATAGTACAGGCTTACAGATGGGTAATTTATTCTTTAAAAAGTATATTTCATTTTTCCTCAATTACATAAAAAAATCTTTAATCTTCATTTTTTTGGAAGTTTGAGTCAAATTCCCACTCTACCTCCCTTTTCTGGCCTCCTTCCTGGCTTGGCAAATGATCTGATATAGAACTTACATGTGTAATAGTGTAAAACCTCTTTCCATATCTCATTTTGTGAAAGTGAATTAGAAAAAACAAAAGAAATGTGAAGAAACAAAGTGCAATATAATATATTTTAGTCTGTATTCAGATTTCATCAGTTCTTTCTTTGGAGTGGATGGTGTTTTTGAGTCCTTGAAGATCTTCTTGGATCACTGTATTGCTAAGAAAAGCTGTCATTTATAAATGTTCATCATAAAATTGCTGTCACTGTGTACAGTGTTCTCTTGGTTCTGCTAGCTTCACTTCACATCAGTTCATGTAAATCTTTCTAGGTTTTTCTTAAGTTGTCCTCAGCATTTCTTATAGAATAGTAGTATTCCATTACAATCATATGCCACAAGTTATTCAGCTAATCCCCAATTGATGGACATTCCTTCAGTTTCTAATTCTTTGCTACAACAAAAAGTTTCTTGTAAGATTTATATTAATATCCAATAACTCCAAGTATTATATTTTATAAGATTTGTTAATAATCACTTGAAGAAGAGGAAATAAAAAGACAAAAGTAAAGCTTGAGTGAAGAGTTTTCCAACCGTGATAGTGGGAGAAGAGAGAGAGAGGCAGGGTTACAGAAACTTTATCTCCAAAATGTAAAGATGTAATGTGAGGACAAGAGTGGAATTCTGGGAAATAGAGTCCTGAGGTACAAAATTCTAATTGCACATGCTATAAATATTTTTGTACAAACAAGCTCTTTTCCCTTAAAAAAACCAAACCCAACCAAACTAAACCAAACCAAAAAATTCTTGGTATACAGATCTAGTAGTGATATTGCTGGATCAAATGGAATACACAGTTTTAAAGTCCTTTGGGCATAGTTTCAAATCACTTTCTAAAATGGTTGGATCAGTTCACAGCTCTGTCAGCAGTGCATTAGTGTCTGTTTTGCTACATCTCCATCATTTTATTACTTTTCTTTTCTGTCATATCAGTCAATCTGATAGGTGTGAGGTGGTACCTAAGAGTTGTTTTAATTTGCATTTCTCTAATCAAGAATGATTTAGAACATTTTTTCATATTTTTATGCATATAGCCTTGATTTCTTCATCTGAAAACTGCCTATTCATAGCCTTTGACTATCAATTGGGGAATGATTTGTATTCTTACAAATTTGACTCAGTTCTCTATACATTTGAGAAATAACACCTTAATCAGAGAAAACACTGTAACCCCCCACCCCCAACTTTCTCCTTTTCTTCTAATCTTGGTAGATGGATAATTTATTATGCTAAAATAACACTAATTATGGATAGATGGGGCAGCTAGGTTGTGCAGGAGACACAATATTAGATAAGAGCCAGGCAGAGCTGAGTTCAAACTCTGTCTCAAGTACCAATTGTATGACCCTAAGCAAGTCATTTGTGAAATGGGGAATAATAGCCACTCGCTCACAGAGTTGTTTGGAGATTCAGATGAGATAACATAAATGAGGTGCTTTCCAAATATTAGAATGCTACATAATTGCCAGCTATTGCAATTATTAGTGCATTTGAAGTGTTAAAAGATCCTGAAGAATACTTATGTGCATTGGATGGATTTTCTTTGGAGGATTTATGAAAGGAAGTAGACAGGAATTGTACAGGGTAAATAGACATGGAAGAGTTGTGATTTCCACCAGTGGAGGGAATATGGTACTGACACCATCACAAATTCACTGGGACATAAAGGTGCAATGACCTCACTTTTCTCCCAACACACCATGTTCATCCTTTTATTTATTTCTATCTTCACTCATTCTGTTTCCTTCTCTCTGGTCCTGCCATATATACATACCCACTGTACACCTCCTAAGCATCTTTTCTTACCCCATTTCAGCCTCCTTTCTTTCCTAATGTCTTCTATTACTTTATCTCACTAATCTTTACCTTCTTAGAACTCTTAAGACATTTAATAGTCTCATCTCTGGGTATGGAGCATATGGGGAGTGAGGTGGACAAATGCTGAGCCTGGAGTAAGAAGACCTCAGTTCAAATCCCACCTTCAGACATTGACCATGTGATCCTGGGCAAGTTACTAAACCTCTGAAACATCAATTTCCTTATATGGAAAGTGGGAGTAATAACAGCACTTCCCTCCCAGGGTTGTGATAATAATTATAATGTGCTTAGCCTAGTGGCTAATATATAGTATATAGTAAGTACTATTTAAATGTTAGAAATTATTATTAGCTATTATATTTATTTTTTTTACTCTCTAATGAGAAGGTAAGTTCCCTGAATGTAAGGACTATATTCTATCTTAGATTTGTTTTTATCCCCTCCAATATCTAACCATAGTGTTAAGCATATAATGGGTGTTTTTTAAACACTCAGATTAAAATGACTTGCAATAGCAAAAAGCAAAATTGAAAAGGTTTTTGCAGTGAGTAATGACCTTGACTATTAATATTGGTGATGGTCATTTCCAATTCAATACAATCTAATAGACATGCATTAAGTGTCTGCTATGTGCCAGGCATTGTGCTAAGATCTGATGACAAAGTTAATAAAGAGAAAGACAAACAGTCCTCAAAAGGGGAGACAGTATACAAAAGAAGGCAGGAAAGTGGGGTGGGAGTGGGACCAGGACACCAAAGGGTACCCCAGAGCATCTTTTTGTGAGGAGCTGAAACCTTGCAAGGATAGCAGATGGCAAAGTGGAATGAGCTGAGTTCAGTTTCTACCCTCTATAAAGAAAAGCATTAGGAGGAGTTTGGTACTCCAATGTGCCAATCAGAGGGGAGAAGAGGCTAAGGGAGGTGGTATCAAGCAGAATTTGATTTAGAGTGGCATGGTGGCGAGTTTAGAAGTGATGAACTTATCCTGAGAGGGGCATCTTTTTACATGGGGTCGAAACCAGGCAGGAAAGCAGATATAAAGTAGAGTTAGCAGAATTTCTATACTCAATCCAGTAAACATAATTTAATAGGTGAAAATGATACATTAGATAATTATGATTCAGCAAAAATTATTGGATACTAAAGCTCTTTCCCAAAGCACTAATGTAGGAGAAAGAATGCAAATATATTCTACCAAAATGCAAATGTTTCTGCAGATTTATTTTTGCTAAATTTTGGATCATATGGATTATTCTCTTCTTTATCTTTCTTTACCTTCTTGGAACCTTCAAGCACATTGGAGGTCTTCTTTGTTACAAAGAATCCCACTCTAACTGGGGTCTGTATGTGCTTCTCTGTTCACTGCTGAGAGAAACCACTGAAGGACCTTGGACCATTTTCTTTTTATTAGAGAGCAAAATGACTTTAAAGTTTCCCCAGTCCATATTACTCAGACTTTCTGAGTTATCCTTTGCTCAGTGTAAAGCACTGGTTTTCTGCACTGTGAGGAGGGAAGACATTTCTTGTTTCAAAATACCAGCATATAGCCTCATACCTCTCTAGAAATCTGACTTAATCAGTGTCTGAATGTTTGGGAAGAAATTAAATATACTATTGATGCCTATGCATTTTTCTTGTTGTGTGATCCCTTTTTGGGCACAAATTATGTAATCTTCCTTTTCCATAGTATAAAAACAAAAGAGGAAATTCTTTTATAGGTAGTTAGTAAGCACAGTAGATAAAGTACTGAACTTGGAGTCAGGGAGATCTGAGTTCAAATTTGACCTCAGACACTAGCTGTGTGATCTTGTACAAGTCACTTAACCCGTCTCAGTTTTCTCAACTGTAAAATGGAGGTTATAATAATAGCATCTCCTCAGGTTTTTTGGGAGGTTTTTGGGAGGATCAGATGAGATCATGTTTGTAAAGTACTTAGCATAGTGCCTGGCACATAGTAAGAACTACATAAATGCCAGCTATTTTTCTTTTTCTCATTTTTTCTTCTCTGAGACTCAAGTTCAGGATGATCAGACAATGAATCCACAAAACACAACTGGTTACCATGGTACAGCAGAATAAGATTAGATCTCACCCCTGGGAAATTCAGCAGAAGTTGACAGGAGGAAGGTGGAGGGGTTACATGTCACGTTTATGCCCCTAATCCTGTCCTTGGCTTTGTATGTTGACCAGAGCTTGCCTGAGCCATGCTGTTAAGTCCTCTTGTTGTCCTCCTGGACCCTGGTGTGACGCAGGAATTGTAAGAATATCTAATTGGCCTGGAGGGTCCTTCCACTCCACTCCAGACATAGACATTGGAGGGGACTTAGAACATAACTCAGGGCTCAAAATAATCTCCTGAGAAGAGGCACGCTTACGCTTCCTCTGCCATTTGACCTCCAGGCAGTCATTGAATTTATTTTCTGAGACATTTGTATCTAAGGTGACATAAAGTACTTAGATAGCAGAGGGACTGGGAACACTAATGGAGCAGCTGTTAAGCATTAAGCACTAACTTGCCGGACGTAGGAACAGAAGAAATGTGCATCATAGGAGCTAGATATAGGAAGAGGCTTTAGAGTTCTTTTTCTTTTTTTTGCTTCCTTTTTTTTTGTCATCCACTTCTGGGATGAAGGCAAAGGCAGTATTGTTCCCTAAAGTATATTATGCTCCCTGCCCCTCCTGTCCCGGCTTGTTTTAATTGTCATTAAGGAGGAAGCTTACACAATTACACTTGGGAAAAATATTCCATGGCATGCTAGGAAAACTATGAAGTTTACCCTAGGCCTACATTTTCCTTTTATTAAATTTCATCCTCTTACTTCATCATTCCAGACATCATGCTAAACAAGGCTCTTCCCCCCTCCTTGGTGTTTTCACCTCTCAGGCATTTATAGACTATTATCATGGCTCCCTAGCCAACTGGGATGCTGTGTAGCCAGGAAATTCATATTTAATTCCTTTTTTTTCCTTTTAAACACTCTTTCCTCCTAGTTCTGTACTTATTGCTGCTTGTCTCTCTAGACTGACTGCTTTTGTCAACTTGGCTTCAGGCATTGTTCCATAGGGGCAAGGAGATTTTCTTCTATGATTTCTTCTTTTTTTTTCTTCCCCTTTTCACAATGTGGAAATGACTATTAAATGGATCTAGAGCAGTGTTGTCCTAAGTGTGGAGTTAGTCAGAATATTCACCTTGGGGCCTCTGCCTTGGAGTAGTCTTATGGTCATCTTGGTACATAGACAGGCAATAAAGAAAACCCAACACAGTACCAGTTTCATTCCTCTTCACCTATGTACCTGGGGACTAAGGAAGTTGTAGCTCTCAGTTCTTTTGCCTCAGACCTTAAAATTCCAGCGAGTCAACCTTCTAACTAATAACAGTGGGCCTTATCCTCCTTACTAATTGTCTTCACTGGCATCTTTTAAGACCAAGCTCCAGAGACTTCCTGTTCTGGAGCCAAGATGGTGAAGTAGAAGAAGGGAAGCTCGAAACCACCATGAGAATCCTTTTTAGCCAATCTTAAAATAACACCCCAAAATGAAGACAGGAATGCAAGACTAAGTTCCAAGCCAGTAGTCTGTTGGAGATCTTTCCTGGTTTCCCCAGCTTTTGCTGCCTTCCCTTTTGACATTATCTTCTATCAATTCTGTTTATCTTGCACATGCCTTGTTATCTACATGTGGTATCCCCCATTAGAATGTGAACTCCTTGAAGGCAGGGAATGGTTTGAATCCCCAGTAGTTTGCATTGTGCTTGACACATGGAGAGTATGTAGTAAATGCTTGTTGACTAACATTTACCATTACCAATAGAAAAAAGAGAAAAAGTAAAGGGAAGTTTCCAGATTAGGACTTTCAGAATAAGGTCATTGGAGAGAAATGCATAGGATGGGGAGTTTGCCAGAAAGACATGTTCAGTCTCGTTATTAACAGTCCTGAATTCTCCACACTGACATGTTAGTTGACGGTGTTTTGCTTTTCTCCATGGACTACGCAGTGTCTGAACTGTATGAAAGACTCAAGCATTTTTAATCTAGACCCATAAGGGATTTCATTCAGGATAGGTCCTTATGAATATTTATATTGAAATATTTAGCCTCAGGGTGTGAAATATTAATCTCTTACCTGAGTTTTACATCTAATTTTTTTTCAATGTCACAGAGAAAAATTAAATGTTACTTGCCACCAGGGGCATCATTAGGATGAAATCTTTGCATTTGAGCTTGGGAAATTGAAATAATATTCTCAGTTTCCTGGCTATCTGTTTCCTTATCATGTGACAGAAAAAAATTCAAGAAGGAGATGGTTTTGTTTTACGAGTTGATAGTGTTTGTCTGCATGGGTAGTAATATTTGATCGAAGATAAATATGGCATTAAAGGTCAAATCCTATCCTAAATGAGCAGAGGATATATTCATATTCTTTCCTAGGCTGGGATTTGGTTTTAATGACTAAAGTTTTGGAAATTTTAATCTTAAGCTTTAGAAACTCCAGAGAAGGAGCTAATATCAATCCTTTCTGTGTTGGTGTATATATAGTTCAGTATTCCTGGAATATGTGATTTCTTTGTCTTAAGTACAGCCTCTTTTGGCACAGATTGAACCCCGATACAATCTAGTAAACAGTCAGTTAATAAGCATTTATTAAGTCCCTACTATGTGCCAGGTACTGTGCTAAATGCTGGGGTTACAATAAGAGGCAAAAGAAGATCCCTGCTCCCCAGGAGCTCACAGTTTAATGCAAGAGACAATAAGCAAACAGATAGGTATAAACAAGCAAATTCACAGTATGAATAAGAAATAATTAACAGAAGGTGGGCACTAGAATTAAGATGGGCTAGAAAAATCTTCAGTATTCACATTTTGCCGTGGCTGAAAACAAATCATCCCTCTTTGGCTAACTTGGTGATGGGTTTCTCTAATACACTGGATCCCAGATAAAAGGCCTGCGTCATGTCCCCGAGACTGCATTCAAAGCTTTCCCAACTGAATAAAATCTGTCAATGTTCATGGTCCACTGATTCAGATTTAGAGAACTAAGGGTCACATCTATAATACAATTCAATTAAATTCTACAAAATTTATTTAATGCTTACTATGTGAAAGGAGTGGTGTGAGGGAGTAAATGTACAAAGAAAGAAAAAAATGACAAACCCTGACCTTGAAAAAATAAAATGGGAGGTTATGGCATTTAACATATAATTATAATATGAGATAAGGAATGACAAGAGGTAAAAGAGAGATTTAGACAAATGTTCTCGGAGAATTAAAAGGAAGGGGAGAACACTTTTAGTTGGAGTGTTTTATGTTATTTAAGACTTAAAATTTTTTTAAATATCAGATCATCTTTAAATTAATTATTCCCAGACTCCTTTATTCAGTGAGACTTCCTTTGTAACAAATATTGAAAACAAAAACTTCAGTAAAACATAGCTTCTACTTATTGGACATTTTCAGACGCCTCCGTAAAGTCCTCATAAAGTTCCCCTCTGCTGGGCTTTGAGAGTTGAAACCCTTGTAGAAATCTGTACCTCTCTTTTGTCAGGGGGTCTAATTTATCTTCTATGGACAACTCCTAATACAGTTGTGGCTGTCAGCATTGCAGCTCTGGGGACATGGCTACCAGCTTTGGTGGACCCTACTCTTGAAATTAGAGGAAATTACATACTGTCCTAGCTTCCATAAAGTCATCAATCAATTAGTAGGCATTTATTAAGTCCTTACTTTGTGTGAAGATACAAAGAAAGGAAAAAAAGAAAAAAAAGGAAGATCCTTCAAGGACTTCACAGTCTAATGGGAGAAACAACATGCAAATGATTTTGCACAAATAAAATGCATGCAAGATATATTGGGAGTAGTCTCAGAAGGAAGGCACTAAGATTAAGGAGGACTGAGAAAGGCTTCTTGTAGAAGATGGGACTTTCACTAAGACTTGAAGGAAGCTAGGAGGTTGAAATCAGGAGGAAAAGCCTTCTATACATGGGGGATGGCCAGTGAAAATGCCAAGGCTTGGGAGATGGAGTGTGTGTGAGAAACAGAAAAGGGGCCAGTCACTGAATTGCAGAGGGTGTGGGAGTAAGGGGCAAAAGCCTAGAAAGGTACAAAAGAACCAGGGTATAAAAGATTTAAAAAATCAAACAGAGGATTTTATACTTAACATCAGAGGTCATAGGGAGCCCTGGGGGTTTATTGAATTGGAGCATGTGACATGGTCAATTCTGGGGTTCAGGAAGACCAATTTGACACCAAGTGGAGGATGAATTGGAATGGGGAGACACTCAAGGTAGTGAGACTCAAAAATACCTGATGCAATAGATCAGGTGTGGGGTAATGAAGGCTTGTTCCAGTTTGTAGCAGTGTCAAAGGAGAGAAGAGGGAGTGTGTGAAAGATATGGAGGTAGAAACAATTGGATTTGATGACTTATTGGATATGGGAGCGGGATCATGGTGACATAGTAAGGGGTGGAGGATGACACTGGGGTTGTGAGGCTAGGTGATTAGTAGGTTGGTGGTACTCTTTTCATCTGATTACCTGGAGGGAGAGGTTTTGCTAAATTCCATAATCTCAAATTCTGGATGGATCTTTAGTGACTGGGGAAGCTTCCAACATTGCCTTTTCTCAGTGCCTTTAATGTTGTCTTGTATTAAAGAGTCTCAGGAAAAATGGAATGATAACAAAGCACTCTAAAGTTTGAAAAGTGATTTACATATGTTATTCCAGCTGATCCTCACAACACTTTGAGTTACATGCTATTTTTATGTGCCATTTTAGCTTGTTAATAAATTTTTATTTTCATAGTTCATAAATAAATCCAGAGAATGAATATTCTTCAAGGCTTCTAAATACAAGATGATTCAACTTAGATATAATTTTATTTTTTAAATTACATTTTATTTTATTTTTAGGCCTGAATTCTTTCTTTCCCCTTCTCCAAATGGAAGAGCAAGAGCAATATAATCTTTTACAAACATATATAGTCAAGCAAAATAAATTCCCATTTTGGCCAAATTTTTATAAATCTCAATTTACATTATAAATATAATCTTACAAATTTTTAAAGGTTGCCACTTTGATACTTCAAAAGGCCATTTTGGACCCCCCCCCAACAAATAAAAAAATAAAGAGAACAAGAAAAGCAAACTTTCTCTTTCAGAAGCAAAGCTTGGTACCTATAAGTTTCCTAATACATGTGGGGTTCTCTCCATAGGGATTAGAGACCTGGAGTTGTGAGGCTGTCATTCCCTCACCCTTATATGCTAAACCAGATTTTCCTGGACGAAAATTCTTTCATGATTTCCATTAGCATACAGGGCAAACCAAAGAGATCTGAATAAAACATTTCTTCATTTTCATACAACACAAACCAAAAATGTTTCAGGAATCCCTTTCGTTCAAATAACAATCACACTGGAAGTTTAGACAAACATTTTTCTTTGGGTGTCCCAAAATTTTCTCAATGGATCCTTACTAGAGCAAAGAGGAAGTCAAATAGAGGCTCTACCTGAACTGAAAGAAAAATTACTATCTGGGAAGAGGGATTTCAGTGATATTGAGTACTTTTGAGAATTCAGCAGTAAATTGAAAAATGATCTGTGATAAAGGTTGTATATTTAGAAGTCAATGTTGATTTTTAAGCAGTTTCATTAATATGATGCAGTTGAAATACTGATTTCAAGGGGTCAAGGAGGAAGGTAGTGAGGAAGTAGGGATAAGGAATACATACTTCACAAACATTGAAGTAGGATTTCAATAGAGACAGCGAATTACAGAAAAAAGTGTGAAAGGAGAAAAAAGAGAAAATAGGAGATATAATGCATGTCCTTTCTTTCAAACTCTAGTATCTCTTTGTGTATGTGTGTGTATATTTTTATTTTTTATGTTTTTGGCATATGATTTACGAGGTAGGGTATGGTGTTTTGATTGTTTTAGAAGGATGAGATAACTGAGGTGCAGGAGACTGAGAAAAATTGAAGGGCGGTGTTTCTGAAGGGTACAGTAGAAGAATCATACAAATTCCTCCCCTAGCACGTTCCATCTTGGAAACAGCTTAAGGTCCCAAAAATGGTGATTATATGTTAGGGTCTAAAGAAAGTTTTTTTTTTATACAACTCCAGAGAATATGTTGTTGTTTCTCCTTCATTTTTGAACAGGACCAATGTCATCAAAAGGGTGATATATTGATGTGCATATGAACTGAATTTAAGAGAGGCAGGGCTGCACAAAGTTTTTGGCTTTACTCTCTCTTCCAGTCATCAGAGTCTAATGGCAGAACAAGAGTCACGATGACTGGTGATAACCTGGGATGCAGTGGATAACCTTGGCATCTTTGATGTCTAACCAACTCTAGGTGCTCTATAGCATCTGCTTCAGCCACATTCATGTCTATTGGAACAAATTTGTCTCATCCACCCATTCCTCCAGGAGAAGAACTCACATGCTTGGAGTAGATATCCCATCTAACTCACCAATAAATTTGAGGCCTGTCTCTTACCCTTCACCTGGGTTAGCCTGCCTGCTGAGATGTGGATACACAGCATGTTACAGCTTCTTGGAACCATAGGTTAAAGTTCAAGGCAAATGAATACCAAAGTTGGATAAACAACCTTGAAAAGGCAAGCCCTCATACCAGAGGTGCTAGTCCTTCCTGAACATCTCATATATCCCACCTCTGGGGATAAGTAATTAGTTATTTTAATATAATTTTTATTGTAGTATTCTTTTATCTATGCATTATAATGCAAATTAACATTTTCAAAATTGGGGGCTCAGAGTTTCAATAAGAGGGAAATGATAACACTTAAGCATAATTCTTCTCTATCACCTTAACACAGCAAGAAATTCTCCAAATGAAATTAAAGTATAGTATATAGTAGTAGTCTCTCTGTAACTGAGGATGACGATTGTCTTTGTGCGTTTTCATCTATGGTGTATAGATGAGTGTGCACAAAGATACTTGTGCGTGAAGGAGATTTAAATGGAAAAGTTGATGCACAGAGACAGTCCCACTCTCTTAGCGTTGGAAGCCTGGGTCCATTGGCACGAAAAGTCATTACACCTGGAGACTTCCTCAGCTGCATTGGATGGCCGTGTTGTCTTTTGTGCTCCAACAGGCACTGAGCACTCCACAGTGCTTTGCTGCGTCGCCATCTCAGCCGTTGAACCTTCTTATTGGTTTCTTCCGTCTGTTCAGCCGAAGCAGTCTTCACATGCTGGGTGAGCAAAGCCCTGGTTCACCAGGGGTCGACGACCCGATAACTACCCTCACAAGGTTTAGCCGGCCTGTTGAAGCCATTGCCTGGGGTGTGGCTGCTGCCGCATGCTAGCAGCTACTGGGAGCCACAAGTGAGAGCTGGGTGTCAGGTGGGGGTCAGAGGCTGGAGAGCTGCCCTAAGAGGGCACGACAAGCCCTCCATACCAGAGATACTACCCCTCCAATAATGAGCATTTTTATAATGCCTTAAAAATTTCAAAGTTTTTTGACTATATTATACCATCTGATTCTCATGACAACTCTGTGATATAGGTACTATTCTTATTCCCATTGTATGGATATTGAAACTGAGGCTTAGAAGAATTAAATGATTTGCCCAAGCTTACACAGCAAGTGTCTGATTCAGGATAAAAATTCAGGTTTTCTTGATTCCATATATAGCATTCTGTCCTCCATCTTGCCTCTTGCTTCTTCAATTCCAAAAAAAGAGGAAAAGAAATTACATTCTCAAGAGAAAAATCAGTAAAGAGACTGGTTTAAAAGAAATACTGATAGAGTAAATAAATCATATGGAGTAAATTATATACCTATGAGAAGAAGTAATTTTGCAATAGTAATAACTAAAACCCCAGAAATGAAAAGTGGAACTTTTACAAGAATCTACAGAGTAAATGGGAAACTTAAAAGAATTAAAGGGAGATAAGAGAATTTAGATTTCTTAAAGAAGAAATTGGAAAGACATAAGAATAAGTGGTTTAGAACAGATGGTAGAAAACTTTATCTGACAGAGGACTACTCTCTGAAGCAGATTACAGAGGTGGTGGTGCTAAAACAAACAGAAATGGAACAAATATAGGAGGAAAAATTATCAGACTGAAAGTATAATTGAGGTATCTATAAACAAAAACAACTTAATGTGAAGACAGAGGCAGTGAGTGACTTTGATTTCCCCCAAAATGTGATGAATTATAAATGAAAGAGGATAACTTTCCTATTTTATAAAAGCAATTAAGAAATATCACAAAAAGCACATTAATAGAATCTACAAGCAACTACCAGAGAGGAACTCCATGTTTACTTTCCCCTGATATGTAGTTACCAAGTTCCCAAATTCAGTATCAAGTAAAGACTTTTCTAAGCATCCAATAGGAGGCAATTTACATATCAAGAAATATCGGTTTGTATTTTCTAGTACTTCACAGGTAAAAATCATTAAAAGAAGGTAATAGGGGAAAGGGGAAAATACAGGTCTCATAATGCACACTTATATCTGGGCTGGGCAAGAGGTGCAAAAACAAATATATCAACTAAAAGAGAATTAAGACATCTGATTTGGTAAATATTGGAAAGGTCTGTGGTCAGAGATAAAGACTGGAATTCAATTGCTTCAAGAAAAAAAAAGTTGCAGATATCAGGGATAATTTTTTTTAGAGACAATATGGGGACCTGGTCTGGATAAGGAAGTAGAAGGAATACACCATTTATCTATGAGGGAAGACACTGGAACTAGAATACTTTAAGCAATACAAACTGTAGGTACTTTTTGCTGTTGTTTTTTAAATGTAATATAACAAGATCTGACATAGGAAAAACCCAAACTAAATCATATTGGGTAATTTTGTCCTTAAAAGAGAAGAGTTTTGCAGAATAGATTAGAAACAAACATGTAGTGCATCCAAAAAATGTACCCGAAACTTAACAATGTATCATATCAAGTCTGAATCTAAGAACACCAAGTGTCATAAAAGATTTCAGATGAGAATAGAAATAGATCCTATCAAGAGAGGTGGACAAGAACCTTTTTCTTAAAAGCAATATACTAAGTAGCAAAAAAACAAAAATTTTTTTGGACTGGGCCTGGGATTTCAATGATGGAGTGAAATACCAGTGGGAAAATCTCTTTATCAGTGCAGGTTGGTACTTACTTGGCAATTCTTAGTCTAAGAAAATTGCCTGGAACCACTTGGAGGTTAGGTGACTTACCCAAGGCCCCTAATATGTGTGAGAGAAAGGACTCTTAGCCAGTCTTTGGCCAATTTTCTGTCAATAGGACCACACTGTCTGTAAATGGTAGTATCCCCTGGCTAGCAAGCCTAATGTTAAGCTCTGAGTAATCAAACTGGGCATTTCCAACATGTAACAAAGGAAAAAAAGGAAGAATTTGTTAAGAACCTACTATGCGCCAGTCATTGTACTAAGCATTTTACAGATAATACCTCATCTGACCCTCTCAAGAACTTTGGGAAGGAGGCAGATAGTTTATTATTCCCATTTTATATTTGAAGGAACTGAGGCCAACAGAGGTTGTGACTTATCCAAGGTCACACAGCTAGAAAGTATCTGAGGCCAGATTTGAATTCAGAAAGATGTCTTCTGGATTCCAGGCTTGGCATTCTATCTACTGCTCTACCTAGCTGCCCTACACACTATGTAAAGGTTAACTATTTATTTTTATTACTAGATCTAGAAGAGAGCAGCCTTTCTTTAAGAAGCCCTGCTTCCTGGGACTGACTAGGGTCACTTATACCCATTTATTTGATTAATGTCAGGGACCAATGGGAAATCTGTGTAGATCTTATCTCCTGAAACACCTTTATTGACCTGTTGCATATGCAGATGTTTTAAGTCTTTTTCCAATTACAACCTAGAGCAGTCTGACATTGACTACTTCAATGAGGAGTGGCAGAAGTGCATTATGGCCCATTGTCCAAAGGCCAAGCAGTGCTTCTGAGAACCTGTAATGGCTATTCATCCACAATACTACTTAAGATTGTCAAAACTGACTGGATCTGATTGAGAAGGGTAGGGGTTGTTAGTATCTATTTCCTGATAAATTGCCTAAAGAAATAATCCAATGCCATCGAGCCCAAGATCTACCTTGTGAGGGTCTGGTGCAGGATTCTTGGTCTCAGATAATACTATCTCAAGTAGGAGCTCAACTTCATTATCTACTACTAGGGTGGGCTGGTAAAAGTTCCAAAGTTTAAGATAAAAGAGATTTTAAGTCAGCTTGAGGAACTGAGGTGTTGTGGAAATGATTTACATCATTCCTTTAGCTTCCCTGTGCAAGTTGCTTTCTTGAATGATTTGGAGGGCTGAGAATATTCTTCTCATCCCATCCCAAAACTTTCCACAAGTTGCCTAGCTCTTCTCCCATCATGAGACACACATAGGGTGGCCTCCAGTCCAAGTTATAGATATTGCTTTGCAGTTTTTCATTGTGGACATTCTATTTACTCTCTCTGTTATTTAAATTAACAACAAAATATATTCAACATGTGGCAGAAAACTTGCCATATATGGAATTTTTAGAAATAAAGCTATAATTTTTTTCTCCCAGAAAATGAAGGCAGATCAATAATTGGAGTGATATTTAGTGCTTATGTCTGATCTGTTCTAATATAGGAAAAAAGGATGATGCCACCCCAATCGCAAGTGCCATACCAATCAAATTTCCAAACAGATATTTTATAAAAATAGATTAGTTAATGACAAAATTTATTTCGGAGGAAAAAATTCTAAAATGTCAAGGGAAATAACAAAAAAGGAATAAAAAGGATCTGGACTAATCACATATCAAAGTATTCCTTTGATTCCTTACATTCCTTACAAAATGATAATTTTTTTCAGAGTGACTCAGTTTTGAATAAAGAAAAGGAAACTAGATCACTGGAATAAATTAGACAAGCAAGAATTAGAAGCAAATACATATAGCAGTCTAGTGTTTGATAAATCCCAGAACATTAACTACTGGGAAAGGGATTCTTTATTCTCAGGAAGTCTGGGGGAACTGAACAAATGGGTTAGGAAACATATTGAGAATAGCATAATATATATATGCTACAATAAATTCCAAAAGGATAAACAATCTAAATATGAAAAAATGGGAGGAAATGGAGTCATATCTTTGACAACTGAAGAATTTATAACTAGACAGAACATAGAAGACTACAAAATAAAGATAAATAATTTCAATCATGTAAATATAAAAAAGTTTTACTTAAAATGCAGCTAGAATTAGAAAAGATCTAGACTGAGGAAAAGTCTTTGAATTTAACTAGTATTTATATAGATCACTAAAGTTTGCAAATCACTTTATAACTATTATCTTTTTTTAATCCTCAAAAGAGCACTGGGAGGTAGGTGTTATTATTATCCTCATTTTATAGATGAAAAATGGAAAAGGAAATTGCAAACTATTCTAGTGTCTTTGCCAAGAAAACCCCAAACATGACTGAAATGACTGAATAACAATAAAAATAGGAGAAGAAACTGAGAAAGACATAGGTTAAGTTATTTGTTGGGGTCATACAGCTAGTAAGCATTTAAAGCTGGATTTGAACTTGGCTTCTTGACTCTAGGCCACCTACCTGCAATATATCTGAAAAAATGTAAAGTGCAAATTTTATAGGGAATGGGCAGAAATGTTAGTCCTTAATATACAATGATGCATAAATATAATCACAGAAATACATAATCATCAATAGATAAGTAGTCAAAGTAAACAATCAATAACTATCTGAAAATGATCTAAAATCATTAGTAAACAGAAAAATATAAATTAAAACAGATTTGAGGTTTTGCTTCACCCCCTTACAATTGGCAAAGATGATGACATTTAGAGATGGTCAATTTTGGAAGGGCTATGGGAAGACAGACATGCTAAATCATTGCTGATATAGCTGTGAACTGGTCCAGTGATTCTGGAAAACATTTTGGAATGACTAGTCAGTCAATAAGCATTTAAAAAATTAATTAAAATATGCCATGTACTGTGCATACACTGAGAACACCAACAAAGACAAAAAAAATCATCGTCCCTTGCTCCAGGAACTCAGATTCTAATGATGACAACAACCTGTAAACTCTGTACATATGAAATAGATACAGAAGAAATGGAAAGAAAGTTCTCTCAAATGGCAGACATTAGTAATGAGAGGTAGGTGGAAAGAATAGACTGAAAATCTTCCTATAAAAATAAGATTTCAAGGCAGCCAGGGAAACCTAGATGGGGAAGTGAAGAAGAAGTGCATTCCAAGTTTGAGGAATAGCCAGTGAAAAGGCATGTAGCCAGGAGATGGAGATGTGAGGAACAAACAGTATGAAGGTCACAAAAGAAATTGTTAAAATATTTGTATCCTTTCAGAGCTCTCACTTCTGGATTGATGTCCCAAGATGGTTAACGAGAAGAAAGAAATACTCATGGTAGTTTCATTTGTAATACCACAAAGCTTGAAACAAAAATATGTGCTCATCAATTGGGAAAAGGCTGAATGAAGTGTGACCTATGAATGAAATGGACTGTTACAGTGTAAAGGATGGCAAGTAATAATAACTCCCGTCTCTCATACACATAGTGATTTAAAATTGGCAAATAACTTTATAGCCATTATTTCATTGGATCCTCCCAGATGTTCTCTGCCTACCATTTGGATTTTTCTTTTCTTGAAAGTTGTTTCACTCTGTCTCCTGGTTGGTGCTTTCACTCTTGAATTCGTTTTGTGGTGATATTTTAATATTGTTTAGAGAGGATTCCCCTGGTGACTTAGTGCTACTCTGGTTTACTCTGCCACCGTGGCACCACACCTGTTGGTCCAGATCCTCTCAACAAGCCTGTAAAATAGGCACCTCCATCTTCCAGGCAAGGAAGTTAAAATTCAGAGAACTTAAAGACCTCATTCTGGATATGCACAGATAGTCACTGGAGCCAGAGGAAGGATTTGAACCTATGACTTCCTGCTTCCAAGTCTAGCACTGGATGTCTCTCAATAAAGATAATCTCCTTCTACCACCCTGACTGTTTCTTCTTAGATTGACAAGTGTTTGAATCTGATTAAGTTGTACTTAATTTTCTATTTAGTAAATTATCAGAGTGAGATTAGGCTAATCTATAGCAATTTGGCAATTTTCTACCCCACGATTCACTTCTAAATAGAAAGAAGAATACCAGATGGCTGTGAAAGACAGAGCTCTAGCTCAGGAAGGTTGATTTCTAATTTAAAATAATTGTTAAAGAAAATACTATACATATGTGCTGTAGATACAAATAAGTAGAGGTTGGTTTTATTTTTTTCTAGCCATGACATGTTTTTACTAATATTAAATTCACAGATTTGAACACGGATAATAGGTTAAGTCCGTTTATTTTGGAAGTTTAGTTGGAAGATCAGCCAAGGGGATTGGAGACCCAAATGAAAAACTGTAGCCTGTAGGCTTCCTACATGTTTGTATTAATCTCGGTGCTACTGTCTGCCTATTTTTGCTGAGAAACAGCTGCTGGTGCTTCATGGAACAAAGTATCAAGCCATCCATTTGAATGGTTGTTTTCTTGAGCAAGTTCTATTAAGAGTGACTGTTACAGATACATCCTCCACCGAAGACCTGCCCTGATGTCTAATTCTGGTGTGCAGGTAATGTTAATTTTTTGATGACCATGCCAGGAAAATTTGGCCAATAGTAGGTTCTACCAACCTAGATAAATAAGGTCGTGACTACTTTCTGATCACAGACAGCTAAGTATTTGGAAAACCTCACCTCTAGCAGGTTGACTACTAGGTGATGAATTATTTTATCATGGTGACCTTGGAAACAAATCAAAAACCCAAATGGCCTTCTGTCTTTTTGGTTCTGAAATGGTGGCGTCGGAGCAGCAGCAGATCAGGTTAGTGGGGGGAATCACATGTATTTTTGGACCATCTACCAAAATGAATTGAACTGTTGGTTTCATGAATATAAGTTCTATGGCATGAGTTGATATATTATTAGAGAAATGGAAGCATTCTTGAATTGGTATTCTTGTTTTAAGAGTTTTGCCTTAAAAAAAGATGATTCACAGGTTCCCTGCAGAGTTGAGTTCAATATGCATCCAAATGAGACATCATTTCAAGGGCTACCTGAGCATCTCTTCTTATCTTGCTCAAGGAGACAACCATGAAACAAGTCAAGTTAATGTACGTACGACAGGCACTGTGCTAAGTGCTAGAGATATATCTGCCACAAGGGATGAAGAAGAAGAGAGATTTTAAAAGAAAATTTGTCAAAATTTTAGTCTAAAAGACACTAGCATGTATCTTGACGATTTGTGATTTCTATTAGCTATGTGTCTACGAAGTGCCAAGACTATTCGAGGTGCTAGGATAGAAAGACAAAATAAAATACCTACTCTGAAGGTAATTTGAAGATGAAGATATAAACTATTGAGGGGAGGATGAGAGGCGAGACATGGATAACTCAGTGAGACACCAGAGTGCCATGGTGTCAGGAAGACTTAGGTTTGAATCCCACCTCAGGCACTAACTGTATGACCCTGGACAAGTCAAATATTGCTGAGTCTCTGTTTCTTCATCTGTACATAGCACTGAAGAACTGTTGCTGTGCCCATTCTCTCTCCCTAAGAGTCCCATCTGCTTTGGACTCAAGCTTATGGACTAGACCAGGTTTACTCCTAAGGCTTCTAAAGAGAAGGGCCACATACCCTTTGTTCACACTCAATGGCTAATTATGTTCCTTATCCTGGTACCCTCTTCCCTGCTTTCCCTTTTCCCCAGGAAATATGGTCTAAAGTTTAGGCTGTTGGCTCATGTTTAGGTCTCTCCTAAGTGGGGAGCAAAAAGGTACTCAATATAAATCATGTGGGCAGGTACATGATGCAGTGAATAGACCATTGGGCTTGGAATGAGGAAGACTCCTCTTCTTGAGTTCAAATGTCGTCTCAGAAACTAGTTGTGTGACCCTGGGTAAGTCACATAACCCTCTTTGACTCAATTTTCTCATGTGTAAAATGTGGTGGAGAAGGAAATGGCAAACCTCTCTTGTATCTTTGCCAAGAAAACTCCAAATGGCATCACAAAGAATCAGATATGAATAAAATGACTGAACAACAACAAAATAAATTAGGTACAGGAAGGAAGAAATAAGCATTTGTTAAGTGCTCATTATATGCTGTAAACTTGCTAGGCATTTGACAAATGTATTATCTCACTTGATCCTCACAATGACCTTATGAGATAAGCACTATTATCTCCATTTTACAGATGAGTAAACTGAGGCTGTCAGAGTTTGTCATATAACTATTAAGTGTTTAAGGTTGAGTTTGAACTCTGATCTTCTAGACTTTTAGACCCAGTACTCTATCCACTATGCCATCTAGTTCATGCAGATATTTATTTCCAACACACAAAAGAAATTCTAAAACATACACAAAAGATGAAAACACAAGACTTACATATGTATATTGATACAATGACTTCAAGCAGGATTTAGAAATAACTTTCAGTAATTTAGGGCAACTAGAAGACTTGGATTAGGCCTGGAGTCAGGAAGACCTGAGTTTAAGTCTGGCTTCAAATATTTACTAGTTAGGTGATCCTGGGCAAGTCATTTCACTTTGTTTGCCTCAGTTTCTTCATCTGTAAAATGAGCTGGAAAAGGAGATGGCAAACCACTCTAGGTAGGATCTTTGCCAAGAAAACCCCAAATGGGGTCTTGAAGAGCAGACAAGACTGAAATGATTGAAGAATGAGTAAGTTAATTTCCATTAGAATCTCTCAGGAGACTGATCCTTAAGCCTCATCAGGATGTAAAGCAGTTTGTGGGATTGTTGGTTAGTCGCTTTACATTCCCTTTGGCTTTCTCTCTTTGTTTCCATGGGCAAAATTGGATTTTCTTAAGTCAGTCTTCTTGTCAGTGGTCAGACACTTCCCTTGCCCCATTGGACTCAAGTTCTCTTAGTCTTTCAAAGTCACCGTGTTATCTCCAAGCCCTGGCATAATCACTTGGGGAATACTATTCAGTCATCTACCCTTGGAAGGAAGCAAAGAGTCAGACAAGGGCAGCCAGGGGCAGAGGCACAAGCTTGCTTAGTAGAGTCCCCATCTCTTGCTGCCATGGGAAAGTGGTTGCCATAATGCTGGGCTGGAAGAAGGGCACCTTGACCTATCTCTCAGGGTTACAGTTAGGTAATATGAAATACAAAATAAAATGTGAAAATACTTAGCCTCAAACTTCAGGCCCTCTATAAGCTTTTCTCATTGACCTTTCCAGTCTTATTTTATACTTCTCCCCATTATATATTCTCTGTTCTAGTCAAATTGGCCTGTTTGCCACTGACTGCTTCCCATCCTCAGTATTCCGTCTCTCATCGCTATGCTTGGGTATTAAGTAGTCCCCCATATTTAGAATGTCCTGTGTGAGAGAACCCCTGTTTTGTTCAAAGCAATGCTTTGAACATATGCATATGTTCAAATATAATATATAATATAATATAAATCAAATATAAATCAAATCAAATATAAGCATATGAAGCCTTTCATGATTTCCTTCAAATACCATGATTTGTTTAGCCATTCCCCAATTGGAAGGCATTCCCTCATTTTCCAATTTTTTTGCCACCACAAAGAGTACAGCCATGAATATTTTTTGTACAAGTCTTTTTCCTTATTATCTCTTTGGGGTATAAACCCAGCAGTGGTGTGGTTGGATCAAAGGACAGACAGTCTTTTATAGCCCTTAGGACATAATTCCAAATTGCCCTCCAGAATGGTTGATCAGTTCACAACTCCACCAGCAATGTATTAATGTCCTAATTTTGCTGCATCCCTTCCAACATTTATCATTTCCCTTTACTATCATATTGACCAGTTTGCTAGATGTGAGGTGGTACCTCAGCATTGTTTCTTGATTTGCATTTCTCTAATCAGGAGGGATTGAGAACACTTTTTCATGTGCTGATGGATAGTTTTGATTTCTTCATCTGAAAACTACCTATTTATGTCAATTAGGGAATGATTTCCCATAGTTGTTAGTGTTGTTATCTTCTTGAAACTACTTTGGACATGCTTTGCATTTATCTCCAAAATTGAATCATTGAAATGCAACATATGCTCCTGGACTCCAAATGACCAGTTTGAATGTCTCCAATGGCTTCATCTTGCAAAGAGATCCTCCAAATAGAAAGCAAGCTCCTTGAGGACAGGGGCAATTTCATTTTTGTCCTTGTATTATCCCCAGCACCTGAAATAATGCCTTCTATATAGTATACTCATATTAAATGTTTATTTTGAATCCTCTAGTCCAACTTCCTCTATCCCCTTTACAATAAATACTTATTTTTAAAATTGTAAAATTAAAATGTAAAAATCTCCATCAGATCATGTTCTCTTTTAGAAATGTTCAGATCTAACCTTATTATTTTAGGCCATTTTTCCTCCCCTCACCATTTTTCTTTTTACATTGCCATAAAAAGACAAAACTTTGATTTTCTTGAAGCATCATTGATCTGAGAGTCTGGGAGCATATGATGCATTTCAATGAAATATAACCTTCATAGAGTCTCCCCTCCCTCCCCCCTGTGAGTCTCTTTGGAAGAAGGGGAGCCGGGCTCAGGGTAAAGGCCTGTGGGTCCACTCAGGTCACATTGGTAGCCGGCCCTGAGCTGGGAAAATGGAGCTAGAACTTAGGAAGCCCCTCCTTTCCCTGCCCTCATCCTTCTCTTTCTTAATGGAAAAGAAGTTTGGGTCAAGTTAAACCAACTTCTGCAGATTTTAAAAACAACTTTGAAATGCTCCGACTTGCAGGGGCTTCTAATGGGACATGAATGTTCTCTGTCCTGGTTCTCCTCCTGAGGCTGGGCTTCCTGCTGAGCAGTACAATGCTGTATCGTTACAATGGCAGCCCCCACAGAGAGAGACAACAGCCCCATTCTCTGAGGGGAGAGACTGAAACACTACCAGGTATTTTTAAAAGCTGCTTTGAAAATTCCCCTTTCTTTCTCTCTTCTTTTTCTGCTTATTCAAAGTATATTTATTTAGCCATCGGAGACGTTCAAACTGGTCAGTGCAGTTTTTCTTAAATTTAACCTCTTGTCCCAAATTGGCTTGTCTCGGGTTGCAGAATGTCTGTCTGTCTCCCTCTACCCCGACCTCCGATTTCTAGGAGGACTTCAAATTCTTTTGGTGCAAGTTAAAAAAAAAAAGATGGGAGATGGTCTTATTTTAGCAGTGGCTCAAGATACAATAGTAAATCATACATAAATAATGGGAAAAAACCATTCGTATTTTAACCATCATCCTTAGGATCTCTAGTCAGGTTTATCTTTTCTCCACCAGAGGGCAGAAAAGTCTGTCACAGGACTGCAAATGTAATTAAAAAAAAAAAGACTAGCGGAAAAGAGCTCGGCTCTATCTTCAATGCACCCTTTTAGAATGTTAAAAAAAATGCCCTTTTCTTTTTTCTTTTAAAAATAAGTTATAAAAGCGAATGCCTTTAATGGCTCTCTTATTTTCTGGACAGTCACCGTACAGCATTGGTCATCACTTTTCTCCTTCTCCTGGTCCTAATAATAGATTCTAATTGCTGAATTTAATATTGCTGGGCTACTGTAAGTTCAGTGCCTGAGGCAGCTCATTTCCACTGACTCATGGTTTTAAGCTCTTAATGCATACACAGGGGATACAAAAAAGACCAACATTTCACCAGATGTCTTTGCCAACATGAAAATAATGCCTGTGTAAAAGGAAAACAAAAATGGCATAATGGGTTGGAGGCGAACCCTGATCCTCTACCCTCCCCCTCCCCCAATCTGTCTGTCTGTCTGTCTGTCTGTCTGACACAGTTGTTTTTAGAGCTTCATTGCTTTCTGGGCTATTGTCCCCATCTCATCCTCTCCCCCCTTTCTGGTGGCTCCTTTTTCTCTGAGATGTAAATTATAGGCTATGATACAGAACCATCTGAGTCTGTGATCTCAAATCGGGATGATTCTCCCTTCTGGAGATTGCAATAGGGTTTTGTCCAATGTGTGAGATCCAACTGTGCTGTGATGACAACTGGCTATGTAAGGTGAAGAAGTCATTTGGCAATTTGGGTTTATTTCCATTGCGACTGTTGTGGAAATATTTGCGAATTTCAGATGGGGAAGATGAATGCCCCTAGAATAAGTTGGTAGCATCAATTGAAGGATTGGATTTTTTTTTTATTTCTTTAAGAGCAAACACACTGCTCCAAAAGATAAATGGCATAAAACAATAAAGCATTAAAGACTCAATTTTTGTTTAAGGCCGATGGTGATTCCCCCCTGTAGGGCATGAAATTAAAATGTGTGCACAGAACCAAATGATTGCTCCAGTACCATGTTTCCAATGGCAGTTGTCTCGTTGAAGTAGTTAGTGATGCTAAGATGAAGTGATGTGGAACAATCCAGGTGGCAAAAGCTTGATTCAAAGAGGATGTTTATACAGAAAAATTATTGACTGCTACCGACATAATCAGCTGGCATAGCCGCCTGCTGATGGGTTTTGCAAAAAGATGTGAGAAAGATATCACAGAAGTAACACAGGGACTTTCTGTAGCCTCAAAATGTGAGTTGCTTTACTGTGTAATGAATGTGGACAAATAAACCTCTCCATCCAAGAATATAAGCAATCTATATGGCCACCCACGTACATGGTTTGTTGTGATTGCTCTATGCAGAATTCAACAAGTCATTATTGGGACTATTTTCTTTTAACTACCATAATAGCTTGGTAGCTTTAGGAAAGGTTTACTTGGAATCCCTATTGTTTCCCCCTTAATTGCTGATACAGATGGTTTGCAGTGGTAGGAAAAGAAACTTCCATCATAGACATTTTTAGAGCCCCAAGAAGCTGGATTCTAATCTGGAGAATGCCTTGTGTCTCTTTTCAAAACAGAGTGAATGGTACTTATCAGTTTTCTCTTTAGAACTAGTATAATGGGCAGTGTCTGTGTATACACACATGCATAAAGTTTACATTTTTCCCCTACGTTTTTTACATTATGACCTATTCTTGCCTGTGCTTAACATGGTTAATCTTGGTAGGGTGAGTGGGATCCCAGAGTCTTGGCATCTTCCCAGCAGCCAGCCCTTTGCAGATGGAAGAATGACAAACCTTGCTTCTAATGTCCTGGCCTAAGATGAGGAGGAATGTACTAAACAGGCCTCACCCAAAGAAAGCAAGAGGAAAACATCTTATTAGAAGAGATCTATTTAATATGGTTTTCATATTTGGAAAGGAGGGTCGATGTCTGGGAATGTCCTTTGATTCACCGGCCAGGAGGGTTAGGCTTGCTGTATATTTTCCTGCTCCCCTCCTCCAGTGTTCAGATTAAAAATGATTTATTTACAACCAAAAGAACAGCACTTTGATATGCTATACTAATGTTAAACATTTATAGGGTTTAAAACTATTTATGAATGTGTAAGAGTCATTAAAATCAATGTGTTTTGAGTTACTCTGTGATCAGGTATGCCATGAGGATGGAAATAGAAATCCAAGTGCAAAAATGCGAAAAGATGGAAGGCACAAAAAAGAATAGAGAATGAATAGATTTGAAATATTTTATATAATGCTTAGGTGTATGCATGTGCCAAATTCTGCACATGATTACAAATACAGAGTCTTAGTAGTACATGGTCATGATCTATGTATTTTGGAGTCATAGTAGCAGACGATAACATCAAGTTTCAAGTCAAACATCAAGGGAGCCCTTTTCATTTTCAGCCACTCAGATATAGAATGGGAAAAAAAAAAACTCTTCTCAGATTGGAAAGTTTTATATTTGTTCTCCCTGAAAAGGTAATTGCTTGGCAAAACATCAAACTGGATGTTGTCTTTAAGTATTGTAGAATGATATTCTTGGATTTGAGGTTGCAAAGACATTTGATCTCAAAGCCCAGGCAAGTTAGATGACTTGCCCATGATTACATAGGTAGCAAATGACAAGGTCAGGCTTTGTACCCAGGTCTTTTGACTCCGAAGCTAGATGGTGCAGTAGATAAGAGTACTGGGCCTGAATTCAAATATGGCCTCAGACACTTACTAGCTGTGTAACTCTGGATAGCTCATTTAACTTCTCTCTGTCTCAGGCCCCTCAACTGTAAAAAGGAACTAATCATAGCACCTAAGGTTGTTGGGATAATATTTGTAAAGTGCTTAGCACAGTGCTTGGCACATAGTCGGTACTTAATAAGTGTTTGTTTTATTCATTTATAAAATAAATGTTTGTTTCCTTTTGTCTCTGTTCCCTCCCTCCTTCAATATTGAACGGAACCTCTCAGGTTCTAGTAAGATTAAATCAAAAGAAAATGTTATCACAAATTAAAATAAATGAAAACCATAGTTGTGTGAACCTGGACAAGTCTCTTAACCCTGATTGCTTAGCCCTTTCTTCTCCTCTGTTTTAGAATTTATACCATGACAGAAGGTAAAGGTTTTAAAAACTGAAGTCAATGAAAGAGGATATTGTTGATATAAAGACCATTTTGAGTTTTTGACCATTCAACATTGGGAACTTTTTTTCTTAACATTTAACCATTTTTGTGGATATTTTTTATTTTGATATTTTCATTTCTAAATAAATCCTGTCTCCCTTTTCTCTTGAGAGTTATCTCTTGTGAAAAAAGAACAAAGAAGAAATAGAAGGAAAAAATAGTTCAGCAAAACTTGCCAGCATGCCAACTGAGTCTGACAATATATGTAATGTTCCCTGCCCATTGTCTCCACTTCTATAAGGAAGGGACGAAAGCATATTTTCTTCTCTTTTATCAAAGTCAAACTCAATCATTATAATTGCATAATATTCAATTTATTTTTAGATTTTTTTTCTGTTTAGATTGTTATAGTCATTGGGTGTCTATTTTTTCTGTTTTGACTTACTTTATTTTGTATCAGTTTGAATCTCCATGATTCTCTGTATTCTTCATATTTATTGTTCATGATTAAAATTCGATCACTTTAATGTACAGCATTTGGTTTATCTATCCTCCAATTGTAGAGTATCTATTTTGTCTCTAAATTTTTTTTTTGCTACTACAGGAAGTGCTGTTGTAAATATGTTGTTGTATGTGAGATGTTACTTTCTAGCATATCTCTTTGGGATGTATGCCTAGCTGTGGGGTTTATGGATCAAGGGAATCACTTTCTTAGCACAATCCCAAACTGTTTTGTAGAATGGTTGGACCAATTCATAGCTCCAGCAGCTAAACACTATATACCTACTTTTAATGACAAAAAGAAGCTTTTGCTACATCTTGAATAATTTTATTCCTCTGGAGACATACATATGAAATTAAGTTTGGAGAATCTCATCACTAAGTAAATCTTCTAGTGATGACTTTTTTTTGGCAACAACAACACTTGGAAAGCTATTTGCTAAGATACAGAGGGGTTTTGATCTGAATTGGTGAGGGAGTTACTGTACCAAATAAAGATACAACTACTTGTATCATTGAAAATATATATTTTTTTAGTTTTCTAGAGAAATTTTTGCAGTTTGTTTACCTCTTCTTCCTAATAATCCTGCAAACCTCAAGTTGTGATACAAATGCCAGCTATTATTATTTAGAGGCAGTTGGTGGCACTGTTGATAAAGAGAGGGACACAGACTCAGGAAGACCTGAGTTCAAATCCTACTTTAGACACTTATTCCCTGTGTGACCCTAGTTTGTAAATCTCTGAATCTCAACTTTACAGGGTTATTATGAAGTTAAAATGAGTTAACAAATGTAAAGTGCTTTGAAAACCTTAAAGTACTATATAAATGCTATCTATTATTATTGTCATTATCTCTCCATTTGGAGATGATGTTCTTATATAGGAAGGATACCAAGAAATTCAAAGATGATACTGTTGTCCTACTGACTAGAAAAGTAGAAATTATGTCATGGAAATAGAGGTTGTGATTAAAAATTACATTTTTTTCCTGAAATTAAATTGTGATGATTTCATTTGAGGGTCATCTTTCAAGAGCTTGGACTAGCATTGAGAATAGTCAATGTGTTGGACCCAGAATTGAATAAGAGTATGGCCTGAATTGATTTAGGAAATTAATGACCCCAAGCTTCTCCTTGAAACAAAGGTACCAATATTCTTCTAGTGATACTGTTTAGATGCAAGTCATGGGATATTATAGTCTCCATTAAAGTTGAAGATCATCCAAGTGGCAATGGAGAGGAGCATGATAGGCATGAACAGGCTGAAATACTATATAAATAATAAATTATAGAGGAAAAGCAGTGAAAATTACCTAAGAAATGTATGGGTGAAAAAGATGGACTGGTATTGTGCTGAGAGTAGGGGATAATTGATGGACAACCCACATGTTCCAAAATTCTTCTGTTGTCTAAATAGTGCAATTATGTTGAATAGACCTTCTGGGGAAAACTTATGGGAAAAAGTGGACAAGAATTGCACAGGATGGGTCAACTTGGATAGTTAAAAGTCTTTATGATTGGAGGGAATACTCATATTGATGAGATCAGAGATACACACAGCAGAGGTTCATAATCTGGGGTCTGTGAACTTGTTTTAAAAATGATTTTGATAACTACATTCCAATATAATTGTGTTTTTTTGTAATCCATGTATTTTATTTTTATGCACTTAAAAATATTATTCTGAGAAGGGTTCATAGGCTTCACCAGACTGTCCCCAAAGTGGTTCAGGACACAAAAAAGGTTAAGATCTTCTCCATTAGAGTGAGCTTAAATTGTATAGTCTCTTCTCTTAAGTAATGCATGGTAATTTATAAGAGATGTTTATCTAATATAGAAGCCCTGCTTAGCTGGGAGTACTTGGAGCTGGTGACCTTTACCATTCCCTTTCTTGTATCCAGCCATGGTGTTTTGCCCCAAGTTCCTTTATGGGGAAGCCATGACCCCTAATTAGGGGAAGTAGATTTCCCATTTTTCATACTTAAGGATTTATCAAATCCTCATCTTGGTATTCCAGGGATAATTTAATTTGCAACTCTCATCTAGGTTTTTCTCTCCAAATTGAGGAGTAACAAAGGACTTAGAGGATAATATAATATATGAGAAAGGAAATTTATTTCCTCACAGAAAGCAGTTATAACCATAAAAGAATCATAGATATTTACCAGAACAATTAAAATAGAATTGAGTAACTTAACTTATAACCACTGGTAAAATCTCCTGAAATCTCATTAGGACCTAAACCAGTTTTTTGTGATGCTAATAATTAGTAATGTCATATTTTCACTCTTTCCTTGCATTGTACATCAAATGGCTAGTTTGATGTTCTTTCTGGTGACCTCTCTCCTGTTGATGACCTGACTTTCTGGCACTGGTGTTTCCCATGCCTTCAGCTAGATTCCTCTTGTGAATGCAAGCAGTGTTGACCAACACTTGTCTCTTTGGTTCTCCAGACCTTTCAGATCTCATAAGGGAGCACTGCCTGAGCAAACCTGTTTTGAAGTTGCTGCTTAGTTGCCTATTTAGGAAATGACACACAAAAGCAGCACAAATCTAGATTCAGTCTTGCCTAGGCAGTTCATGGTCTCATGGCCACCATGGAGCTTGGTGGTAGAATGGGGCCAACTGGCTCACTTTCTACAACTTTTGGGAGGCAGATCAAAGTAGTCCTTAGGCTTCCAAAGAAAAAGGAAGAAAGAAGCAAAAGGACAGATCATCATTTTTGTATATCCATTGAATTCTGGCTTAACTAACAGTTAGAGTAGTCTTAGCCATCTTTCCCTGAAAATGTCTAGGTCACAGGTGGTGGGACACAAGCTCATCCCAAGCTTCCATGACATTGCCAAGAATGATGCCTGGGCATGCTCTAAGGTGGAGATGGTGGTCAAGGGAAGATCTCATTACACTCATTTATCTCTAGTTCCTTTAAGTAAGTCATCTATAGGTTATTCAGCATTGGGAAAGAGCTTTTCTTTCTTCTCTAGTAATAAGATTAGTAAGTGTTAATATTTACATAGTACTTTTAAGGCTCATGATATGCTTTACATACATAATCTCACTTGATCCGCATAATGATAGTCATTATTGACTATTGACAATAGTCATTATTATCATCCTCTGTTACAGATGATGAAATTGAGGCTGAGAATTTAAGTGACTTTTTATCCCTTGTCTGGTTCCAAAGGGCATTTTATGGTATCTGGAAGGGTTTGGTACATTTAATAAACAAAAATAAAGTTGGCAGTTCCCATTAGTTGATTGAAACATCAACCTCTCTCTCTTTTCAACGTGCCATTTTCAGGAATTGATAATACAGAATAGGTAAATAAGAACAGTTCCATACTTGGCCTTGTAGCTGAATTTACCCTGCATTAAGCAACAGTGTGGGCAGCCAGCCTTCACATGTAATGCTGTCAAGAAGCTCTGTTCAAAACCCTCAACAAGCAGATGCCTGAATAGACCGACTTACCATTATGACAATACTGCACAAAGGGAAAATTTCTTTGAATAATGTTATCATATGCATGAAAAAAGAGGTTATTTGCCCAGAAGTAGCAAACCTGAGTGGAAGAGCTGTCCTTATTATGTAGAATGCACTTAATTTAATTTTCTGGAAGATAACTCACTTAAGGCTTTGGTCCAATAGCAAAGTATGTATGTCAAGAAAGGTATACCATTTTGAGGGGTTAGAGGACTGGGTTTGGGAAGGTATCTATTTAGAAACTAGATACCTCCAATGATTTCCCTACTTGTAGCTATTGGCCAGTTTACCACTCTAGGCATATGAATTCTACAGCAGAGCAGGAATTCTTGAGGACAGCCATTAGGATGGGCTCCATTTTGCCCTAGAATTATGATGTTCTTCAGCTGTGGAACATATGGAAGAGAGTATAGCCACAGAATATAACAAAGTTCTGAATTTATAAATTAGATTTTCCTGTCTCTGAATTTATGGGAGGTTGGTATCAAGGGAATTTCTGTGAGGAGAAGGAAGTGATACTTAGCATATCTGTGGGCATCAATAGTTCTTGCTCTCCAATGATAAATCAAATGATTGACCTGGGCCAGAAAAGAAATATCTGCAGGGTATGTCTGTGTATGTATGTACATGCATGCATGTGTATGTGTGTGTCTGTGTGTATTAATCATTTCATGTTCTGCTCACAACCGGAACTTATGTCAACTTTTTTAGAGGGAACCTTATTTTATCTTATCATGATGAAGATAGGTCATATTTAGATAGTATCTGACTTTGAGAAACTTAAGGGGATTTGGTGAATTCTCATGAATTTTCATCCCATGGATCTTTAGGACAATTGTTCTTAACTTTTTTTTTTGTTACCTTGGACCCTTTATACATTCTGATGAAGCTGATGGGTCCATTCTTTGAATAATGATTTGTATTCAACATTTATGTTTGAAAGAAATGCTCAACTTCATTTCCAGGTTATTGAAAATGAAGATATAATTTGTTTTATCCCATTCAAGTTCACAGATCTGAATATCCACAGATATGTGTACTTTAAGAACTATTCTAGGGAATTATTTTCTCTTTCTGTCTCTGTCTCTCTCTGTCTCCTGCTCTGTCTCTCTCTGTGCCCCTCTCTCTTTCTCTCTCTCTCCTTGTCTTTGTCTCTCTCTCCCCACATGCATACTTTCCTTCTCTCTCTTCTTTTCCCCCTTTACCTCCTCTCTCTTCCTCTCCCTTTCTTTCTCCCTCCCTCCCTCCCTCCTCTCTCTCTCCCCTTTCTTTATCCCCCAACTCCTGACCCCCTATTTCTCCTGACAAGGAAACTGAGACATGTCAGGTATGATGGACTTTTCTAAAATCACACAATAGCAGAACCAGATATAAAATTTAGAGTACTTTTCATCTTGCTTTTTAAGAAATTAAGATGAATAGGACCACTTCTAGGAAAAAATGGAACCTTGGGTCTTATTGCAGAACTGACAAGTTAGGAAAAGGGAAGAGAAGTTAGAAGCTAGAAAAGAGTCATGTTCTGGCTGCTCACTGCTCTAAGCCTGGTTTAAGAAGTGCATTGTGGAAATCTAATTCTAGAGATGGGACATGGAACTTCACAGGCTACCTTGTTCTCCTTTGGATTGCTGAGTTGTTCCCATTTTATGGATAAGTATTTTTGGAAGCAATACATATGTCCAAGAGATAAATATAAAAGAAGTTGTTTCTCTTGACTTTGATAAGCATTAATTAAGTGCTTACTATATGCAGGACCTGGGATCATAGAATTCTAGCTCTTGAGCTGGATGGGAAGTGAGAGGCCATCTGGTCCAACTGTCTTATTTTACAGAGGAAGAAACTGAGTTCTAGAGAAGTTAAATGACTTGCCTGAGCTTTAGAGGTGAGGTTTGTACACATCACCTATTTCCAAAGCCAGCAATTTTCCCATGATTACTATGAAAACAAACATTAGATTGGGGGGTAGTGGAAAGTAAGTATATAAATAAGTTAACGCATAATACCTACAGAGTAAGTAAAGAGTGCTTTTGTGGCACAATGGAAAGAAAACTGACCTGGAGTTATGAAGATCTGGGATGAAATCCTGACTCTGACACTCATTCTAGCTATGTGATCCTGGGCATGTGGCACAGTGCCCCCAGGGAACCCTCTAAGTCACAGAGAAGGTGCTAACTTGTCTTGGCTACCTTACTGGAAACATCTTAACTAGGAGAAAGAGTTCTCATTTGGAATTTGAATTTGGAAGGGATTTCTGGATTCCTGGAAGCCAAGCTGAGGAGGGAGGGAACAGAAGCTGCAAACATATGGAAAAGGATAATGTATTCTTATGCTAAAGAAACAAAATAGTGAGTGGGCAAAAGAATAAATAGCAGCCTAAGTGGCATAGAAGATAGGGTGTCTAGACTGTAGTCAGGAGGACTTATCTTCCTGTAATTTGGCTTCAGATACTTACTGGCTGTTTGTCTCAGTTTCCTCATTTGTAAAATAAGCTGGAGGAAGAAATGGCAAAAGACTCCAGTATTTTTAAGCAAATTCGAAATGGGGTCATGAAGAATTGGTTGTGACTGAAAAATGACTGATCAATAACGAAAGGGAATAATGTTCCATAAATCTGGAAGGATGGGCAGTGATGGGTGTTAAATTTCAGATAGAAGTATTTAGGTAAAGATTATTGCAGGGCTATGTGGAGGAAGCATTTTTGGAAGTGATTTAGGAAGAAAGCCAATGGTTCTATTTGTTATCCTCTACTTCCTCACACCCTCTTTCCTGCTCTGTGGTCCTCTTTGACCTGTCTAACCTTTTTAGCTAAAGTAAGGACTCCAGTGAATTAGGAAAAATACAAAACAAAAGCCCCTGAGTTGCTTTAGAATTGCTCCAGAAAATATTGCCTGTGCTTGCCTATGAATTTCATTGCTCAGACCTCCATTTTGTAGAATAGCAAATTGTACTGAGCTATAGACAAATCTGGGAAAGCGGCTGCAAACCTGGAATATGGGAAGATTTAGGGAATTGAGCAGAAACTGACACTTGAAATTTTAAGGTGTTGCTTAGTTCTTGAGCTATCTCCCTTTTCTGAGAAAGAGCTTTAGCCGTAGGCTTTTGTTTTGTTTAAGTGACCAATATAGCCAGTCAAGGGAATTTCAATGCTGGTAAAGAATAAGAAAAACATAAATGACCCATAATCCTTTACTTTACCATATACCAAGAAAAAATGTAAGTGCTTTTTAAAGAGTTGAAAAAGAAATGCCTTTTTAAAGTGTAATGGGGGATTGAATAATAAGGGCCCACCTGGTCCTTGGTATATGCCCAATCTGTTCTGCCATGTGCCTGGAGCACTTTGATTGGTGGGTGCTTTGGGACCTTGTTTCAGGCAAAGTGGAATTGAGGGTCCCTGCCTGCTACTTCAGAGCATGCTCTAAGGCATGGGCTCCTATTGGTCAGTCTCATATAAGGCAAACCATTTCTTAGAATACAAAACTGTCTCTATGTTAATATTGAATGGAATTAGGCTGCGTTGAAATAGACTCAATGGTGAATTAAAACTGACAAAGATGTACCATGTTAAAGATGGGAATCTTTCTGCTATGAGCCATTGGAATTCAGATCTTTACTTTTGCCTTCTAATAATTTTCTGCCTCAAGCAATGACATGTCTAATTAATAATAATGCTCTATTAAACACTATGATTAATCTGAATGATCGTTATGCATAAGTAGGTTAAAAGAGCAACCTAAATCCCCTCCCTCTGATTTAGAATGAAATAAATCTGATTTTCTTATTCAGAGTGCAGATTTTTTTTTCTTTCCCCACTCTGGTGAGATATAGAGGTAAATTTCACTTCTGGGATCCACTCATTGACCCCCCCCCCAAAAAAAAGTCATTAACCTGATTAGTTTAATGGGAACTTTTGAATGAATAAGACCTTTTTGGTTAATTACCAATTTAATTATAATATTCCATCAACTATTTGTGCCTGAATGTTGTTTCTGCATGAAAATTCAGAATTGTGATATTTTGCTGTTGTAAACTTTAGGTGGGAGTGCTTTAGCAACAGATATGGATTTTGGGGAGGAATTAGATAGAGAAAGACTTCTCAGCCTCTCTCAGAGCTGTAACTGAAACATAAAACTTCAGAGAAATGGCTTCAAAATTCAATTTATATAAAGAAGGGAGGAAAAGGATATTTGTTATCTGCAAGGGGGACTAAACTCTTTGAACATGCAAGGCAATAATACATACAGATGTACACATTAGCATGTGTGCTGTGGACAAACATTGAAGTTAGGGCTTTTCCAGATGTGCTCAGGCAAATACAGATGTGCCCACTCATTATGGAGAAATACCAACATTGCCTCAGGAGAAAACCAAACAAATTAAAGCAAATTATATCAATTAGCTTGGGTAAATCCAGAAGTGGCCCACTGTACTCAAGCAAATCTAGGGCCATTCTTTCTATTGTAGTTTTTACTCAACTGTGTAAATTTTCCGGGGCAGCTCCCTTTTAAAAGTACAGTAATTGAAAAGAATGTAAACTGCCTTGCTTTACTGGAAGATGTAATTTTAGGCAAAGCTAAGTATTTTCACAGTTGCTGAGTCATGATTTTCATTCACTGATTATGATATCTTTGATTACTATGTTAAAAAATTACTGCAATGGACAATGATCGCCAGATTTTGGTTATTAGAAAAAATGATTTTGGAGAATGATTTAAAATTTTTTCAAATGGAATTTGTTTAATCACTTTTTAACACTCTCAAAAAGTGGGATTTAGCCAAACTTAGCTGGGCATCTCCCAAGATGCCATTTATCCCTTTCTCCTTGTAGTTTATGGTTCATAGTGTATGCTAGGCTATACTGCTTTATTAATAATCCTCAGTTTTACCTCCTTAGACATTATGATATTATATTATTTGTGGACTAATAGAGGGAAGAATATTATTATTAAAAATATGGGTCCTTATTTCAGAGAGAAGCTTTGGATGATTTAAATCCTTGTGTATTTTTTCCAAAGGCAATCTAGCCCGTTTTTCTGCTCCTCTGAAGAGCTTATTGCCCATTACCATTGTCTAAGATAGGAGTACTATGGGTTGACTATCCAACTGCATGTTATCTATCATTTAATCAAGAAGTATTCTTCATTCACTTGGTCTTTCATATGTAGATAGTGAGGCCAAAATCTTTTGAATGATTATGGGATGTCATTTAGGAGGCTCTATAATAATTTAGCACTTGACAAATTCAGAATAATGTCATACACAAATAGGAGTATCTGGAGGACCTCACTGTCTATAAGGAGTATTTCTTCCATTTGGATTTTGTGCTGGACTTTATCCATGACAGTGACAAATACTTTTGATACATTTATGTTTCTTAATTTTATGTCACTCAAAAATGATAATTGGGCATTGTTGAACAAATTTACTTTTGTAATATCTTTCAAAGAATCTTAAAAATGATTTTGATACATGCAGGGATGGTACTTCTGTGTTAAATGATTTTTATAGTCAACAAACAATAAACATAGTGTGTGTGTCTCTACTGTGTCTTTAAAGATGTGGTCTGCTGTGGAATATTACTTCTGATAATCTGTATGCCCTTCCCATACTTTCATCAAGAATGCCCCTGTTCTCATGTTTATTCTCATAAATTATTTAATAGTATCAGATTATTTTCATAAAATTGTTGTAGAGATTGATGGGAAAGTAGCCATAAATGTTAGTAATTATTGATATTCTCTTGGTTGCCATTTAGTTTTGTAATTGTAAGGTTAGAGACTTTTTCCAATCCTTTGATACCTTAAGAGAATTGATTTCTTAATACTCGCAAAGTTCTTCTGCCACCTGAATTACTTCCTTTTTTTATATTTGGTCTAGTTCAGATGCTATTCCCATATTTCTTTTCTTTTTTCCCCATATTTGTTTTTGGCAGTGCCATTTTCACTTTCTCATTTAGTGCATTGGAGATGGTACTATTAGGGTACAAATGTAGAGGCTTCATTGTAGATAGTGAAAAAAGTTAGTTAATATCTTGACAGATTTTCCCAATTTTTTGGATCTATTCTCTTCCTAGTTTCATTCTCAAATACCCTTTTGATGGCTTTGTTCAGTTAGATCTCTTGCCAAACTTTCTTTATATTTGCATTGTTTTTCACTGTTTTACAAAGTGGCACTACTCATGATCTTCATAAGATTTTATAATTGATATTGTATGTGAAATCATGATTCTTTTTGCATTTGGATGTATAATAAAGCTGGCTCTGCCAAAGTTTTTATTTTCTTCTAAGAGAAACTCTGAGTCATCCATTGAGTTGTGGCTTCCTTTTGCCTTTTGGTTTCATTTAAAGCAATAATATCAAGACTATGAGATTCATTTAGCCTAGTATATGAATATTCATTGGTATCAGGACAAGGACTTCACATTTAGGGTGTTAATAACTAATTGAATGTGATTGTCTAAAAACCATAAGTTTTGGTACCTAATATCTATCACTGCTCTCCTGCCATTATCACTCCATAAATAGTTGAGATTATGTAGGACAAGGGGCCATTTTGTATTTTACCATATTTGGTAATAATAACTGATATTTACATAGCACTTTAAAGTTTGCAAAACACTTCATATAAATTATCTCATTTATGGGTTGTTATGGCCAAAGAACTCATCAAAAAGTAGTTAATCTATTGGTCATGTGCCTATCTGTAGAAAGCCAGTTTGATTGGTCCACATAAAGCAAACTGGAAGGGCTTTGAGTAAGGTACTTGTACCTTACTCAAAGCCCTTCCAGTTTAGTGAAACCTATCAGAATTTATGCCCTCTGAGAACCCAAGGTAATCCCAATTCTACATTGAGGCATTGGAGCAACCCTTTGATGTAATGCCTAAAACACTAATCACTGCCCCTTTACTAAAAACCAAAACCAAAAGACAGAACCAGAGCATAAACCACCCATAATCTGACAAAAGAATTTAGGGTCATATTAACACTAGAGAGAAACTCAGAGACGATCTATTCCAACCCCTTCATTTTGCAGATGAAGAAATGGAAGTCCTATGCTGAGTGACTTGTTCAAGACATAAAATTTGAACCTTTGTCCTCTCACTCAAGAGCAGGTACTCTTTCCACTCTACTAAATATTCAGTCTTTTATGTTAATGCATGATTTAAAAATGTTTTATAGAAAATTCTAATTCATGATTATATTGAATTTTTTTAATAATTGGAAAATGAGTGAAACTTTGAAAGAAGCTCAATATCCTGAGGACATCCTTAGGTCACTCAGTAGGCTTCTCCAGATGATTCGAAGAATCATCTTATTATGACAAAATTCACTTTAGCTCAGCCAGCATTCTGTAAAGTTGTTTGAGTTGGTGTATGGAAGAGAAAGCTAAGGCAGGAAATTAAATCATAAGCCAATATTTATTTACTACCCACAATGTGCTAGGCACATGATTTTGCCTTTAAATTGCAGCTTTATAGCTTTGTGGTAACATTTATCAGGTTGAAGAATGTAAACTATGGTGGGGAGTGGGGAGCTGGAGCATTTCTTTAGTCAAGAGCTGGGTCAACTCTAGCTTCCCTAAGAGAAGATAGCAAGATGAAAAAAGTTGCTTTTTGGGGCCCCCTTGAACTCTTGAGATTTTATACTCACTCTATGACTCCCTAAGTTTCAAATCTTCCAAGTTATTGGTGTTATTCCCCTGAAAATTATTTTGTATTTACTACACACACAGATTTTGCTTTAATTTATCTTTTTACGTGTTGTTTCCTCACAGTAGACTCTAAGTACCTTGAGGGGAGGAATGATTACATTTTTGTCTTTGTATCCCCAGCGTCTAGCATAGTGTCTTGCACATAGCAGGACTTCATAAATGTTTATTGAATTGAAATGTTGAGTAAGGACATAGTGCTGGCAAACCTGTCCCACGTGTAGAGCTTTCCTCAAGAAATCACAAGATCAATCAGTGATCCCACATAAGTGACTTTGACCGGGCATGGCCTTAGGAATATAATGTCAGATATTTGGTTAGATGGTGCTATATTAAATCACCACAAAAAGACTCAGTCCAAAATTTTAAGCTTGGAAATAATGGCTCTAATGAATTAGAATTTCAGCTCTGACACAGCAAGTCGACCAATTGACAAAATAATTTCTGATGTCAGAATCTTACCATCTATTCATTCCTTTATATTTAGCCACAGGCTTCCTATTTGTTTGCAATCAGTGTATATCTTAAAAAAAGCCAGAGGTTTTCCTCAATTCCCTTGGTTTTCTAACAAAGTCTTTAAAGTTAATGTATAATTTAAAAATGTTTTATAGGAAATTCTAATTCACCATCTTGTTGGATTTTCTAATAGATCCATACAAAATGTGGGTGAGGCAGTATGGAATAATAATAATAATAATCTAGCCTTGAGGAAGCCATGCTGGGTTCACAAGAGCTGGGGTACTGTACCCACTCCCTAATCTGTACCTAAGCCTGAGGTTTGGACTGGGTTCAGTCCTGGGGGAGCCTGCCTCTAATTAGGAGGATTAGGTTCCCCTTTCTTCCATTCCTTGGCTCATTAAGCTCTTCACCCAGCAGCCCCTAGGGAATGATTTTACTTTTGGCTCATGCCTCTAGCCTCCACAAAAGGCAAGGTGGGGGTGGGAATAAAAATAATACACAGTATACAATAGGAATTAGGTGCAGGACAGGTAATTTACTCCTATACACATAAGAAAGACTAAACATTAAAAAAAAAAAGCAAACCAATCACACATGTGGATTAATAGAACAGAACCCAGTAACTCAACTTATAACTCCTGGCACACTCTGGTGGGAGGATGATACTTAAACTTCATCAGAACAGAAAGTAGTTTGTGGGATTGTTGAATAGACAATTATGTTCTGCTCTCATTTCCCTCCAAAGCTGAATTTATTTCATGCTCAGCCACTATATAGTTAGCTGCTCATGCTTCTGTAGCAATTAACTACATCTGCTGCAAACAATTTCTTTCTTATTCCACCAAGACCTTCATTTCAGGGTTGGATATGTCCAGCTTAATAATCCTGTGGGTCACCCATACTGGAAAAGAAACAGAAAATAGAAAAGACTTAGCAGGGGATGAAGGGGATAACTCTCACTTGAGTCTATGTGCCAGTGGAGGAAAGAGTGCCATAAGCATTCTCTTACCCCCCTTCACTGTAGTTAGTTGTGTGACCCTGAGCAAGTCACAGAAACTTTCTGAGTCTCAGTCTTCTTATCCATACAATGGGGATAAAAGGGCACTTTTTGATAGTGTAATTATGATCATTATTACAAATATTACAGTAAAGGTGAAAACCAGGACAAAAAGAGCTATATAATGATTGTAGGTTTTATAAAATGTAGTTTTTTTCTTGATTCTCTTTCTATCTTTTAAATAGACTATATCTGCCTACGACAAATAAGTCAGAAAACTGTGGTTAAAGCAGTCAACATATTTTGGGATTCTGATTCAATCTCAGAAGTCTCGAGTTTACTTCTTGTTTTCATTATACCATGGGAAGTGCCATAACCTCATTACTCTTATTTCATGAATTTTTTTCTTTCTAAATATTTAACTCACAACAGATGGCACAGAGAGTATAGAATGGGAAATTGTAAGCATCTCTAGGATTTCAGGATAGGACCTATAGAGTATATTTTGCATGTAATTTTTTATCTAGCTCCATCAAGTGTTACAGTGTGTTGAATTTGCCATGGGCCTTTAAAGCTCCGATGTTGTGAAGAGCCCTGCATGAAATTTTAAAGAGACTGGACCTTTCATCTGCACAACAGCAGGACACTTTGCTATAGGGACAAGAAAGGAAGAGAGGGAGAGAGAACATTTCTGAAGCAATAGCAAAAAATAACAGCAGAAGCAATTATTTCATCAAAGGTTGATTTTTTTCCTTCCCTCTTTCCCTCCCTCCCTCTTTCCATCTCTCTCCCTTCTCTCTCTGACTCCCTCTCCCTCCTTCTCTCTCTTTCCTCCCTCCCCATTCTTCTACTCTCTTTTTTCTCTTTCCCTTCTCTCTCTCTCTCTCTCTCTCTCTCTCTCTCTCTCTCTCTCTCTCTCTCTCTCTCTCATTAGTTGGAGATTGTTTCCTTAGACTTCTTTATATATTTAATATTCAGGTTTTACATGTTAAAGATGGAGAAAAAGTCATAAAGGAAAATGTTTACTTTAATGTGTTATGGTAGGAAGGAGTAGCAAAATTTAAATATTTTTTAGAGTGGGAAATCTTCAAGTTGAGATTGATGAAAGATGTTGAATTTGGCACCCCTAGAGCCTTTACTTTGTTTATCTGATCAGTGTGGTTAATCACACTGTAATTTCCTATATGCTCTTTCCCAATTCTCTTTTCCTTCTTGGTGAGCAATAAATGAAGATATGGACCAACTCTTTCAAGATTCTGAAAGGGTACTTATGCCTCTATTGCCTGATTTTTTTTTTCAGGGGAGGAGAAGGAGTGAACAACAGGGGGAAAGGATATGAGAATATTGGCTACAGAACCAATATGGAGTCATTCTGTAATAAATGAAGATTCACCCACTGGAAGTGATAACTGAGCTTAGATTATTAGCTTCTTTTGTGAATTCTCTTGAAAAGACATCAAAATGAAATTCCAGGTAGTCTCTGTAGGAAGGATTCGAACCCCTTACTTAAACGAAACATGGAAATTTTCTAGAGAGATTGACTGAAGGGGTTGTGTTAGACCAGTTAGAAGGAAGGTTCCATTTCTCTCCAACTCAATTTATTTACCTTTATAAGGCTATAGATAGCTTACTCCAGCCTCTGTTTCCATGATGGACAAAGGACTCATTTTTCTAGGATATTGTGATCAATAATAAGATATTTGTTGTTGTATGAGTACTTTAGAGAAAAAAGCATTCTATCTAAAGCTTTATCAACAAAATATTTGAGATCTCAGATCTCAGCTTAATCTCCATGGGCCACCATTTGTAAAATGATTAGATGGCCTTGGAGGTCCCTACCAAGTAGGCAATTGGTCAACACAAATTTATTTTTACTACATACCAGGGAATGTAAGCACTTGTAGATACTAAGAGGCAATGCAACAAAACAAAACATTCCCCCCAAGCCTCCAGTCTTTGCTGTGTTGCAGAGTATATTTTATTGATAGAAATGACATGTAAATAAAAGATTGTATAAAGGGCAGATGAAGGTAACCTGAAAGGGGAAAGTATGAGCAGCTGGGGTGGAATGGGGACTCAAGAAAGTCTCCTGAAGGAGGTGAGAGTTTTTAAGGAAATCAGGAAGCAGAGGTAAAAGAGAAGAATATTCTAGGCATGAGGATGACAAGGGCAAAGACATGGAGAAGGGAGATGTTCTATTATGTTGAGGAGTGGGTAGTAGGCCACCAGATCATACAGCGAGTGCATGGAGGAGAATGAAGTAAACAAAGATTGGAAAAGTAGACATATTATGAAGATTGTGAAATGCCAAAGAAAGAAGTTAATATTTATTCCTGGAGGTGATAGGAAGTCTCTGGGGCTCCCTCAGCAGGGTGGAATGATGTAGTGAGACCCACAATTTGGAAAAATCTCACAGGATTATTGGAGTGTGAAGAGAATTGAGTTGAGGAGACTGATTAGAAGGTTATTGCAAGAGTGTAGGCATCAGGTGATGGGGACCTGAACTTAGGTTGTGGCTTTATGAGGGGTGAGAGATGGATTCAAGAAATAATATGAAGGTAGAAGTAATAAGGCTTGATAGTAGATTGGAGATGTGGGGTGAGTGGGAGTAAAAAGTCAAGGATGACATGTGGTTTCAATAATCCTGAGAATATATTATATAGAAAATACTATATAATTCCTTCTCCTCTCTTTCCATATTTCACTAAACAAAACATCATTTTTTTTGGTGGAGGCGAGGGCAAAATATAGTGATTCTGATTTTTTTCCCATAAGTCAGGACTATACATTTCTTTTCTGCCTTTCTTTTTTTGACTTTTGCTTTCTATCTTAGCTTCAATTCTAAGACAGAAGAGTGGCAAAGGCTAGGCAATTGGGGTTAAATGACTTGCCTAGGGTCACACAGGAAGATACAAAGACCAAAATAGTTTGTGCTTTTGGGGAGCTTACATACAACATAGAGATATATTGGTACATACACAAGGTGATTTGAAGGAGAAAGCATTAATAATTTGGGAGCATCAGGGAAGACTTCATGGCATGGAGTCTGGAAGGAAATAATGCATTCCAAGGGATCAAGATGAGAAGTTATTTTTTCCAAGGCTTGGGGATGGCTTGGGCAAATTCATGGATTCAGGAGCTGGAATATTCAGTTTGGAGAATAGCTAGTAGTCTAATTTGGCTTCTATACATAGAGCCCATGAAAGGAAATAGGGATGAAATGTTTGGAAGGAGGGGATTGAGCTAGAGGATGAAGGCTATGGAATTTCTATTTTATCCTTGGGGCTCACTAGGGAGCTACTAAGAGTCTCTGAGCAGGGGAGTGTTAAGGTCATACTTGCACATTAGGAAGGTTATTTTGGCAGTTGTGTGCTGGAAAGATTGGAGAATGGAGTGACTGGAGTCAGATTAGGAGCCTATAATAAAAGTCCAAATGAAGAGTGACAAGAGGCAGATTGAAAGTGGTCTCTGTGGCAGTGGATAGAAGGGGGTAGGTGTGTGTGATGTTATGGAGGTGGAAATAACAAGACTAGTCAATTCATTGATTCAGATGCTGACTCTGCCACACTGATCACTCTGTGGATGACTTTGGGTAAATTACTTGGTCTCTCTGGCCTTAGTTCCCTCAATTCTAAAATGAGGAAAGTTAGACTAGATGACCTTCTAAAATTCCTTATAGCTCCAAGTCAAAGATCCTAGAATAGGAAGGAAGGAAAGGACATAAGCCTTTATTGAGCACTTACTATTTATTAAGTGCCTACTATAAGCATTTATTAAGCAACTACTACTATGCTAAGCATGTTATAACCATCTCATTTATCTTCACAACTCTGAGAGGTAGGTGCTATTATAATCCCCATTTTATAATTGAGGAAACTGAGGCAGACAGAAATTAGACGACTTACCCAGGATCACAGAGTTAATAAGTATCTGAAGTGAGCTAGGTTTGAACTTAAGTCTTATTGAATCAAGACCCTATCCATTGCACTACTTAGCTGCTTATTATTGCCTTTTATTGGCTATGGGGAATTAAAAGAAAGAGAAGTAATGAGTGACTCTCAATAGAAACAAAGGGGATTGGGGTGATGAAGATTCAGGGAAATCTTGTTGAACACTTGTTGAGTTTGAGCAATGCAGGACTGGTCCAAGATTAGACCTAGATTTGGGAGGCATCAGCATATACATACCAACTGAATACACAAGAAAGGGAGCTGGATAAAGATTCAGTAGTGGGTACTGTGAAGGGGCAGTTAGGCAGGTAAGAGGAAGCTCAGGAAAGGCCAGTGGCATGGAAGGCATGGGCATCCATGAGGACAGGGTGGTTAACAATATCAAAAAAGCTACAGAGTAGTGGAAATAGAGCTCAGGAAAAAGCCATTGAACTGAATATTTAGGAAATCAATGATAAACTTTGAGAGAAAATTTTTAGGAAGCCAGATTTCAAGAGACTGAGAAGTCAATGGGTGGTACAGATGGTAGAAGGAGGAGTATGGTAGTGAGAGGAGATGATGAATAAGATGAATAGGAGTTTGGTGGTGAAAAGGAGATGAGATTTAGGATAATAGTTTGTGGTGATGACAGGTAAAATAAAAACTCTTTTTGTACAGCGTCCACCTGGATATATTTGTGGCCAGCAGGAAGGAACCAATAGATTAGGAAGGAAGAAAACAAGCACTTATTGGGCATCTACTATGTGCCAGGCACTGGGCTCAGTGCTTTATAAATACCATCTATTTGATCCTCACAAAACCCCTGGGAAATAGGTGCTATTATTATCTTTATTTTACAGTTGAGGAAACTGAGGGAGACAGAGGTTAAAATGACTTGTCCAAGGTTCATAGCTAGTAAATATCCAAAATCAGTTTTGATTCAGACCTGATTCCAGGACCAGTGCTCTATTCAGTGTGTCAATAAGCTACCTTTAAATTAAGAGATATTGATATTGATGATGAGAGAAAGAAGGAATTCTTGATGTGATAAGTGGAGAGGATAGCTTTGTTAAAGAGAAAGACCATCTCATTCTCAGGGAGTGGAACAAAGGAGGAGAGAATGGATTAAAATGTAGAAGACTTTAGAGATTTCCCGGGGAATTTACAATAATTGGCCTCTCTTTTCCTATCAAAGAAGGTGAGATTATTTATCTTATTATTATTTTGTTGTGGTTGTTGTTTTAACAATATATTTGACAAAGCCTTTTATGCTGTTCTTGAGAGAAAGATGGGGAGATGTGGAATAGATGAATGTACAATCATGTAGAATTAGAACAAGTTTAATGGCTGGACCCCAAAATAATTGTCAGTTATTTAAATTAGAATTTGAAACTGGTATCAAGTGTAGGGAAGGACCCAGGGATCTGTGCTTCATCTTACCAATGACTGGGATAAACTTATACATGACCCAATTGTTGAATTTCCAGATGACACAAAATTAGGAGGGATATCTAACTTGTTATATAACATTTTAACTGCCTAGAACTGTATTGGTGAAGATGTGGCACATTTGTAGAGCTGGCACTCAGGGAGGAACTCTGTTTCCCTCTTCCCAGTGCCTGAGGACATTTTTTTTGCATGCTCTACCCCTCTGTCCAGCCATTCAAAGCAAGAACTTTCTTCCTCAGCTCTCTCACAGACAGTTTGAATTTGCCCTCTGGGCATTCAAACTCATCACCAGCTCTGGCCTAGAACATTGGGCCACATTGAACAAGATTAAATTTAATAGTAATGAATGTAAAGTCTTATACTTAGATTTAAAAAAAATCACTTACAAGTAAAAAAATGAAGGAAAGATACTAAGATTTCAGTTTCTTTTGAAAAAATATGGGATTTTAGTAGACTTCAATTTCAACAGAAAGTCAGTGTGATGTAGTGGAAAGACAGGTAAATTGAGAGGAAGACATATTTGAATCTTATCTCTGACATGAAAGCTGTGTGACCATATTCAAACCACTAAACGTTTCTGAACCTTAATTCCTTCTTCTGTAAAATGGGATAATAATTGACTTGAGAATCACAGAATTTCAGAGATGGGTGGTCTTCTAAGTATAATCCATATGTGGAAGCAGCTTATTCTTGAAATCCAACAGTGAGGGGAAACCCATGAATTCCTGAGGCAACCCAGACCAGGGTTATATATTAGATAGTTTTGTTTGTTAGGAAGGTCTCCCATAAATCAAGTCCAAATTGCGTCTTAAAGCTTACATTCTTTGTTCTTATTTCTGGCTTCAGCGGTCAGACGGAACAAGTCTAATTCTTCCCTATGAAAATCTTTTAGCTATTTGAAGTCAGTTTTCATACCTTTTCCCTGAGTCATCTCTTCTCTAGTGATATGTATTCTCAGGTCCTTCAATCAATTGTCATATAACAAAGACCTTCACTAGGTTGGTATAAAGCTCAAGTAAAAGATACCATGTGTAAACCACTTTGCAAACTTCAAAGTACTATATAGGCATCTTGGTGGCTCAGTGAGTAAAGTGCTGGGCTCAGAGTCCAGAAAACTTGAATTCAAATCCATCCTCAGAAACTTACTAGCTGTGTGATTCTGGGAGGTGACAACCTTTGTCTGCCTCAGTTTCCTCCTATAGAATATAGAAATAATAATTGTACCTACTTCCAAGCATTGTTATGAGGGTCAAAGGACACAATAATTGTAAAGCGCTTAGTAGAGTGCATGGCATAGAGTGAGCACTATTTAAATGGCAGCTATTATTATTTATGTTTATTGTAAGAACAAAGTGAGATGCTATTTGTAAAATGTTATCATCCTCACGAGCAAGATCATCTTCATTGTTATTGTATGAATCAGCAATGTGATATGCCAGTCAAAAAGCTAATAAGATCTTGGCTGTGTAAGGAGAATGCTACTGTATTCTGCTCCAGTAGAGCAGAGTATAGCTGGAGTATCATGATCAATTCTGGGCACCATAATTTAGGAAGGACAGTTGTCTAGAGGAGGGCAGTTGCGATGGTAAATGGTCTTGAGAGTGTGTGTTGTATAAAGTTCAGGAGAAGGAACTGGGAATATTTATCTTCTAGAAGAGAAGACTCAAAATGGAGCTCTGAATGAGAGAATGAGGTCTATTGAGAATGAAGCTGGGCTTACTAATGATGAACTAAAGGTTCCAGAAAACACAGTGAAAAGAGAAAGTAGAAGACCAGGACAGGAGAAAGGTCAGGCAAAGCTCATGGGATATTTGAGGGCAGGGAATAGTGGGAAAACCAAATAAAATGAATTTTTGCCTCTGTTGAGGTTGGACATTCAAAAAGATTAGTATGCATGACATATATTATGGCATATTAGGGCTAGGAACTGTACCCATAATTTCATTGGTATAGGATGCTTCCAGTTGGAAAAACTCCCTCTCCTAATGCAAGTCTTTACTTTCTTTGTAACTTAGAGTCTTAGAGTGAGGTGGGACCTGAAATTAGGTTCCCTTTGAGGCTAACTTTCTATGGGAGGTAGTGTTATATTTAATCATTTCAGTTGCGTCTGATTCTTTTTTTTTTTTAAATATTATTTTATTTGGTCGTTTTCATACATTATTCACTGGAAACAAAGATCGTTTTCTTTTCCTCCCCTCCCCTTCCCCCCCCCCCCCTTTCCCTCTCCCATAGCCGACGCATGATTCCACTGGTTATCACATGTGTTCTTGACTCGAACCCATTTCCCTGTTGTTGGAGTTTGCATTATAGTGTTCATTTAGAGTCTCTCCTCAGTCTTATCTCCTCCAACCCTGTAGTCAAGCAGTTGCTTTTCAGCGGTGTTTTTACTCCCACAGTTTATCCTCTGCTTGTGGGTAGTATTTTTTTTTAGATCCCTGCAGATTGTTCAGGGAAATTGCATTGATACTAATGGAGAAGTCCATCACCTTCGATTGTACCACAATGTATCAGTCTCTGTGTATAATGTTTTCCTGGTTCTGCTCCTTTCGCTCTGCATCACTTCCTGGAGGTTGTTCCAGTCTCCATGGAATTCCTCCACTTTATTATTCCTTTTAGCACAATAGTATTCCATCACCAACATATACCACAATTTGTTCAGCCATTCCCCAATTGAAGGGCATCCCCTCATTTTCCAATTTTTGGCCACCACAAAGAGCGCAGCTATGAATATTTTTACTGGAGTGGTTTGCCATTTTTTTTCCAGCTTATTATTCAGCTGATAAGGTGTGGCAAATAGGGTTAAGTGACTGCTAGGAAGTGTCTGAGGTCAATTTTGAACTTAGGAAGGTAAGTCTTCCTGACATCAGGTCTGGCACTCTATTCACTGTGCCACCCCATTGTAATATAGGATATTATTTCTCCTTAAATGATCTACTCCTTTATCTGTGATTTCATTAGTGAGTTGTGTCAAGGTGTTTTTGGGAAACAAAACTACTCTATTCTGTTCTCTTTCTCCCTCTCTGATCATTCCTCATTTTCCTTTGTTGGAATTTCCTCCAGATCACACTCTCTAACCTTAGGTTTTGTAGGAGTAAAAATGAATAAATATTTCTAGTATTTAAAAATATATACGATTTTTAATACTAAATCAAGAGAGAGGGAAAAGAAAAAAGGTTCTTTTAGTCAAGTGAGCAGAGCAAAGAGAGACAGAGACTCACACCTGTAGCACTTTGTCAAAAATACAGGCTCTGAAAAAAGAGCCCCCCAGCATGGGTCTCAGCCAAATTTATCTCCTAAGCATCCTTATATAAAATGAGAATGTAACTTAAAAGGATGCTGGGAATGTAGCTCAGGTGTTGCAAATTTTCCATCTGCACAGTATCCCTCAGGGCTCTGTCCTGGGCCCTTTTCTCTCTTTAGTATTTCTCTTGGAGATGTTATCCATGGATTTAATTACTGTCACTATGCTAATGATTCTCAAGTCAACCTTTCCTAGTCCAGTCTCTTTGTTGATCTCCAGGTTTGCACCTTTAACTCCTTTATAGAAATCGCCAACTAGAAGTCCAGTAGACATCTTAAAATTCATTATGTCCAAAATGATACTCATCATTTCCCTCTCTGAATCTTCTCCTCTCCTCCCTTTCCTCTTATTGTAGAGAGCAACAACATTTTCCCAGTTCTTCAAGCTCAAAATCTAGGTATTATCCTTTATTACTCACTACCTCTCACCCCTCATATCCAAATTCTTATAAACCATTGATATTGAAAGAGAATTCTGTATAGATAAAAGGTTTTTAATTTTGGGGGAGAGGTATTTCATGACTTTGGGTGAGAAGACAATTAAGTATTTACTTTTATTAACTTCTAAATTAAATTTAGCATTTCATTTAATTATTTAAAAATATTATTCTGAGAAGAAGTCCCTAGGTTTTACCAGACTATCCAAGGGGTCTATGAAATGAAAGAGGTATGGAACCCCTGTTATTGATAATTCAAACATCACTTTATTTCTCTGTACCTTTTATCAGTTCCATGGATCAATAGTAGAGATTTCTCTGATTCTCTAAGTCCATTCTTGCTCCAAGAATTATAAACACAGACAGTGCCTATCTTTTCTGGCTTTGCATCTTTCACTAAGTCAACCAGGATTTCCATCTGCCATAACTGCCTTGGGTACAATCCTGCCATCATCTCTCCTTGAGCAATATGGACATGACAAGGAGACTTTCAGCATTGTGTCAACTTCAGTAGCCTGACAAATTTCCTCCTTTTACTCTCCCCCTCTATCTCAGTTGTGTGTATTTGGAACAAGACTGTTGTTGATTCTTGATTATATCATTGAGTCTGACCCCTCTCTCCAAGTTTAGAGGGAACTCCAGAATATTGAACTAGAGTTCAATGGAAAGAACCATGGCATTGGAGTTGGAGGATGAGTTTGGGCATGCTACTTTACTACACTTTGTCTAATTTTCTTCATCTGAATGCTGAAGAGATGACTTCTTAGGTTCCTCTAACTCTAAATTTATTTTCCTACTTATTTATAATGATTGATGTTTACATATCACTTTAAGGTTTGCAAAATGCTTTACATATATTATCTCATTTGATCTTGTAAGATATTCACTTCAGATATTATCAGCCCTATTTTTACAGATAAGGAAATTGAAACTAAGAAAAAGTAAGTGACTTGCCCAAGGTCATATAGCTCAAAAGTTTATTAAATGGTATTCCAACCAGGTCTTTCTATAACACTTTACTATGCAATGTGTCTTCTCATTTGGGCACATATGACCAGATTGATGGATCAGGCCATTACTGTCATAATTTTCTAGATCTCTTCTGCAGATAATGGATCCAATATAATTTTTGCCTGGATAAATAGATTTACTATTTTCTGTACATAGATACTGAAACAGAGCAACGTTTTATCAAAGTCATTTTTGATAAATCATCCTCAGTTCACTTAGACTTCCCCAGTTAGTGTTTCTTCTGCTGAGTTTCAGTCCCTTGTCTTGTCCATTCTTATTATGCCATCCATAGGATCTTGTACTTGTAAAAGAACTTAACTGTTATTGTTTGTCATTACTCATTGCAGTCCTGAAAAGTGAGCTAGCAGTTTCATATCTCTTCTTTCTTATTTTGACTTGGATATGTTATTTCATCAGCATAGGGAACTTTATAAATGGGGAGTTATGGGGAAGGAAAGATGGAGGTGGAGTAAAGGATATCATCAAAGAATTATATTGGTGAAAAAGATGGGCAGATCATATAGAAGAGGATAAAAAGAAAATAAGCTAGAAGTTTCATTTATATTATAGTAATGGAGAGAGAGAGAGACAGACAGACAGAGAGAGAGAGAGAGACAGAGAGAGAGAGAGACAGAGAGAGGAAGGGAGGGAGGGAAGGAGGGAGGAAGAGGAAGAGAGAGAGAGGGATGGAGGGAGAAAAAGAGTGGGAAGGAGATAGAGACAGAGACAGAAAGAGATAAAGACAGAGAGAACAAGAGAGGCAGAGACAGAGGGATAGAGACAAAGGAAAGTTCTCAGTATGTTGGGTTGACTCATAGTGAACTTGTAAGATAATATGGATCACCTCCAGGCAAGATTGGTGGTCCCAGAAACCTCAGTGCTGAGATGTAATTTCTGATTGAGAGATTTGGGAGAGAGAAGCAGAGAAGAGAGAGTAACTGGGAAAGGAAGTGAGATGTGGAATTTTGAATGGTGATGAGTGATCTGGAAGCTATAGGCATGTGGGAAAAAAGGTGGCATCCCAATTCTTAGTGCCTATGTCCCTAGAGACTGCTAAGTGTGAACTTGTGACGTGAGAATGTTCCATCTCTGATTGAGGTGAGATCTTATAATTCCCTTGGGTCATAGAACCCCTATCTATTTCATTGCCTAGGCTAATCTGCCTGACTTCTCTGGTTATTGTTTTGCTTGCTTTGAAAAATGTTTGCTCAATATTTGTGATTGTCTTTTGTGCAAGAAGCCTCTGGTGGGAAGGAAGTGTAATTAGCTGAGATTAAGCTAACTTTTAACTACATGGTCTACCAGACTGTGTAATGAAAGGTGGGTTGGATGCTGGATGTTAAAGGTCCTGAATTCAAATCCCAGCTGTTTTACTTAGGATAATCTCTGTATGAGTCTGGGCAAGCCAGGCTCTTCAGTTTCCTTTATCTGTAAAGTAAGGTGTTGGGCTGTGAGATTTTCTTTTAATTCTAGTTGGGTAATCCTTTTTGGAGAATGAGAGGCTAATTTATGCTAGGTCCTGAAGGATGGAAAATCTTTATATAGTCAGAGTTCACATAGCCAAAAAGCAGAGTGTTAGCTAGAGCTATGTTGAAAAAAAATGATGGATAAAGTTTCATTGTGAGCATTTTTCACCTCAGGGATTGGTAGTTGCTACAAATCTTGGCTTAATTTATTGTTTTATTGATTATCCAGACTTAAGAAAGTGATGGAAAAAATCTTAGAATTGCAAATTAAATTTAAACATGTGTCTTGTGTACCTTTCCCCCCCTCCCCAAGATCTGGTTGTTAAACATTTACCAGCATGCTGCTGGCTAATATTAAAATTCATGTCTGCTAAATCTGTATTCTTTTGCCACCATCTGTGGTAATTATAGTTGTACTTTATTCCTATCAATGCCAGCTGAAAATATGAGCTAGTGTGGTAAGAGATGCCTGATCACAACTGGCTTTTTAAAATGTATTTCATATAAGACAAATGAGGAACATGATTTTGGGGTATAAAAAATCAACTTCACAAATATAAGATGAGGATTAGGCAGTAATTGTTCTGAAAAAACTTGAAGGTTTTAGTGGATTGCAAGCTCAATGTGTGTCAGCAATATCATATGGCAGCCACAAGAGCCAATACGTTCTTGGGCTGCTTTAAGAAGGGCATAGCTCCCAGGAACATTGAGGTGACAACTTTCTTGTATTGTGTTGGGGAATCAGGCTTTATCTGATATATTGTGCTCAGCTCTAGGCACCATGGTTAAAGAAGGATATGAACAAGGGGAAGAGCATTCAGAGGAGTATAACCAAGACGATATGTGAACTTTGGTTGAAGGAACTTGGCATGTTTAGCCTGTAGAAAAGAGGAATTAGCAGGTTCAGTTGGGCTTCCATTTCCACGGCGGATTTGTTCTAAGACTAACTAGGTGGCCAAAACCTGGGATAGAAGCAAATGACGTATGACCCCAAATATATGTACATATATATGTATGATGAAGTTTAATAGATAAATTAAATACATAGTAAGATATTACCAACATTAAATACAGCAGTCAGAAAGTAGATTATGTATTCTACCATCCTGTCCAATAGCTCCCCCTTAGCCAAGGGCATTAAGTCTCCCACTGGACACCTAAAATCACAGATAGTTCTTATTTTCACTTTTATCACTTATGCCAACTTAGTAGTGTGCTCTCTCTCTCCACTCTTGCCCCTCTGCTCAGACTTGGTAGCCTTCCACCCCACAGACAAAAAACTCCTAAACAACCCCTAGCAATCTGAGCTGTCCAAAGGTGGAATACTTTGTTCCTAGAGATAGTATGATCCTACTCCTTGGAGGTCTTCAAGTAGAGTTTAGACAGCCATTCCTTTTATGAACAGCTTGAGCTGGATGGTCAAGGAGTGACCATCCGACTCTTAAATTCTATGACCTCCCTAGGCTTCAGCTTCCTCATCTGAGAACTGGGTTAGATGACCTTTGAGGTCCTTTATAGTTCCAGATCAGTGATGTCTGAGTTATCCTTATGGCTCAGAATTCACTTTTGTCCTCGACTGAACATCATTAGAGATGACCTTACTTCTTCCTTCCATAATGAAATAGTTAAGAAGAAATAGTATTTAATTAACAGTTACTATCATCAACATGACACAAGACATAAAAAGTCATTCATGCCAGTTCTTCCTTTGAGGAAAGCCAGATTCTATTCCATTTGCTAATTTAAAAAAATCCAAATTAAATTGTGATATTTTTTTTGCCTCAATTATCTGGTTAGTCTGCCCCCTTTGTTTTGACTTTGAAGAGATCAATTTAGGAATTCCACAAATTATGGATTTGATAGTTCAAAGAGCAGTAAGTTCCTAAATTCTTCCTCAGAATTAGCCTTTTCTTTTTCTTTTTATATCTTACAATAGACACTAAGTATCTGTTCCAAGGCAGAAGAGTGGTAAGGGTTAGGTAACTGGGGTTAAATGACTTGTCCAGTCACACAGCTAGAAAGTGTCTGAGAGCAGATTTGAACCTTGGACATTCTGTCTCCAGTCCTGGCTCATTATCCACTGACCTACCTTATGGTGCCCCAGAATTGTTGTCTTTTCTAAAGATCAAGATAACTTCTTAGTCTAAGCTGTAGGTAAAAGGCTCAGTTGAGAATCACTGGACAAAGAGTCTTTTCATTGCGTGCTCCTTGTCTTAAAGTTGGACTTCTCTGCTGACAACTTTTAATTCAGAATTGAGAGGGTGAATCCCAACAGAGCCTGACCAAAAAGGGGAGGCATGAAAGGGGTCAAGTTCAGGGTTCCCTCTGATTCCTTATGGAAGGAAGGTGGGAGAGATATTGAGGAAATTCTGTAGAAAACCAATAGTTTTGCCTGGGTTTCCTCCTAGTCTTAAGTGTGTATAAATTATGCTAATTAAAATAAATATCCAGTTTAATAGATGAAGAGGGACGGATGGTCAAGCTGTCAGTGAGTGCTGGAACAGGAATCTTGTTTGAATTAAGAGGATGTCTGCTAAGTAAAAGCACCCTACAGAGATGTATAAGGCCAAAGCTTCCTGCAGTCCATACTGTCTTTATTGAAAGGCATATTTATATCTTCCAGACTAGTAATTAATCACTCGGTAGGGCTTTTTTTTTTTTTGATGGGGTGGGGAGGACGTGCATTCACAGAAGATCTTTTTGTACTACCAGGAACCACAAAGTATGGGCACAATTAAAATGCTGATTTAATTTATTACATTGAGCCACAGAACAGGAATGTTTAAACCATGTTGACAGGGCCAGAATTTCAGAACCACCTTTTTAAAAAAATAGAAAACAAATGCCGCTTATTCCCCCTCCCCAATTAAATTACATTAATCACATGTTTTTAATAAGTTACTTGGAATCAAAATAAAGCTCTTGACATTAATTAAAATTTGAAGATACTATATCATTTGGGGGCAATACGTGGTCTTTGTTAGAGGGAATACATTTCAACGTGATCCATTTATGAAAATTAAAAGGGGAAAAATTGCCTATTGAGCAAATGTAGTTTAATGAGACTGTGCTTTTCTTAGCAATGAGGGTTCTTAAGTAACTAAAATGTTTTTATATTCCAATAATGGTTTCTATTTTTGATCTTCCGCAGAATTGTCTTTGTTATGTGAATTTTGATATTTTCACACAAAAATCCATTGTCAGGGGGGTTTGAGACTGAAATCAGGCAGACTCTTTTACACATTTTGGGGGTGTGTGTGCGGTAATATGAATTTGCAAAGAGAATTTATTTCATCTGAGATGGATGTGGTTTAGAACATGGACCTCCTCCAAATAACTCGGCAGGAAGAAGTAGCCAGAGGATCCCATTAGCAGCCTTTAACTAGCTCTCTAATGAATGCTACATTCTGTGTCTCGAAGCTGCACTTTATGGGTTTCACACAAACTAGAAAGTGCCCTGAGATAATGGGATAGTTGTTTGCTATGTTATACCACAGCACGGGAGATCTAATAGAATCACCTCTGGGAGGACCTCACATGCAGATAATATTCTGAAAAGCTACACCTCTCCAATGTCATGGGGGAAAAGCAGTTTCTCTGCCTGGGCTAGACTTTTTTTTTTTCCTTTCAGTTCTGGAACTGCTGCATTTGACTTGGGTTTTCAGGTTTGGTGCTATATGAGACCAGTTGAGAATGTTTAAAGTATTATTTTTTAGTAAAAATAGAACAAATACTTCCTATAAGAGATACGCTTTTTCCTTGTTCATGTTACTTTTTTAAGGAATATTTTGATGAACTAAATATAGTATGAAAATGTACTGATTTTCATTAGTTCCAATCACTTTGTTAATGGACCTTTGACTAAATGAAGGGAAATCAGTCAATCAGCTAACAGCACCTACTATGTGCCAGGTACTGTGCTAAGTGTTCCAGGTACAAAAAGGGGCAAAAGATAGTCTGTGCCCTCAAGGAGCTCATAGTCTAAACAGAGTGGTTTAGTCAATTCTACCACCTCTTTCCACTGAATTGTAAAATTATTATAGTTGATATTTATTTTTTAAAACTTTAATGAAATATGTTTTTAACTTTTTAATTTAATTTAATTTAAATATTTGACTTTGTAGAGTTTTCATTACTTCTATTTGGTATGGATCCTTTAGCCTTGCCTTTCCCACTTTATGGATGGATAATTACAATTATAGGGCCACTGGCTAGCATACTCTACCTGGAGTCAGGAAGACCTGAGTTTCAGATTCAGACCATGAAGCTCATCAAACTTTGTTTGTCTCATCTGTAAAATGGGGATAATGATAGCACTGATCTCTGAGGGTGGTTGTGAGGATCAAATGCAATCATATTTGGAAAGTATTTGCAAACCTTAAAGTGCTATTAACACTCTAGCTATAATTAATTGTAGATTTTTGTAACCTGGATTATCTGAATTGTTCCAGTTTAGGATTTTGTTTTAGATTTAGAGATCTGGTCATTGTCTGCTTAGCTTTAATTGACTCTTTGAGAAGAAGCATCTTATAAAGAACTCTTGATTAAAAGATAGTTGGTATGGGATTTTGTTGTTGGTTTGTTTTTTTTTTTACTTCTAATCAAGTTCACCTGATTACTTGCCCTGCTTCTTCTTATTCCTATTGTTTTATGTCATTCTGTGTGAAAGAGAATTGGCAATAATCCAATGAATTTAGATAACTAGAACCCCCTCCTGGTACTTGAGACCTGAAAGTAGATTTTATTTTACTTGACTTATCCACATCTTTACCTTTCTCAATCCATTTGTGCTTATTATATTTGATTATAAGAAAGTATTTGACCTGGTCAAGTAAAACTTTTCTTTCAGAGCTATTTCAACAAGGTATTTCCCATACATATATATACATCAGAAGGCTTCTTGAAAGATGGTTTGTCCTTTGTTTTGAAGAGGACCAATGATATCATGTAGTGATGCCCTGACTTGTGTGTGAACTGAAAGATGTAATAACAAAAAATCTGAGTATTGGGGACAGCCAGAGAAAATGCCAGGAGTTAGGATATGGAGTGCTGTATGCTAGGAACAGTAAGAAGGCCAGTGCCATTGGATTATAGAGTATATGGAAGAGAGTAAAATGTAAGAAGATCAGAAAGGTAGGAAGGAGTCAGGGTGTAAAAACCATAGGATTTTGTATTTAATTCTTGAGATAATAGAGAGGCACTGGAATTTGTTGAGTAGGTGGTTGACATAGTCAGAGATGGTTTAGGAAGATCACTTTGGTAGTTGAATGGAGGATAGAGGGATGTGAGGCAGAGGGACCAACCACTCTATATGAGTGATGAGGGGGATGAGGACCTTAATTAGGTTAGTGTGAATGAACTAGTGAACTAATATGTGTGAGTGGAGAGGAGACCTAGAAGAAATGTTGTGAAGGTGGAAATGATAAGCCTTGGCACAGAGTGGATCTCTGAATCGAGGATGATATGGAGGTCATGAGTCCAGAAACTTGGAAGATGGTGGTGCCCTCAACAGAACAGGGAAATTCAGAAAAGGGGTGAGTTTGGAGGAGAAGAATAATGAGTTCTATTTTGGACATTTTGAGTTTGAGATGTCTGTGGGATATCCTGAAGCTTGTTGGTACAGTGGATAGAATGCAGAAATTGGAGTCAAGAAGACTTGAGTTCAGATTCTACCTCAGATACATGCTAGCTGAACAAACCACTTAATTCCTCTCACCCTTAATTTCTTCATCTGTAGAATGGTGTGGGGGCAAATGGCATCCTCCTCTCAGGGTTGTTGTAAGGATCAAATGGGATGACATATGCAAAGTACTTAATAAATCTTAAAGAGTTACATAAATGGTGGCTATATACTGTTATTATATTTGTGATTCTTATCCAGTTTAGAACAATATATTTGCCAATTTCCCCAAGGCTTATGGATACCCATAAATCAAATGTGACAAATATTTATATAAAGTTTTTGTTTTCCTACCGATGGAATATCATATGTCATCCTGGTCACTGTATCTGAAAAAATACCTAGTGGAAATGGAAAAAGAAAGGTCTAGAAAAAGGAAACTAAACTAATCAGTTTAATGAAATAGCTACCATAAGAAGAAAGACTAACAAGATTAGGATTAGTTGGACCAGGAAGGATGAATGCAGGAAGGCACAATCATTTATTCATTCATTCAGCAAATATTGATTATGCATTTTTTACATGCAAAACTCTGTGTGAAACCTGGTTGGGGTTAGGAGAAGGGGGAGGAAGAAAAGATACACAAGGCATAGTATTCCTCTTGTCTTTAAAATCATGATATAGGTGGATAGATAAACTTGACTTCTTCATTTGTCCATGTAGGAAACACAAAACAGGAAGACGTATGATTACCCAAAGCATTTGCTGTAGCCATCCAAGATGACCAGCACTGAGTACATTTGGAAGAGGAAATCCTCTAGATGCATTTCTATTTATAGATGTGATTGTGCTTATTGTGTCAAACTGTGGGAGATGGCTGAGCTTTTTGAATGAGACCCATAAGCCCTCAAAAGAGATTGTCCTTAATTCTACATCAGGAAAACCGACTGGGTGAAGAATGGCCATTGCCCACATTATGATATGCAGCCCTTTGAACTATATATCTTGGTCAATAACTTCAAATGAACAATGAACTGGGCTCAGAACTGAAAAGAGATTCAGGAGAGTGAACAAGATTGTATTTACTAAACTGTATAATGCTTTTAATGACCATGGATTTCTCCTTAAGACAAAAATCCATATTTTAACATCAATATTCACCCAATGATAACAGAGACATTGACACATAGTAGGTCCCTAATAAATGCTTGTTGATTTGATTATCTGGCTTTAAATTATGGAAGATCCAAATTTCTGAAGAATTAACATTGAACACTGAAAGAGGAATGGCAGACACATGGTGTGAGTAAATAGTTTGAAGCATATTAACAATGAGTAACTATGCCAATTAAATAGTGAAAAAGTATCATCATCAGATCCTAAAAGGAAGGTTGACTAAACCTGTGATGATATAGCCAATGGACAAAAAGATCTAGAGAAGATCCCTAAAATGTTGGGAGGGATTTATGGGAGGACATGGACAAGGGTGGCACAGGATGGGAAACAGATGGCTTAAAATAGACACATTTAGAGGGAGTATCCACAGTGGTGGGATTATAGATCTATCAGCTAGCCAGCCAGTCAATCATCTGCCAAGCATTTATTAAGTACTAGGATCTTCTGCTCTGCAAGAGACTGATATTGCTTTGTCATTTCCCCTTCTCTCTCTAGAATGCTGGCTCCCAGGACTCTTCAATTTAGAACAGATAGAGAGATAATACTGTGACTGGCACTGTCCAGGAATGTTCTTTTCTCTCCTTAGAGGGCTGGGTCTTTGGAATTTCCAAGATTAATTTACCTCAGGGAAATTTTCCTTTCTCTATCGAGGCAGGATTTATGTGCCCGAGGTCCAGGCACTCTCAATATCTTAGCTACTTTATCTACCTTTTGAACTGAGAGGACTCAGTTCCTGGGTGTGGGAGGTAGTTCCAACATGTGGATGGTCCCCAGGATTAAAGTCTCATTTTAGGCTGACTTGTTTTCTATGCTATATTTTGCTCTTTTACTTTTTCTGAAAAGGGATCAAAGGGAATTGAATTATATTTATTTTGTATGGACATACATGCACATATTGCTTCCTCTTATAGAATGTAAGCTCCTTGAAGGCAGGGACTGATTCATTTGTTTTTGTATCTCTAGTGCATAGTACAGTGCCTAGTACATAGTAGGAGCAAGTGGATTGATTCAATGACTCAGAAATTGACCTTTTAATAAGCCTAGTACAAATAATTGACTTTATCCTTTAATAGTTCAAGCCAACAGTTCATCTTTAGGAGAGCCATAATAGACCAGTTCTTAATGAGTCTCAAACTTTTTTGCTGGACCTCCATGCATACCCCTACTCTTATGCTTTGTGCTGTGTTCTCTTCTGTCTTCTGTGTCTTGGTAATTTTTGATCTCATGGGTGCCATTATCATCTCTCTGCAGTTGAATACCATCTTTCTTTTGAATTCATCTCACAATAGCAATGTCTATTGGATCTCTTTAAATGCACATCTCCTAGATAAGTCAATCTGAATGTGCAAAACTGAACTAATGATCTTTTTGCCCAAAATTTTCCCTCTTTCTAATTTGTATTTTTGAAGGTATTCCCATCCTTTCAGTTATCCAGGCTTAACTTCTGAATAATCCTCAATTTTTTTTCTTCATCAGTTGCCAAGTCTTATAGATTCTTCCTCCACAATATGTCTTGCATCTGTCTTCTCTCCATTTACAACACCTTTCATAATCTCTTGCCTGGATTATTGCTCTAACCTCCTTATTGTTCCTTCTTCTATGTCCTTTCCCTTTTCCAACTCATCTTCCCCACTGCTGTCAAATTAATATTCCTAAAGTATAGATCTGACCCTATCTCTTCCATACACAAGAAGCTCTATGGTTTTTTCTTCTTTCTTGAATAAAATGCAAAGTCCTTTGATAGACTTTGAAAACACTTCACAATCTGACTCTAGATCCCTTTCCCAGATATTGGACATTATTTATTTTTACTCAGTTTGTGTTCCAATCAAACTATTCTACTTACTATTCTCTGTTTCCTGTCTCTAAGAGCTTACCTCCTCTGTCATGTAGAATCTCTAACTTCTTTCAAAGCCTAAATCTGTCACACCCTTTAGGAAACCTGTCTCCTTTTGAACAATTGATGACTGACAAATTCCCCCCCCCCCCCCAAGGTGACTAGGGCATATGATTTCCAAAGAGAATGGGGAACAATATGTCCCTGTACCTTCTATCATCAATCAACAATGCTTTTAATTCACCAATTTAAACTTAATCAAATACCATAATGGTTATGGTTATGTCCAATAAACAACCAAAAATTATACTTCAGAAGTAATATCAAAAGCACCAAGATGTCAGCAGTCAGTTAATATCAAAGATGTCATGATCATAACTAACTACTATTTTTGAATATGGCTGAAGCAAGGAGAATGAATAGTTTTTTTTCTTTCTGTAATAGAAAGCAGGTCCAATCATCATCTCTATGCCAATAATTCTCCAAGCTATATACATAGCCCTGTTATGTCTCTAACTACGAGATTATATCACCTAGGGAACTTTCAATACCCTGAGTGGTATAGGATGTACAACTCCACATGTCCAAAACAGAACTCATTATTTCTCTCCTTCTTCCAAACTTTCCCTATTTCTGAACTTCCTTTTTACTTTAGAGAGAGCCACCATCTTCTAGTCACAGATGTGCATAACCTTAGTGTTACTCTCTATTCCTCACTCACTCATCCCACATATCAAACCTATTGCCAAATCCTATTGTCTCTGCCTTTACACCTTTCATTTGCATACCCTTTTCACTTGCAGGTACATCACTCTAGTTCAGGACCATATCACCTCTTGCCTGGACTGTTACAATGACTTCGTAATTGTTCTTGCTTTTTCTCTTCTTACTCTAACACATCTACTTAAGAGCCAGAATGATTTTCCTTAAGTGTAGTCTTGACCATATTACTTTCCCTTAATTCAGTAGATTCTAGAAGCTTCTTATTAATCGTGAGATTGAATAGGAAATCTTTAGTTTGACTTTTAAAGCCCTTCATGATCTGACCCTTTCTTACTTTTCCATTCCTCTCTTTGTACTCCTTGATCCAGAGAACTTGCCATACATCCTGTTTCTCAAACATGGCACCCTGTCCACTCTCTTTGCCTTTATTTGTATCATCTGTCTCTGGTGCTTAGAATTCCTTTCTCACTTCCACTTTTTTAGTTTTCCTGGCTTCTTTCCAGATTCAGCTCAAATTCTACCTTTTTCAAGAGGCCTTTTCCAGTTCTTGCAGTTGCTCGAGTCTTCTCTTCAAACATTAACTTCCATTTACTCTGTATATATTTGCACATACTTAGCTATTTACATGATTTCTCCCCCATTAGAATGTGAGCTCTTTGAAAGCAGGGCTTGGTTTCATCTTTCTTTGTACCTTTAGAGTTTACTAGAGTGCCCAGCAAATAATAAACCCTTAAATGCTTGTTGACTGACTGATTGACTATAAGAAAATCTCTTTGTTTCATATTTAATAGGATTCAGAAATCACACAATTTGAAACAGGCTTTGGAGATATTTTCCCAATTTTTATTTAAAATCTTTAAATTCAACTTCTTTTCATTTCAGCATATAACAGATTTGTTTGAACAAATTATTCAGGAAAAGTGAAATTAAACAGACCTCAAGGTGAAGTTCTTTTCCACCAAGATATTATATAAATATTTTTTTAAACTCATGGAATTTGGCAGCTCCAAGGATCAAAATTTCAATCAGTGGTATAAATTGTAGGTAGTAGAAACAGTGGTTTCCAAATAATTTTGAATTTATTTTATGACTACACAAGAGGGACCCATACTTCATCCTTTCTTTACGCAGAGCTAGCCCTGGGCACAACTGTGAAGCAGCTGAAACTTTGTCTTGCACTGGCCTCTGGCTTTGTGTTTCTAACATTCTTATCTCCTTAGGAGAATGGTGGTCTTATTCTTGCCTTCATTTCTGTGATTCTGTAGCTCTGGAAAATTAATTCACATGGAGACCTCTGTAATGAGTATGAGACTTAATGAGTTATGTGAGTTTTCACATTTTATCAAGCGACAGGAATTTCTAAGCCAAAAGAACACTTTTTTGGGTGGATATATATATTTTAGGGGCAGTTAAGTGGCACAGAGATGCCAGGTCTGGAGTCAGGAAGGCTCATCTTCCTGAGTTCAAATTTGGCTCCAACATTTTCTAGCTCTATGACTCTGGGCAATACACTTCACCCTGTTTGCTTCAGTTTCCTCATCTTCCAAATTGGCTACAGAAGGAAATGGCAAAGCACTATAGCACCTCTGCCAAGACAACTGTGAAAAGGGTCACAAAGAATTTGGTGTGACTGAGAAGTACTGAACAACAACATTTTTAGGGGTGATGGGTTGGGGGGGGGAGCAAGAATCTCTCTCCCTTCTCTTTGCTTCTACAATCTTATGTAGGCTTCCATGTTTTTAAATAACTGACTTACCCTCTATTTGTTTCATTTCTCATTCCATGTACTTCGATATTCAACTTATTAAAGATGCATGGACAGTTGTTTTTTTTTGTCAGTCAATTAATCAAGAAACATTTTATTTTTTACTTTTAGAAAATTTTATTTAGTCAATTTAGAACATTATTCCTTGGTTACAAGAATTGTATTCTTTCCCTCCTCCCTCCCCCCACCCTTTCCTGTACCTGACATGCAATTCCACTGGGTTTTACATGTGTTCAATCAAGAAACATTTTAAAAGCATCTATTAGACATCAGGCTCTGTGCTAAGTACTGGCGATAGAAGGAAAGGTAAAAGAAAGTCTCTGCTCTCAGGAAGCTCATAGTATAATATAGAGACCACATGTAAGCAATTATATACAGATAAGGTATATATAAGATATCTATGTAAATCATCTATCTATCTATCCATCTATCTATCTATCTATCCATCTCTCTATCCATCCATTTATCTGTCTATCCATCTGTCTATCCATCCATCCATCCGTCTGTCTGTCTGTCTGTCTATCTGTATGTCTGTCTATGTGTCTAGAAATTGGAGATAATGAACAGAGGAAAGGCACTAGCATTAAGTTTTTCCTTAATCACACTTGGGGTTAAACCTTAATATAAAGAAACTCAGTTTCAAATAACATGTATGTATTTATAACATGAAGGATTTATGAAATACATTAAAAAAGATAATTGTAAGGTATTTAGTGGGAATTAGAAGTCAAATACTAGAGTGTTGATGGAAGAGGAAGTATATCTGTTAGAGACCATTTAGCCAGCTCTTCACACCTCAAGAGAAGTAAGGCACTGAGAGAAGTCATTATCTTTTTCTGACTCAGTTTTCTCCTATGTGAAATGACTGTCTCAACACAATTTTTTTGTGTGTTATGGACTCATTTGGCAGCCTGGTGGAACCTAGGAACCCACTCTCAGAATAGTGTTTTTGAATGTATAAAATATAATTCACCAAATTAAAAAGGAAACCAATTATATTGAAATATAGTTATCAAAAAATAAACAAATTCACAGACACTAAATGAAGAATCCTTGGACTAAACTGATAGTCTCTAAGGTCTCTTTCAAAATTAATTCCTATGATTGTTGGAAGAAACTTTAGAGGTCATGTACTTTATTCCCTTCATTTACCAGAGGAGGAACCCCAGGCCCAAGTTTATACAAATAGTAAGTTGCAGAATTGGGATTAGGGATAAAAATTGCTTTGGAGTAGGGTGTAATGGAGAGAACACTAGGTTTGGATGCAAAGCACCCAGGTTTGAATCTTGTAGCTACAACATGACAAACACAACAAAGATGACATAAAAAACATCAACCTCATCAAAGTTCAATCCATTTCTGATGCTGTAGCAGGTAGGAAATGACAAAATAAAAGAATGCCAGCCTGGGTGATGTAGAGTGGGGAATTTGTGTATCCTGAGACCATCTAGATAACTGTTAAAACTTGGCAGGGACCTGGTAAATTTGACTCTAGTGATACCATTGATTGGGTTGACTCTGTGTTCAGTGTAATGCAACTATTCTAAGAGTAAAAGAAATGGACCGAAGCCATTGGGTTGCAAACTGGTCCCACTGGAAGTTGTTGTGATCCTGAGCTTGACAAGAAGAGTAGTGGAGTGAATGTTTCATTCTTATGTTGCCAGGAGAAGGCAAGATAGGCTGGGATAAATCAGAAATACCAATATCTCCCCTGCTGGAAGCCCTTCAGAATATATGATCACTAAGGAAGGAAAACTTGAATGCAGGTGAAATGAACTGATAGAATAAATATTTTCATTATACACAAGTATTTTATAATTACAAACTTAGAAACTTTTTTTACCAATTACATTCAAAAGCTTCTTAATGTTGTCAAGGGAAGTCTCAGCTCTAAGTCATGCAACAGATTGTCAAGTTGTTGTAAAGATTCACTTCATCTCTAAACCTAGAAATGGTGAAATAAGATGAAATCAAAGAACTATTAATTTTTTTTAAGAGGAGAAAGTTGAAGAACCTGTAATCATTGAATATCTTTACTTAATGTAAATTGATGCCTAATAACAAGACTGAAGACAAAAACAACATGAATGTCTCAATGATTTTGAAAATGGGATTGGTATACTTTTGCTGGATTTTCCAAAAACTTTTTTCGAGTTTGATGGAATAAAGGTAGGCCTCCATGACTTTCACCTCCTATCCTTTAAGCTTTCATCTCTGGGACAGAAATGGCTATTCTAGTTTTTGATATACACTGTTACTCTGCAGCTCTGATATATTATAGGATCAGGTAAGAAAATAAAAGCTAAATTAATATTTATAGAATATTTAAATAAAGCAAATTATTATTTTATTTATTATGTTAAATTGATTAAATTAATATTTATGGAATACCTACCTTTTTACCTAACCCTGTGCTCAGCAACATAAAGAATAGAGACTTAACATAGTGGTTCTTTCCTTAAGGAACTTACTGTATAATTGCAAGACAAACCAGTACACAGCAAACAATGAAAGAACAATAGAATTTTGCTAAAAGAAGGAGAGAATTTGCTTCTATGATCTTGAATCAAAAGAAGAGATATTCTTATACATTATTTTTCCTTAATGCTGTATGCCCTATTAACTTGATGAAACTTCTGACTGAGATTAATTTTGAAAGGATTGAAATAGAAATTAGAGCTTTGGCAAAGTCTTTATTGTATTTTTATCACTATTTTTTGTTCTTATGTTACTTTAATTTCCAAATATGACCCCTCCTTTCTGTATTCAGAGAGCCTTGCTTATAACAAAGAATAAAAAAGAAAGAGAAAAAAAGCAATTCAATAAAACTAACTATAGTTGGATCCGACATATATGCAGTTTTACTCATCCATAGTCTCCCACATTGCCAAATAAGGAAGGAAGGTACATTTTCTTACCTTCTCTTTGGGGCCAAATACATTCTTTATTGTAATAATTTTTACACTAGCATGCAATATCAAGAGTTTTGTCTTGTCATGAATTATACAATTTTAAGTGTGATGTAATGAGAACCTGCATCATGGTGGTACATGGTGGTCTAGTATCAGGAGAGAGAAAGACAATATACAAGAGAATCCTATAGAAGTAGAATGAACAGCATTTACTACCTGACTGAGTGGGGTGTGTGTTAGTGAGAACTTGATGCCTGGGAGGATAGTAGTGTCTTTGACAGTAATAGGATAGTTAGAAAAGGGAAGATATTAGGGAGAAAGATCCCTCAGTTTTGGACATGATGAGTTTGAGGTGTCTATGGGACATTCCATTTGAGATGGCCAATAGACAGTTGGATAATTAAAATTAAAGGTCAAGGGGAGAGGTTAGGACTGGAAAAATAGACCGGAGTCTGCAAAGATCATTGAATCCATGGGAGCTGATGAAATCATGCCAAATAGTGCAAAGGAAGAACAGAAAAAGACTTAGGACAGAGCCTTGGGGAACTCTCTTAAGTGAATATAATCTGGTTAAAGATTTTAAAAAGTAGACTAAGGAGTACTTAGGAAGAGAAACAGGAGAGAGTAGTGTCATGAAAACTTAGAAGAATCAAGGAAAAAATGGTGATCACCAGTGTCAAAAACAACAGATAGATCCAGAAGGATTAGGATTTGAAAAAAAGGTCTTTGGAATTGGAAATTAAGAAATCATGGTAACATTGGCAATAGCATTTCTTTTGAATGATTAGTTCAAGAAACCAGACTACAGAGAATTAAGAAGAGAAGGAGATAAAGATGAGTGGAGGTACTTATTGTAGATGGCCTTCCTGAAGAGTTTAGCCACAAAAGGGAAGAAAGATACAGGATGATAACTAAAAGGGGATGAACAGATCAAGGGATGATTTTTGATGGGACAGATATAAGTATGTTTATGGGTAATAGAGAAACATCCTGTACATAGAGGGAGACTGAAGATAAGCGAGAAATTGGGACTGATGGAAGGAGAAGAAAAGATGGAATGGGAGAAGGGTTTGCTTCTTCATGTAATATAGGGTGAAGGGGGAGATGATGGTATAAGACATCTAACTAATAAGGAGGAGAGATGAAGGTGCTCTCAGGGAATAGCATTTTTTTTTCAGTGAAATATGAGATAAGATCTTTAGCAGAGAGGTTGAGGTGAGAGGAAGCCATGAAAGATTTCAGAAGGTTTGGAAAAGCCACTGTGGTATGTGGGAGAGAGAATCAATTAAGGAAGTATAAAAGGATTGTCTTGACACAGGAGGGCCCAGTTGAGCTTATGTAATATCAATTTGTAGCAGATTCAGCTGGTGCAGTTTGATGATTTTTCTTCAGCTTTATACAGCATCATGTGAATAGGAGAGAAGTTCCTGGATGTTGGGAGTAATCTACAGCTGGGCCTTGACAGAGCAAGATCATTAATAGGATAAGGGGCCAAGGACTCAAGAGAAGAGGACAGTGTAGAGTTAGACTGATTCAACAGGATGTTAAGATAGAGAAGGGAGAGAATATAGCCAGTGTGGGAGTAATGAATGGAGGGATTTAGAGGTCACAATGAGTATAAACAACAGAGTTTAAAGTTGAGAGATAGAGAGGTAGAATGACAACAGATTAATGGAATAAAGGAATTTCAGAATTCATGAACCAGGATCAGATAAAGCAATTTCAGAGCTCATGGATGATGCCTCTTTGGGTTTTACTCCTGATTTTCTGGGCTTTTCCCACAATGCCAGAGCAGCCTTCTCACCCTGGAAATTTGATTTGCCTCTGTGGTTCCTTATTATATTTGATGGTACCTTTATTTTAAGGAAAGTATCCAGGCCAACCATGCCTTCATCCTTCTATGATCTTCATTCTTTATTATTCTCTGGACTTTCTCCCACCATGTTCTCCATGTGAGTACCTTCTCTCTCTCTCCCTTCCTGTTTTTAAGCTTCCTATTGTGTTATCTTCTTCCATTAGAATGAAAACTCCTTGAGGGCAGAACCATTTTTCTTTCTGTTTGTATTCCTATTTTCAGGACTTAGCACAGAGTCTGGTTCAGAGTAAGCCCTTAAATTATTAATACTTGTTGACCTGAAAGTGGAACATTAATGGGGATTGCAAGAGCAAAGATATGACAATTTCCAAATGTAGCTGAAGTGGGGTGGACGAGTAGGGCATGGGGAACATGTAAATTGAGGAACTGGGCAGTGAGGGTGACAGGGAGGATCAGTGTGATGTATCTATTATTCACATAGGCTATGAATGAAAATGTAACCAGACCAGGGAATTAGGGTCATCAGAACAGAGCCTGGTTTCAGAGAGTCCAAGACAGAAAGAGCAGGAATAGTAATAATAATAGCAAAATATTAATGATAATATTAACAGTAAAATAATTGGGGAAAATTGAAGATAAACAGATTTGTTGCCTATAGAGCAGGCATTTTAGAGAGGGCATTGGAAGAGGTGGGTAGCTTTTGAGTAAGACTTTGGAGAAATTGGGTGGAAGGTGATGGGAATAGGATAGCAAGCAGTGTGGAACAGAGGACTTTTACAATGACAGAAGTGAGCTAAGGATCATTAGAACAAAGAGGTTATGAGATGGTGGGGGATCATTGAGGAATGAGTTCAGGTAGGTGATCATTGACCCTGGGAAGCCAGATGTTCAGGTGAGACAGGCAGAGGACAGAGGTGGATAATGGTGGATAGCTGGAAAGGAGAGGTGAGGGTAGAGGAAAGACAATTGGTATAAAAGTATGATGCTAGAGAGGGAGTCCAATAGAATAGCTGGTCCAGGCAAGGATGATCAATTCCTTCTCAGACAAAGCAACCAAAATGACCCCGAGCAGAATCACAGGAGAGGAGAGGATGTTGAGAGTGGGATGTAATGGGTGGCCCAGGTGAGGACCCTTATCTCCACTCTCCTCTAACTGCCTCTATACCTTCAAACACATTTTCTGACTGTAAGTCTGTTGCTCTTTCTATTACAACACTGCCTTATCTAATCCAATCCCTTCTGGTCAAAAGGGATGTGATTAATTCTAAATAGGGATGGTTGAGATTATAAAGCTGTGATAAGCACTCTTAAAACACAAATACTCAAGTAATGATTGTGCTCTTCTGTGCTTTCTGGCTTGGATTAATTTGGTAATCCTCTACTTTTCTGAATTGACTTCAAATTGGATGAATAAATAGTAAATGGTGGTGAACATGTGGGTGACTTGTATCTGTGCCAGTTATGGGTTTGGGGCTCATTAGAGAGCATGATCAGCTCTATGTGGACAAGGCTCACTTGATATTCAGACAGTTTATAGTAAAGAGTTGACTAATGAATTGAGCAACTCCACTGAGGCTGAATTACAATCCTACCTGGTCCTCTTACTCTTAGCATCATTCTACACAAATCCTTATTTGTTGTTGTTATTTAGTCATTTTCAGTCTCTATGTCTGACTCTTCATGACCCCATTTGGGGTTTTCTTGGCAAAGATACTAGAATGGTTTGCCATTTCCTTTCCCAGCTCATTTTACAGATGATGAAACTGAGGCAAACATTGTTAATTGATTTGCCCAGGTAACCCAGCTAGTAAGTGTCTCAGATCAGATTTGAACTGGGGAAGATAAGTCTTCCTGACTTCAGGCCTGGCATTCTAGCTGCCCTAATTCTTCCTTCTCCACCCCCAATTTCCACATTTACTCTTTTGCATTACCCATCTTGGCCAGGGACTACTATTCATTACGCCTAGCCTTACCCTATGTTTAACTGAGGATCACCCAAAAGACACACAGAGATTGTGTCTGGAGAAACATATAGTGAATGAACCACACACATTACTAAACCAGTATTGCCCCAAAAGAATGACGTACGTGTGTGTGTGTGTGTGCAAAAAACTATCTGAAAGAGAAGTGAGCTGAATTTCTCATCAGAACAAATGCTGGGGGAGGGGGGTTGGAGGAGCAGCTAGGTGGCTCAGTGGATTGGGAACCAGGTCTAGAAATGTTCCTGGATTCAAATCTGATTTCAGATACTTCCTAGCTATGTGACCCTGGGCAAGTCACTTAACCCTCATTGCTTAGCTCTTACCCCTCTTCTGCCTTGGAACCAATGCATAGTATTGATTCCAAGATGGAAAGCAAGAGTTAAAAAAGAAAAACAAATGCAGGGGTCCCTATAATTATAAGGTTTGTAATTCTGTATCCAGAAAGGTACCAGTTCAGAATTGTAGTCAAGACTTACCTTAAATTCCTTTTTGGACACTTACTTGCATGGTGCATCAGGGGAACATTGTCAATATGCCTTACCAGTCCAACGAACCATTTGACAAGATATGTCATGATGTCCTTGTGGATGAGATGGAGAAATGTAGTCTAGACTATAGTACAGACATTATCCTGTATCATTTTCTGATTTTTTGGTTTTGTTTTGTTTGTCTGTTATTTCTCCTCGCAGATTATAAACTCCTGGAGAACAGGAAGTGTCTTTTGTATATTTCCAATGCTTAGCACAGTGCCTAGAACATAGCAGAAACTTAATAGATGTTTATTGACCTATTGTTTGATAGAAGGGATTTGGAATGAGTTGGATGACTAGATTAAAAGAATAGTGATTAATGGTTCAGTGTCAATTTGGAGTGAAGTCTCCAATGCAGTACTTTGCCATTTGATGTTTGACAATTTTATCCATGACTTGAAAGTCAGGTTTTCCCTCTGACACATAATAGCTTTATGAACATGGGTAAATCACTTAACTCACCTTCTGCCACTGGCAACTATTTAAGTTTACAAACTGGAGAGAAAGTACTCTTGTACTCTAGTTGAGGAGATCCTCTCTGAGGGCTCCTTACACCAATGACATTGCTTGTCTATATTAAAAAAAAGACAATAACTTGGATGAAGGCGAAGATGGTATATTTATCAAATTGTCAGAGGATGTAAAATGGGAGGAATTGCTAACACATAGGATATTGGGATATATACATAGATTTGGACATCTAGATCAATAGACTGAATCTAATAACATGAAATTTAATGGAGAGAAATATAAAGTCCTAAACATGGATTTAAAAAGTTGACTATCATAGTAAAACTGGAAGGAATGAAAAAGATCTGGTAAAAAAGATCTTGGTTTTAGAGGATTGTAATGTATACCAAAAGTATTACATGGTGGTTAAAAAACCTAGCACTATTTTTGCTAAGTTTAGAGAAGTGTATTTTCCAGAATGGGCTGCAAGGTGGTACAGTGAATACATTGCTAGGTCTGAAGTCAGAAAGATCTGAGTTCAAATATGACCTTAGACTCATTTTAGCTGTATGGGGAAGTCACTCAACCTTCTTTGCTTTAGTTTCTTCATCTGTAAAATGAGCCAGTGAAGGAAATGACAACCCATTCTGGGTTCTTTACGAAGAAAACACCTAATGGAGTTACAAAGAGTCAGTTATGACTAAACAGCAATAAAATTGTCTGGAATACCAGGAGTATTATGTTTTTTATTCTGGATACCACATTTTAGTAAGAATGTTAATAAATTGGAGAACAAATAGAGTAGGATGTCTAGGGTAGTTTAGGATCTTGAGATCATGCCATAGGATGATCAATTGAATAATTGGTCATATTTTGCCCCGAGGAGAGGACAGTCAGGAGAAACATCACAGCTCTTTTCAAGTATTTGATGGACTATACATAGGGAAGAGAAACTGGACGTATTTTACTTGGCCCCAAAGGGCAGAACTATGCATAATAGATGGAAGCTCCAGAAAGATTTTGGCTTTGAGGTCTCTTCCAGTTCTGAGATACTGTGATTCTAGTGTCTGATGACATGGATTTGAATCCCAGTTCTGCTACTTACTAGTTTGTAATTTGGGGGAAAGTCACTTATCTTCTTTGGTTAAACTCCATTTTCTCATCTGTAAAATGAAGGTGTAAGAAGAAATAATTTTAATTTAATTTAAGATTCTTCCTAACTTCCTAACTCCAATTTAATTTTCTTTCATTGTTCCATTATGTGGAGTCATAAGGAACAAATTGGAGACATGAATATTTCTTTTTTTAAAAAGTTCATTTATTTATTTAATTAATTTAGAATATTTTCCCATGTTCTTTCCCTCTCCTCCCACTCTTTCCCATAGCCAAAGCAATTCCACTGGGTTTTACATGTGTCATTGATCAAGACCTATTTCCATATTGTTGATGTTTGCACTAGGGTGATCATTTAGAGTCTATGTCCCCAATCATATCCCCATCAAACCATGTGAACAAGCAAATGTTTTTCTTCTATGTTTCTACTCCCAAAGTTCTTTCTCTGGATGTGGATAGCATTCTTTCTCATAAGTCCCTCAAAATTGTCCTGGATTATTGCATTGTTGTTAGTAGAGGTCCGTTATATTTAATTGTGCCACAGTGTATCTGTCTCTGTGTATAATGTTCTCCTGGTTTTGCTCCTTTCACTTTGCATCACTTCCTGGAAGTCATTCCAGTTCACATGGAATTCCTCCAGTTCATTATTCCTTTGAGCACAATAGTATTCAATCACCAACAGATACAACAATTTGTTCAGCCATTCCCCAATCAAAAGGCATCCCCACATTTTCCAAGTTTTTGTCACCACAAAGAGCTCAGCTATAAATATTTTTGTACAAATATTTTTCCTTATGATCAATTTGGGGTATAAATCCAGCAGTGGTATGGCTGGATCAAAGGGCAGGCAGTCTTTTAAATCCCTTTCGGCATAGTTCCAAATTACCCTCCAGAATGGTTGGATCAATTCACAACTCTATCAGCAAGGCATTAATGTCCCAATTTTGCTACATTCCCTCCAACATTTATTACTTCCTTTGCTGTCATATTAGCCAATCTTCTAGGTGTGAGGTGGTACCTCAGAGTTGTTTTGATTTGTATTTCTTTAATTATAAGAAATTTAGTACACTTTTTCATGTGCTTATTAATAGTTTTGATTTCTTTATCTGAAAATTGCATATTCATGTCCCTTGCCCATTTATCGATTGGGGAATGGCTTGATTTTTTGTACAATTGATTTAGTTCCTTATGAATTTGAGTAATTAGAACTTTGTCATAAGGTTTCCCTTCTAATTTTGGTTTTGTTTTTACAAAAACTTTTTAATTGAATGCTGTCAAAATTATTCATTTTACATTTTGTAATATTCTCTATCTCTTGCTTGGTCTTAAAATCTTTCCTTTCCCATAGATCTGACAGCTATACTATTCCATGTTCATCTAATTTATTTATAATTTCCTTCTTTATATTTAAGTCATTAACACATTCTGAATTTATCTTGGTGAAGGGTGTGAGATATTGATCTAAACCTAATCTCTGCCATACGGTTTTCCAATTTTCCCAGTAGTTTTTGACAAATAGTGGGGTTTTGTCCCCAAAATGGGGATCTTTGGGTTTATTGTACACTGTCTTGCTGAGGTCATTTACCCCAAGTCTATTCCACTGATCCTCCATTCTGTTTCTTAGCCAGTACCATATTTTGATGACCACTGATTTATAGTACAGTTTAAGATTCAATACTGGTAGGCCCCCATCCTTCAAATTTTTAAAATTGATTTCTCTTGATATTCTTGATCTTTTGTTCTTCCAAATGATCATTGTTATAAATTTTTCTAATTCAATAAAAAAGTTTCTTGGTAGTTTGACTGGTATGGCACCAAATAAATAAATAAATAAATTTGGGTAGGATTGTAATTTTTATTATGTTAGCTCATCCTACTCATGAGCAATTAATGTTTTTCCAATTGTTTAGATCTAGTTTTAGTTTTGTGGAAAGTGTTTTGTAGTTGTGTTCATATAATTCCTGTGTTTGTCTTGGCAGACAGATTCCTAAATATTTTATATTGTCTAGGATGATTTTTAAAAGGAATTTCTCTTTCTTGCTCTTACTGCTGGGTTGTGTTGGAAATATATAGGAATGCTGATGATTTATGTGATTTTTTAACCTGCAACTTTGCTAAAGTTGTTGATTATTTCCACTAGCTTAATAGTTGATTCTCTAGGATTCTTTAAGTAGACTATCATATCATCTACAAAAAGTGATGGTTTAATTTCCTCATTGCCTATTTTAATCCCTTCAATTTCCTTTTCTTCTCTAATTGCTACTGCTAGCATTTCTGGTACAATGTTAAATAATGTTAAATAAAATAAATTTCTAGTACAATGTTAAATAAAAAATAATGGGCATCCTTATTTCACTCCTGATCTTATTGGGAAAGCTTCTAATTTATCCCCATTGCAGATGATGCTTGCTGATGGTTTTGGATATATACTATTTATTATTTTTAGGAAAGAGCCTTCTATTCCTATACTTTTTAGTGTTTTCAATAGGAATAAATGTTCTATTTGTCAAAGGCTTTTTCTGCATTTATTGAGATAATCATCTGATTTATGTTGGTTTGGTTGTTGATATGGTCAATTATATGGATGGTTTTCCTAATATTAAACCATCCTTGAATTACTGAAATAAATTCCACCTGATCATAGTGAATAACCCACATGGTCACTTGCTGGTGTCTTTTGCTTGATATTCTATTTAGGATTTTTTCATCTATATTCATTAGGGAGATTGGTCTATAGTTTTCTTTCTCTGCCTTTGATTTGCCTGGCTTTAGAATAAGTACCATATTTGTGTCATAAAAGGAGTTTGGTAGAACTCCTTCTTTGCTTATTTTGTCAAATAGTTTGTATTGTATTGGGATTAGTTGTTCTTTAAATGTTTGATAGAATTCACTTGTGAATCCATCTGGCCCTGGGGATTTTTTCTAAGGGAATTCTTTGATGGCTTGTTCAATTTCTTTTTCTGATATGGGATTATTTAACTAGGGCAATTTATATTTTTGAAAATATTCATCCACATCACCTAGAGTGCTGTATTTATTTCCATATAATTGGGCATAATAGTTCTTAATAATTACTTTAGTTTTCTTTTCATTAGAGGTGAGGTCTCCCTTTTCATCTTTGATACTGTTAATCTGGTTTTCTTTCCTTTTTTTTCATTAGACTAACCAGTCCTTTGTCTATTTTACTTGCTTTCCCCCCCAAAGTATCAGCTTCTATTCTTATTTATTAATTTAATAGTTCTTAAACTTTCAATTTTATTAAATTCTCCTTTAATTTTTAGGATTTCTAATTTAGTTTTTATCTGATGATTTTTAATTAGTTCTCTTTCTAGTTTTTTTAAATTTGCATGCCCAATTCATTGACCTATTCCCTCTCTGATTTGTTAATATATGTATTCAGGGATATAAAATTTCCCCTGAGTACTGCTTTGGCTGCATCCCATAGATTTTGATATGATTTCTCCTCATTGACATTCTTTTCAATGAAATTATTAATTGTTTCTATGATTTGTTCTTTAACCAACCAATTTTGGAGAATCATATTATTTAACTTTGAATTAAATTTTGATTTGCTTCTCCATGAAACCTTACTAATTATTATTTTTATTGCATTATGATCTGGAAAGTTTGCATTTATTATTTCTTCTCTTTTGTATTTGTTTGCAAAGCTTTTATGCCCTAGTACATGGTCAATCTTTGTGAATGTACCATGTGCCACTGAAAAGGTGTATTCCTTTTTGTCCCTATTTATTTTTCTTCATCTATCTATTAATTCTAATATTTCTAAGATTTCATTCACATCTCTTACCTCTTTCTTATTTATTTTTTGGTTTGATTTATCTAGATCTCATAAAAGAAGGTTCTGGTCTCCCACTAGTGTAATTTTATTATCTATTTCCTCCTTAAGTTCCAATAGTTTTTCCTTTAAAAATCTGAATGTTATACCATTTGGTGTATACATGTTGAGTAATAATATTTACTCATTGCCTTTTATCAGGGTGTAATTACCTTCCCTATCTCTTTTAGTAAGATCTATTTTTACTTTGGTTTTGTCAGATGTCATGATTGCAACTCCTGCCTTCTTTTTCTCAGTTGATGCTCAATAGATTTTGCTCCAGTCATTTACCTTTACCCTGTGTGTTTCTACTTGCCTCATGTGTGTTTCTTGTAGACAACACATGGTTGGATTTTTGTTTCTAATCCAAGCTGCTATTTCCTTCCATTTTATGGGTGATTTTATCCCATTCATATTCAGAGTTATGATTACCACCTGTGTAATTCCCATCATTTTGATTTCCTCTCCTAGTCCTTTTCTTCCTTCTTTTACAATTTCCTTCTACACCAGGTTTTTGCTTTTAATCAGTATCCCTAATGCCCACCATTATTTTATTTCTCTTCCCAACCCCTCCATTCTTATTCCTCTCTTATTTTTCTCTAGTGTCTCTTAAATTCCCTCCCCTCTCTCTTTCCCTCCCTTTTTGGTACTCCCTACTCTAGCTGCCCCTCCACCCATGGTTTTTCCTCTCAACTTTCCTGAAGGATGAGATAGAACTTGATATTTCAATGTATCTAGATGCTCTTCCCTCTCAGAATTGATTTCATTGAAAATAAAGTTTAAGTAATATCTATTAGCACTTTCTTCCTCTAATTCTTATAATAATATTATTCCCCTCCCCCTCCCATGTGCCTCTGTATGTGGTATAAATTATTCTACTTTTCTTATTCCTTCAAGTTTCTCTTTGTGCTATCTTCTAACCACTTAGTATGCCAACCTCTACTTATGAATGATTCTTCTAACTACTATGATAGTGAATACAGTTTTTGAGAGTTACAAATAACATTTTTTCCATATAGGAATATAAACAATTTGACCTTAATGAAGCCTTTAAAATTTTTCCTCCTCTCTTTCTTGTTTAATTTTTCATGTTTGTCTTGATTTTTGTATTTAGACATCAAATTTTCTGTTTATTTATGGTCTTTACAAATACTTGGAAATCTTCTATTTTGTTAAATGCCTATACTCTCCCCTGTAAGTATATAGTCAGTTTTGATTGGTGGGTATTTCAAGCTTTGTGGTCATTTAGTGTGGAAGTTGCCAGATCCTATGTAATCATGATGGGTGCTCCTTGATATATGAATTGTCTCTTTTTGGCTTCTTGCAATATTTTCTCCTTAACTCAGAAGCTCTTGAATTTGACCGTTACATTCCTGGGTGTTGGCTTTTGAGGATTTAATGTAGAGGGTGAGCTATGGACTCTTTCAATGTTTATTTTGCCCTCTTATTCAAGAACATTAGGGCAGTTTTCATGAATAATTTCTTTTAGTATGATGTCAAGGTTTCTGTTTATTTCTAGGTTTTCAGGTAGACCTATGATTCTCAAATTGTCTCTCTTGGACTTGTTTTCCAAATCAGTCATCTTATCAATGAGACATTTCATGTTTTCTTCTATTTTGTCATTCTTTTTACTTTGCTTTATTAATTCTTACTGTCTTGTAAGATCATTAGCTTCTACTTGCCCAATTCTAGTCTTTAAAAACTGGTTTTTAGCTATGATCTTTTGATTTTCCTTTTTGGTTTGGTCTATCCTCCTTTTCATGGCTCCCAGTATGTCAGTTCTGGTCTCCAATTTGATTATCATTTCATTTGATTTCTGGGCTTATTTTTCCAAGTGGGAACTTCTGTCTTTTAAACTGTTATTTTCCTTTTGAATTACTTGCATTTCTTTTTCCCATTTTTCTTCCCATTGTCCTCCAACTTTCTTACTTGGTTATTAAACTCCAATTTGAGTTCCTGGAAAGCTTGTGACCAATTTCCATTTTTTTTGGAACAGTTTGGATGTATTTGTTTATTTGTTGTCCTTTGCTGTCTCCTCTGTACTCTGTAGTTTTTCACCACAGACGTTATCCAGGGTCAAAGTCTTTTTCTTCTTATTTTTTTTTTTTTGGTGGTTGTAGATTGTAGTTCTTGGGTGTTGTTGGCCATTGCTATGTTAGTTTTTTCTTCCCTTTCCAGTCAAAAGTCTGAGTGAGGAGGGCAGGCTCTCTGATTACCTAGCTACTGTGTGGTTTTTTCCCTGAGGCTATTTTTCAGTATCCACTGCATCTGTTGTGGGCAGCCCCTCTCTGACCTATTTCTATGCCCAAGCTCTATGTTCCTCAGCCTCCTGGGGTCCTAAGTCTTGCTTCTCTCAGGGGTAAGTCTGTGGTGTCCTCAACCAGCCCCCTGAGAACCTTGAGATTGCCCCATGCTCACTCTGACTCTGGTGCTGTAGGTGGAATGGGGGAGGGGTGATCAGCTTGGGCTTTGGAAGGAGTAATTTCACTCCCTTATAGCATGGAAATGCCCAAATCCTGCCTACATTCAGGGCTGCATCCTATTGTAGAGCTCCTTCACTCATTTGATTTTGATTTTTGTCCTTTTGAGGTGCTTTTGAAGAGAAAAAGACTCTTGCTTCTACTCTGTGGACATCTTAGCCCAGAAGTCTTGACATGAATATTTCTTGATGAGAATATCTTTTGCTATAAAAGTATATTAATGTGTATGTCAGCTCAGCCTAGGAAATTACTTCACTCAACTTAAAATTAATGATAACTGTCATTTGAGAACATGCCAAAATGATCTCAACCAAAATTAGGAACTAGGTATGAAAAAGGACTGGACATAAACAAATATATCAAGAAATCAAAAAAACATTCCAAATGTAAAAGAAAATCTCTTTGGAGGAATAACTCATGTTATAAAAAGTAGAAGAGACTCCTAAAATATGGTCCACCACTTCAGAACTCAAGAGATTTGAGTATATTGTTGTAGAGATAAGAGAACTGATGGTAGACTTAATATGATGAGGAAAGGTTGATTTAAGGATTTACAAAGAACTCAGCAGAAAGGCTATGCCACATTGATGGTGAATTTTCTATTCAAAGATATTTTTTCTCAATTACATGTAATAACAATTTTCAATATAATACTTTTGAAATTATAAGACCCAAATTATCTCCATTCCTCCCCTCTCTCCTCTTAGAGATGGTAAGCAATTTGATCTGATTATACATGTACTATGATGCAAAACATATTTCCATATTGGTCATTGCTATAAGGAAATTCTCATATCTAATTTCTTGAGGACTCCAGTAAAAGGAATAGTGAGATACCCCTTTCTAGCATAAGTCTACTTTTCACTGAACTTTATATGTTTTGGTGGGAAAGAGTGTTATAGACTTTGGTTCAGTGGAGTGCTGTTTTATACAAACTATGCCCTTTTCTAAGAAGTAATTAATCCTAGCTGACTAATTAATATCACCTGATAAATGTGTGTGCAGGAACAATCCAATGGAGGCTAGTGAACTAAAGCATTAGATCTTCCCTAACCCCTCAAGCCTACCCCTAGACACTGAGGGGACAAATTATTTGTAAACTCTTGGAACTTAGCCTCATCGAGACTGAGGTTTGGGAGACTAACTCTAGATCATGGTCCAGAAATATGATAAAATGGATAATTTATATTAACAAAGGCAAAACCAAGGTAGACTGGTGTAGTATAATCCTCTGAAATTCTTTCTAGGCTCCCCTATGGCTGTTTCTCTATGTCTTTAGTCCAATCAGAATTCAGTCTTTTGAATGATACCATAATGCTCAAGTACATAATACGTTAGCAAAATTTGGGTTACTATGTTTGTCATCCCTAAAAACCTTTTAAATGTTTTCTTCTCTTGAAAAGTATTTTGAATTCCATTTTCTGAACACTATGCTATCTTTGTAGATTTTTTATTTGTAAATTGACTCAAAGTTGTATATGAGGGTTCTTGTTTTCTTTTTATATTATAAGAAAGTAGGGCTGGATTGGAAATTAAGAGACCGAGTTTCTTGTTTTGTCTCCAGTACTGAATTAAGGTGTCACCATGGAGAAGTCATTCTATTCATCTCCATGTGTCTTGATTTGCTCACATTTAGAATAAAAAGATGGATCCAGATAGCTTTTTCTTTATACTTAGAAGTGTTTCTATTCAGATAACTTTTTATTTTGAGAAAGTTACCATCTGTCCTTATCAGAGACTAGACACAACTCTAATTGCTTATAGGTCTAAAAGATCAGACTAGTTACGTGGCACCGTAAATAAATAGCATTCTGGGTTGTGTTAAAGATATTTTTAGGGTTGTGACTTAAAATCTAAATTAATTGGTTGCCAAGGATATCCCAAATAAAATACCCAAGTCAGCTGAAAATTTATGGTGATTTTAATTAATATAGAGGAAAGAAACTAAGAGAGAGAGAGAGAGAGAGAGAGAGAGATAGATAGATAGATAGATAGAGAGAGAGAGAGAGAGAGAGAGAGAGGAAAAGAGTTAATTTAAACTGGTCCAGCTTAGGCTGAGCCAGGCAGGAGTTCAAGGCCTTGGCCAATGGGACCTCCCCTGAGAGCCAAGGGAAAAGGGAATCAGTCTTATCATTCACCATGTGACCTTATCAAGGAAGCTGTCTGAGGGAACTGCTCCAGGCTTGAGTTCCAGGATCAAACTGACACCCAGGCCTGCTCACAGGAAGTGACCAGTCAGAGCCACCTCTCTGGGGAAAGAGTCAGAAGGTTCTTCTGGAGAGAGCCAGTGAGCCAAATACATAGCCCTTTTACTCTTGTGTCTCCTCCTCTAAATGCCCGTATCTTTAGAGTTCTCATCTTCTTTGATTAGATTATATCTTTAGAGTTATTTAACACTTGTTTTTTAAGTTTATCTTCTGTGAGTTACTTAACCTTTTTGTGATTAATTTAACCTTTATAGTTACTTAACACCTTTGTGTATTAAGATCTTAAAATAGACTTAGCTTAAAGTTCTAGCTTCACTATAAGGTAAGAGTATCTTCATTGTTCAATCAGGAGATTACAACTTTATCTTCCCCTCAAGTACGGTCTAAGTAGGGTAGAGTAATTTAGAATTCACAGTTGGAGTCCGGAAGACTCATTTTTATGAGGTAAAATCTAGCCTCAAATACTACCTGTGTGACCCTAGGCAAGTCACTTTGCCCTGTTTGCCTCAGTGTCCTCATCTGTCAAATAAGCTGTAGAAGGAAATAGAAAATCAATATCTCCAATATCTTTGCCAATAACACCCCAAATTGGGTCACAGAGTAGGACATGACTAAAAGGACTGAACAACAACTGAAAGATTATTGATTTGTTTCTCTGCTGATATGTATCGTTGTTAACTAACCAACAAATCTTTCAAAAACCCTGATCTAGGTCATTCCTGTCTTTGTCCTTTAAGAGTGAGGAGGCAATGACACTGATATCTTCTTAACAATGTAGGGTGATGAGTCTCCTTTCATTGGAGGCCTTCAACTGGAGGTTAGAGGAATACTTATTGAAGATATAGTAAAAGGGCTTCTTGGTTGGATAGAACTTGAACTAGATTATCTCTTAGATCCCTTTCAACTTTAAAATGATTCTCAACAGTTTGTGTAATTAGAAATTTGCTCCCCAAGAACTCTCTCTCCCAGCTTCCCATGTTTCTTCTCACATTATATGTTAATGTATGGAGGATCTAAGTTTTGTGTAGCCCCGCCTCTCTTTCCTTCCAGAAATGTGGCTAGTGGAGGTGGGGTGAAGTGAGAGGCAGGAGAATTTTACTCAGGTGTTTTTTACTCAGGTTTTATTTTTTTCTTTTTTATTTCTTCTAATTCAAGTGATTACTAATAAATCTTATAAAATGTAATACTTGGAGTTATTGGGTATTAATTTTAATCTTACATTTTAAATGGATGCTTGATTTCATTGGTTTATTTTTTCCCACTCTCTGCAGGAAGACTTTCCTAGTCTCCAGCTGCTAATGCCCCCCCTTTCAGATAAGCTTCCCAAAGCACTGTATGTGTCTAGTATGCACACAGTTAATTATATTTTCTCTATTAGGAGACAAACTCCTTGAGGGTAGGGACAGTGTTTCTGTTTTACTTTGTATCCTTAGAGTTAAGGGCAATTGGACAATGAGATTCTTTAAGCAGTCGCCAAAAAAAGATTATTATTATATATGGTGATTCTTGAAAGATATACACATGGTGGTTTGATCCAACAATTTCCCCTTAATATGGGTCTAATTATATTACTCTAATGAATGAGCCTAGTGCAGACTAGGAAGCAGAAAAGAAAGCAGGAAACTATGTAGTCTTAGAATCAAATGAAGAAAGCCCAGATTGACCAAAAGGCAATAAGCAATGAAATGCAAATGGCTCTTTTTGAAGATTTTAAAGTTTTTATAGAAATGGTTGTTGATGAGAGCCAAAACTACTTTGAGTTATTTCCAAATAATTTTCAAATAGACCAAATTTGTCTTAAATTTATACTTAATCTGAAATCCAAATATGAATAAAATAATTGAATGAAAACTTTAGGAGTCTTTTTTATGTGTGCATGTGAATTCACTGTTGTTATGTATTTGTAAAGCTATATTAGAAATCACAAACAGATTTTCCAACCTGTGCAAGGAAAATTAAGTTTTTCTGTGATTTATGAGTTTATGAGATTTCTGGGGGGAATAACTTCACAATGTAAGCCTCTCTTCCTTTTTGGATTTAAAGAGGCATTCATTATATATGTTTCTATATTCCTAAGAAGCAATTCTGCCACTCTGTTCTAGAGCCAAATAATTTTTGTCTCTTTAAAGGTATACGAAATAGGGTTTTATAGTATGTGATCTAAGAAACTGAAGCCAATATTCACCTGTTTTGTTATTTTCTAGTGGAAATTTGTATGACTGCTATCTCTTATACTCATCCATACCTGGGAAATTTATATGAGTCAATGATTATTTTTTTTTAATGTGAGTTGGAATTTTTTCCATTGAACTAATAATTAACATACAAACATTCAACTGTGATCTGGAATAGAATTTCTCTCTTTCCCAGGTGATTTGTATAAGTTTACACTTTGTGCTAATTTCATCCTTCTCAGCCTCATCAAAATGTTTACTTTTTCTTCAGAGTTCTATTCTCACTCATAATTTCTTTAAATGATGACCACACTTTCCCTAACTTCACTATCTTCTAAGTAGCCAGTTGTCTGTATCAGATATTTTTACAACTCTGAAGTCTGAACATCCTGGGTAATAAGATGAATTGTGTTCTTGTGAGCAATTTATTCAAGTTAATATAATTTGTAATTAATATTCATGGCGAGTGTGTGTGCATGAGTGTATATAAGAATACTGAAAAATAAAACATAGTGATAATATACATTAGGGATTCTCAATCTTTTTTGTTCCTTAGACCCCATTGGCAGTCTGTTGTAGACCATAAACTCCTTCCAACAATAATGTTTTTTTTAAATCATTATTCATAATTTAAGGAAATGCTAAGTTTTATTTAGAAGTTCATGAAAATAAAGTTTTTTTTTCTTTTTCCCATCCATTTTTATGGATTCCCTGAAATATATCCACAGACCTTGTTAGATGGCTGTGGATACTAGGTTAATAACTCCTCTTTTTGAAATTATATAAATTTTGCTTCATGTAAATAGTGACTGATGTTCTTCAAAGGAAAGAGTGATTAACCAAATCTTTTGGCGATAGTTCAGAATAGTGGATAGAATGCTGGAACTGAAGTCTGTGTCTCACACATACTGACTGTGTGGTCTTAAGCAAGCCTCATGCAGTCTCTGATCCTCCATTTTCTCATCTATAAAACAAGAACCATAATATTTGTACTACCAACCTTGAAGGGTTGTTGTGAGGCAAAAGTGCCAGAAAATGTATGTAGCACAGTATATAGAGGCCACTTATTATTTTTAGCTATCTCCTCTAGTCATTTTAATTTAAGAAAATTTTAATTTTTTTAGTATGCATGTAACTACCTTCTGTTTATAGTGCTTCAATGATAATAAACTAATAAGCTATTAGCTTAATTTCATTAGACTTTTTGCATTTGGTTATAGATATTCACCTAGCAGAATACTGAATTGTTGTCCCTTCAGCGAAATAGAAAATTGAAAGCAACTGAAAAAAGAAATGGGGGCCTCAGATACTTCCTAGCTATGTGATTCTGGGCAAGTCCTTCAACTCCAATTGCCTAGTCCTTGCTGCTCTTCTGTCTTAGAATTAAAAAAAAAGAAATGTGCCCTAATCTCAAGGATCTTATATTCATCAGGGAGGAAAATACCTTTAACTTAATATGTATACTGATGAGTAAAATAGTGTGTATATATATATATAAGTATATACATATATACCCATACCCATATATATATGCATACATATAAATAAAATTTATCTATCTAGGTAATTAAGTATGTGGATAGGAAAGAAATAACACTGAGGAAAATTCTTTTCAATAAAACTTTGAGTAAAAATCATTCATTTTTGAGATTGTTTAGCATGATCATTTAGCATATTCCCTCTATCTCTCAGATATGCCCAGAGGGGCATTTTCACTGACTTTCCCTTATACCTGAAATTCTCTTCTTCTTCATCTCCATTTCCTGATTTCCTTCAAGTCCCAGCTAAAAATCCTACTTTTCCCAAGAGGTCTTCTTGGATTTTCCTTTAATGGTAGTGCCTTTCTTCTGTTAGTTATTTCTAATTTTTATTATTCATATATAGTTATTTACTTGTCCCACCTCAATGGACTATAAGGTTTTTGAAAGCAGAGACTTCCCTCCCATCCCTTTCTTTATATCCCGATTACTTCACACAGTGGTTAGCACATAGTAGGCATTTAATAAATCTCTGTTGATGTTACTTGGATCCTCATCCCATTTTGGCAGTTATAAAACATGCTTTTCTGTTTTGAGAGCCCATCTTTATGCCTTCTCATTCACACTCTAATTCACATATTTCTACTCATCTTTATTCTCTTTCTCTAGAATGCAAATGCATAACTCTCAAATTTCTTGATATGTTTTCTAGGTGAACACATGAAAACACAGTTAGGAACCCTGCTAGAGAAATGTAAGCACCTTCTAATTGTAGACACACTAGGTTTACTTAAAACAATGAAAAACAATAATGATATGGTCTCTTTTGAAGCCAATTGGTGTTGGACTGTACTTGGTTGTCATTTTTATTGGAGAAGAATTATTTTTCTGAAGTGTTCACAGAACTTCCTTCTCCTCCTTAAAGTAAATAATTTCTTGAACTGTGTGGGCTGAACCGAAAAAGTATGAATGCATAAAGCTAATAACCAGGATGTTCTAACTGGTTGGAATGAAAATGAATTTCAAAAATAACTCAACCATGTAAGTGTACGTTAGAAGAAATACTCTTGATGAGAGATGTGGTTGGCTGTCCTGACTGAGAGGTAAAAGTTTGGTGTGTATTGGTTTTGGGGACCAGCCTTGGGAAGTGCAGTTGGATTCCGGGCATTGTCGGCTAGAAAAGAAAGAGAAAATCACATCTGTAGGAAATTTCAGGATATTGATGAAGCAGGTGAGCTTTGAGGGTAAAGGGGGGCGTTCCAAAAAGATGGCTATTTGAGAGCAATCTTACATTTCAGAAGATCAGTGTTGAGTTTTCTTTCAAATGTGGGAGATGAGTCAGAAATCTACCTCTGAACCTAAAGAAACAACCTCTTTCATTGCCAAACAAAGAGCTGTTTTTGTTTGTTTGTTTGTTTGTTTTGGACATATGTAATATAGCAAATAAAAGGACAAATGAATGAATGGGCATAAGTTCATCAGTTTCTGAGTTGACTATAAACTAGAAAAGAAACCAGAGATAAAAGAACTGCAAGTATGAAATAGTTTATAGAGCTATGTTTATAGAGTGGTCTTTGGGAAAAATGAGTGTTTGTTAATGCATCAGAATGAATCAAGTGTTTGGAAACGTGAGTCCAGAAAAATAGAGAATATTCAAAAGCCTATTGATGGCCTTGCACATTATACTGCTAGTATTCTACAATGTTATTTAGTAAATATAAATTACAAATGCCTACTACTTCACTGTAAGCCATTTCAGCAGAAGGGGAAAAACCCAATCTTTTGCAAAATGTGGAAACCATCTTGGGTTAAACAAACGCCAGAAAAAAATTATAATTGTAAAAACGCAATGCCGTCTATCGTTATTACAGTGGCTGTGTTGTTTCCAATAACAATTTGGCATTTTATTTAGTCTGTAACAATCTACAATTTAAATATAAAATAAAGATTTTTCTTTTATTCCTCTCTGAAGTCCTGTGCCAAGCATAGCAAAGCAGAATGTAACATCTGTCGGTGATTAAAACAAGCTTTCCTAGGGGTTTTGAATACAAAGCAAACATGGATTTTATCCACCGTCAACAGCATTTACAAATGTAAAGGGAGGAAGCTACTGAGTTTTTGAAGAATGAGCTGCTAGAGAGGAAATATAAGTATGGAGCTGCAGATGGCGATAATTAGTTCCATATAGTGAAAGAGTGAAAGGCTTCCATTAAGAGAGAGAGAGAGAGAGAGAGAGAGAGAGAGAGAGAGAGAGAGAGAGAGAGAGAGAGAGAGAGAGAGAGAGAGAGAAACAGACAGACAGTAGGACACTCAACTGGTTGTTTGATTAGAGAAGTAAGTCCTTGGGGTCCATCCCTCTTCCTATTCTCTTCTTCCAGATTAATCCCCAGATCACTAGCCAAGTATATGCCACAAAAGATGGAGTTTTCATGTTTGGCTTTTAACTTGGGAGTCAACTTGGGGGCCCATAAAAGGGAGTGACTGGTCTATATGAAATGTGTTTCAATGCAGTGAGCTCCCTATGAGCTTTTCTGTTAGGGATCTTTACTCTGCTTAATTTCACTTTTGGTCACCCTGAGGGGTGTAATGTTAGCCAGAGTTACAATCCCTGTAATTTTTGGATGTTGAAGAAATTAAAATGTGACTAGATGCCCAGTTCCTTGTGATGTCAACTAGCTCAAGATTCTCAAGAGAGAACCAGAGACAGAATGCTCCAGTGATTAATTTCTTTGTTTAGTTTCAGTGCAATCCCACAGATACACATAAACTAGTCTATCTCCTTGGTAGAAAATATGCTCTTTGAGGGCAGGCCGTATACCACTTTTTTGTGTGTAGTACTTGGCTCATAGTAGGTACTAAATAAATGATTCTTAATTAATTAATTTATCGAGGTATCCATTTCTTTTTGTTTTGTATCTCTTTGTGCAAATTTATCCCATTATTCTTTATTAGCATCATGGTGTCAACTAAACATTTCCCACCCTTCCCTCTTTTTTTTTTTTTGGTCATTATAACTGAACTGGAATATTTTGGGAAAGATGGATAGGTATAGGCCAGACAATTCAGAAATGGTAAAATAACCAGACCAAAAAGGCAATTATTGATTGTTTGTTGTTAAGTTGACAAGAACCTTCTCGGAGAGTGATTCAGGAAGATTTGCTCAATCTTGAGGTGTTTAACATTTTCATTATTGATTTAGATTCAGGAAGAGGTGGTGGGCACATCAGATTTGTAAATATGAAGCAGGGATAGATAACTAAGGAAGTGGATGACAAAGTCTAGCCTGGGCTAGAACACTGGACTAAATCCAATAAGATGAAATTGAATAGCAACAAATATAAAATTTTCTCTTGAGTTAATAACTTTATAAGCATAAAATAGGGAAGGCTAGAAGACAATTTTGAAAAAATCTAGGGATTTTAGTAGGCTGTCGGGCCGAATGTTCTTTAAATGGAATCTTTCCTTTCCCTTGTATAAATAAAATTTAATTTTTAAAGTAGAATGAAATCATATCAGTTGGAGTGGCTCATTTAGCTGTAAAACATGACTATGTGTTAAGGAGATATTGAAAAGGCATATATCTTGGTAGTAGGCACATATATTAGTGATGGTACACTACTTTTGACAACTCCCAATTCTGATCCTGTGAGCAAATTGTAGGCATGAATTTTTTCTTCCCCTTATTATAGCTTGGTGCAAAGTGTGTCAGTTTATGGTACATTAATGGGCAAGAGTTCTGTTATACATTTTACTTCCAGGATAGATATGGTTCTTAGGCATGTGTTTTAGACTTAAACTTTGGTACTATCACTGAGCCCTGTAGTTTGCTTGTATTGAATAGTATAATATAAAGGAAAAGCGACAGACAATGTTTTGGAATTTTTAATAATGCAACAGGGTTGACGCTAGTTCTAGTCTCTTAGGACCAGATATTACATTTTGGTTGTTTTCTTACTCCCCATGCCTCTGCCACAATCAAGGTACCCTGAAGAGGAATCTTTTCTTTGGTTTGAGGTAAGCTACTATCAAAAAAATTAATTATCCAGCAATTTCTACTAGATCCCATTGTTTTGGTTTGGACCTCCTAAATGTTTAAGAGAAAAGTTACTAGAGCTAAATTTGCTGCTCTTATAAAAATAGCTATTGTCTGTGTCACAAAGTGGTTTCATATTTCTAAGAATTATGCAAAATAAGGACTGTAAGAATAGGAGCCATATACAAAGTCAATAGCAAGTAAATCTAATGCCTTGTTTGTATCAGATATAGTCCTTTGTGGCTTGAGCCCCCATCAGTTGTGTTTTTTCATTTTTATGGACATACTGACTAATACTCCAGTTCTATTTAATCACTTACTCTCAGATTAGCTATGAAGAGATGCTTAAATAACAAGCATGGCAACAACAAACATTCAAACATTTCTACCTACATCTTAATTCCCCCTATTTCCTCTTGGAGTTTGGGGACACATAGGAGTATTAAGTTCACAGTTTAGTTTAGTTCCTATTTAGCTTTAATTCTACCAACTTTAAATATAAAGCTATATGGAGCTAGTATATGATTCAAATTCTTTTCCTCCCTTCCTCCCAACCCCCTCCCACAGTCAAAGAGCAATTCCACTGGGTTTTACATGTGTCATTGATCAAGACCTATTTCCATATTATTGATATTCGCACTAGGGTAATCCTTTATAGACTATATCCCCAATTGTATCCCCATTGACTCATGTGATCAAACAGTTGCTTTTCTTCTCTGTTTCTACTCCCACAGTCCTTTCTCTTGATGTGGATAGTGTTCTTTCTCATAGATCCTTCAGAATTATCTTGGATCATTGCAGTGCTGCTAGTAGAGAAGTCCACTACATTCAGTTGTGCCATAGTGTATCTGTCTCTGTGTATAAGGTTCTCCTGGTTTTGTTCCTTTCACTCTGCATCAATTCCTGGAGGTCATCCCAGTTTTCATGGAATTCCTCCAGTTCATTATTCCTTTTAGGACAATAGTATTCTATTACCAACTGATACCACAATTTGTTCAGCCATTCCCCAATTGAAGGACACCCCCTCATTTTTTCATTTTTTTTTGCTACCACAAAAAGTGTGACTATAAACATTTTTGTACAAATCTTTTTCCTTATTATCTCCTTGGGGTATAAACCCAGTAGTGGTATGGCTGGATCAAAGGGCAGACAGCTTTTTTAAAGATGGGGTATTCTTTAAAGATGGTAGTATTCTGACACCCTTGCTCCCTAGGGTTTTGCTGCTGAGATGGTTGCAATACTTGACCTAAATTCCTAGTTTCTGCATCCTAATGGTTTATATTCCTGATTTGGAGACTCTATGTCTTGTATCTAGAATAGAAAAGGATGAAGGAAAAGACCCAAACTTCAGGTTTCATTCTTTAAGCCATGGGGCAAGAAGAGGAAGAACTTAGTCCCTCTCTCCTATCACATGTTATGCATGAAGAAGTCTCAACTTCAGATAAGAATTCAGGAAAAAATCCCAACTCTGTTTAATCAGGGAATTAAAAAAATATGCTGACAATTCTGGCTGTACAACCAATGGGAAAAGACTGCTTCCAATCATCTGGAAGACCACACATTTCAGTTATTAGGTCAGGTCTTGCAGAAGCAATTCTCTTGGGTCTTCCGTGTAGATGATGCCATTTTAAGTGATCTAGATATGTATCAAATCTCCATTATGCAACAAATCCTGAATTAAAGATGGATACCATTAGATTATATGCAAATATTCACTCTTTTTAAAGAGTAAAACTCATTAAAGAATTGGGAGCTTAGCTGTCTAGTAAAACTGAAAGGATATAGTTGTAGGGATTCCTAAATGTGGTTGAGAGGATATCATTTTGAGGATCGATCACTAAGTACTTTAGCATTTTACAGCCCCACACCAGCCAGTACATTGGACAGTTATAATTTTTCTTCCTTACTCATTTATATTAAAATATAAATTTTCATAGATATACTAGTTTTTGAGTTCTAGCTTAAAGAAAGATCCACAGTGCGTGTGACATAGAGTGCTATCATTTAAAGTTCAGAGGCTGAATTGTCCAGTCTTTTCCTAAATTTCATACAGTAAGCTGACAAATCCATCTATTTTTCCTGCAAAATTAGTCAGACATTCAACAAACATTTATTAGGTACTCGTGATGTACCAGGAACTGTATTAAGTGCTGGAAATATAAAGAAAGACTAAAATATGGCCTCTATCTTTAAGGAGCTCATATTCTAATGGAGAGACATGATTATAAATAATCATATACTCACAGGATATATCTGGTATAAATGGAAGATATAGAAAAACTGATAGGGATCCTATTGGAAATAGAGAAGTTGGAAATGGGAAAGACCTCTTCTAGAAGGAGGGATTTTCACTTAGTTTTGAAGAAAAATGAGTGATGCAGTGGATAGAGTACCAGACCTGGAGTCAGGAAGACTGCTCTTCCTGAGATCAAATCCAGCCTCAGACACTAGCCATTGTGACTCTGGGCAAGTCACTTAACCCTGTTTGCTTCAATTTCCTCATCTGTCAAATAACCTAGAGAAAGAAATGGCAAACCACTCCAGTATCTTTTCCAAGAAACTCCAAATAGGGTCGTTAAGAGTAAAAAAAAAAGACTGAAAAGATTGAACAATGACAGTGCCAATTGAAAACAAACAGGGAAGTAAGAGGTGGATGAAATATTCAGAGAAGGCAACTGGATTGTCATGTATAAGGAATAGCATATAGATGCATCACAGAGTGTATTAAAGGAAATAAAATTAGGGAATTGGAAGGGAATTAGTAATGAAAGCCCTTGGTCTCAAGTTTTTTGTTTTTGTTTTTGTTTTTGTTTTTGCCAGTAGGTTGTGCTTAAAAGTGGTTCAGAGAACTGGGAGGTGAAAAGATTGAGTTTGAGGTGTTTCTGTAATGCAGGAGTTTTTGTTTTTTGTTTTTAATCTTTTTTTGTTTCTTGTACCTCTCTGGAAGACCAATTGAAACCTATGAATTCCTTTTCAGAATCAAGCTTTTAACTACATAAAGGAAAACATATGGGATTAGAAAGGAAACCAATTCTATTGAGATAAAGATATCAAAATATTTTTTAAAAGTTCATGGACCCATGCTAAGAACCTTTGCTCTAGTCTTAGTAAACCGAGAGGTTATTTAGAATCACCCAAAGTTAGAGTTTTCATTTTGAAGGATGTTGCAATTTCCATTTGAACTGAACAATGCAATTTCAGGACTTTCACTGAAATTAGTTTGAGCCAGGCTACTGTCAAAGAAACTAATTATCCAACGACCTAAGCATTTATACCAGACTCCATTATTTTGGCTTGACCTCCTAAATGTTTGAGAGGAAACTTACTTGGTTGTTAGAGCAAAACTGAAGTTTCTCTTAAAAATTAGCCATTGTGTGTGTCACAGTATGGTTTTATATTTCTAATGATTGTACTAACTGAGGACCACAAGAATAGGAACCATATATAAAACCACTAGCGACTAAATCCCAGTGCCCTATTTGTATTAGATATGGCCTCCATGGTTATTGGCTACAGCTAGGATTTCACCTCTTAAGGATCTAAAGTTCTTAAAATTGATTGTACTGTTAGCAAGATGGGATTCTAGGATGTGAAATATTCACTCATAGTTTCTATATGTGTGTCCTGATTGAGCTTACCTTGACTTTTATGGGTAGTCAAAATAATAATAATAATATTAATAATAATAACTAGATTTTACTGATATCAATTAATAAGCAACTGTTAAGCATCTAGGGCATATCAGACTTATATAAAGCAGTAAGAATACAAAGATAAAAATGAAACTCTTTCAGGTTTACAGTGAGCTTTATAAATACTTCCTCATTTGCTCATCACAACAATCCTGAGAGGTAAGTGCTACTGTGACCCTCATTTTAAAGACTGAGAAAACAAGATAGACAAGGGCTAAGTGACTTGCCATGGGTCACTTGTTTTTGTTGTTATTGTTGTTGAGTTGTTCAGGTATGTCCAAGTCTTTGTGACCCCCTGGACCATAGCACACCCGTCCCTTCTATCTTCCACTATTACTTCAAGTCTATCCAAGTTCATGCTTGTTGTTTCTATGACACTATCAATCCTTCTCATATTCAGCTGTCTCCACCTCCTTTTGCTTTCAATCTTTTCCAATGTCAAGGTCTTTTCCAATTAGTCCTGTCTTCTCCTTACATGGCCAAAGAATTTAAGGTTCAGCTTCAGTATTTGACCTTCTACTGAATAGTCCAATGTAGTTTAGGAAACTTTTTGTGACTTCAAGTCTTGTTACTTTCCACTCATTGGTTCTAGCTCTGCTCTCTGGAACAAGCAGAACAAATCTAACTCTTCTTCCTTGTGTCTTGGTTCTTCAAATTCTCAAAGACATCTAACATTGGCTTACCTAAAACATCTCTTTTCTAGGCTAAACAACCACAGTTTTTTAAAGCAGTGAATAAATGAATCAATAAATATCTATTAAGTGCCTACTGTGTTAGTAAATGCCTAAGGGAGGATTCAAACTCAGATCTTCCTGACTCCAAGTACAGTAGACTGGGATTTAGAAACCCTGAATTGAGTATTAGTTCTTTCTGTAACAAGTTATGTAATATTATGTGCCTTGCTCCTCTCTGAGCCTAATATCCTCATCTGTGTAATGAGGAGGTGGGCTAATTTATCTCCTGGCTCACAGCTCTTTTGTCTCCCTGAACAAAGGTAAGCATTTTGGTGTTCAGTACAATTTCATTTTTGTCTTTGTATTTTTATTATTGCATATAAGCATTGTAGATACTTAATAATTGCTTACTAATTGATAACAGTAAATTGTGATTTGGATGGCTGACAGAGGTAGCTGTATTCTTAGGTACTTAATAGATGTTTGTTGATTCATTGATTGACTACTTAAAGAAATTGTGGCTATTTAATCTGGAAAAGAAAAGGTTTTCATGTAGCAATATTGAATGTTTTTGAGTATTTCAGGAACCAGGACATTGAAGAAGGGTTAGATATGTTCTACATATTCCAGAAGGCATAACTAGGACCAATGAGTGGAAGGTAACAATTGAAGCTCGGAGTAACAAAAAGTCTCCTAAATCTTTTTGTTTTTCAGTTGTTTTGGACTCTCCATGACTCCATTTGGAGTTTTCTTGGCAAAGATACTAGAATGGTTTGCCATTTCCTTCTCTAGCTCATTTTACAGATTAGGAAACTGAGGCAAACTTATGTAGCTAGTAAGCATGTGAGGCTGGATTTAAATTCAGGTCTTCCTCACTCTGAGATGGCATTCTATCCACTGTGACACATAGATACCCCTAAAAATTAGAGTTGTCCTCAAGAGAATGGCTGACTTGGAAGGCAGTTAATTCCTTGTTATTCCAGCCCTTCAAGGAAAAGCTTGAAGTTGTCTGCCATATTTTAAGGGAAGAGCAATTCTTTTTTATTCCAAATACAATTTGGATTAGATGACCATTCGGTATCCTAACCCTGAAATTCTATGATTTTGCAATTTATTTATTTGGAATCAATGTGACCTTGGCAGGATTTAAAGTCATCTGAATTTTCTCAGCTTTGATTGTCTGTATCTTTCTTAGAAGTAAAGTGGATTCTCTTTAATTGTTGATATTGAGGTCTTCCCTCCCACCTCCTTTTGCTTTTATTTCCAATTGGCAGCTGTTATAGCAGTGTTTTTAGTTCTATGTCAGAAGTGACACCACCTGAGCAATACTGCATAAACACACAGAGGTGTTAATCTTTTTTTTTTAATATGTGTGTGGGCTTTTTTTTTTGTTTCTTCCCTTTGCATTTCTCTCTGCTTTATAATTATCCAAGGTGGTAACAGCTCTTAAGAATCTAGTCTGTCACCTCGAAGTCAACTGCTTTTTAGTTGAAAATTCAGGCAAGGTTTTTAAAAAAAATTTAGTTTCTTTCATCGATGAACAGTGAGGTAGAATTTGAACATGACAGTCCTTTAACGGTAATGATATTTAGATGATGGATTCCCATTATGTTGAATAATGAAAGATGCAGGCTTTCTCATTCAAAGCCCTCTTTCATTGAGCATGGGAAGTAGGGAAATTGCTAATTGTGAGAAAGGTAATGTAGGATGGCACCCAAAGGAAATGGCAGGGAACCCAATATGATACTTTCCTTTCTTCTAACACTTGTCATATTACCTGTTTAGACCCTGGTGACACCCTGTGACAATACTGTGGTGACTTGCACTGGTAGCTCTTAATGCTTAGGGTCCCCTTTGTAGCATTTTTTATTCAGTCATTTCAGTTGTGTCTGGCTCTTTGTGATGCCATTTAGGGCTTTCTTTGTAACGATATTGGAGGAGTTTGCCATTTCTTCTCTAGCCCATTTTACAGATGTGGAATAGATGTCACTTTCCCAGGATTCACACAGCTACTAAGTGTCTAAGGCCAGATTTGAACTCATGAAGATGATGTCTTCCAGACTCCAGGCCTGGTTCTCTATTCGCTGTACTACCTAGCTGACTTTGCTTTATAAGGTAGATAAAATAAGTGTACATTTACACTATTTATCTTGTGTTTAATTTCTGACAATTCCTCTTCAGTCTCCTTTGCTAAATCCTAGTTGTACATACTATGTTTGAGCATCCCCCAGAGGACTTTGCTCTGTGCCTCTTCTCTGATTAATTCTTAGGGATCTGATCATAATCTCTATGTGGACAACTCCTAAATTTATATATCCAGTCCTAACCTGAATCTAGCCTTGCATCTCCAACTATCCTCTGGCCATTTCCACCTGGATGTTCCATAGATATCTAAAACTCAATATATCCAAAGCAGAGATCATTTCTTTTCTCTTTGAGTTTACACTTCTTTTAACAATTCTCATTTCTTTCAAGGGCACCACCATTTTTCCAAGTTGGTAAATTTGGAGTTATCCTTGACTCAGTCCCTTTGCTGATCCTATCTCTATAACCTGTCTTATATCTGTCCTCTTCTCTCCACTTATCCAGTCTCTGCTAGCTTGTTTTATTATTGTCTCTTACTTAGACTGTTTCAATAGCTTCCCTTTGCTTTCATTCTCTCCCCTCTTTAATCTAGCCATGATATAGGTACCAAATTCATTCACTCAAATGGGAAGTGCAGGGATTACTCAGGACTTGATCCATCTATTTATTGATCAGCATGGGAGATTTGATTTCCATTTCCAACCTGGTCTGGGTCACCCTCTCCTTGGTTGCCCAACCTTGGGGACTTCCCAAATTAATATCAAACAGTGTAGATACTGATTGGAATATTCATTTACAGCTCAGGACTCCTGATCTCAAGAGATCTAGATGGCCTCAGTTTCCTTTAGTAGCTGGACTTCGCAGGTGTGTACCATCAAGCTTGGAACAAAGAAGGTTCTTAATAAAATGCTTTGTGTAATGAATTAAATTGAGTTAATATTCTTAGAATGAAGGTCGTATAATCAAAAGATAAACATCATTGTTGAATTATATTTGTGCCCTCAATATCAGTTTATGATATGTATCTTTTACTTTGGAAATAAACTTAAAAATGTGTGGAAAAAATTGGTCATAGAATCCTATGACTAGAAACAATAGTATGATAGTGTGCTAAACTTTCTCAAAGGGGTAGCATATTGCAGTGAATAGACTATTGGATTTGATGTCAGATGAACTGAATTCTAGTGTGTCTACATACTTTGGGCAAGTCTCTTTTCCTCCTTGGGCCTCAGTTTCCATATTTCTAAAATGAGAAGTTGGATTTTGTGATTAGATTCTAAGGTCTTTTTCAGCTCAGTCAATGATACTATGAGCATAGGCAGTTTTAGTTAATTGGAAATTCACATATATGTATTGCCAATTTTCAATGGTAACAATGTACTTAATAATAAAACTATATGGAGTATTGTTTGATTTTTTTATCAGGAGGATATTTTAGAATCTTGTAGTATATAATTATGAATAAAATAATAATAATTATTATGAAAGATTTATATAAAGGCATGTATAAGAATCATGCAGCCTGGGAAGACTTGAAAGTATTATGATCAGTGCTGGTAAATATAGCATTTATACTGATGAGAACACATAAAAAAGCTAAATATGTTAAGTATTTGCTAAATATGTAGAAATTTCATGAGATAGAATTATATCTATCTTCTACTGACCCTTTGACATACATTAAAAATGAATATTTGGAATAGATATTGACATCACCTCATTTCTTCCACTATTGTCCTGCTCTGGTGATTTGCCATTGGTAGAGAGTTGATTCTAGGTTGGGAGGGAAGAAAGGAAGCATTTATTAAGTACCCACCATGTGTGGCACTGTGCTGAATGCTTTACAAATATTTTATTTGATCCTTACAACAACCATGGGAGGTAGGTAGTATGATTATCCCAATTTTACTTTTGAAGAAATTGAGGCATATAGAGGTTAAGTGACTCAACCAGGTTCACACAGATAATAAGTGCCTGAGGTTGAATTTGAACTCGAGTCTTCCTGATTCCAGGCTCCATGCTCTATCTTCTATACATAGTGGAGTATGAGCTTGGGTAGATCTTCACTGCCCAGGTAGAAAATCTTTAACAGTCTATATGTCTTTGCAGAGGAGGGAAACCTGAGTGGGATATAGCCTGGATTGAATTTGTGCCCCATAAATATTGGTTGAAGGATTTGCAACAGAGTTTTCTTGGGGAAAAGAGACATGAAAGCTGTATTCAAGAATTTGTAGGGATATCATGTAGAAAAAGTATATACTTGTTCTGCTTGGACTCAGAGGATCCACATAAATAGATATGTACAAAAACATATGAAGCCCAAACCATATAACTTTGGAGAAGAAGTCACTAAAAGCTTGGGAAACCAGAGAGAGAACATCCAGGATGATGAGCAAAAGATATGGAGACCAGAAATGGAGGATGTTGTATATGAAATAAAGGCATTCACAGTTATTACTCAGTAATAGAAGGGAATGGAAGAAGCAGGGGTGGGAGGGGAGAGAGAGACAGAGACAGAAAGACAGAGAGAGACAGAGAGGAGAGAGGGAGAGAGAGGGAGAGAGAGAGGAAGAGAGGGCAGGAAAGAGGGAGGGAGATGAGGGGGATGAGGAGAAAGAAATAGACTTGTATCTAGAATTTGCTGGTGCCAGGGCTCCCTGGTAATAGTGATGGCAGGGGCATTTTACCTCATATAATTCCTGGGAGGCAGCAACAATGTTCTCTACAATGCTTGGCAACAGCCATCCCAACAAGTTCAGCTTATTCAAATATATTGCTATGGACACTAACCCAAGATCATGCTATGCTTGTAAGGCCATGCTTAAAAGATAGCATGGGAAGCACAGATAAGTGTGATAGGATGTGATCTTCTTTTTAGTCGTGCCTGTGAGCTTTAACCTCTTTAACAGACTAATGTGTGAGTGAAACTGCCAATGTTCTTCTCCCATTGTGTTGAAGATATGAGATAAGCAGTGGAATCACCACTTGTATTCTCCAGAGGCTTTAGATATGGTAGCTTGGGAAATGGATAGTCTGAAAACTTGCTACTTGATTCAATGCTTTTTATTTATCTTGTATTCAATTTTGCATAAATTCCCTTTCCTTTCCTATGATGCCACATGACTTTTTTCCCCTTGGGTTGGAGGAAATTCAGCAGAAACAGAAACAAGGATTTGTGAGCTGTGAATTGACATCTAGACATAGATTTGAATACCACAGGCTTGGGATTAACTAACAGGACCTCATATTGGTGGTGGTGGGGTCTAGGTGCTTCATATTAAGGGATATAGTGTACATGGTTAATTGGCAAATCTATTGTTCCAAACCTAAAAGGTGAGTAACTTGATATACCATGAGATTGGGCTTCTCTTCTATTTTATAGGGAACTTTCATGACTTCTTGTTTTTAGTAACTGAAAGTTCATGTGTACTATTAATAGATGCAGGCAGAATTAAAGATATGCTCTGTTGGAGGATGTGATTCTTATTGGCCTCATTCTTGTAGTTTAGGTAAACACATAACTTAAAAATTAAAAGCCCATGTAAATAAACAATAAATGATTAGACAGGTCCTAATTAAACGTTCTTTCTTCCATTGCTCTCTAAACCTTTTCAAGGCTGTTTATCTGATAACCTGTTGATTCTAAGGAAAGGCAAATAGGCAGAACTCTTAGCAGTAAGAATGCCTGAGTTTTTTTTAACCATTCTCCTTCCTACAATGTTATGAAATTACAAGCCCTGAACACCAAGTCCATTTATCTGAAACACCACATGGTATAGCCTGCAGCCCTTACACCAAGATGGGATGAGTGACTGAAGTTATTTGAATGACCTTTCAAGACATTATTTTGTTGCCCACTGAAGAGATCCCAGGACCTACTATACCGCTTCTACTTCAAGTGTTTAAAAATACAATTTCACACATTCTTTCATTTTATTAATGAAATTTCATGCTCTGAAATATAGTGCATGCATACAGGTCGTGCTATAATTATGCCTGGGCAGTTTGCAGCTGTGCTTTGTTATGAAGTTCTAACTAAAAAAATATAATTTTAATTTCTTTGTGCATCATATAGTATCTTTCCTCTTATTCCCTTTCTTCCATATTAGTTCATAGAAATTGTTTCTAAATAGATTATTGTCTTCTTTTTCAAGTATGTTGGCAACTTAGTGCTAAAAATGACTATTACTTGTGTTATATTTGAGGAAAATTGACCAGAAGATAGGGCCTTTCTTTTATTTGTAAGCTGCTAATCAGTTTTTCTTTTTTCCCTTTTGATATGGGTCAGGGCAATATAATGGGTATAGTTTTTATTCCTTTTAGTATCTCTGAAAGCCTTAGAGGAAATTCAGAACTGTAAGAGGGACCCAAATGAACCCAAGTCTCTTTAGATAAAGTACTGTCATATAAAGTCGTTTACAGTTACTCTGCATAGCAAGTTGCTGGAGCTATATTCTAGGTGGCGTATTTAAAAGTGTCTCTCGTGTATGCATAAAACCAAAATGTGATTGGCTCCCCTTTTAATGGCACTACACTCTGTAGAAATTAAAGGATGCCCCACAGGCTGGGTTTTTTCCCCCCAACCAGACATGTTTACGTGTTTTGAATTTGAAATGAGTCTAGCAACATCTTTTGAAATGATTTCTATTGAGAAATAAGTAACACATATTCTCCCCCTTAAGACATCAAGTTTGATAGAGTAAGATTAAGACCATGGAAATAGAATTATAGAGACTTGGAGACTTGAGTTCAAATCTACCTTTAGTATTAGTTGTGTGACTGAACAAATCATTCCACTCTGTCTCTATTTCTTTATCAGTAAAAACAAAAGGATTGAACTCAATGTCTTCTAATATACTTTAGAGCTCCAAATCTATGATCCTTTAAGATTCAGATAGATTGGATATCAAGAGACTAAAGATGGAGAAACTATTGACATTTGGTTGATATAAGCAGGTGGTATTGGCTATTAGAAGACTCCAACTGAGGGGAAAAGAGAGGAATATAATAGTGATGCCAGTAGAAAGCTCCACTGGGAGAGCACAACTCATGGAATCAGAACACATAGGGCAGATGGGAAGGGAATAAGCATTGATATAGTACCTACAGTGTGCCAGGCACTGTTCTAAGCTTATTTTAGCATTATTATCACATCTGGGAAGTAGGTGTTATTTATAATCCTCATTTCATAGTTGAGAAACTGAGTCAAACAGAGGTTGTGTGATTTGCTAAGGATAATATAGCTACTAAGTGTCCGAGACTGGATTTGAATTTGGGTCTTCCCAACTCTAGGTCTAGGATTCTATCCCTGATCCACAATTGCTCATGGTGTTGAGACTTGTTTTTCAGTCATATCTGACTTTTTGTGAGCCTACTTGGAGTCTTCTTGGTAGAGTTCCTGGAGAGGTTTGTCATTTCCATCTCCAGCTCATTTTATAGATGAAACTGTGGCATACAGAAATCAGTGACCTGCTCAGAGTCACACAGCTAGTAAGTGTCTGAAGTGGGATTTGAACTCATGAAGGTGTATCTAGATCTGGCACTCTATCCACTGTACCACCCAGCTGCCCTACCTGAGACTTGAGGGTCCTTTAAATTGTTTACAAAATTTCTTAATCCAATAAATATTTGATACACTGTTGGTTAGGGGTTTGCATCCAGGTCAGTGGGCCATCCTATGAAGATGTTTTCCCAGGTTTCTGAGTGTGTGCATGGCTTGAACTTAGTGAAGTATAAAAGCCCCCAAACTTAACTCAGGCCTTTCATAAAATAGCGGCCCAAAGACTGTCTGGGAAGTTCTCAGAGGAGCAAAGACAGTATTAAGCAGAACACACCTTGTCATTACAGGACAGCATTCTGCTAGTAATGTTAACTTAAACATCACCGAGTCAGGACTGAAAGAAAACCTTTAATCGTAGATCTAAACTACAAGTGAAGACAGAAAACTAATATTTTGAAAACTAATTGCATCAGAATATTACTTCAATTTGTCAAATTCCAAAATGTTTTACATGATTGCTCATGTAAAATCAATATCAGATTGCCTACTGTCTCAGCGAGGAGGGAAGGGAGGGAGAGAGGGAGACAATTTGGGACTCAAAAATATAAACTAACCGTGTGTTAAAAATTGTTTTTAAATGTAATTGGGTAAGAAAACTATTATAAATACTAATAAAAACCCTCCAAGTTCCAACTCAAGTTAAAGCTATGTGAAATAAAAATGAAAAACCCTCACTTCCTAGACTTCCTCATTAGAAAGTAAGGGCAGGGACTACATTTTTGTCTTTCTTTATCTCCAGGCCTCAGCATAGTTCCTGGAACATGATAAATGTTTAATAAATGCTTTTCTGAGGAGAGGAGTGAGACAAGGTAGGTATCTATAGCTTCTGTATCTCCCATCTTATTAAACCTTATTTAATCATTTACAAATAGGAGTAAGACCTATAATATCTATTTAACAGGGTTGTTGTGAAACTCAAATATAAAGATGCTTTGTGAACTTTAAAGGGCCATATGTTTCCTTATTGTTAGTTGTATATTTTAAATAATTATTTATTATAGTTATTATTGTCATTATTCATCCAAGCGATCTTGTTTGAATTTTGTACATCAATAAATATTCAAATGCTCCAATGGAGCTGGGATCTTACAGATATGGATGTTTCCCTCCCATGATACAGATGCAGATACCACCCCATCCTTTTTCTATAACTTGGGCATAGGGACTTCACCTTTTGTGTTCAGTTCCAGGACCACAAATGGAGAGGGCTTTATCTAGGCCTGGGATTCAAAAAAATAATTCTCATGGTGGGGAAGGTTAGATTTCTTCATCATCACAGCAAAGAAAGTTGTTAATTTTACTCTTCCATATGGAGTACCTGACAAGCTATGTTGTTATTCAGTCATTTTCAATACTTCATGACCCCATTTTGAGGTTTTCTTGGCAAAGATACTGGAGTGGTTTTCCATTTCCTTCTCCAGCTCACTTTATAGATGAAGAAACTGAGGCAAATTGAATTACATGACTTTTCCAGGATCCAGGTAGTAAGTGTCTGAGGCCAGATTTGAACTCATGAAGGTGAATCTTCTTGATTCTAGGCCTAGCACTCTGTCCATTTCACCACCTAGTTACATAGTTGGTACTTATTAAATGCTAGCTGATTTATTCTCTAAAGCTAGTGAAGCTGTGTTGTGATAGGGATACTATACAATTATGTTCTAAAATCTTGTCCTGGTTTTTTTTCTTCTTGTCATGAAAGGCTCTGTAGGGCATCCTCAAAGTCCAAAAGGATGCTGACTATAGAGGAGATTAGAAAATGATCTTGTCTCCTAAGCTTAGATCTGTTCCTTTACCTTCTCTCCTACCACTCATTTGTTTGGATGATCAACATTATTTCAGATCTATGAAACAGGTGAGGAGGAAAAGGGAGACTCTCCAATCTCTAGCAGCCTTTGTCCATTTGCTGGAGAGGTAGTCTTTAAAACAGATGCTGACTAGGTCCAATTTAATGATTAGGAGTTAAACAATCTTTTTAAAAAATTAGTTAAATTATTTTTCCACGTTACTTTGATACAATTTTTACTGATCATTTTCCCATGTTTTGTGATCCGCATTTTCTCCCTCCATCTCTTCCTTCCTCCTTCCCCAAGATGACAGATAATATGATATGGGTTGTACATGTGTTGTCAAACAACAAATATTTCCTTTACAATCATATACCATAACTTGTTCAGTAATTCTCCAATTAATGGGCATCTCTTCAGTTTTTAAGTCTTTGCCACTACAAAAAGTTTTGTGCAGGTAGTTTCTTCCCCCCCTTATCTTTGATCTCTGTGGGATACAGACCCAATAGTGATATTGCTGAGTCAAAGGGTATGCTGAGTTTTATGACCCTTTAGATATGGTTCCAATTTGCTTTCCAGAATGTTTTAACAGTTCCACCAACAGTGCATTAGTTTCCAGTTTTTCCATATCCCTTCCAACATTTATCATTTTATTTTTGTCATATTAGTCATTCTGATAGGTATGAGATGATACCTCAAAGTTATTTTAATTTGCGTTTATCTCACTAATAGTGATTTGGAGCATTTTTTCATGACTAAAAATAGCTTTAATTTCTTCATCCAAGAATTGCCTATTCATATCCTTTTACCACTTGTCAAGTGGGAAATGCTTTGTATTCTTATAAATTCTACTTTACTTTGGTATACATTATCGAATCTGTCTTTTATTGAAACAGTCTGTGTCTGTTTCTGCTGAACTGTTTTCCAATTTTCCCAGGAATTTTTACCAAATAGTGAGTTCTTCCCAAATCTTGGGTCTGTCAAACACAAGATAAATATGTTCATTTACTACTGTGTATTGAGTGCCTAATCTATTTGAATGGTTTATTGCTTTATTTCTTAACCAGTACTGGATTGTTTTGTATAAGGACTTTCTAACTCTAAGTCAGAGTAAAGAATAGTACCTAGTCAAAGAGAAAGTAGTAACCAGAAAATAAAGATGACAAGACAGACTTAAATAACATGAAACTACTTATCCAGATTGGTTTGTGTTTTGTATTCTATGGTATTTTGTCTGGGACAGCTACATTACTCTTTGTATTTACTAATTGTATGACTTTCAGCAAGTTACTTAACTTTTTTTTTTTCCCTAGGTGGCAGTGGTTAAAGCATTGGGCCTTGAGTCAGGAAGACCTAAATTTGAATATGGCCCCAGAAACTTGCATACTGTGTGACCTTGGGCAAGTCATTTAACCTTTGTTTGCCTAGGAGATAGCTAGATTGTTTAGTGAATAGAGTACTATTCCAAGAGTCAGGAAAACTTAAGTTCAAAACCTCTGATTGCCTTAATCCACTGGAGAAGGAAATGGCAAACCATTCCAGTATCCTTGCCAAGAAAACTCCATGAACAGCATGGTCAACGTGGTTATGAAAAGTTAGACATGACTGAACAACAATAGAGAATCTCCTTCCTATCAATTCCTGTCAAAACTCAGAGGAAGAGACTTTTCTTACTGGAGAATAGTTAAGAAGAGCTTTTTTCTAGCTAGACCAATGACTGTGTATGTTAGTAATTTCCCCTTATTTTAAGAGTTTTTGCAGAAAAAACGCGAAGGGTTTCAGCTAAAGGAGCAATGACATAATCCACTCTTCCCACTGAGGAATAAATACTTTAACCTGGAGCCACTAATGATGTGTATATTTATGGGACAGTGTCTCAGGTTTATAAGGAGAAATGTTTTATTGCATCTTTTATTCATATGCTATTTTATTTAAAAGCATTTCCTTTGAGTTGGTTGTATCTTCTGGCTGACTAGTAAATGTTAACATATTGGTGGGGACTCATAAGTTATGATTTCAAGTGGGATGCTGACCCGCATAGTACCTTCAACTTGGAGTAGTTATATGTAGGATATTATGAATTAGAGATTATGTGAATGAGCTTCTCCCCTACCCCCATTAGACTGTGAGCTCCTTGAGGGAAGGGGCTGCCTTTTGCCTTTTTATATATCTATCCCCAGCATTTAGTACAGGACCTGGCACAGAGTAGGTGCTTAATAAATGTTTATTGACTCATTGACTGACTACAACATTAAATGTTTCCATAGAGCATGTTGCTGATACTTATGGAAGCCAGATCTAATGTTCGTGGTAGGTCTAATTCTCACAGTCATGTGGAAGGTTGAACATATCATTGATTTATAGATCTTCACCAACATGGGATTTGATGCCAAGCTTTTTGTTAACTTCTCAAAGAACAGGCTGGATTTCTTGAGTTCTTTTTTGGCTTCTTGGTTGACTAGTGTATCATGGGATTGCATGCTAGAGTAGACCTTGATGACAAATTTATTATTTGTATTGCTGATGAAGATCTGTGACTGTGTTGTATTTCCTTGATGCTGGCTGGTATGTGACCTCAGTTGTCTTCAGGCTTACCATTGGTTCCTAGTTAACACTGCACTGGTTTTTTGAAGGGGCCCATAATCAGTTCCACCTGTCCTTACTTCATGTGAATGTTAAGAATATAGTCATTAACATGCAGTGTTTCCTGGATGATTGACTCTAGGACTTTTGAAACTTTTCCTCTTGCGCTGGCCAAGTTTCCCAGTTACCCACAAATGCATTCCTACAACTCCCAGATACTTTGTGACTTTCATGAACACAGCTGCAAACAATAGCCAGAATAATATTAAATTTCTTATTCTACTTTTCTTTGTTTCACTGGCGGTAAGGAATGATTCAACAAGGGTACCTGTTGCTCAGGTATGATCAATTCCATCATCAAGGACCAACTGTAAGAGTCCAGCAGACTTTTCAGGGGTGGGTGGATGAATTTAGTAGTTAACCAGATCCTAGATCAATAATGATGTTAAATCCTTTTGTGAGGTCAGTGGAAACATTGAAGCAACATTGACGTTGCTTTCTTTATCTCTGTGTTATAAAGTGTTCACTTGCTATTATCCTATAAAGCCATGTGGAAATTCAGAAAGTTCTTAGTGGATGCTGTTCTTAAATAGCCAAACCTGGCAAATCCTGCCAGGATATTGCCATCATCAGAGAGCAGGGAGATGACTTGGTGTTTCCACATCTCCACTCTCACCCTGCTCCCTATTCTCTCAGTGACCACACAAACATTGGCCCTTTGAAATCTCCTGGGATTTTTTAATTCAATCGAGATGGGCATGGCGGCAGATTCCTCTAAGCTCTACTACCAGGAAGGCTCAGGTTGGTGGATTGGCAGTTCTGATCTGTAGTAGATCTAAAGCCCGGCCTGTGTTTGTACTGAGTCTGGCACTCTGGGTAGCCTGATGACTACTGCCCCATAACAATCCCTGGGACTTACCACATCGGTGTCAAAAGGACAGATATATGACTGGCTTTAGGCTGGAAATGGAGCGGGTCAAAGCTTTCTTGCTGATCAGCAGTGAGGTTTGACCCATGAGTGGCCACTGTACTTCTAGCCTGGGCAAGATGGGGAAACCCAATCTCAAAAAAAAAAATCACCCACTGGTAGGTTTGCTAAGACAAGGCATTTGTGTGCATGTTTTGAAAATTATACCTCCTGTGTGTTACTGCCCACCTGAGGTTTTGAGTCTTTATTATAACACATGTGTTTTGACTTATGAGAATATAAATATCTACAGGCTACAGAGTGGAATTTTCTGGTATTAAAAATGAATATTTATTAAAAGTAACATTAAAAAAAGTGCCCCTTGTTAAGGCTGCCTCTCTGTGGCCCCGATGCTTTGTAAGTGGCCATGGTTCCCCTCTTTTGCTTTCTCCTGATTTCTTTCTTCCTTTTACCATTTGTAACATTTCAGTCTCAGGTTTTTATTTTCCCCACTCCATGCGTCTCCCATCCTGCTCCCCCTAACCCCCTTCCCCAGTCATCCTCCGCAGCTTGGCAGGATACTCTGTCTGGAATAGCAGAGTTAACAACTTCCTTTACTATGATTGTGAAGAATTCTAATCTTTCCCCCATGAGGGATCTTTTTGTGAATCCCAGGCCCAGATGCATACGGCCCCATTTTTGTCTCTGAAATAACTTCCAGACATGTGACAAATGTGGTCAAACTATTTATAAAAAGTGTCCACAGGAGCATACATGATCAGCAGCTGGGAAAACTGAGGTTGATTCACAAGACAGTTTCTGTTTGACTTGACCTGTCATAAACAATGAGAGCCCATAAGTAAATATTCCACATCTGGCCATGGAATCTTTGCTCCACAGATTTGTCTGAAGAAAAGAAATGAGGCCTTGATCAGCCAACATCCCATTGTCCTCATAATGGCAATAGTAGGGAAATGGGCCCTGATTTATTTACTATTTTGGGGGGGTTAATTCCTTTAATAGCTTTCTCTGTCATGGTAGATGAACAGTGATTGAGTTTTGAATCAGCATCCTTTATTACTTTACTGCAAGCGAATTCACATGTTGGAATATTTCAATAAGCCCCTGGAAAGCCCTGTGGCAGAAATTAAGTTGTGTAATTGTTAAGTTCACAGGTCATAATTGGGTAGGACCACAATGGAATAATTGATGAACTCCCTCAGGCCTGGAGGCCACCTTTTGGGCTTTCCCTTTTATGAAAGATGTTTTCTTCAGATGCCATTCCCTTTAGATAGCTAAACAATAGCCAACCCCCATCCATAGTACAAATAGCTAGACTAGCTATCAAATTATTTTGTGTGTATGCCAAAATTTGGTTTATGAGGTTGTAATAAAAATCAGTAACCATGGAAATAGCATTCATCTCATTAAGGTGAAAGGTCAACTCTTTCCCAAATAATAACCCTTTTTAAAAAATGTAAATATTTTCCCCAAGTCTTATATTTTTTTGATTCTTTAGTGATTCTATGACTTTTTTTTGCTATAAACAGTTTTCTTTGAATTTATAATATACAGTTAAAAAAGTAAATACTGTTCTTGGAAGTGGGCTTGGCAAGGAAGGAAAGCTGGAAGAATTTATCCAATTATCAGAGTGTAATAGGAAGAGAACTGAATTTGGAGTCAGGAATCCTGGTGTTTTAATACCAATGCTGCCACTATCTGTGTTACCTTGAGTAAATCTCCTATTCTCTTGACCTCAGTTTCTCCATCTGCAAAATGAGACATGATTTCTAAGATCTTTTACAAGTCAAAGCAATGCAATCCAACAACTTAATAATTTAATTTAGTTCAATAAACACTTATTAAAATTGATGTTGGAGATTCAGAGACCAAACAGAGGAACTATCTGCATTAAGCCTGGAAAAGAAGATCAGAACCCAGGTATGAAACAAAACTGAAGAGTTTGCATTTTACCTCCAGGTATTAGGAATCAATATAGATTTTGGAGCAGATTGAGGGACATCTTCAGATCTTTGTTTTAGGGGGATTATTTTGGCAGCTGTGTGGAGAAGGAAGAGTGTGAATTCAGGGAGATCAATGAGGAGCCTTTTGAGATAGTTCATTTGAGAGATGATAAAGAACCAAAATTAGGGCAATGGTCCTGGGAGGGAGAGAGAGAAGGAGCAGCATGAGAGACAACTAGGTGGCATAGTGATAGAACACTGAGACTAGAGTTAGGAAGACCTGAATTTAGCTTCAACACTTCCTAGATAGTGAACCCTAGGTGAGCTGCTTAACTAAGTCTGACTGACTCAGTTTCTATATCTCTAAAATGGGGATAATAACAGCACCTACCTTCCATGGTTGTTGTAAGGATCAAATGAAATAATATTTGTAAAGGGCTTAGCACAGTGCCTGGCACATTGTAGGCATTATATAAACACTTATTTCACCATGTGAAAGACACAATTTGATGGGGAAAATTCACTGTGGAAACATAATGCAATTATTAATTCATGGAATTGGAACCTGCTTATCCTTTGAAAAGCTGATTGCAAAAAAGAATACACAATGTCCTCAGTGGATGCTTAAAGAATTTCCATAAAAAGTTTCTTACAGATCAGTGGTAGAAGAGAAAAGAACTAATTAATATGGGAGAGGTTGACTTCGTTGATCATATATTTAGATGAGCTTTGGGGGGTGTTTTCAGTAGAGCTTCAAATATATTTCCAACTATGGAAATTAATTAATTAGAATCCTAGACTTTAGAGCTGAAAAGGACCTTAAAGACTGATCATTTTGTGCAATCCCCTTATTTAACTGTTGAAACAGATTCAGAGAAATGAAGCCACTTGCCCCAAGTCCCATAAGTTTATCTGGAGCTGCAATTTGAATCCAAGATAAAATGAGAGAATTTTTGTTAAATGATTGGCAGGGCTCTTAGCAGGTGCTATGTGAGTGCTCATTCCCTTCTTCTTCTCCCTTTTCCTCACCAGCAGATTAGGCAACACAAATGAAAAATAAACACTACTTTTCCAAATATGGTATGCATGTTTGAGGCATTAGTTCTTGAATACCTTTACAAAGGTTTTATTGATACTTTTTTTTATCCCAGTCATTTGAAGATATCCTCTTTTACCTCTGAAGCCTTCCCTTTAATAAAGAAAACCAGTAAGGAAAACCAGTCAGCTTGAGGTATGAAATATTTTACACCTGTAATAATCCCACGTTTGTACCAATAATAAAAAGTTCTGTTTCATCTGGTGCTCCCTGGGATTAAAATTGGTCATTGTAATTCATTTCAATTTAGCTATCTTTTAGTATTATTGCCATTTACATTAGAGTCAGGGTGCTGGAACCAGCTTGAACTGCTGATGAGAGTTGATTGTTAAATTTTTAGAGTGAACATTTAATTTACGCATTGGCAAACCCTACAAATCAGGGTTTGATTTATTATTTTGTTAATTGAACAGACTTCAGAACGTGATGGAGAAAATGCAGGTTAAACTTATGATTATGGTTGTTCATTGCTTATATTATTCAGTTTCTTCACTCTATGTCAGTTCATACAAATCTTTTAATGGTTATCTGAATTCCTCACATTCACTTTTCCCCATAGGGTGACCATTTTCCTTTATGCTCGTATACCCAAAGCAATTACTTTTAGACAAGTTTAGCTGGACTGAATCAGTTTGAGGAATCCTGTTGCTGTTTATTATGGATGCCAAATTTCATTTTAGCAACTGGAAATGATGAACTAGTTCTTAGTTCAAATATTGTGCCAAAAAAGGACCCTATATAAGCCCAATGTAGTAGTTATTTCATAGGCTAATAATAAAGCATTTCCCTTTTACCAGTACTTGTTTTTCCTGATGCCCTGTCCTCTAGATCATTTTCCTCATGTGCCCACTTTGCCAGCTCATGTGTAGTAGTGAGCACACACCTGTTCACTATGCTTTGTTCTTGCTGCCCTCCCACTGTTATTTAAATTATTTATTTCTTTATGCATTTGCCCTTAATTTTTTCCTCTGTCTTCTCCCTGCTGGTGTCAAATGAATTCCTCTCTCTGCAGTGACTCAGCAGGACATGGATTAATGCAGTTGGAACACAACTATAGTATGTCAGGATGCTGGGGCAACCTTCTTAGTTAAGGAGAACAAAAAATGGAGGGGGGGGAACATCTAGTAGTTAAACGTCAGAAGGGAAAATGTTGACGTATTTTATTTATTTTCATTGTGGAAGTGTTCTGGGTGACTCCTTACTACTCTGAGACAGAAGATAAGAACAACCACAACCACCACCACAACAACAACAAAAGAAAGAAAGAAAGAAAGAAAAAAGAGAAGAGAAAAGGAAGAAAAAAAGAGAAAAGGAAAAGAAAAACCAACCATCCAAAACATAAATGAGGATAAAAGTTGGTCAAAAATGCTGATTCTGGGCTACGCCTAAATGTATTTCGAGGTCTGGACTCACTAAGAATCTGCCAATGGAGGTGTTTGGTTGATAGAAACAGACTTATGACATCCCCCCTGCCCTCTTCACTTAGATTTTATGATTTCCAGCCTTCTGAACCTCTTTCACTTTGCCTTTTGCTGGCTGTCCATCGAGTGGCAGGTCATGATGGGCTCCCATCATACACAGGGTGGGCATCCTCTACATGGAAATTGACATCTGCTACTAAAGTGATGTCTGTGTGTTTTCCTGCTAGTTCCTGTGCTTGGCCAGAACTATTTTTTTCCCTGACAAATATTCAATGAACTATCTGATGTTTAAAAACTAAGAATGCTTAGCCTTGCAATTGTTATTAAATTCTTTCCCCATGCCATAATGCAGATGCTTTGATGTCAAGTCCTGCAGTGGCTAGAAGGATCTCATGTGTTTAGGATAATGTGCAGTGCTCTTTCTGCTATTCCTATAGGGAAAATAAACTCCACATTAGTTCCATATTAGTACCTGAGTTGGAGAAGTTAAAAAGCACCAGCAAAAGGTTAAACAGAGTCAAGTACACATAAGAGGGCAGTAGTTATTAGTGTTCAGGGAGCCATTAAAAAATATTCTGCTTATACAGAAGAATTTATTGGTGTCTCTGCTTCTGGCTGCTTTATGCATTTTAATAAAGAAGTAGGATTCAGTGTGCATGTGTTGTGGTTATGCTTAAATGAGGACTGTCCATCTGAGGAGGCCATGATCTCTGCCGTGTTTTCCTCCAGCCAGCTCCTCCTCTCTGAAATCATTCAGTGAGCACTTATGAAATGTTTACTATGTGCCAAACACTGTGCCAGGTGCTGGAAATTCAAAGAAAAGCAAAAACATTGGTTTTCCTTTGAGTACCTGATGTTCTAATGGAGGAGACAATATTCAGATAAAAACTGTGTTAATTACATTTCTGGAAATCGCTACATCTTCTTCAATAGACTTTCTTAAAAACAATGAATGAAGGGCTCATTGATTTGGGAGAAATTTAATTTTTATTTTCTCTGATGTGAAAGTTGTAGGCTCTCTATTTCTTTTAGTCCAATTTTTGAGGACATTCATGTAAAAAAAAAACAAACCCAACATGATCCTGGGAAAGTCACTTAACCTAGCCCTTACCACTCTTTTGCTTTACAACCAATACACAGTATTGATTCTAAGGTGGAAGGTAAGGGTTAAATAACAAACAAACCAAACCCCCCCACCCCCCAAACCAAACCAACAAACCAACAAACCACCATGGGAAGGATTGGGTTTTGACCCAGGGTATCAAAAACTAAAGGGCATAAAAATAAAAAATAATAATTTATCAAGATCATGTGATTTAAAAATTAGTTCCATTTGCATATTGATGTGTCTAGCCCTAAAAAAGGGTAGCTTAAAGGGTGCCAAGGGCCCATCTGTACTCCTAGTTGTTTTAAGTCAATAGTCTTTAAGACATCTACTGTTAAAGTGTCTCCTTCAGATTAAAAATGTCCAGAAAGTTCTCTTTACAATGCAAATATTTGGTAACTAGATGGTTCAGTAGATAGAGATGAGGGCCCAGAGTCAAGAAGACCTGAGTTCAGATTCAGTCTCAGACACTTACTAGATGTGTGACCTTGGGAAAGTCAATTCATGCTTTTTGCCTCAGTTTACTCATCTGTAAAATTAGGTGGAGAATGAAATGGCAAACCACTCCAGTATCTTTGTCAAGAAAACCCCAAACAGGATTATGAAGAGTCAAATGAGTCTGAAAAGTGATGAAAATTACTCTCTCTGGGATTGCTAAGTGGCTCAGGGAATAGAGACTCAGGCCTAGAGAAGGGAGATTCTAGGTTCAAATTTGACCTCAGGCATTTCCTAGCTGTGTGACCCTGTGCAAGTCTCTTAACCCTAATTGCCTAGCCCTTACCATTCTTCTACCTTGGAACCAATACTTAGTATTGATTCTAAGATGGAAGGTAAGGGTTTTAAAAATGTAAATATTGATTTGTTTTGCATATTTTTTTGATTCAAGGAATTGATTTTTTTTTGGGGGGGGAGATATAATGATAGTGATATCTCCTTCCAAAAACAATGAAAAAGCATTAGTGAAAATTAGGAAAAAAAATATATATAGTAGAAAACAGAAAGATATTTATAAGAGGACATGGAAAATAAACAGGGCAGGGTTGAATGTATTTTTAAATATAATATGTGCTCAGAAACAAAAGTAGCATATATTGGTATCATAAACAATTTTTTTCTGTTCTTGGTATAAGGAAGTGTTCCTTTTTGTCTATTTGCCACATTCATACTCTGAGTTTTAAAATTAATATTCAATAACTATTATATTTTAAAAGTTTTATTAATAATAACTAGGGCAAAAGAACTGCCTGAATTCAGCCCAGTCTCAGGTCCAAAAAGAGAGAGGCTCAGTTACAGCCGCTTAAATACAATCACGCAAAGGGGGGGGGGGAATGGGAAGGAAAGGAATTTTGGGAAATACTAAGGGACTTCTGGGGGATGAAGTCCAAAGGCTCAAAATCTCTATTTATATAATGATAAAAAAAGAAAATAAAAAATTTCCGTTATGTTGAAGGGATATAACTGCCCAATTTACCAGAGCGTAATAGTACCACCAGGGACTAGAACACAAGGAAGGTAAATGTTGATTAAGAAGGACAGAGAAAGTGCAGAAATTCAACTTTTACTGAAAAGAGTAGATCCAGGAAAACCAAGGGGATGCTGGTGTCATCTCAAGCCTACTGGAGAAAGCCTGTTGTTAGATACTGATTGTGAGCATTTACGTCTTGGAAATCACTCAACCTACAAATCAGGGGATGCTTTATTTTGTTGATTGTCTAAGAATTAAGATTAAGAATTGAGGCACAATCGACCATAATAGACTTCTCTGCTAGCTGCAATACAATGATCCAAGATTTCCAATCCAATGATCCACAATTTCTGAATTACTTACGAGAAAGAACTGTGGGAGCAGAAACAGAAGAAAAACATATGATTGATCACATGGTTCAATGGGGATATTGACTTTAAATGATCAGTCTAGTGCAAATAGAAATAATATGGAAATAGGTTTTGAACAATGATACATGTAATCCCCCCACTTAAAAATTAAGGAAATGAAGGAGAAAACATTTAATAACGAAGAATAAATATAAAAGTGTATTTTTTTTTGAGAGAGCTAGTTGTTAAATATTGACAAACCTATTCCCGAGCACCACTTTAAGTTGCCTCTCGAGGCACGAGATCATTGAAGTGGTGTTCTGAGAGGAGGTGAAGACCCATAAAAGAGAAGCAAGGAAGCCTTGAAGGTAAACTTTCTCTACTTCACAAGTAGAGCAGCCACCCTCTTAGCCCCAAGAAAGCAATATTTAAAGTTGGTTAGATGGACAAGTGGAAAAGATTCATGACCACCTTCGGAAATACATCATTTAAAGCTTGCAGGCACCCAGATCTCTAAAGGGCGCAGGAAGCCTTGTGCTCAGTCCTGTTTATTCTATGAGGAAGGTTCATACCATTTAAAGCCAAGTAACTAGGAAGCCTTTGATCAACATTCCCAAAGCGGGGAGTTCGGGCTAACCCAGATGGGGGGGGGGGGCGGGGGAGAGGGAGAGATGGCATTTGTCTCTGCCTCCCTGCAGGGTATGAGGATAATTCCTTATGTTGATACTTTTCTTAATTAATACTTCGCTGCTGTTTATGGTCTTCAGGCTCTTTCTTTCTCAAGGTGGTATCAAATACATTTAAACTATGGCGATCTCCAGCATGTTTTACTGTCTCTCTCAAAGAAGAAAAAAGGAAAACGTCCTGAACAAACATATCCCTTGGTGTTAGATCCCAGCAGTCTATCTTCATGCCACCTAGCCCCACTGTAGCTAACAAAGGAGGCAAAGGAGAAATGCAGCTATTTGTATATGCCGGTTTCAGCTTTGTGGACGGACAACATTATTAACCACCCCACAGGAAGAGGATTTTGAATGAGTAATTTTGAGTGAATAGGAAAATGGAGGCCATTAAAAAAAGATACGAACCATTTTTAAGAAAAGGACATTGAAGATTTTTATGATACCTCATATTTTGTAGCACTTGGCATTCGTAGCTACTTATTCCTTTGGAACTGTGTCCTACTGATTTCAAGAATTTCTGTGCCTCCTAGCTTGGGAGGGGGAATTTTTGTGGCTTCAGAAGCCTTTCCTCTAAATCAAATTCTACTGTCACACACAGGTGCAGTGTGTGTGTGTGTGTGTGTGTGTGTGTGTGTGTGTGTGTGTGTGTGTGTGTGAGAGAGAGAGAGAGAGAGAGAGAGAGAGAGAGAGAGAGAGAGAGAGAGAGAGAAAGAGAGAGAGAGAGAGCATGGGCTGACTAAAAATTCTTACTACCATTTAATAATATATAGATTTAGTTTTAAGAGGAAACCTAACTTTCACTTTTATAAAGGAGGGAATTTGTTTCCTAAAAATCTCATCATTCCTTTATTCTTTGGCACATAGTAGGCACTTCATAAATGCTTCTTGAGTTGATGCTTTGACTTGACTTGTATCTTTGTTCTACAGCTTTTATATCTTTGGTCTACAGCTTTTAGTACTGGAATTCATGATTTGAATGTTATTTCATGCATTCAAATACAGCTTTGATACTTATATTTTTACTTTAAGAGCTAAATAGAATGTTGAGAAAAGCAGATTGTGCAGGCAGTTTTGAAATGACATTTGAGAAATGTCTTACTATGAAGTGCTTTTCCCTATGGAGTCAGAAGAAGGTGTGCTTTTATCTGTGATTTATGGAGAATATGTGGAGAAGACAGGGAAGGAGAAGGTAATGTGAACCTTCTTCCTCGTCAGAACTGCTGCAAGTGATATATTATAACGGAAACTTATAAAAGGAATATTATCAAGAGTTTATGAGGACCTGGCAAGTGTATTCTGGAAAGACTCTTTCTTCTGATTACTGAAGACAAAGCAAAGAAAAAGGACTAATCTATCATATTTTTTTAAAGAGCCTGAATTTATCTTGTATCTTGAGAAGAAGCATGAAGAAGTTTTTGAGAGATTTTAATCAGGATCTGACATGGCCTAAATGGTTTGGTACTGTATTTCCAAACAAGTGAAAAGGAGTCATCTTTTTTTAGAGGGTTTAAGGTGACTCTAGTAGTGAATTTTTTTTTTTGCAGTCAAAAAATCATAGAATTACCTATGTCTCTGTGTATATAATTGCTTCCATCTATTAATAATTTGAATATGTCCAGCAATTTAAATAGTTATTTAAAACAAGAAAATAAGATTTTAATTTTTACTTAGTTAGGACAAGTAGTTGGTGAAGTTGATAGGACTTACAGCTGAGAGTCAAGAAGATCTGAGTTCAAGTCCAGCCTTAGTCTCTTTTTTTACCTGTGACCCTGGGCAAGACACTTTATACCATTTGCCTCTGTTTCCTCAGCTGGAAAATGAACTGGAGAAGGAAATGACAAATTACTCTAGTATCTTTCCCAAGAAAACCCCAAATGGGATAAAAAGAGTCAGGATGTGACTGAAATGACTGAATAACAACAACTTTTGGAAAGGAGGTTTCTCTGGAGCTAACTAAATTGTGTTAATTAATATCAAAACATAAAAACATAACCTGAACTACATAGTTTGGGATGAATACATTAAGTACATATTTCCAAATGAAGTGGCAATCTGTGAGGAGGCATATAGCGGAGGTTAGCCAGAATCCATAATACTTTCTTAAATGTGGAGATGCATCTTCTTCAACCTGCTACCTGTGAGGATTGTCCTCTTCAGGTCGCCCCATTTCTGATGTCTCCTCATTTGCAGTTTCTTCACCTGTAAATGATAATAATCATAGCATCCATCTCTCAGGGTCAAATGAGATATTTTCAAAGTGCTTATTAAACATAATATTTATCAAGTACACAGTGTCTGGCATGTAGTAGGTACCTAATAAATGTTTGCTTCCTTCCCTTCCATTACAAACCTTAAAGTGCTTTAGAAATGCAATCCATGCTATTATTATTATTAACCATCCATGGTCCTCTTAGTTAGTAAGTATCAGAGATGGGATCTGATCAAGGTCTTCCTAATTCCAAGTTCACCACTTTATTCTCTAAATTGCCTTTCCTTTCCTGCTTGTACTGAGTAGGTCAAATGCTTTTTCACATTCCCCAAAGTCTGAAGAGGGGAAAGTAGGCTTGATTATGCAGAGTTTGTGGTTTCTCATTTATTTTCACCATTGTTTTCTTATTAGATTGGAAACTGAAGCTTTCCCTCTTCCCTGGAGGTTTGGGAGCTGGCTTACATAAAGCCATTCCAGATAGCAAGAGGGAGACCAGGGAGAGCAGGAAAGCGTCCAAATGCACTTACAAACATAGTGGATTTGCATTCAGGTGGCCTTGCTTGAGACCCAGCCTGTTTATGCCCTGCAGTATCAAAAACTGATGTGGTTTGAGGATAGGACTGACAGATGTGTAGGACCAGAGCTTCTGGTTTGGATGTCTTTTATTTTTTTTAAATTCATTTAAAAATGTCTTTTGTTTTTAAATTGCCTAAAATTTCCATCTATCCTTTCTCATCTCCCTCTTAGGGAACTTCTCATAAAAACAAATTTAAAAAGAGAAAAAATTATCAAAACCAATCAATTCATAAAAAAAAAAGCTGGTAATATATTCAATGTCTCACACCTGTGGTCTTTCCAGCTCCGTAAAAGAGTGACAGGAGGTGTCTTCCCTTATCTCTTCTTTGAGGTTTATGATTGGGAGGAAATATTAATTATAATACATATTACATATTTCACAATATATGTATGATTGTAATTATATAACATGCACTATCAATATAATATACATGATAAATATGTAGAATTTTGCAGCATTCATTTTCTGTTATTTCATGGTGGTTGTCTTTTCCATTTGCATTTCATAGATTTTGTAAATTCTTTTCTTGGCTCTGTACCTTCATTTTGCATCAATTTATGTAAGTCTTTGCAAATTTCTCTGTATTCTGCTCTAAACGTACTTTAACTCATCTCCACACTCCCTTGCTAGCTCCCCAAACTGTTAGGAATAAAATAGTGATTTCCTTCCAAGGAAGTTGATTGGAGGAGGGAATCTGGAAGGAGATTTCCAGGTAGCTTTCATCCCTTCATTCCTGAATCCGGGTAGGAGGCTGCAGGGGGTGGTGTGGTGGTGATAGAGATAATTCTGCAACTATTTCCATTTTTGAACCATGAGAATGTGCATTCTGGTTGGTTGGCTACATGTCTAATATTCATTAGTGTTAAGAGTAATACAATGCAATTTAGATTTAATATTTTAGAAAGTCATGTCAGTGTTAAATGGATCTTCTAAAGAAATTGCTCTTTACCTGGGGATTCTGAACTTGTGTTTTTTAATGTTCTGATAATTGTATTTCAATATTATTGGCTTCTTTTGTAACTCTATATATTTTATTTTATGCATCTTAAAAACATTATTATGAGAAAGGGTTCATAGGCTGAACCACACTGCCAAACACAAAAAAAGTTCAGAAGCTCTACTCTTCAGTCTGCTTACATTTTCTTGGCTATATCTGTACCACCAAAATTATTTATATATTTTGGCAGCTTTCTACATTATTTAGCCACATCCTGGATATTTAATTTGCATATGATTTTTTTTTCCCTGGGAAGTAGCCTGAATATTTCTACTAGATTTACATTGGATGTGAAAACATTTGGGTCCTTTGAGGGGAAAATATTGACTGACAAATGCAAATCCAGTCAGTGGGATGACTGCTTATCCAGTCTCTTTTGTTTTGATGATATAGACATGACCTTAAAGAGATGAAATACTGCTTTATGTGGAAATGGGCCAGATGGATTTGAATCCACATGTTGCTGTTTTGATTACCATTGTAGCTACAACACGAGTTATTGTGACATCATTTGCCTTATTTCAATCTTCCTGGGGGATCAAAGACACCCCCCATGCTCTCTCAAATACCAATGAACCTCTATTCAGAAACCTACCTCCAAGGAAACAATAGAGACAAATTATACATTGTACAAATTATATATAATATAATTAATGTATAATTATATAAAATTATATAATATAATAGATACATATATATATAAATATATACACCCCGATATATGCATATGTATATATATATATAATTTAAATTTTTATTCTTTTAAGGAAAGAAAATAGGTCATTCTTCTCGAGTTACTGAAATGATCAGGGAGGTTCAGTCAATCCCTCCTCTTTCTCAATGTATTTTGTGCACCAGGGTTCTGTCAGAAATGATGACAATCTCATCATATGCTGCCCTTTCTTGTACGTCCTTTTCTCTTTCTATCCCTGCTGGAATTTTCAGAGAATAATCCTATCAGACTGAAAGACATGATCAGACAGCCTCAGAAAAAGAAACTTCCCTCAATCACGACCTGGAACATCTTTCTTTATCTTTTTCTTGACACGACAGGTTAGGTTATCCAGAGTCGGACAAAAAAAATTAAACTTTTCCTCAATTATATTGGTGAGTTAAGCAAATGTAGTTTCATTATTTACGGTTTGCTCTTTTTAAATAATTGTCATCAATGAGTAGCAGTGGACTCCTTTGTTAATGTTAATGCCACAAGGTAAAAGGGAAAATGGGGGAGGCCATCGGTGTAGGGAGAAAGAACAGGCATCTACAAGTCAAGAAACCTGGATTCTTTGGGTCTCAGTCTTGCTCTTGACTATCTGCGTGGCTTTGGGTAAGCCATTATTTCTTTCTAGGCCTCAGTTTACTTCTCTGTAAAATGAAGGGATCTGATTCACCTCTTGCCCTAGAGATTTTGGTCTTAAAATGCAAAGCAGGTTGTGAGTTTTTAGATATGGCTAATGGGAGAATTTGTTTTGCAGAACAATTTATATTTGTGATGAGGGTTTTATTTTTCATTTAAAATTTTGTTTTGAGGCAGGACAGTAGATAGGAGTCCAGGCCTAGAGTTGGGAGAACCTCTGTTCAAATCTGGCTTCAGATACTTCCTACCTATGTGACCCTGGTCAAGTCACAACCCTAATTGCTAAGCCCTTGCTGCTCTTCTATCTTCAAACTGTTACTAAGACAGAAGGTAAGGGTTTAAAAAATTGTTTGATGGGAGGAGGCAGTGCAAGGGAGAGATAATCAATCATTAAAAAAAATAGAAATATAAAATAAATGACAACTAGGTGACCTAGTGGACAGAATGCCAAGCCTGGGTTCAGGAAGACTCATCTTCCTGAGTTCAAATTTGGCCTCAGATACATATTAGTTGTGTGATCCTGGGTAAAGCATTTCACCCTGTTTGCTTCAGTTTCCTCATCTGTAAAGTGAACTGTAGAAGGAAATGGCAAAGCACTCCAGCATCTCTGTAAAGAAAACCCCAAATGAAGTCACAAAGGGTTGGATGTGACTTGGAAATGAGTGAACAATAACAAACAGTCAATTCAGATAACTTAGGCATAATTACAGATGATTATAATATTTGCTAATGGCGTCATGGCCTGTTTCGATCAAATGGTATATTTAGTTGTATTTCTTGATTAGCAAATATCTCTTTTATCCAGAAAGGATTTGGACTTCTGCTTTACAAGTATGAGAGGAAGGCAAAACTGGTGCTAAGTCAATGACCTAAAGGCACCATCACATCTGGTTGTCCACAGCTCATAAGATCTAAGGAGAGCAAAATTGGATACCCAGCCTGCTTGACTTGGCTGTCTTCTTTACAAATAAATTTTGAAATGTTAAAAGTTAAAAAAAATTAGACTTTGCTATGTGGCTGGGGACCAAAGTAAATGGCACATTCCAGTGGGCCATTGGGAAGGTCTTTCTTTGTGTCATAACTGTACCTCATTTAAAAAAAAATTATTTATAGGCATGGCTTGAAGTACTTTCTGATGGAAAACATTCTGAACATAATTGCAAAATTAATACTCTCACTCACTCTGCTTTTTGTTAACTTCCCTCCCTCCTCAGCCCCCCAAGCTGTGTTAGTATTGAGAATTATCCAAGAAGGAAGGTGAAAATGAGGAAAGTATGGCCTCAGAGATATGTGTTTATCTTTTGCTCCATCCTATTTGACACTGTTTTGGCCTTAAGCAAAAAGTTCAACATTAGGGTTGTCTTTCTTTCTTTCTTTCTTTCTTTCTTTCTTTCTTTCTTTCTTTCTTTCTTTCTTTCTTTCTTTCTTTCTTTCTTTCTTTCTTTCTTTCTTTCTTTCTTTCTTTCTTTCTTTCTTTCTTTCTTTCTTTCTTTCTTTCTTTCTTTCTTTCTTTCTTTCTCTTCTTTCTCTCTTTCTCTCTTTCTCTCTTTCTCTCTTTCTCTCTTTCTCTCTTTCTCTCTTTCTCTCTTTCTCTCTTTCTCTCTTTCTCTCTTTCTCTCTTTCTCTCTTTCTCTCTTTCTCTCTCTCTCTCTCTCTCTCTCTCTCTCTCTCTCTCTCTCTCTCTCTCTTTCTCTCTTTCTCTCTTTCTCTCTTTCTCTCTTTCTCTCTTTCTCTCTTTCTCTCTTTCTCTCTTTCTCTCTTTCTCTCTTTCTCTCTTTCTCTCTCTCTCTCTCTCTCTCTCTCTCTTCCTCTCTTCCTCTCTTCCCCCCTTCCCTCCCTCCCTCCCTCCCTCCCTCCCTCCCTTCCTCCCTTCCTTCCTTCCTTCCTTCCTCCCTTCCTTCCTTCCTTCCTTCCTTCCTTCCTTCCTTCCTTCCTTCCTTCCTTCCTTCCTTCCTTCCTTCCTTCCTTCCTTCCTTCCTTCCTTCCTTCCTTCCTTCCTTCCTTCCTTCCTTCCTTCCTTTCTTGTTGTACTTGCTTATATATAAACGAAAAAAGAAACACCCTCTTTTTATTTTTGTTTTTTAAAAAACAAGACAGACATCTTTAATAATTCTGTTTTAGGATTTCTTCAAGGTATGACATATACCCTAGATTAAAGGCAAACCATCAGCAATCATGCAGTCAGCAGGAATCTAAGCTTCAGTTCACACAAATGCCCATAAGATTTGATTCTCCTCAAACACCAGAGAAAGAGATGAAATTAACAGCAAGGTGCAATAGCTTGCAGATATCAAAATACTAACAGGAAATCTTAGTCTTAGAGGCTGCAGCCAAATCTGTATGGGAATTTTAAACATGACAAAAGTTCAGAACAACTGTAGTGAATCTAACCTTTGTCAGTCAAATGCCTGAAAAAAATTTCCCCTGTCCTCATTAGGAAATTTAAGTCAGAGGTGGTGGATTCTATTCAGTTCACCAAACTGAGCACAGATTAAAAAGGGTATTGGAGGGCTGTTGAGGAAGTTCAGGCAGATTATGACATCTCCTTAGGCTTGGATGTTCTGATATCAGGAGATTCAGGACAGAATTGTGGGCTCTCTGTCATTTCATCATTTTTAATCCCTTTCAGGGGTATGGAGAAAAGATTTTATTAGATTAAGGCTAGGGAACAGTCTTGTGATTCTGTGCGCATAGGGAACTCCATGATAGGGAAACTCCCTCCACTAGCACAGGGCACCATTCCCTGTACAACTTATAACAGTCACAGTCAGTGCCCAGAAACTTGAAGGATTATTACTTGCCCAGGATTGTAAAATAGCCAGTATGGGTTAGAGGCTAGATTTCTGCCTGTGAGAGAGAATCGGTTTCCCCTCTTTCATAGAGCCTCTCTTGCTGTCAACATCCAGTTACTAAATAGAATATAAGTGATTTGAGGGCAGGAATGATATTGTTTTTGTCTTTGGATTCCCCAGTGATGAGTATAGTAATATATAATAGACAACATGAATACTTGTTTGATGGAATTGAATTACATTAAAAATTGTGGTTTGCTTTAATTCATGACTTTTGAAGTCATGTGATTATTGCCATATGCTAGTTGTTTTGATACACAATCTTGGATTGAATTTTTGTACATTTTAGCTCATATTGATATGCATCATCATCATCATCAGCAGCAGCAGCAGCACCACCACCACCACCACCATCATCACCACCACCACCACCATCATCACCACCACTACTATCATCATCATCAACAACAAAGAACCATTTATTGACTATGTAGTCTTATGCCTGTGTAAGGCTATGTGCTCAGACATAATATGTGGTCTAAATGTTCTATGTTATGGAAGGGCTTATGCATAACATGTGGTCTTCCAGTGGTAAAATATAAGTTTTTTGAAGGCAAGAACTGATTCTTATTCTTGTTCTTCATTTCTCCAGTGCTTAGCATAGTGCTTTGCAAAGAGTAGATACTTAAAAGTTTGTTGAGTCAAATGGCATTGATTAATACCCTCCTGTCTGGATAGACCAAGTTATTAAGCACAAACTGAAATGTTTTACACTGGGCAATACTGAGATTCCTATTTGTGATACATGAACTTCAAGCCTCATTTAACTCCTTCTCCTCAAGCTTCTGCTCTTCTTGATCATTCAGGAAAACATAGAAAATAACCATAGTAAGAACTCTTATTTCCAAGCCAGGGTTTTCTGAACTCCAGCCATCATCCTCAACTTCCTCATCTTTCTTCTACCAGAAGTTTGGCCTCTATTCCTGGGACACTGAGCTCTGATATATGAATTCTGATCTCATATCTAATGGAACCAAAACAATTCTGGTCATTTCCAAACAAAACTGCTGCCTACAGCAGCATCTCTTCCTCCTTGAACCCCTTTTTATGTTGTCTTCCTAAAAAATAATATAAACTCCACAAGGGCAGGAACTTTTCTTGTATTTGTATCCCTCAGGTTTAGACCAGTGTCAGGCACATAGTAAATGCTTTATCATTCATTCATTCATGTTTGGGGAAGGACTGATTTACTTAATTGTATTAAACTAGAAAATATGGCATGATGTCTTCCTCTTCCTCCTCTGAGGTTTCTTGGAATTTTGATATTTAATATTTTGATATTTACTTAACATGTTAAATTATTGTTATTTTTGTATATATCTTTTTTCTCCTGCTAGATTATAAGCCTCTAGAAAGTATATTTATTATTATTTATTATCATTATTTTATTTATTTATCCATGTAGCCCTTAAAGTGTCTGATATCTGTATTTGCACAAAATAGATATTCAGTAAATATTCATTAATTGAACAATGGAATGTCTGTCCAGGACAAATAAATATACACACTTTGGTAGAGGATGTCACCAGTTACCTGGAAACTCAGTCCAATTGTTGATTTCTTAATTATTTGTCCTTAGAAAGGATTATTCACCTTTAATTTGCAAAACAGAGCATTTGTCACGCTATGAGAAAGGCCTCATCAGAATGCAGAGTTAAAGGGGTCTTTGATAAGCAAAATAAAGCTGAGAGGGAAAATAGAAAATTCTATTCCAACTTTCATTTAGGTCAAAAACAGAAACCTTAAGTCCTTGAGAAACTATAGGCATTTGAAAAATGGGGCTTCGTTTGAAATGCTTCTTTTAAAATGTCAGGGGATCTGAAGTGCAATGAAAGATCTATGGTGAGAGTAGGAACAGGAGTAGTGACATAGTCAAGAAGTGGATTAAAAACATGACAAGAAAGAAAACAAACATTTATTAATCACCTACTATATGCCAGTCACTGTACTAAGTCAACGCTATTAAAAATACTATTTCACTTGGTTCTTCTAATCATCCTGGAAAATAGATGCTATTATTATCTCTGCTTGATAGTTGAGGTAACTGAAGCAGACAGAGATATAGTTACTTGCCTAATGTCAGACCATTAGTAAGTATCTGAGGTCAAATCTAAACTGGACTCTTCCTGACTCTTGGCCCAGTGCTTCATCCACTTTCCCACATAGGTGCCTCTCCTCATCCCCCAATCTCCCTTCAAGATACAGTTGGCTGGAAAAGGAAGGGAGATATTTACTTATGAGTGAGAGAAAGAAATAATTAAATAATAAATATTCAAATAATAAATAATGTGGGTACCAGGGCATCCTGAAGATTTCTCTGGCACCTATAAAGATCCAGATGAAAGGTCCAGACTTTATGGAAGACATGGTTAAGAACGGTACAGGGTAGGGGCAGCTAGGTGGCTCAGTAGATAGAGCACTCCACCTAGAGACAGGAGATCCTGGATTAAAATCTAGTCTCAGGCACTTCCTAACTGTGTGACCCTGGACAAGTCACTTAACTCCAGTTTCCTAGCTCTTATTACTCTTCTGCCTTAGAACCAATAGTTAGTATTAATTCTTTTAGTAGTAATTAATTTAGTATTGGAACCAACTGGTTGAAATCAATATTTAGTATTAATAAGAAGGTAAGGGGTAGAAAATAACACATGGGGATACAAATAAAGGGGGAAAAAGTTACTGCCTTCAGGGAGCCTACATTCTAATGGAAGAGAAAACATGCAAACACAGAAAACACATTTAGAGTAGATTAAAGTTACTTTGGAACTGCTTCATGATAGTCCATGTATGCTTTGGTATTTCAGTGTTAAATAAAACTTGAATAACTTAACCAACATCTCCCAAAAAAACAAGGATTTGACTGGACTTACTGCCTGAAAACCAGGTAATTACCTACTATTCATTTTGGGAAGCAGTTAAAATTAATATGAATCTTGACATGAAAACAGTCACACTGATGCCAAAAGTTACAACTCTATGAACTCATCATTAGAAGCTGACATCTAGGATTTATTTTATTTTATGAAGGTAACTGATACATTTAACAAAAGATGATAAATCATTCCATAATTGTCTTGAGAATGTTGAGAGCTTATTAGAGTGTAAACTATGGTGACTTCATTGTAGGATATTAAGGGAAAGGTCACAGACAGCAAATCAGAACAGTATTTTTTTCTATAATTAATGGAGTTAAGTTCAGATCATTATAGACCTGAAGAGTTTTTATGTATAGAATTACTCTTGGTGTCATCTATTTGGAAAACAGGAGAAAGATTTGTGGGAAAAGGTAGAAAGCATAATCTTTCCTCTAACTGACTGAAGGTGACAGTGAGATATCTAAGTCATTTAAAGTGAGGAAAATGCTTTTAAGCTAAGCAATAAAACAGATACATCAAGGGAAATGTTAATAGTCATCAAAACTCCAACAAGCTGTTGACTTTGAAAAAAGTGGGAAAAGGATAAAAGTAAAGACATTGACTATGAATCTCAACATTTCTTAAGAAAGTTGAAATGATGTAAAATAGTTGCTACAAAAAAGGTTAAAAGAACCCAGAAAAACTAGTAGCCATCAAACACAAATTTTCCAAAGGAAGAGAGACATATATCAACTAAAGTCAATACTAGTTAGCACAAGTTCATTTTCAACGATTCAGGAGTAATGAGAGAAAATTAGGAAAAATATTACTTTCTGAAACAGAAAAAGCAGTGGTGATTCTAAGAGACCCAAGTATGCCAGAGTAGAAATGAAGTAGAAAAAAATGAAGGGAAAGGTTCTAATGGCTAGGAGGCTTAGATAAGAAACAGAACAGATTTGTTCCTTATGTTTTAGTGATTGGACAAGTTATAAGCTGGTAAGTGGTATAGTGGATAGAGTGCCAGGTCTGGATTTGAGAGGACCTAACTTCAAATCTGTCCTCAGATACTTTCTAGCTGTGTAACCTTAGGCAAGTCACTTAACCTCTGTTGGCTACAGTTCCCTTTCCTGTAAAAAAGGTATAATAAGAGTGCCTTCCTGAAGGGTTTTGTAGATCAAATGCAATAGTATTTGTAACTTGCTTAAATGCTAGATATTTTATGACTGACATCATGGAACATCATTTCCCCTAAAGATTTATAGGGGAACTCAAAAGGTAATAGAGAGATGTATAGCCATTCAGTAAATAAACACTTATTATTTGCTATGTGCTAAGCATCCTGCTAAGCCCTGGGATTTCAAAAATAGACAAAAGACAATTCTTACTCTGGAGGAGTTCAAGGTCGAATGTATCTAAGATTCAAGAGGCTAGTACAAAAAAGAGATACATAGGATTAAGTGAAGCTAATTTATGGAGAGGGGGCATAACATTTAAGGGGACTTGAGAAAGATTTCCTAGGTCAGATCTTAGTGGAAACTTGAAGGAGTATCAGTTATGCTGAAGCAGATCACAAATAGTGACATGCTCAAGAAGAGACATGATTCCTCCAAGGAGCTGGGGCAGTTATTTAGTCAGACCAAGGGGTGACAGATGGAGAGCCCAAATACTATACTGTGGTATACAAAGTATTATTTTAAAACATCCATTTGGAGGCAGCTAGATGGCTCAGTGGATTGAGAGCCATGTCTAGAGATGGGAGGTTCTGGGTTCAAATGTGACATCAAACTTCTTCTGCCTTGGAACTAATACACAATATTGATTTTAAAACTGTGAAGGGTGAAAAGCATCATAGAAGAAATATTTTGTATTGGTTCCAAGGCAGAGAAATGGTAAGGCTCAGGCAACTGGAGATGCCTCTGCATTTCTAGCTGGCTAAGAGAGGGAGATCCAGTCTCATAAAACCTTTTTTTCTTTCTTTTTCTTTTTCTTTTTTTTAGTATTTCCAGAGACTCTGAAAAACCATCCTTGAGGCCAACTGGGTTCTAAGCTGGATGCTATTCTTGGTTTGTCACATATCTCAGGACTGACCCCTTCTACCGACCACAGGGAGTCTCAAGTATCTTCCTCTCACCCTCCCTAGAACACCATTGGATGGCATGAAAACAAACCAGCACTGGCTGCCAGAGAAGTTAGCTCTTTCCCTTCCCTCCTCAACCCTCATTACCTCCATGCCCAAGCAAGGGATGCTCAGTGTAAGCTGGATACTGATCTTCATATTCCTCCCTATCTCTGTGAGAATAAGACTAAAGCCTCACTCCACTCTGACCCTTGAACCTATAATTGGCGGAAGACCCTTAGTCCCCAACATCCCTGGGTCTTGCCATCTCTGAACATGCCTTGTTTTCATCAGTTAGAAAGAATTTCTCTTTTGAAAGCAGGAGCTATCTTGATTTTCAAGTTATTTGTCTAGTATTTAGCTTCTTATATATTAAGTGCTTAATTTTTTTTTTTTTTAGAGATAGTTAGGTGGATAGAGTACTGGGTCTGGAGTCTTCCTGAGTTCAAATCTGACCTCAGACACTTACTGGTTGGGTGACCCTGGGCAAATTACTTAATCCTATTTGCCTCAGTTTCCTCACCTGAAAAATGGGGGGATAATAAAACCCCTACCTCCCATGGCTGTTGTGAGGATCATATGAGTAATAATCTAAAGTGTTTAGAGTGCCAGGCTTATAATAGGGGTTAAATAAAAGCTTATCCCTTGCCCCCATATATTAAAATTGCTCTCTTGAACTCAAATTCTCTGATTTTTGTCGTGTTCTTTCTCTATTGTCATATAAGTTCTTCATCTATTAAAATCTGCTATTTCCTTCTGGCTCTCCCTGCACTCTAGGTCCTTCTATATTTTATACAGATATAAATATTTTATATTTCTTTTCATATAATTACTATTCACTGCTATTTAAAAAAGAAAGGAAAGGAAAGAATAGGAATTCACCTCATCTTATACTTCAGATTTCTACCCACACTTCCAAGGCCCCATGATACTGATTCATACAATGATTAAAAGAAAACAAAGAAATACAGAGATACATCTATTAGGGATTTATGGAATTTTAAAAATTCTTTCATTTCCTTTCCTTATTTTGAAGTTTGTTATAGCATCACAGGAAATTAAAAAGGCAATTTCTTAAAGCTTTTAAAATAATTTAAAAATGATTGTTTGAAAGTATTTTAGGCATTTTATTTAATCATCTTTCAATCATTCCTTCTCTCATCTTCAATTTCCCTTTATCTACTGACATGTTCCCTGCTGCCATAAACATGTCCAAGTTTCCCTAAACCTTAAAAAATCTTCACTTTACTCTTCCATTCTCCTTCAAGATATTCTGCTATGTCTCTCCTCTCTTTTATGCCCACACTCTTTGAAAAAACCAGTTAGACTTATAGCCTTTACTTTTTTTCAGATCTTCAACTCCCTTCTCAACTCTTTATAAACAGATTTTTGACTCATGCTGCTCAAGTGAACCTGTGCCCACCAATATTATCAATGAACTCATTCATGGTAGAGCTCAGCAGGCCCAACTGGAATTCATTAACTTATCTCTTCAACTTGTTCTTCCTCCAAACTTGGGACATCATCCTTCTAGTCACCAAAATTTGCAAACTTGGAATAATCTCCAAATTGTTCCTCATTTCCCAAATCTGGTTAGTTGTCAAGTCTTTCCATTTTCTCTCCACAACATTCTTCACATTTGTTCTCAAAGAGTAATTTTTAATGGGTGAATGTCAATAAGGCAAGAGGTCTCCAATGGAATACTGAGGGATCTGTACTGATTAGCATTTTTACTCATGACTTAGATGAAGGCCTAGCTGGTATTCTTGCCAAATATTGAGACAATATAAAGCTGGGAGTCATAGTTAATGCATAGTTAGATGATGGAGGCAGGATCCAGTTAAGTATTGCCATCAAGCATTTCTTACACACTTACTATGTGTTATGGACTGTGCTAAGTTCTGGGGTTACAACAGAAGACAAAAAACTAACCCTTGCTTTTAAGAAGTTAGAGCATTTATTAAGCATTTACTAAGTGTTAGATATAGATATAAATAGACAAGACTGTTCTTGCCCTCAAGGAGCTTACATTCTAATGGAGAAAGATAACATATAAAGGAATGTTGGGAGGGGAGAAGTTTGTAGGCTTGTTGTTGTTGGGTACAGAAAGGGGAGAAATTTTTGGAACTCTAATCATGGTCCAAATAATCTATTGAAAATTCATCTTATTTGAGTATCATTGTTCTAGCTTGTTGAAAGGTAGCAATCCATTTTGTACCCAGTCCTCTTAAAGTACCTGGAAATAGCTTCAAGAATAGTCACAGAATATCTGTGAGGTTAGGAAGAAGTCATGCTAAATGTCTTTGACCAGATCCACATGTTTTTAAGTACAGGGGCAACTTAAAAAAATCAATGCTAGGTAGTATTTACATGTGCTTTAAGGTTTGGAAAGCACTTTACAAATATTATTTCATATTTATTAATTGCCCAAGATCCCACTGCTAGTAAGTATCTGAGACTAAATTTGAACTCAAGTCTTCCTCTCTCCAAGTACACAGTTCCATCACCTAGATTCTTTTAAAAACATGCTATTGTATTCATTAAGGTCATAGGCTCAGAGGTTTAGAAATTGAAGGTACCTGAGAGAACACTGAAGTGAATTCATTTATTTCACAGATGAGGAAACTCAGACTGAGAGGTTGATTCTCTTTTCTTTCATGATGATCCAACCATGAGATTCCCACAAGGTTCTGTCCTGGGCTCTCTTCTCATTTCCTTCTATATTATTTTGATGGATGATTTCATCAGCTCTTGAGGATTTAATTATCATCTCTGTACAGATGATTCTCATAACAATTAATCTCACCTTAACCTCTCTCCAGATCTACAGTCTTTCATCTCCAGATAACTATTAGAGATCTTGAAATGGATGTTTTGTAAACATCCCAATGTCAATATTCCAAAACTAATTATCTTTCCCCCCAAACCCTGCCCTCTTGTTGAATTTCTGATTACTATTGAGGGCACCACAGTTTGTCACTTATTCTCTAACCCTATACTCCCATGTTGCCAAGTCCTGTCAGTCCTACCACATTTATCCTCTTTTCTTTCCTCTGAGGCTGCTACCACTCTAGTGCATGTTTTCCTTCATCACCATGTATCCAGACTATGGCAATAGTCTACTGGTTGGCCTCCCTGACTCAAGGCTTCCCCTACTCCAATCCATCCACCATTCAGACACTAAAGTGATTTTCCTTAAGTGTAGGTCCAATTATGTCACTTCCTACTCCTTCCCTTCTGCACTTGACCATTGCTTTTAGGATCAAATATTAAAAAGTTCTCTGTTTGGTACTCAAAGCCCTTCATAACTGAATCCCCGCTTACTTCTCCAGTCTCTTTATATCTCACTCTCCTCCACCACAAATTTTTTGATCAAGTGCCACTAGCTTCTTGGCTATTCCATGAACAAGACATTTTCTCTGGTTGTCCTCTTCCTGGAATGCTCTTTTTCTCCTTTGCTTTGGCTCCAGATCTCCCTGGTTTCCTTTAAATCCCAACCAAAATACTATCTTTGATAGGGAACCTTTCCAAACCTCTCTCTTACTTTCTTCTAGTTAATCATTCTTATTTGTCTTATATATAGCAAATATGTTTATTTGCACATTGTTCTCCTCATTAGATTGTATACTTCTTGAGGTCAGAGACTATCCCCAACTCCTGCCCACCTTGTGTATCCTCAGAGCTCATCAGAATGCCTGGTACATGGTAGTGACTTAAAAAATGTTTATTGCTTGATCGATTGAGAGTCTGGCTTTTAAAGTCGTTCATAACCTGACCCTTTTCTACCTTTCTAGTCATCTTACATCTTCCACCTCCCCACATATTTTGATCCAGTGATACCAGCCTCCTTGCTGGTCTCTACAGAAGACACTCCTGACTCAGAGCATTTTCATTGATGGTATCAAATGCCTGGCTTGCTCTCTTTCCTCATCTCTGACTTCTCCCTTTACTGGTCTACCTCAAGTCTCAACTAAACTCTTCCCTTCTGCCTTTCTCAGACCCCCCTCAGATGATTCTCAATTCATTCTGTATAAGTCTTGTTTGTTCATAGTTTGAATGTTGTATCCTCTAGTAGATCATCCTCAAGGGTTTATTGTTTTTACGGTTCTTTGTATTTTCAGAGCTCAGCACAGTGCTAGACACTGAATAAATGCTTGCTCTTATGGGCAGAGAAGTAGCCCAGTGAATAGAGCACAGGGCCTGGAGTTAGGAAGACCTGAATTTAATTAGATTATTAGACAATTAATTATTATATAATATTTTATTTTTATATTTTTATAATTACTTTTGTAATTATTATTATAATATCTAAATAATTGGATAATCAGATATTTACTAGCTAAGTGACTAAGTCACTTAACCTCTGTTTGCCTCAATTTCCTTATCTCTAAGGTGGGGATCACAATCATAATAGCAGCTACTTCCCAGGGCTGGGGTGAGGATTGGATGATGTAATATTTGTAAACACTAAGCACAATAACTGGCACATAGTAGACACTAAGCTGTTACTATTATTTAATTCTCTGAAGAATGATTTGAACTCAGGTTTTCTTGATTCCAAGTCCAGTCCTCTGTCTACCATCTAAGTCATTCCAATTTGCTATACCTGTTTCTATATACATTTATAATACAAAGGACAATGTTTATATTTGTGAGATATGCATTTTATTTTATTGGTTCCTAAGGAGACAGTATGGTACTTGGAGAAGAGCACTGGTTTTGGGGGTCAGGATTTTGGATTCAAATCCATCCCCTGGTACTTTCCACTTGTGTGACCTTAGGTGAATCACTTAACTTCTCTGGGTGTTTAGTTTTCATGTATAAAATAAAAGGATTGGACTACAAAGCATCTGACATCCTGAGTACAGCTTGAGACCTATGCTCCCATGATATTTGATCTTTCTTGGTCTTAGTGTACCCCTCTGTAAAACAAAGGGGTTGGACTAGAAGGCCTCTAGGGTCTTTAGCTAGGTCTGTGATCCTAGAGCCACTTTGTTTTTTACAATATAATCAATTTCCAATATATTACTTCCCTTTTCCCCACCCATTAAATCCATCCTTGAACCAACTACCACCAGCACTAAGCCAGTGAAACAAAATTGATGGGAAAAGACTCACAGCATATAAAGTCTTCCATTTTCTTAGTCTTCTAGCTCTCTGCCAAAAGGAGGATGGTGCAGTAGATATAGTGATGAATCTGGAATTAGGAAGATCTGAGTTCAAATCCTGCCTCAGACACTGTGTGAAGTTGGAGAAGTTACTTAACTTTTGCTGTCTCAGTTCCTTCATATATAAAATGGAGATAAATAGTAGCACTTGCCTCCCCACCTAAGAGTTCTTGTCAGGATAAAAAGGGCTTTGAAATTTCAAAGTTTATATATATATATATATATATATATATATGTGATTATCATCATCATCATCATCACTATCACCATCATCATCATTCTTTGGAACTATTATTAGTAATTGCAGTTAATCCGCTTGACTACTTTTTAGTCTAACTATTGTTTACAACATTATAACCATTGTATATGTTTGTCCCACTGTGCACTTCACTCTATATCTATTTGTATATACTTTTTGCATTTTTCTGAATTCCTTATATTCCTTACTTCTTAAGGAGTAATAGTCTATTACATTCATCCATAATTCAGTGAATCATATCATTCTCTCTATTGATGGGTCCAATTTGTTTCTTTTTTTTTTTTTGCCAGGCAAAAAGTAAAAGTAGCCACAGAAATTCCAGTTTAATATGAGACCTTTTTGTCTTTGAAAAGATAGATTTTAAAATTCAGTCTATTGAAGATATGTTTATGTTTGTTTATTTATCATGCTTAGTCATACTCTAGCATATTCTGTTAAAACAAATAAAATAAGAACAACACCGGTTTTTGTTTTTTTTTTTGTGCATTTGGATTCATGGATCCCTTACAATGTCTTCTACCTCCAGTGGTTCTTGTTCTTCAGGTTGGTAACTCTTGATTAAAGAATTTCTTCTTTTATTCCATAGTTTGATAATTAATTTCTATATTAGAAAAAACATATACTGCCCACCTTAATTAGATTTAGAGCACAGAGTTCCCCAATTGCATTGTGTTTTCTCTGTGATTTAAAGCTGCTCTGCACACATCTTCACACATTTTAGTTATCAAGTTGTAATTCATTCAACCTACCTACCTCTGTCCGCAATTTCTTTTGCCTAGATTTTTGTTGTTGTTTAGTTGAATGGTCTTGTCCAACTCTTTGTGACCCCATGTGGGGTTTTCTTGGGAGAGATGGTAGATGGTTCACTATTCCCTTCTCTAGTTCATTTTACAGATGAGGAAATGGCAGCAAACAAGGTTAAGTGATTTGCTCAGGGCAACACAGCTAATGAGTATGCACTATGGTGCCACCTAGCTGCCTCCCCGCTTGCCAAGATGGGCATTATCAATTAATAGAAAGAATAATGATTGGAATCAAGGAGCACCTGAGTTTGAGTCTGACTAATGATTACTAACCAGAATGACCATGGAATAATTGCTTAGTTTCTCTGAGCCTTGGTTTCCTCATCTGTAAAATGGAGACAGTAAAATTCATGATATCTGCTTCCCAGGGTTATTGTGATAAAAATATTTTGCAAATTTTAATGTGATGTGTAAATGTGAATTGTTGTTTTGATTATATCTATGATGTTGCATTTCCTAAAAGGAAAATGAATAGCATTTTTGTCCAAATGCTTTCATGCAGTTGGAAATCAAGTAAATGTTGAATGAATGAATGAAATACTTTCATTGATCTTATTTCTTGGAAAATTAATGCTCACTAATAAAATCTATATTCTTTCTTTATTAAAACAATCTATGTTCTTTTCATTTAAACCTAAAAGAACTTTATTTGTCTGTCTTTAAATTTTTATTTTCAAATGAATTTGAAGCTTATTGTATTCTGTTTCAACTAATTTTCTCAATTACCTTAGAACCATGAAACCTTACAGTCTGGTGCTAGAAGGTATTTTTATGGTTAGCCTAGTTCAACATGGACCCATTTTACAGATGAGGAGGCAGACCTCGCGAGAACAAGTGACTTTTCTAAGTTGCTGCATGTGGCTCATATGAGGTCTAAGATAAGTCTCCTGATTCCCAGTCTCATGATTGTCCACTATTGTCTTTCTCTTATTCTTCAGTTTGTGAGACCCCATATTTTAAGCTGGTCCAGCTCTAGTTGGCCAGTATTGGGGTGGAAGGTGAAACTCTGCCTTGTAAAAGGTTCTATACTGTTCAGGGTCATTTATAATGAATACTACAAGGCAACATGCCTATTACATGAAATAAAATGATTGTTTTTGTGAGACGAATTGGAAGATGTGGCATAATTAGACAGTGGGCATTTGTATTCTCCTATTATCGCTTTGGAGCGGCAAAAAAATGGAAGTAATTTATTTCATCTTGGTAATGCTCCTTCTTTCTGGTCCAACAATTTATCAGAAATGTTAATCCAGCAAGCAGTAAGTGGGGGGAAAAGAGAGAGGGGATTTAAAATTAGCCTGGAAATATTGCACAACTCATTAAAAATGTAATCATGCGTAAAATGAGATCAATGAAAATTTATCTAAAAGTGCTAGGAAAAGGCATTTTCTAGTATGATACTGGATTTAATAGACTGGATTTTAATTTAGTCAGTTTGCTACAAAAATCCCTGCAGGCTAAATAAAACAGTTTTCCCTCCCAGTTATTGTACAGACAGCTAATTTTCTGCACCCTTCCTTCTAATATTCAATCTTATCTCTTGCCGGATAGGAGTTTCAGTATATTGCAGGATTTGTTTTCTTTACATTTTCCATTACTGCTTTCATTTGCATGATAAATGATTAGAAGAAGAAACAGGGAAGGGAGAAAAAAAAGCCCCATGCAGAACATTTCTTTATTAATTTTGTTTAAATTAGGGTAACTTTCTTATCCTCTCCTTCCTTTTTTTAAACAACTTGTGTATGTGGAAGTAATTTTGATCCTTTTGTCAGGCCACTAGAAGAATGTGTTAGTCATGTTTGGCTTGCCTTTTCTCCTTGTAACATTTTATTTGGTTCTTGGGTTTGTGGCTGACATTTTGGTTCCTATTTCATATGCTGCTAATACTTGAGATCTGTTTCCCACTTAAAAGAGGCCCTAGTGTTCATGGCAGAATGCAAGGTCCAGAAGTTGTTTAAAATGTTAACCTACAAAGAATCTCAGAACCTCAGATGGGAAGGTGGTTTTTTTCTTTTTGTTTTCTTTTGTTTGTTTTTTGAGATCAAGTCTCTCTTTTTCATTTAATCTGAAAAGGTAGTGACTGGCACATAGTAGACACTAAATAAATGCTAGCTGTTATTATTATTTAAATATCTGAAAAATGATTTGAATTCAGGTTTTCTTGATGCCAAGTCTTGGCCTCTGTCTACCATCTAACTCACTTTAATTTGCTATCTCTTTTTCTCCATGCTTTTTAAATGCATTTTAAAACAAAGGTCCAATACCATTGTTGATTGGCACTAAAGCTTTGTCCAGTGACTGGTGCATAGTAGGTCGTTTATCAATACATATTGCCTTTGATCTGAGCTGTTTCTAACTTCCTCAGACAACCTGGTGGCCCCCTACTCCTGAAAGTTTGTCATATTGGTTTTGGACTTACCTTGGATTCCTAATCAACTTAGCCTCACTGAAGCTCAAATCTTAACTCAAGTGATCTACCAGTCTCAGTTTCCCCAATAGCAAGGACTACATTGTTGCCCTGCCATGTCTAGCTTAGATATAAAGTTTAATGCCTTTATATCTTGCTTTACATACATTATTGTAATATTTGTAGAAATATAGTCTGTCAGAGTTGGGAAGGACCATAGAAATTGTCTGATTTAATTATGTTCTATTATAAGTGAGAAGACTAAGGCCAATAGAATTGGTGACTTGTCCAAGGTCATATAGTTGGTGATTCAGTCAGTTCTAGACCCAGGGATCCTGGTTCCTAGTCTTGAACAAGATGCATTGTAAAGTTAGGCTCTCTCTCTGACTTTTGACCTTATTCAAGAAACCACTTTCTCTCCCCAAGAGTTCACAAATGTCTAAACACAATAAACCACCTTGGCAACTTAATATAAAATCATCAACAATCCATCTGTTCTCCCTCAGTGCTGGCCTGTAGTTAGTTTTTAAGGACTGACCATTTGCCCAACACAAATATGAGTGATCATGGCAATGGAAGATGGTGAGCCTTGAGAAAAGTGCCATGGTGGGAGGATCCTGGGAGTAAATGAATGAAGGCAGAGGGCAGAGCTGCCACAGAGAGGTATACCGTCTAGATGTCAGTGCACACAGGCAAAGCTCTGGCATCTCCACACTAATTATGGTGGTGACAGTTGTATTTGAAGTCAGGAAAGGCAAACTTCTGACACTTGGTTGTGTGACCATCAATGAGCCTGTCTTTTTCCCAGAAGGAGAAATAAAGTTTATTATTAAAAAAATGTTTCCCCCAGATTACATGTTGATATAATCTTAAATAATCATTTTCTAACAATTTGTGATCCAGGTTTTCTCTCTCCTGCCTACCCCTCTTTCCTACCTAAGAAGTCAGGTAATATGATAAACGTTATACATGTGTTATCATGCTATGTGTCTCCAAGTTCATCATGTTGTGAAAGAAGACACATATCATTTATGCTATAAAATTCATGGAAGAAATAAAAAGGAAGAATGGTTTACTTCAATTTGTATTCAAACTCCATCAGTTCCTTTTATGGTGGTGGATAGTCTTTTCCATCATGAGTTTCTTGGAGTTTTCTTGGATCCTTGCATTGCTTATAATAATTGTCATTCACAGTTGATTATTGTACATGATTGCTGTTCATCAGCAAGTCTCTTAAGTTCTCCCAACTTTTAATCCCTAAAACAGGGATAAAAATGATGATGGTAATTGCCTTTAAGGATTGTTGCAAAGCTCAGGGGGATTTCATTTAATGGGGTCCTACTATGTACCAGGCCCTATGCCATGTGCCACATATATAAAGGCAAACCTGAAGCAGTTCTTGTCTTCTAGGGGATCATATGCCCCTGGGGGATGACAAATGTACCTAGAGAGGACAATATAAAGGAAAATGTTTTTTGTTTTTTTGTTTTTGGAGGAGGGCACTAATAACTTGGGAATCAGAAAAGACCTTGAGATGTGCACCTTGAAGTCAGTGAGATGCTTCCAAGAGTTGCAGGTGAGGAGAGAGAACCTCCTAGGTATGAATGTTATCATAACCTATGGAAAAGCCTGGAGAGGAATGAGGGAAAATTATGTTCCAGCAACCACACTTAGGCAAGTTGGGATGAAACAGAAGCTGTGAAGCACACCAATGTCTAATTAGCCTAGGAAGATGAACTAGAGCCAGTTGGTGAAGAGTTTTAAATGCCAAATAGAAGAGTTCCTTGGGGAGTATCTTGGAGAAAAGAGGAGTCATGAGAAGTTCTTGCACAGGGGAGTGATTGATCAGATTTGTGCTTTAGAAATATCAATTTGGTGGAAAGAAATTAGAGAAGGGAGAGGTGTGAAAAGCACTCAACAAACATCAGCTCTTATTATAAGCAGTTCAAGATATAAGCAACCAGAAAACTAAAGAAAATACAAGGAACTTTATATATTTTAGGCATTTTTGGCTTGACATTTATATACTGAATTACAAAAAATTGTTATCATTATTATCTGCTTCTCCAATAAAATGATTTCTAATACCCCTTTTATGACTACCAACATGACTAAAGAAATTTTCAAAGAAACCATGGATGCATATCTTGGTTCTTAAAGATATATATGCTAATGTGATTTAAAAAATAAAACTTTTAAGCATTTAAAACTAGACTAAGACTTTTGAAACATACTATATATAAATTGATCTTGCACTAGAAAAAGGGGTTTTTGATTTGGAAATTGAACTTTAAAAATATTTTTGTAATCCTGTAAATTTTATTTTATGCATTTTAAAAATGTGATTCTGAGGGGTCCCTGGGCTTCACCAGACCACTTAAAGGGTGCATGACACAAAGGAGCATTAAAGGAAAGCATATCAGTAAGTCATCTTTTAGTGTTGCTATCTCACGTAAAAGGAAACAGCCATTCTTTGGGAGGTGTCCAAACCTGGATGTTATGTATTTTTTCCCTCTACAGGTGAAATTTAATGGACTGGGGAGAGGGCACAACCATAAAGTTCAGAGAGCCATAGAAAGATTTTATCTTTTTTTTTTTATGCTAAAGACAGATGGTAGTACCTTCTCCAGCCTGTGAGAGGTGATGCTGGGGTTGAGGAAGGTGGATAGAGGGTGAGAGAGGAGTGATGGCAGAGTGCTATGGAGCCCACTGATGGAGTTAGAAACATGGTGCAAATTTTGTTCTTGCTGCCAGCAAAATTCAGAAGATATTTTGCATGGATGATATGAAAAATTTCCAATAATTTGGGAAATTGGTTTCGTGGGCCAATTATAAGATCTTTGAGTTTTCATTGCCTATAGTAATATGCTGAAGTCAGACAGTTTATATGTATAGTTCTAAAATGCTTCAAATGGTAAAATGGAAGTCTATGTACTCAGACCCCATGTCTTGAAATGTAATAAATCTGTTTTCCAATTGAAAAGGTACATTCAATGTTTTATGAAGAAGGGCACATGGTGTTACAGAATATTTACAATAGTGGTTCAGGAGGTATGTGGTCTCTGAATTACACTAGACCCATTGGTTTAATATCTGGCTTTAACAAATTTAAAAATAATAATCACCAAATTTTACTTAAGTGATTCCAGTTCTGGGCTGTACTTGGAAAGTGATATTTTATAAAACTAAGGTGGTTGACAAACTATGGAAATACAGGCTGCAGGAAACCCTCCAGAGCCCTCTGAATTCGACTCTCATCCTATTCCAAACTTGTGGCTGTTCCCACAAATCACCTTTAATACCCTTCCCTGGTTCCTCCCTCCCCTCCCTGTCCTCTTTAGCATCTTAATAACCTCATTTATATCCATTTTTAAGCATCCTTCTCCAGCAGCGAGTACAATTACATTACTTCCAATCTTCCCTTGTAGCTGAAGTCTTCTCAGTATTTCATCGTTTCATTCTTGTCACACTGATTTTCCATCTTGATTTCTGTAGAGTGGTATCCAGATGGAAGGAAAATAACTGGTCTCTTATGGAGTGCTAGGAAATAAAAAAGTGTCTGATTCTACATTGAACCACCAAGCAGTATCCAGGTTGGTCTTTCGACACTTGGTCATAACTTAATGTGATTTCGATTTTCCTTTGTGAGGTTTCCCCTTATATTCCCTGCTGATACAGGAAGGATCTGAGCTAGGAAAGACATTTTTATCTTGGACAAATCACAATCTCTCTGAGGGGCTTCTTTCTCATTTGTAAAGTTAGCATAGAACAGACCCTTCAGGGTTGTAAGGACTTCAATGAAATCATCTTTGCCATATACTATAATATATAATACATAATATGGAATAAATTAATGTGTAATTATATATAATAATGCACCGTATATAATACAGTACATAATATATACATAATGCCAATTCTTCTTCTTCTTTGTTTCCAGAGAGCATTAACTTAAATTATGGTCAGGGAACCTAAGTCAGAGTTACACAAGAAACATAATATAGTAGAAAATGTGCTCACTTATTATTAGAAAAAATAAACAAAGGATTCCTGTTCTCAAAGCTATTTATTTCCAGAAAATAATCTCCCTGCTCTTTAATGAATATTTTGCTTTATTTTCTTGAATAACTCTTATAGATTTCATTTTGCTTGAATTCAGGCGTCTCCAGCTAAAATTAGAAACCAGGAATATTAATGATAGGAACTGTTTCCTAAAAATTTGTGCTTTAGTCTTCAGTTTTAGGGTAGGGAATACACAGTCATGATTTAGGTGACTTAAAAGACAAAAGTTTGGTGATTAATTGGAAAGTTTCTTTCTGATACAAGGATGGTAGTAAAGGAGAAAACTTTCCAGCTGTAGCAAGAGATCTCATCTGGTGGTGCCATACTATGGGTACCCCTGATTCATGTATAAGAATGTATTCTATTGAATATTTTGAGGGAAGTGTTCCAAGTCAAATAACCCTGGAGCAGTGTGACTATTATTTCAGACAGTTCAGAGGGCCTGGATTTGAGCCTGCCACATACTTGCCTCCATGATCTTGGGAAGTCCCTTTTAACTCTTTTGGGCTTCAGTATCCTTATTTGCAAAATGAGGTTTGACCAAATATCCTACAAGGTCTCTCTTACCTATAAATCTGTTAGTATATGATCTTATGTATACTTTTCATTGAAAAGTTCTCTTTAGCTTTAGAAACACATGATTTAATTTTATGAATCCATTCATGTGATTAGGATGCCACAATTTCTTCTTCTTCCTTTATCTCTTGGAAAAGTATGAGAGCAGACAATTATTTCTATGGTTTGTAGACTGTTATCATATTCCTCCCCCAAATGTAACTTTTTACTATTTCAATCTATCTGAGATTACCTAAGTGAGGAATTCTTAAACTTTTTTGTGTCTTAGACACCCTTTTTCAGTCAGAGGAGGCCTATGGACATTTCCTCAGTGTCCTATTGCTAAATGCTTAAAATAAAATGCATAGAATTACAAAGGAAACAAATTGCATTAAATATAGTTATTAAAATATTAGAAAAATAGGAACCCCTAAGCTGGAGTATCTACTAAAAGAAGTCATATGCTTTTGAGCATAAATGACCTCTTGAAACCTACATGTAATATTTGAGTCTTTCATAATTGAGTCGTAGACAATTGCCATATCAGAGATGTAGCTCAGGCAGCCTCAGGAATATCATATTATCACGAACTCACCTGTGTTATGATAGGGAAGTATCAGATCTGGTTGTAGCATTCAAGATCTCCTTGGACTCCTTCTCTGAAATCATGCATAAAAAATAAAATGATATCAGGGAAGGTTCCCAAGGAATCCAAACAATGTAGCCACATCCTCTCCCAAGCCTGGAACCTTACTTGGTTCTGAGATGTTCAAGGATTTGTGTTTATCACAAGGCTCCGTCACAATGACCAGTCTACTAATTACTAGTAGTATTCTCCACCTTGGTACCTTGGAATGACCATCTGGTCTTCTGTTTGGTCATAGTGCTAACCTAGTTCATTATTCCCAGACTCTCTGCTTTCCCTGGCCATGGTGCTGACATTAAATGCCCCAGCTTGTAAACTGGGAGTTAGTGGTGTCCATATTCGTAAATGCCAGTTGTTGGAAGAGTATGATTCAAGTTGGTTAAAGTGTTTTGAGCTTCTTGGAAAGAAGTTCTATGTAACATATACATAGCATTATTACTGTTGTCATTGCTTGATATATTTAATGTTATACTGATAAATGACCTTTTGACATCAATGCAGATTATGTCCACTGCTTTTCCCGTCTGCTCTCTGCATTATCTTCTTAAAAAAAAAGATTCCACTCGATTTGTCAGACAGGATATATCCTTCACAGCAGTGTGTGCAGACTATTTTTTATTTTTACATCAGCTCATGTTTCTCCAGATGTTTTGTGATCTCATCTCTTATTAATGTCTCCAGAATTTTGATTGCTTCTGAGGTTAGACTTGCTAATGATTACAGGTCTGTAATGTCCTGGGCTCTTTAGTAGAATGGAAGAACTAATTCTGCTGAATTGTGCAATCATTTGAAGACAGACAGGTATGGTATTTACACAGAAAAGATCTGTTTATAAACATATGAAATATTATTTTTACACATTCCTTGAATCTGAACTTTTATCAGAAATGCAGTTAGTTACACATTGAGTCTATTATTGCATTGTACTATGGAAAAATGAATATTTTATATCAGAGACTGAGCAAAAATGATGTGGTGATGACCCAGAGAAATTGACAAGTGAAGGTTCAGGATTACAAATAGGAAAGATTTCAGTTTATCACATGGGAAGCAGGAATTATTTCTGCTTTTGTTATTGGAAATAAGGCAAAGATGGAAAAACATTCTACTGTATTGTATATTTCATCTTGCAGTGGTTCAGATGATATAAAACCTTCTCTTGGAAGAAAAGGAAAAGGACAACCACTTGAGTCAGTAAGAACTTCATTCTGTTTCTAATCTGAAGGCATTACTTCCTTGAGGCTCATAGGATTTGTATGAAGAAGATAGCAGGAAATATTATTATACTAAGAAGAATGAGGCCATGAAAGAGTAAATCTCAGAATCACTGAATTTCAGCGTTTGAAGGGACCTCAACAACTAATGAATCCAAACCATTCTTTTAAAAAACAAAATGAAACACTTACCTTCAATTTTAGAATTAATATTAATTATTGGGAGGGGGGTTGCTAAATGGCTTAGTGGATTTAGAGCCAACACCTAGAGATATGAAGTCCTGGGCTCTAATCTGGCCTCAGACACTTCCTAGTTGTGTGGCCCTGGACAAGTCACTTGATCCCCATTGCCTCGCCCTTAATGATCTTCTGCCTCAGATCTAATACATGGTATTGATTTTAAGATGGAAGGTGAAGGTTTAAAATAATACTAAGTATTGATTAGTGACATTCACTGAGCCACTTGGCTGCCCCAAATTGATGCTCTGCTATATCCAGAAAGAGCCCATTTTACTTTTGAGTTGCTTTCAATGTCAGAAGTTTTTTTTATTTAGAACAGACCAAAAATTGCCTCTTCACAACTTTTATCAATTATTCTTAGTTCTTCCCTCTATAATAAAGTAGGAAAAGTTGATCCTACTTTCACATGAAAGCCCTTATTTGAAGGCAACAGTATCATGTTCCCTCCATCTTCTTTTCTCTCTACTAAGTGACTTGCCTAGATAATCTGTACTATTTGGGAGTGAAGCTCGGCAAATCTTCTCCTAAATCATAGAATTTATTTTACTATAAATGTACATATATTCACATTTGACATTATAATTACATAGAATATGGTAATTGATTCTAGCCCAATGGGAATATGCAACATGAATTTTAAAAATGTGACCGCTTCAAGGAATTATTTGCACTAATCAAGATCTTGCTATAGAGACTAATATCTCTTTATTGTTAGGTGTTCACATTTCAATGTATAGCTTACATTTAAAAATAATACTACTTCATGCATAAATATTTCATTTTCATTCATATGTTAGTGATCTCTAATTAATATTCAGGAAATGTTATTCATTATAGTGATGAAATAAAAAAACAACCTTAAAATAGCTTTATTAGTTAAACTTATCTCTATTCATAATCAATTATATCTTTCTTGCTTATTTTCTTCATCAGTAAGAAAAAAGTACTAGACACATATCTATAGTCCCCAGGAATCTCTCTGAAAAAGAACCTGGAAGTAACTCTTGTGTCTGGGTTGGGGAGCTATTAGACTTTGAAAAAATTGAAGCATTCAAACTAAGTATATGGAAAAAAGGTACTGTTATCTTTGGCAAATTGACCAAATTTACTGTTAATCTGTGGATGTGATTCCTATACACTCTGTACTAAGAATATTTAAAGGGAAAACAATTCAAGAATAAAGATAAATGTTTATATGATGAAGGAAAAATTGATGATGTCCCACCAAGTCATTTATCTTCAATTGTTTGTCCAAATTTCCATTTTTTTGGCTAGTAGGTGCAATAAGTGTAGGTAATTAGATTGCCAAATGAATAGATTTTAGGTATGTTATATCAGAGACTTTAGAGGTCTAGTACAATTTCCTTATATTACAGATGAGAAATCCAATGTTATGAGGCTGCACAACTACTTAGTGACAGAGGTGGGACTCAGATTTAAGGTGATAGGGGAAAGAATGCTCCATCTCAGAGGAGAAAACCATAATTTATGATTGACAAGAGCAAAGGAAAGGGCAATATTAAATTTGTGACTTCCCTTTAAGGAGGTAATTAGAACTTGGAAAAAAAATAGTAATGTTAGACCTCTGTAGAAAACAGAATGGGAATAAAAAGGAATATACCTTTTTCTCAGAAGTACATGACACTTTAAAAAAATTGACCAAACTATAGGTCAGTGATGGTGAACCTTTTAGAACTTTTAAGAGATCATGTGCTGTGCCCCCACCCCCTTGATATGTTCCATGTCCTGCCCCTTTAGACTGTGTGCAGTGCCCCCCCTCCCCAGAGACTGAGTGCCCCACTCACCTTACTCCAGACAGGAGAGGAAAAAAAGGAGGGGAGTGACCTGAGTCTTCCACTCAGGAGAGGGATAAGCAGACAGTGGTGGGGAGGCATGGTAGAGAGTGGGAAGAGATTAGCTCTGCTGGAGTCTCTCTGCCTTTCTAGTAACTAACTCTTCCAGGAATGGCATGCGATCACAGAGAGGTCTCTGCATACCATCTTTGGCACATGTGCCATAGGTTTGCCATCATGGTAATAGGTCATTAAAAAACTCACAATAAAATATAGAAAAGTAAAAGTATTAAATGCATCCTTTTTAGATCATAATGCAATAAAGATTATGTTGAACAAAGTACAGCAAAAAGACTAAAATTAATTAGAAACTAAATATTATCTTAATGAATGGATCAAAGAGCAAATAATAGAAGCAATATTTTGTTAAAGGAATGACAACGAGAAGACAACATACAGAATTTATGGAATATAGGCAAAGCTATTTTTAGGGGGAAATTTATACTTTTAAATGCTTACATTGATAAAATAGAGAAAGAGCAGATAAATGAATTGAACATGCAACTAGAAAAAACTAGAAAAAGAAGAAATAAAAAATTCCCAATTAAACACTAAATTTGAAATCCTGAAAATAGGTAGAGTTAAGACAGAGAAAAAAGTAGAGACCAATAGCCCCAATGAATATTGATGCAAAAATTCTAAATACAATATTAGCAAGAAGATTATCCCATTATATCACAAGAATTATACAACAGGACCAGGTAGATTTTATACCAGGAATGCAGGGATGGTTCAATATTAGGAAGACTACAAGAATAATTGACTACGTCAATAACAAAACCAACAGAAACAATGTGATTTTCACAATAGATGCAGAAAAAGCCTTTGAGGAATTATAACACTTATTCCTTATAAAAACATTTGAAATCATTGGAATAAAAAGAACTTTCTTTAAAGTCAAGGGCATCAATCTAAAACCATCAGCAAGCATTACTTATAATGGGAATAAACTAGAAGCCTTCCCAGTAAGATCAAGGGCAAAGCAAAGATCCTCATTATCATCAATACTATTTAATATTATACTAGAAATGCTAGATATAGTAATAAGAGAAAAAGGAAATGGGATTGAATTAGAGTAGGCAGTGAAGAAACAAAACAATCACTATTTGCAGATGATATGATGGTATATATAGAGAACCTTGGAGAATCAATGCCAAAACTGATAGAGACAATGAACAACTTTAGTCAAGTTGTAGAATACAAAATAAACTCACAGAAAACACCAGCATTTCTATTTACCACCAACAAAATTCAACAGCAAGAAATAGAAAAGGAAATTCTATTTAAAATAACTATAGACAATATAAAATATTTGGGGGTTATACTTACCAAGAGAAACCCAGCTTCTATATAAACACAATTTTATATAAACACTTTTCACACAAATATAGCCAGACCTAAACAATTGGAAAAATAGGAATTGCTCATGGATAAGCCAGGCTAACATAATAAAAATGACAATCCTATCTAAATTAATTCAGGGCCATACGAACCTACCTAAAATTTATTTCATAGGACTAGAAAAAATAATAACAAAATTCACCTGGAAGAACACAAGGTCAAGAATATCAAGGGAATTAATAAAAAATATATGAAGGAAGGAGGCCTGCCCATTACCAGAACTCAAAATATTTTATAACATGGTAATCATCAAAACCATCTGGTACTGGTTAAGAAATAGAGTAGTGTATCAGTGGAATAGGTTAGAAAATGAATATACAGTAGCTAATGATCATAGTAACCTAGTTTTTGATAAACCAAAAGACCAAGCTATTGGGGAAATAACTCACTATTTGCAAAAAACTGCTGGGAAAACAATATGGAAGAAACTAGGCATAGACTAACATCTCACACCATATTCCAAGATAAAATCAAAGTTGATACTTGTTCTAGAAATAAAAGGGGATACTATAAACAAATTAGGACATAAAAGACATAGAAGACATAATGAAAAGTAAAATAGATAATTTTGATTACATTAAATTAAAAAGTTTCTGAACAAACAAAGGCAATGCAACTGACAGAAGGGAAACAACAAACTAGGAAAAATTTTTTATAACAAGTATCTATGACAAAGAACTCATTTCCGAAATTTAGAGAATTGAGTTATATTTTGCACTATAAGAATGCAAAGCATTCCCCAATTGATAAATGGTCAAAGAGTATGAATATGCCATCTTCAGAGGAAGAAATAACTACAGTTATATGAAAAAATGCTCCAAGTAACTACTGATTAGAGAAATGCAAGTTAAAACAACTCTGAGATATCACCTATCAGACTGTATAATATGACCAAAAATGAAAATGAAAAATGTTGGAGTGGCTATGAGAAAATAGAACCTTCATAATTGTTGATGGATCTGTGAACCAATAACAACTACTCTGGAGAGCAATATAGAACCTCACCAAAAAAGCCATAATACTAAGCATATCTTTTGACCAAGCAATACCGCTACCAGGTCTGTATCCCAATGAGATTGGAGATAGGGAGAAAGGGCCAACTTGTCCAAAAAAACTTTTTTAGCAACTCTCTTTGTAATGGCAAAGAATTTGAAACTGAGAGGGTGTCCATCAATTGGGGAATGGCTGAGAAAATTGTGGTATATGTATTTTTTTAAATTTTAAACATTATTTTATTTGGCCATTTCCAAACATTATTCACTGGAAACAAAGATCATTTTCTTTTCCTCTCTTACCCCCCTCCCACCACCTTTCCCTCTCCCATAGCCGACGCACGATTCCACTGGTTATCACATGTGTTCTTGACTCGAACCCATTTCCCTGTTGTTGGAATTTGCATTAGAGTGTTCATTTAGAGTCTCTCCTCAGTCATATCCCCTCCAACCCTGTAGTCAAGCAGTTGCTTTTCATCGGTGTTTTTATTCCCATAGTTTATCCTTTGCTTGTGGATAGTATATTTTAGATCCCTGCAGATTGTTCAGGGACATTGCATTGACACTAATGGAGAAGTCCATCACCTTCGATTGTACCACAGTGTATCAGTCTCTGTGTACAATGTTTTCCTGGTTTTGCTCCTTTCGCTCTGCATCACTTCCTGGAGGATGTTCCAGTCTCCATGGAATTCCTCTACTTTATTATTCCTTTTAGCACAATAGTATTCCATCACCAACATATACCACAATTTGTTCAGCCATTCCCCAATTGATGGGCACCCCCTTGTTTCCCAATTTTTGGCCACCTCAAAGAGTGCAGCTATGAATATTCTTGTACAAGTCTTTTTCCTTATTATTTCTTTGGGGTACAAACCCAGAAGTGCTATAGCTGGATCAAAGGGCAGACAGTCTTTTATCACCCTTCGGGCATAGCTCCAAATTGCCCTCCAGAATGGTTGGATCAATTCATAACTCCACCAGCAATGAATTAGTGTCCCCACTTTGCCACATCCCCTCAAGCATTCATTACTTTCCATAGCTGTCATGTTAGCCAATCTGCTAGGTGTGAGGTGATACCTCAGAGTTGTTTTGATTTGCATCTCTCTGATTATAAGAGATGTAGAGCACTTTTTTATGTGCTTATTAATAGTTTTGATTTCTTTGGCTGAGAACTGCCTGTTCATGTCCCTTGCCCATTTGTCAATTGGAGAATGGCTTGATTTTTTGTACAATTGATTTAGTTCTTTGTAAATTTGAGTAATTAAACCTTTGTCAGAGGTTTTTATGAAGATTGTTTCCCAATTTGTTGCTACCCTTCTGATTTTGGTTACATTGGTTTTGTTTGCACAAAACCTTTTTAATTTGATGTATTCCAGATTATTTATTTTGCATTTTGTAACTCTTTCTAATTCTTGCTTGGTTTTGAAGTCTTTCCCTTCCCAAAGATCTGACATGTATACTATTCTGTTTTGCCTAATTTTCTTATAGTTTCCTTCTTTATGTTCAATTCATTCAATCATTTTGAATTTATCTTGGTGTAAGGTGTGAGGTGTTGATCTAAACCTATTCTTTCCCACACTGTCCTCCAATTTTCCCAGCAGTTTTTATGAAATAGTGGATTTTTGTCCCAAAAGATGGGATCTTTGAGTTTGTCATATACTGTCTTGCTGAGGTTGCTTGCCCCTACTCTATTCCACTGATCCTCCTTTCTGTCTCTTAGCCAGTACCAAATTGTTTTGATGACCGCTGCTTTATAATATAGTCTGAGATCTGCCCTTTCCTTTGTATTTTTTTCCATTATTTCCCTGGATATCCTTGATCTTTTGTTCTTCCAAATGAACTTTGTTATGGTTTTTTCTAAATCAATAAAAAAATTTTTTGGTAGTTCAGTGGGCATGGCACTAAATAAGTAAATCAATTTGGGTAGGATGGTCATTTTTATTATATTGGCTTGTCCTACCCATGAGCAGTTAATGTTCTTCCAATTGTTCAAGTCTAGTTTTGGTTGTGTGGAAAGTGTTTTGTAGTTGTGTTCATATAGATCCTGTGTTTGTCTCGGGAGGTAGATTCCTAAGTATTTTATTTTGTCTAAGGTAATTTTGAATGGGATTTCTCTTTCTAGTTCTTGCTGCTGAGCTGTGTTGGACTTATATAGAAATGCTGATGGCTTATGTGGGTTTATTTTGTATCCTGCAACTTTGCTAAAGTTGTTGATTATTTTGATTAGCTTTTTGGTTGAATCTCTAGGATTCTTTAAGTAGACCATCATGTCATCGGCAAAGAGCGATAATTTGGTCTCTTCCTTGCCTATTTTAATGCCTTCAATTTCTTTTTCTTCTCTAATTGCTACTGCTAGTGTTTCTAATACAATCTCAAATAATAGAGGTGATAATGGGCATCCTTGTTTCACTCCTGATCTTAATGGGAATGGATTTAGTTTATCCCCATTGCAGATGATATTAGTTGATGGTTTTAGATATATACTGTTTATTATTTTTAGGAATGACCCTTCTATTCCTATGCTTTCTAGTGTTTTTAGTAGGAATGGGTTTTGTATTTTATCAAAGGTTTTTTCTGCATCTATTGAGATAATCATGTGGTTCTTGTTGGTTTGCTTGTTGATGTGGTCAATTATGTGGATAGTTTTCCTAATATTGAACCAGCCCTGCATCCCTGGTATAAATCCTACTTGATCATGGTGGATGACCCTTCTGATCACTTGCTGGAGTCTTTTTGCTAGTATCCTATTTAAGATTTTTGCGTCTATATTCATTAGGGAGATTGGTCTATAATTTTCTTTCTCTGTTTTTGGCCTGCCTGGCTTTGGAATTAGTATCATGTTTGCGTCATAAAAGGAGTTTGGTAGAACTCCCTCTTTGCTTATTATGTCAAATAGTTTGTATAGTATTGGAGTTAGCTGTTCTTTGAATGTTTGATAGAATTCACTGGTGAATCCGTCAGGCCCTGGGGATTTTTTCTTAGGAAGTTCTTTGATGGCCTGTTGGATTTCTTTTTCTGATATGGGATTATTTAAGAAAACTATTTCTTCTTCTGTTAGTCTAGGCAATTTATATTTTTGTAAATATTCATCCAGATCACCTAGGTTGGTATATTTATTGCCATATAGTTGGGCGAAGTAGTTTTTAATGATTGCCTTAATTTCCTGTTCATTGGAGGTGAGATCCCCCTTTTCATCCTTGATGCTATTAATTCGCCTTTCTTCGTTCCTTTTTTTAATTAGATTAACCAGTACCTTGTCTATTTTGTCTGTTTTTTCAAAGTACCAGCTTCTAGTCTTGTTTATTAGCTCAATAGTTCTGTCACTTTCGATTTTATTAATTTCTCCCTTAATTTTTAGGATCTTTAGTTTGGTTTTCTTCTGGGGTTTTTTAATTTGTTCGTTCTCAAGTTTTTTGATTTGCATTTCCAATTCCTTGATCTCTGTCCTCCCTAATTTGTTAATATATGTACTCAGGGATATGAATTTTCCTATAAGTACTGCCTTGGCTGTATCCCATAAGGTTTGAAAGGATGTCTCGCCGTTGTCATTTTCTTCAATGAAATTATTAATTGCTTCTATGATTTCTTCTCTAACTATCTGATTTTGGAGTATCATATTATTTAATTTCCAATTAATTTTTGATTTGGCTCTCCATGTACCCTTACAGATCAATATTTTTATTGCCTTGTGATCTGAAAAGGCTGCATTTATTATTTCTGCTTTTCTGCATTTGAGTGCTATGTTTCTATGACCTAGTGTATGATCTATTTTTGTGAATGTGCCATGTGGTGCTGAAAAGAAGGTGTATTCCTTTTTGTCCCTATTTATTTTTCTCCATATGTCTATTAACTCTAATTTTTCTAAGATTTCATTTACCTCTTTTACCTCTTTCTTGTTTATTTTTTGGTTTGATTTATCTAAATTTGATAGTGGTTGGTTCAAGTCTCCCACTAATATGGTTTTACTGTCTATTTCCTCCTTCAATTGTCCTAGTTTCTCTATTAAAAATTTGGATGCTATACCATTTGGTGCATACATGTTGATTAGTGATATTTCCTCATTGTCTATACTCCCTTTTAGCAGAATATATTTACCTTCCCCATCCCTTTTGATCAGGTCTATTTATGCTTTGGCTTTGTCAGATATCATGATTGCAACTCCTGCCTTCTTTCTGTCAGTTGAGGCCCAAAAGGTCTTACTCCAACCTTTAATTCTAACCTTGTGAGTGTCAACCCGCCTCTTATGTGTTTCTTGAAGACAACAAATGGTAGGGGTTTTGGGTTCTAATCCAATCTGCTATTTGTCTACATTTTATAGGTGAGTTCATCCCATTCACGTTCAAAGTTATGATTGTCATTTGTGGATTCGCTGGCATTTTGATATCTTCCCCTAGTTCTAACCTTTCTTCTTTAGCTATCTCCTTTTGAACCAGTGATTTACTTTAGGTCAGTCCCCCTAGTCCCCTCCCTTGAGATACTTCCCTTTCTAGCCCCTCCCTTTTTATGTTCCCTTCCCCTCCCCCCTCTCCTTCCCTCCCTTTTTATACTCCCTCCCCCTCCCCCTCCTTAATTTTCCTTTCTTTCTTGCCCTAATGGATAAGATAGAATTCAGGATCCCACTGGATCTAGATGTTCTTCCCTCTCAGATTTAATTTCACTGAGAGTAAGGTTTAAGTAATTCCACTTCATGCTCTCTTCCTCTCCTCCTCATATGAGAGTTCTTCCCCTCCCCTTACCATGTGTATCTTTATATGGGAAAGATTATTCTATTAAGTCCCCCCTATTTCTTGAAGTAAATCTTAGTATTATCGATGGTTCTCCCCTCCCTTTTCCTTTCTTTGCCCCCACTTTCCCCAAATCTTCTTGATGCCCCAATCTCTCCATATGCATGTTTCTTCTAACTACTCTTATGATGCTACAATTTTTGAGAGTTACACAAAACATTTTCCCCACATATAAATATATATAATTTGATGTAAATGTAGTCCTTATAGAAGAGAGTTTGACTTAAAGAAAAAGATAAGATTTATCTCCTTTTCCCTTTCTTTCATATTTACCTTTTCATGTTTCTCTTGCTTTCTGTGCTTGGATATCAAATTTTCCACTAAGTTCTGGTCTTTTCTTAGCAAATGCTTGGAAATCTTCTATTTTGTTGAATGCCCATACTTTCCCCTGGAAGTATATAGTCAGTTTTGCTGGGTAGTTGATTCTTGGTTGGAGACCCAGCTCTCTTGCCTTTCTAAATATCGTGTTCCATGCTTTGCGGTCTCTTAGTGTGTTAGCCGCTAAGTCGTGTGTGATCCTTATGGGAGCCCCCTTATATCTGAAGTTCCTCTTCTTGGCTTCTTGTAGGATTTTCTCCTTTTCTTGGAAGCTCTTGAATTTGGCAATTACATTCCTAGGGGTTGTCTTTTGGGGATTTAGTATAGAGGGTGTTCTATGAATCCTTTCTATTTCTATTTTGCCCCCTTGCTCCAGAACGTGGGGGCAATTTTCTTTTATAATCTCCTGTAGAATAATATCAAATTTATTGTTTATCTCTGGTTTTTCTGGGAGACTGATAATTCGGAGGTTTTCTCTTCTCCCTCTGTTTTCTAGATCTGTGACCTTCTCAGTGAGGTATTTTATGTTTTCTTCTAACTCATTAATTTTTTGGGTTTGCTTTATTGATTCTTGCTGTTTTATGATCTCACTTTCTTCGAGTTGCTTAATTCTGGTCGTTAGGGACTGGTTTTGCTTTTCAGCTTTGTCTGCCCTTCTATTGGATGCTTCGAGCTCTTTTTCCAATTGAGTAGTCTTATCTGTCAGACTGCTGATCTCTTTCTCCCATTTTTCTTTCCAGTTTTCCATCTTTTGGATAAGTTCCAGTTTGAGATCTTCCAGAGCTTGTTGATAGTTTCCATTTTGGGAGGCATGTTCTGATTTTTTTGGATTTCCTCCTCATTCTCCTCTTTTCCTTGGGTACTTCCACTATAAAAGTTTTCAATAGTCACCTTTTTCCCTTTCTTCTTGGAGGCTTGATTTTGGGCCATGTGAGCCATCCCTTTGGTGGTTTTATTCCCCTTTCCTTTTTGGTCTGGGGTCTGGGTTATATAGGCGGGTTTTCTGTGAATTTAGGTTGCTTCAGACTAGTTCTTCCCAGCCTCCGAGGTTTCTTAGAGCGTTGGGCCCCTGATCACAGCCAAACTGCCCAGGTGTTCAGCTGCGCCCAGATAATCAGCGCATGGTCCACCCCTGGTGTTTAGCTCTGCCCAGATGTTCAGCGCAACCACCCCAAGTACAGCTCTGCGGGCCCCCTTGCTCAGCACCAGGTTCTCCCGTGTAACCGCCCTGAGACGTTTTTTCCTGGCAGTCCCCAGATCACAAGGACCCTGGAGTGCCCCCCCCCCCAGACAGAGATGTTCCCCACTCACTCACTGTCCCAGTGAGTGCTCAGGTAGCTCACTCTGGTTTGGTGGGGGAGGTGGGGGGGGGAAGGGTGGCTCAGTTCACATTTCTGTGTAAGCTTTTCTTCCTTCTTTTTATAGTGTGGAAATGTTCAAGCCCCACATACCTTCGTCTCTGTGGGATACTGGGGAGTCCTGTTCCACCAAAGGTGATTTTTATGCTCCTTTGATGTAGTCTATTTCGTTCCATGCCAGGGAGAGGAAGCATGTGGCATCTAGATTGGAGCCACGATTACCCGGAAGTCCCGTGGTATATGTTTTTAACAAAACACTATTGGGCCATAAGAAATAGTGGACAGGATAAGTTCAGAAAAACCTGGAAAGATGTCCATGAACTGATGCAAAGTGAAGTGAGCAGAACTAGAAGAGTGTATACTTTAATGGAAACATTGCATGATGATCAACTGTCAAGGACTAAACTATATCAGCAAAATAACGTTCCAGGATAACCCCAAAGGATTCAAGATAAAAATGCTATCCATAGCCAAAGAATTGTTGGAATCTGATTGTAGATGAAAGCGTGCCATTTTCTCCTTATTTCCTTCATGAATTTTTGTTGTACATGTGATATGTGTCTTCTGTCATGAAATAAGGAATATAGAAATATGTATTGCATAAAAGCACTGGTATAACCTGTATCAGACTATTATTGCCTTGGGGAGAGAGAAGGTTGTGAGGGAGGGGGAGAATCTGAATTGTAGTGTCAGAAAGCATTTTTCAAAAATTGTTTCTATATGTAATTAAAAAAAACAACTTGTGACTTTTGGTATCCATAAACAAATACATGGTCTATGGATAATTAATCAAACAAACATTTATTAAGCACTTAGTATGTGGCAGGTGGTCTGCTAGGTGGCACAGTGGATAAAATGCACAGTCTGAAGTCAAGAAGACTCATCTTTCAGAGCTCAATTCTCGCATCAGAGGCGTATTAGCCATATGACCTTGGGCAAGACATTTGCCCCAATTTCCTCACTGGACCTGGAGAAGGAAATGGCAAATCACTGCAGTTATCTCTGCCAAGAAAACCCCAAATGGGGTCACAAAGAATAAAACACAACTGAAAAATGACTGAACCAACAACAAAATGTTCCAGACACTGTGCTATGTGCTTGAAATACAAAGATACAAACATAACCTGCTCTCAAAGAACTTATAGTCTAATGGAGAAATAATATGCAAATAGCTATATATGAACAAGGTATGTATAAAATAAATTGGATATTATCTATAAGGGAAAGAACTAGCATTATGAGAGATCAGGAAAGGCTTCCCTTCCTGAAGAATCTGACATTTTTGCCTTGGACTTGAAGGAAGCCAGGGAAGGTAGAAAGTGAAGATAAGGAGGGAGAGCATTCTAGGCACAGGGTACAGCCATAGAAAATAAACTAAACATCAGAAACTTGAGATCTCAAAGCAATGAATAATTTAATTTAAACTCAACCACATAGATAATACTGAGACTTTGTGGGATGTTATTGATAGTTGAAATATAGTAATAGAATAATGTATTATGTTCATATAGAAATGCACCAGGTTAAGTCAAATAAAGTAGTATTTGTGAAAAAGTATTTACCAACACTGCTTGAAACACAGTAGGCTCTATGTAAATTCTTTTTTAAAAAACCCTTATCTTCTGTCTTAGAATTGATACTGTTTGTTGGTTCCAAGGCAAGAAGAGAGGTAAGGGATAGGCTATCAGGATTAAGTGAACTGCCCAGGGTCACAGAGCTAGAAGTGTCTGAGGTCACGTGTGAACTCAGGTCCTCTCTACTCCAGGCCTGTCACTGAGCCACTTAGCTGCTACTCTATATAAATTCCCATTCCTTTCTCTATTTCTTAGATTAAAGAGATTGTCGAATAACCTTTCAGATCAATACCATATATTAATTTGAAAAAAATTAAATGCTTGGAAATAGGGAAAAGCAGAGTAGAGAATGTTTAGGGGGAAGACCACTGAAGGAGAAATAGAAATGTAGCAGTTATGGAGTCTCTGTTAGAGACCACTAGGACAGAAAGAAGAAATAGATTATTAATTTGGGAAACATATTGAAAAACTGGCCCAGAGGTACAAACTAGTTAGTACTGGTAGTGAATACTGATTATCCAGAAGTTAACTGGAACTTTGCTGGCTGAAGGCAAAAAAGTTGATAAATTCTTGACTTGTCCTAATGACATTTTAATTCTTCAAACAGTGACAGAAGCAATGAAGAAAAATGCTATTCTGAACTTATTTCTAATAGATAAGAAGAAGGAACTGGTTGATGATGTAGAAATGATTAGAACCCTAATAGAAGTGACTTAAGAATCTTTGAGTTTGTAATAAATAAGGAAAAGGAAACTAGGTGTATTCTGGTGTATATACTAGATTTTTGGGAAACAGACTTTAAAGAGTTCAGAGAAAGAATGTAAAATCCCATGATCAAAAGTTCTGCATGGAAAGCAGAGGTGCTTTGAAAAGCAAAAATCTGGCAAGGAAACATCCTTCCTCCATTTCTTCATTTTTTCCTTTCTTTCTTCCTTCCTCCCTTCTTTACTTTTTAGGTGAAGATTAAAATAAAAATGGTTAACAGAATTATGAAACACAAGCTAAGCAAAAAGATAGTAAGAGCACTTTTCCATCTCAGTAGGTTTGAGCTGCCAGGTCTTTATGGGCTATATTCCAGTGACTGGATTGATCATGAATGGAAGTCAACCTTGAAGATGATCTATCCTTGGGCCTAGTCTGTTCAGTATTGTCTTAATGACTGGATGGGAGGTGTATATGGTATTTCTGATCACTTTTTCAAGTGACATTAAACTGGAAATGATAGTTAATATACAGGACTACAAAATTGGGATTCAAATCTTTAAAGGAATAACTAAAATAACTCATGAATGTTACTGCCAAACTCTTGTCAATTGTTTTTGAAAACTCCTGGAGAAAATGGGAGACATACCACAGGATTAGAAATAGGTAGATGGTTTCTCAACTTCCAAAAAGGGTAAGTAGATTGATTCTTTGATTGTAGTCTGGGGAGCTTAATATAAATTCTTGGCAATGTTCTAGAATGCAATATTAAAGGGAGAATTTCTAAATACTTTTAGACAGGGAAGTGGTGATCACTATGAGCCAGTATGGTCTTACCAAGGAGAGGTCATGCCAGATTAACCCAATATCCTTCTTTAACAGGATTGTGAAGCTGTTTGAACAGGGAAATGATCAGATACACAGTATGTCTCTCTTTTTAGCAAAACTTTACAAAGTATTACTCTCCTTGTAGACAAAAATAAGATAATATTGATTAGATAATAGGTCTGAACTGGCTAAATAATTAAGACTGAAAGAGTTATTAGTCATGGATTGATGCCAACTTTAAGGATGGTCTATTCTGTTCAGTATTTTCTTGGTGATGTGTCTAGAGATATAGATAGCATCTCTTTACAGATTTGCAGATGGCATAAAACTGGAAGGGATACATGGCACCACAAAACTGGGGTTCAAACCTTTTAAAAAGTCTAGAACAAAATTTCTTATAATTAGAGGAATGCAAATCAAAACAACTCTGAAGTATCACCTCACATCTAGCAGATTGGCTAATATGACAGCAAAGGAAAGTAATGAATGCTGGAGGGGATGTGGCAAAATTGGAATATTAATGCTTTGCTGGTGGAGTTGTGAATTGATCCATTGTTCTGGAAGGCAATTTGGAACTATGCCCAAAGGGCACTAAAGGACTGTCTGCCCTTTGATCCAGCCATAGCAGTGCTGGGTTTATATCCCAAAGAGATCACAAGGAAAAAGACTTGTGCAAAAATATTTATAGCTGCATTCTTTGTGGTGACAAGAATTGGAAAATGAAGGGATGCCCTCTAACTGGGGAATGGCTAAACAAATTGTAGTGTATGTTGGTGATGGAATACTATGTGCTCAAAGGAATAACAAAGTGGAAGAATTCCATGTGAGCTGAAAGGACCTCCAGGAATTGATGCAGAGTGAAAGGAGCAGAACCAGGAGAACATTGTACACAGAAATGGATATACTGTGGCACAGTCAAATGTAATGGACTTCTCTACTAGCAGCAATGCAATGATCCAGGATAATTCTGAGAGACTTGTGAGAAAGAACACTATCCACATCCAGAGGAAGAATTGTGGGAGTAGAAACACCGGAAAAAAAGCAACAGCTTGATCACATGGTTAAATGGGGATATAATTGGGGATGTAGACTCTAAATGATCACCCTAGTACAATTATCAATAATGTGGAAATAGGTCTTGAACAATGACACATGTAAAACTTAGAGGAATTGCTCTTTGGCTATGAGAGGGGGTTAGAGGAGGTGAGGAAAAGAACATGAATCATGTAACCATGGAAAAATATTCTTAATTAATGAAACAAAAACAAAAAGAACCCCTAAAAAGTCTCGAACAACAAAATGATTAATATATTAGGCATAAAGTAACAACATAAATTTACCTTCAGAAAATGATTATGCCCAAAGGGATTTAAAAGAATGCATATCTTTTGTTTTTGTTATTTTATTTTAAATTAATTTTAAAAATTATTTTAATTAATTAATTAACTTAATTAGTTAAGAATATTTGTCCATGGTTCCATGATTCATGTTCTTTCCCTAGCTTCCTCCTTCCTCCCTTCTGTAGCCAATGAGCATTTCCATTCGGTGTTACATATATCATTTACATATATAATTGATATCTATTTCCATATTATTAATATTTGCAATAGAGTGATGGTTTAGAGTCTACATCTTGAATCATGTCCCCATTGAACCATGTGATCAAGCAAATGTTTTTCTACTATATTTCTGTTCCCACAGTTTTTCCTCTGAAGGTGGATAGTGTTCTTTCTCATAAGTACCTTAGAATTGTTCTAGATCATTGCACTGTTGCTAGTAGAGAAGTCCATTACACTGAATTGTGCCACAGTGTATCAGTCTGTGTTCTCCTGATTCTGCTCCTTTTGCTCTGAGAATGCATACCTTTTGGATCCAGTAATAACACTACTAGGTTGGTATCCCAAAGAGATAAAAAGAAATGGGGATGAACTTGTTTGTACAAAAATATTTATAGCTGTGCTTTTTGTGGTGGCAAAAAAAATAGAAAACTGAGGTCATGTCCCTTGATTGGGGAATGGTTGAACAAATTATGATATATGATGGAGATGGAATATTATTGTGGTATAAGGAATGATGAAATGGATGATTTCTTAAAGAACTGGAAAGACCTAGATGAACTGATGTAGAGTGAAATGAGCAGAACCAGGAGGACATTATACACAAGTAACTGAAATATTATGGGACAATCAAATGTGATAGACTTTGCCAATAACAACAAAATCATGATTCAGGACAATTCTGAGGGATTCGTGAAAAGCATGCTATTCACTTCTAGCGAAAGAACTGTTGGAGTAGAAATTCAGAAGAAAACATATATGATTTATCACTTGTTTATTTGGATATATGATTTGGGGTTTTGGTCTTATATAAGATTACTCTCTGACAAAATTGAATAATATGGAAACAGATTTTGAATGCTAATACATATATAACCCAGTGGAATTGCTTGTCAACTCCAGGAGCAGGGAAGGGAAGAGGGGAATGAGACAACCTGAATCATGTAACCTTAGAAAATTTATGTGTAAATTTGTTACTGGAATAAAATAAATAAAAAATCTAAAAACAAAGTAGAAAAAAAGAAAATTATTCTAGGGGGCAGCAAGGGGCTCAGTGGGTAGAGTCAAATCTAGAGATGGGAGGTCCTGGGTTCAAATCTGACCTCAGACATTTCCTAGCTATGTGACCCTGGGTGAGTCACTTAACCCTCAGAGCCTAGCCCTTACAACTCTTCTGCCTCAGAGCCACTACACAGAATTGATTCTAAAATGGAAGGTAAGGGTTTAAAAAATTTATTACAAGGAACAATGGGAGGGATGTATTTATATAGCAATTCAAAGGTAAATGATCTAAAGGCTTCAGTGGGCTGCAAGGTAAAATATGAGTCTAAAATGTGATGCCATCTGAAAAAGAGGGGCAGCTAAATTGGATTAATGGATGGAGTGCTGAACCTGGAGTCAGGAAGAACTGAGTTCATATTTTTCCCCAGACACTTGGTTGTGTGTTACTGGTCATTGTTGTAAAAACACTTTCATACAAAACCAAGACCCCAAAATAAAATCATAAATACACTGATATGAAAGAGTGTGCTTTGCTCTGTAGCCATCCAACTCCTATAGTTCCTTCTCTGGAGGTGGATAGCATTCCCTATTATAAGTCTTTTAGGATTGCCCCAGATCACTGCATTGCTGAGAGCAGCCAGATTTTCATGGTTGATCATTATACCATATTGCTGTTACCATATTCTGCTTATTTTGCACTGCATCAGTGCATGCAGATCTTTCTAGTTTTTTTTCTGAAGTCATCTTGCTTATCATTTCTTATAGCACAATAGTATTAGATCATTAACGAACACCACAATTTATTGAGCCATTCCCTAATTAATGGACATCCCCTCCATTTTCAGTTATCATAAAAAGAACTATTCTAAATGTTTTTGCACAGTTAAGCCCTCCCCTTTTTATAATTTCTTTGTGATATAGCCCCAATAGTAGTGCTACTAGATCAAATGGTACGTACACTTTTATTGCCCCTTGGTCATGGTTCCAAATTGCCCCCTAGAATGGTTGGATCAGTTCACAACTCCACCAGCAATGCATTAATGTCCCAATTTTGTCAAATTCTCTCCAATGATTATTACTTTCTTTTACTGTTATATTGATCAATCTATTTTATAGGTGCAAGGTGGTACCACAGCATTGTTTTAATTTGCATTTCTCTATCAAGAGTGATTTAGAACATTTTATATGATTACTAATAATTTTGATTTCTTCATCTGAAAATCGCTTGCTTATATCCTTTGAGCATTGTGTTAATTGGGAATGGAGTGTATTCCTATAAATTTAACTTAGTTCTCTATATATTTGAGAAATTAAAACTTTATCAGAGACATTTGTTATAAAAATATTCCCCTAGTTTGTTGTTTCCCTTCCAATCTTGGTTATATTGGTTTTGTTAGTACAAAAGCTTTTTCATTTAATATAATTAAAACGATCCATTTTATATCTTATAATGTAGCCTATATCTTGTTTGATCATAAATTCTTCCCTTCTCCAATGATTGGCCATGTAAACTATTCCAGGTTCCCCTAATTTAGTTATGGTATCACTCTTTATATCTAAATCTTTATAACCATTTTGATTTGATTTTCTTTTGATGTAGAGTGTGAAATATTGATCTATACTAGTTTTTGCCATATTATTTTCCAGTTTTCCCAGCAGTTTTTTGTTAAACAATGAATTCTTATTCCAAAAGCTTTGGGTCTTTGAGTTTATCAAACACTAGGCTGGTAAGGTAATTTACCCATGTACATTTTATTTTATTTTTGAAAAATTTATTTAGTCAATTTAGAACATTATTTGTTGGTAACAAGAATCATATTCTTTCCCTCCCTCCCCTCCCCCAATCCTTCCTATAGCTGATGTGCAATTCCACTGGGTATTATTACTTGTGTCCTTGATCAGAACCTATTTCCATGTTGTTGATATTTGCACTAGGATGATCATTTATAGTCTACATCCCCAATCATATCCTCCATAACCCATGTAATCAAGCAGTTGTTTTTCTTTGGTGTTTCTACTCCCAGTTTTTGTGGATAGTGGATAGTAGATAGTGTGAATGTGGATAGTGTTCTTTCTCATAATTCCCTCTGAGTTGTTCTAGATCACTGCATAAACACTAATGGAGAAGTCCATTACATTTGATTGTACCACAGTGTATCAGTCTCTGTGTACAATGGTCTCCTGGTTCTGCTTCTTTCACTTTGCATCAATTCCCGGAGGTCATTCCAGTTCACATGGAATTCCTCCAATATAGTATTCCTTTGAGCACAATAGTATTCCATCACCAACATATACCACAATTTGTTCAGCCATTTCCCAATTGAAGGGCATCCCCTCATTTTCCAATTTTTTGTCACCACAAAGAGCGCAGCTATAAATACTCTTGTACAAGTCTTTTTCCTTATTTTCTCTTTGGGGTACAAACCCAGCAGTGCTATGGCTGGATCAAAGGGCAGACAGTCTTTTATTTTAGCGCCCTTTGGGCATAGTTCCAAATTGCCCTTCAGAATGGTTGGATCAGTTCACAACTCCACCAGCAGTGCATTAATATCCCAATTTTGCCACATCTCCTCTAGCATTCATTATTTTCCTTTGCTGTCATGTTAACCAATCTGCTAGGTGTAAGGTGACACCTCAGAGTTGTTTTGATTTGTATCTCTCTGATTATAAGAAATTTAGAACACTTTTTCATGTTCTTATTAAAAGTTTTGATTTCTTTATCTGAAATTTGCCTGTTCATGTTCCTTGCCCATTTACCAATTGGAGAATGGCTTGATTTTTTGTACAATTGATTTAACTCTATAAATTTGAGTAATTAGGCCTTTGTCAGAGGTTTTTATTATGAAGATTTTCCCCCAATTTGTTGCTTCCCTTCTGATTTTGGTTATGTTGGTTTTGTTTGTACAAAACCTTTAAATTTAATGTAATCAAAATTATTTATTTTACATTTTGTGATTTTTTTCTCACTCTTGCTTGGTCTTAAAATCTTTCCTTTCCCAAAGATCTGACATGTATATTATTCTGTGTTCACCTAATTTACTTATAGTTTCCTTCTTTATATTCAAATCATTTGCCCATTCTGAGTTTATCTTGGTGTAGGGTGTGAGATGTTGATCCAAACCTAATTTCTCCCATACTGTCTTCCAATTTTCCCAGCAGTTTTTATCCAATAGTGGGTTTTGGTTCCAAAAGCTGGGATCTTTGGATTTATCATAGACAGTCTTGCTGAGGTCACTTACCTCAAGTCTATTCCACTGATCCTCTCTTGTGTCTTATAGCCAGTACCATACTGTTTTGATGACAAATGCTTTATACTATAGGTTGAGATATGGGACTGCAAGGCCTCCTTCCTTCACCATTTTTTTTTCATTATTTTCCTGGATATCCTTGATCTTTTGTTCTTCCAAATGAACTTTGTTATGGTTTTTTCTAATTCATTAAAAAAAGTTTTTTGGTAGTTCAGTGGACATGGCACTAAATAAGTAAATCAATTTGGGTAGGATTGTCATTTTTATTATGTTAGCTCGTGCTACCCATGAGCAATCAATGCTTTTCCAATTGTTTAGATCTAGTTTTAATTTTGTGGAGAGTGTTTTGTAGTTGTGTTCATATAGTTCCCGTGTTTGTCTAGGCATATAGATTCCTAAGTATTTTATATTGTCTAGGGTGATTTTAAATGGACTTTCTCTAATTCTTGCTGCTGAGATGTGTTGGAAATATATGGAAATGCTGATGAATTATGTTGGTTTATTTTGTATCCTGCAACTTTGCTAAAGTTGTTGATTATTTCTACCCGTTTTTTAGTTGATTCTCTAGGATTCTTTAAGTAGACCATCATATCATCTGCAAAGAGTGATAGTTTGGTCTCTTCATTGCCTATTTTAATAACTTCAATTTCTTTTTCTTCTCTGATATTGCTAGTGTTTCTAGTACAATGTTAAATAATAGAGGTGATAATGGGCATCCTTGTTTCACTCCTGATCTTATGGGGAAGGCTTCTAGTTTATCCCCATTGTAGATGATGTTTGCTGATGGTTTTAGTTATATATTGTTTATTATTTTTAGGAAAGGCCCTTCTATTCCTATGCTTTCTAGTGTTTTCAATAGGAATGACTGTTACATTTTGTCAAAGGCTTTTTCTGCATCTATTGAGATAATCATGTGATTTTTGCCAGTTTGCTTATTAATATGGCCAGTGATGTGGATGGTTTTCCTAATATTGAACCAACCTTGCATTCCTGATGTAAATCCTACCTGGTCATAATGAATAACTCTCATAATTACTTGCTGGAGTCTTTTTGCTAGTATTCTATTTAAGATTTTTGCATCTATGTACTTTAGGGAGATTGGTTTGTATTTTTCTTTCTCTGTTTTGGCCTGCCTGGCTTTGGAATCAGTACCATATTTGTGTCATAAAAGGAATTTGGTATAACTCCTTCTTTGCTTTTTCTGTCAAATAGTTTGCATAATATTGGAATTAGTTGTTCTTTAAATGTTTGATAGAATTCATTTGTGAATCCATCTGGCCCTGGGGATTTTTTCTTAGGGAGTTCTTTGACGGCTTGTTCAATTTCTTTTTCTGATGTGGGGTTGTTTAGGTAGTCATTTTCTTCCTTTGTTAATCTAGGCAATTTATATTTTAGTAAATATTCATCCATATCACCTAGGTTGCCGTATTTATCACCATATAATTGGGCATACTAGTTTTTAATGATTGCCTTAATTTCCACTTCATTAGAGGTGAGGTCTCCTTTTTCATCTTGGATGCTGTCAATTTGGTTTTCTTCTTTCCCTTTTTTAATTAGATTGACCAGTACTTTGTCTATTTTATTTGTTTTTTCAAAATACCAGCCTCTAGTCTTATTTATTAAATCAATAGTTCTTTGACTTTCAATTTTTATTAATTTCTCCTTCGATTTTTAGGATCTCTAATTTAGTTTTCATATGAGGATTTTTAATTTGTTAATTTACTAGTTTTTTTTTAAATTTGCATGTCCAATTCATTGACCTCTGCCCTCCCTAATTTGTTAATATATGAATTCAAGGATATAAATTTCCCCCTGAGTACTGCTTTGGCTGCATCCTATAGCTTTTGAAAGGATGTCTCATCATTGTCATTTTCTTCAATGAAATTGTTAATTGTTTCTATGACTTGTTATTTAACCGATTTAGGAGATTTGTATTGTTTAATTTCCAATTAATTTTTGATTTGCCTCTATATGTACCCTTACTAATTAATATTTTCATTGCATTGTGATCTAAGAAGGTTGCATTTATTATTTCTGCTCTTTTGCACTTGTTTGCAATGTTTTTATGCCCTAGTACATGGTAAATCTTTGTGAATATACCATGTGCTGCTGAAAAGAAGGTTTATTCCTTTTTGTCCCTATTTATTTTTCTCCACATATCTACTAACTCTATTTTTTCTAAGATTTCATTCACTTCTCTTACCTCTTTTTATTTATTTTTTGGTTTGATTTGTCTAGTTTTGATAGAGGAAGGTTCAGGTCTCCCACTAGTATAGTTTTTCTATCTATTGCATCCTTGAGCTCCACTAGTTTCTACTTTAGAAATTTGGATGCTAGGCCATTTGGTGCATACATGTTGAGTACTGATATTTCTTCATTGTGTCTATACTGCCTTTTATCAGTATCTCTTTTAACTAGATCTATTTTTACTTTGACTTTGTCAGATAGCATGATTGTGACTCCTGCCTTCTTTTTATCAGTTGATGTCCAATAGATTTGGCTCCATTCTCTTACTTTTACCCTATGTGTGTCTACCTTTCTCATGTGTGTTTCTTGTAGACAGCATATGGTAGGGTTTTGGTTTCTAATCCACTCTGCTATTCACTTGCATTTTATGGGTGAGTTCATTTCATTCACATTCAGAGTTATGATTACCAGCTGTGTATTTCCCAGCATTTTGATTTCCACTCCTACTCCTGTCCTTTCTTCTTTCACTATTTCCTTCTACACAGTGTTTTGTTTTTAATCAGTCCCCCTAATTCCCACCCTTATTTTACTTCCCTTTCTACCCCCTCCCTTCTTATTCCCCTCTCATTTTCTCTAGAGTCTTTTTAAACTACCCCCCAGCCTTGCCCTCCCTTGTATTGCTTCCCTCTCAACCAGTTCATTTGTTACCCTTCTACTTCCCTATAGGACGCAAATCAATTCTCTGCCCCAATGTATTTGATTGTTCTTCCCTCTTTGAGTCAATTTCAATGTACGTAAGAATTGAGTATTTCCTATCTCCAAGCTCTTTACCCTTCCAGTGTATGGGTGTTCTCCCCCACTCCTGCCATGTGCTTCTTTGTGACATATAAATTTACTGCATTTTGTTTCTTTTCCCATTTCTCTTAGTATTAATCTCTTAAAAAAACCACTCTAGTTATATATATATATATATATATATATATGCATACATATATCTATATACATAGTTATGTCTTGACATTTCATCCTATATAATTTGTCACTGTTCCCTCTAATTATAATTCTTCTAGCTACACAGGTGATAATAAGAATTTTTTTTAAAGAGTTACCAATATCCTATTTTCTTGTATGGATACATATCATTTTAAATTATTGGGTCCCTTAAAAAAAAGTTTATTTTTGTTTTTGATTTTTTCCTCCTTTTTTAATTACCTTTTGATGATTCTTTTGAGTTCTGTGTTTGGGCATCAAATTTTCTGTTCAGGTCTGGTCTTTTCTTTACGAATGTTTGGAATTCTTCTATTTTATTAAATGACCATACTTTCCTCCATAAGAATATAGTCAGTTTCACTGGGTAGTTGATTCTTGGTTGTAGACCTAATTACCTTGCTTTCTGGAATGTCATATTCCATGCCTTTTGGTCCTTCAGTGTAGATGCAGCCAGATCCTGTCTTATCCTCACTGTAGTTCCATGGTATCTGAATGACTTCTTCTTAGCAGCTTGTAATATTTTTTCCTTGGTCTGATAGTTCTTGAATTTGGCTATAACATTCCTGGGTGCTGTCAGTTGGGTATTAAGTACAGTAGGTAATCTGTGAATTCTTTCGATCTCCACTTTTCCCTCTTCTTCTAGAATGTTGGGGCAGTTTTTTTGGATAATTTCTTGTAGGATGATGTCCAGGATTTTTTCTTTTGTCAAGGTCTTCTGATAGACTAATGATTCTTAAGTTGTCTCTCCTGGAACAATTTTCTAAATCTTCTGTTTTGTGAATGAGGTGGTTCATATTTTCCTCATTTTTTTCATTATTTTGATTTTGTTTTATGGTTTCCTGCTGCCTTGTGAAGCTGCTTGCTTCTAATTGTTTTATTCTGGTTTTTAAAGACTGAACTTCATCCCTGGCTTTTTGGTCATCCTTCTCCTTCTGCTCTGATTTTCTTTGGAGGTAATCTTTCATTTTTTTGCCTCATCTTTCATCTCCTTTGCCTCATTTTCAAACTAATTAATTTTGGCTTTCAAGACACTATTTTCTGATTTTAATTCAAGTGCCTCTTTTTCCAGATGACTTATCTTGCTTTTTAAGTTTTTTTTCTCAGTTGTCTTCAGTGTCTCTTAATTGTGTTTTGAATTGTATTTTGAGTTCTTCCAAAGCATTCATCCAGTTCACTAGTTTCTGTGTTTTTGTTTGGTGTTCCTTGATCTCCATCTGTTACATTTGCTCTTTTTTCATTGCCTAGATAGAAGCTGTTGATTGTAATTTCTTTTCTCTTTTTCTGTTGTTTGCTCATATTTGCCCTTTCTTTCCCCCCTGTAGTTGCCTGTAGTCTTGCTCCTCTCATTATGTGTTGGATCTGTGGTTTTGGGCTTTTCTGTTGACTGATTTATGGATCTGCTTTTTCTCTATTTTATTGATGTAAGCATTAAGTTATAGGAATTTCCCCCTAAGTACTGCTTTGTCTGTACCATGTAAATTTTGATGTATTGTTACCACATTGTCATTCTTATTAATGAATTATTGAATATTTCTATAATTTGTTTTTGACCCACTCCCTTCTTAGCATTAGATTATTTAGTTTCCAATTAATTTTTTATTTCTCTTTCTATGGACCCTTATTGATTATAATTTTTATGTTATGATTTGAAAAGGATGCATTTGTTATTTCTCCTTTTTCTGCATTTGGTTGTGAAGTTTTTATGCCATAATGTATAGGCAGTTTTTGTGTAAGGGCCATGTATGTTCTAAGGAAAAGAATATGTATTCCTTTCTATTGCCATCAATTTTCTCCAACAATCTATGAGTTATGACTTTTCTAAAATTTCATTCACTTTCTTACTTCTTTCTTATTTATTTATTCATTTATTTATTCATCTCACATAATTTTTTGGTTTGATTTATCTAGGTCTGAAGGGGGAAGCTGAGTCTCCCCCAGTAATATAGTTTTACTATTTATTTTCTTCTAAAGCTCATTTAATTTCTCCTTTTAAAATTTGGAGGCTATACCATTTGGTACATATAAGTTTAGCATTGATATTACTTTGTTCTCTATAGTATGTTTTAGCAAGATGTTTCCTTTTTTATCTCTTTTAATGAGTTCTATTTTTGCTTTTTGCTTTGATTGATATCATAATTGCTACCCCTGCTTTTTTATTTACTTCAGATGATGCACAATAAATTTTGCTCCAGCCCTTTAATCTTATTTCATGTGTGTCTCCCTGCCTTAAATGTGTTTCTTGTAAAGAATATATTGTAGGATTCTGGTTGTTAATCTGCTCTGTTCTTCACTCTTGTTTTATGGGTGAGTTCATCCCATACTCTTAATTACATTTTATTGTTTCTTGATGTCTTGTAAAGTCATTAGCTTCGAGTTACCCAATTCTAATTTTTAAGGAATGATTTTATTTCATAAGTTTTTGAACCTCCATTTTCATTTGACTTATTCTCCTCTTATTTTCTTTTTGCATTGCTTTTATTTCTCTTCCCCATTTTTCCTACTGCCTCCCTTAGTTGACTTTCAAAATCCTTTTTGAAACTCTTTTATGGCCTGAGACCAATTCATATTTTTCTTTGAAGCTTTGCATGTGTTTGCTTTGCTTTCACTGTTCCCTTTTGTGTTTGTGCCTTGCTCTTCTTTGTCTCTGTAAAATTTTTCTTTGGATAGGTGTGGTTTTTTATGTTTGCTAATTTTTCTTGCCTTTTACTTTAATCTTAAAGGTGGGATCTATTCTCAGGGTAGAGAGAGCACTCTTAAAATTTAGTTTTTCTTTGATGCTACACTTAGCTGTGCTTTGGGGGTTTGCAAGTTTCCATTCTTCCAAGGTGGTATGATGGCCTGTGGGCTGAGAGCTCTGAAAGCCACCTCCCACTGCTGATTCAATTACTCTCTGAGATTGCTAATGGCTTGCAGAGCTCAGAGCAAAGTGAATTATCCTGTGCTGGGGATCAATTTGTAGTCTCAGGCTTGGGAGAGGACTTTTGGTCACCCTTTGGGCTTGATCAGATCAGGTACACTGTGGATTGTCTTGCCCTGGAATTTATTATTTCACCTTGAGCTTTGGTAGGGGCTAGCCCTAGACCTCAATCTGGGCTTACATAGACTTTGAATGCAGAACAGACTGCCTCATGCTGGGATTTCAGACCTTACATCAGGCTCAGTATGGGGCATAGAAACTTTATGGGGTGTATATGGAGTTTCACTGGTGTTGACTTAGGTAGGGTCTCAGGGTCTAGACTTTTGCTTGGGCCCAGGTTCATAACCTTGAACAGTATATGTGGGGAGACTTGTTGTTGGCTCGCACTGGTACTCTTTGGTTTATCCTTTTACTGGCTGTGTTCCCCTTTCAACCCAGTGAATCAGACCCTCTCTTGACTACCTTTCAAGTTGTTCTCTGCATGAAAGCCACTTCATTGCATCTCCTTGTTAGTTCTTTCATTCTAATATTCTTTTTGAGGCATTATTTTAAGATTGGTTGTAGAGGATTCTCTCAGTGGTTTGAACATTCTCTTCTACTCCACCATCTTGAAGTGAATTATTCTGAGCAAGAATTCACATTAATCTGGTGATTATATGTTCTCTGAAGTCAATCACACAGTAAAGTTTACATTTGAAAATGGATAACAGAGATAAAAAAACCAAAAGAACACACCTATCCCTAGTCATTGCTGGACACACCAATGCTGTGACACTCTATATTAAAAGCATTTTTTTTTTGCAGATGATATAATGTATATGTGAAAAACTCTAAGGATGCCACTAAAAAGTTGGTTATCAATAGTTTTATTAAAGTAGAAGGACATAAAATAAACCCACATAAATCATCAGTTTTATATATTGCTAACAAAACCTTTTAAGAAGATATATATTTCTTCATTTATAATAGCCACAGATATAATAGAATACCTGAGTATATGGGCCAAAATAAACCCAGGAACTACATGAACATAATTATAAAATACTCTTCACACAAATAAAGTCAGATCTAAATAACTGAAGAAATATCAACTGTTCATAGATGGGCAGAGCCAATATATTTACAATGACAATTCTACCTAAACTAATCTACTTATTTTGCCATCCCGATCAAATTCCCCCAAATTATCTCATTGAACTAGAAAAATAATAGCAAAGGTCATTCAAAAGAACAAAAGATAAAAATTTGAAAGAATTAATGAAAAAAATATAAAGGAAGAAGTTCTAGCAGTATTAGAGTTTAAACTGGATTTTAAAGCAGCAATTTTCAAAACTCTCTGGTCCTGACTAAGAAATAGAATAAGAGATAGGTGGGACAGAACAGACATATGACAAACAGTAGTAAAAGACTATAGCAACTTTGTATTTGACAAAAATATAGATACAGGCTATTGGGATAAGAAATCACTATTTGATTAAAATTTGCTGGGATAAGAAAATGGTTTGGCAAAAACTAGGTATAGACCATTATCTTACATCATTCCCTAGAGTAAGGTTAAAATGGATACATGATCTAGACATAAAAGGAGATACTATAAATAAATTAGAAGAACAAGAAACAAATTATCTATGAGATTTATGGGTAAGAGAGGAATTTTTAAGTAAACAAGAGACAAGAAAACATTGTGAGTTGTGAAATGGATAATTTTGAGCACATTAAATTGAAATTTTTTTCCAAATGATATAGATATTGACAAGATTAGAAAGAAAGCAGAAAATTGGGAAAAAATTTCATAGACAGTTTTTTTTTTGGATGGAGGCCTCATATTTAAAACATAGAGAAGACTTTTTCAAATTTAAGGGAATAAGAGCCATCCCTTAATTGATAAATGGGTAAAACATATGAACAAACATTTTTTATATGAAGAAATCAAATCCATATAGAGGTACATGAAAAAATACTTTTAAATCCCTACTGATTGGGGAAATGCAAACCAAAAACAATTCTGAAGTATCATCCCACAGTCATCAGATTGACTAAATGTACAAAATGAGAAATGTTAGATGGGTTACAGAAAATTGGGGACCCCTGTACATTGTTGGTGGAACTGTGAACTGATCCAACCATTTTGGAGAGCAATTTGGAACTACTCCTAGAGAATTATAAAAGGGGATATATTCTTACTGCACATATTTCCCCAGGAGATCAGGGAAATAGGAAAAGAATTTATAGGCTCCAAAATATTTATAGCAGTTCTCTTTGAGGCATCAAAGAACTAGAAATTGAGAAGATATGCCTGAATTGAGGAATTGCTAAATAAATTGTGGTATATGATTGTGACAGCATTCTACTGCTCCATAAGAAATGTTGAGCAGATTAATTTAAAAAATTGGAAAGAACTATATGAAATTATGAAGAATGAAATGAGTAGAATCAAGAGAACATTATACACAGCTACAAATTTAATATATAAAGAATAACTTATGAATGTTTACCTCCAGAAGATGAATTGAGAAATGGAAACACAAAAGACATTATATATTTTGCCAGATGATGTCTTCTGTGGTGTGGAGAGGGGAGGGAGGGACTGAATAAAAAGAAAAAAAAGAAGTTAAAGTAAAAAGTAAAAAAAAAGTGTTTATCTGATTTATCCTTACCCCCCTCCCTGGTAGGTGGGTGCTATTAAGATCCCAATTTTATATATAAAGAAACTGAGGCAGACTTTAAGTGACTTTCCCCAGAGTCAATCAGCTAAAAAAGTCAGCTTCCTGACTCTATATCTAGCTTTCTGTCTACTGTGTCATCTAGGGACATGAGCTGAGATTCCTTTTATTGGGCCAGGAGAAGCTAAAAGGAATTTGTCTTTTAGAAAGTCATCTTTTTTTCGATTTTTTCCTATCTAATAAATACTAATATCTCCTTTGGCTAGACAGTGGCTGCTGGTTGTAGGGAATGTGACAATGGCAAAGAGAGAAGCATTATTTAGAAAAGAAAGAGTGAATGGATATAGAGTTTAATCTTCTGTTGTTATTGTGAAAAATGTCCATAATGCTAAAGAACTTTCCTTCCTGACAAACAAAGCAAAGCAGTGGCATCTAGAACATAAATACCTATCCAGAATATTCCTCTCTGCTCTGTCTTAAAGGAGAGTGATGCCAAATTAATCTCTTGGCCCTTCCTTCTGTGACTTCCTCTAATGACAAATAATGACAATATGCAGAATGATTTTCCTCCCTCCACACCCTTTTACCTCTTGGAAGAGAGAGGCTTGTTTAAACATTCTCGGGGGAGAAAGAACAATCCCTGAGGCAAAATGGATCCTAGAACAGCTCTGCCAAAAATAATGGGTGTCTCTCTCTCTCAATGTGAGGGCTGCCGGTTTCCTGTTTGCATTTTCAGAAAAGCACAGCAGTTATTTCTTTTCTACTTCACCGCGGAGCAACCAACAAAATGGCCCCAGATGGTTTGTCAAGTAGCTGGAGAAAATGAAATCCACTGGCTATTGGTGTTTGAGATGGAAGGAGACCATTCAGACCCTAGCGCTCTCTTCCTTTCCCATGAGGACTTCCCTCCATGCTCAGGTTTGGTGGAAAACTGGTGATTAGCTTCACAAGTACAGAGAAAGACTCGAAATCCCTCCGCCCACAGGAATGTTGGCCCATTGGGTTCCACTTGAAACTCATCCTAGGTCTTTGCTGTTCTGGCCGGAAAATTATTTCCGCAGAATCTGTAAATATGACCGCTAGGCTCAGATCCCTTAATTCTCCCCGGTGGGACAACCAATTTAAATTTCTACTCTGCTCCTACAAACACCGGCGGTGGGGAGGGAGAGGGAAAGTTAACTTCTGGGTCTGATTCATCACTTTTATTGAACTTAAATTCTTTTGTTTTAATGCACACTTGATGGAGGAAGCATTTATTGAAACAGTTACGGTTTTCTCGGGGAAAGACAGTTGAAGAAAGAACAAATGAATCTAATGTAAATCAAATACTTAGCGCTTTTATAGAAACTACAAAGCCTTAAGTGTGTATTCTTAATGGTAATTTTTACAAAACGCCACCAGGAAGCTTCAAATGGAGGTGACAGTGATTGTTTCAGTGTGGAGATGGGTTTTTCCTTTCACATGCTAATCACCTGCTGCTGGTGATATTGCTCTCCTTGGCTGCAGTCACGGAATTGAATAATTTATGGAATGAATTTTGTTGTAAATTTATTGTGTCACAAGCAGGTTGTAATTTCACTAACAGTTCACTTAAGTTATTAAGTAAAAAAAAAATAATGTGTTTGATAGGATAGTGCGTTGGGAGGTTGTTTTTTTCCCCCCAGCAAGTTCACATCTTATATATTTTCAAAACAGAATATTTGCCTAATTTTTATTCAGAATCTGATATGCGAGAAGGGAGAGCGCATTAACATAAGTGGGATTGCATTTGTACACTATTGTTGAATTTCGTAGTCGTAAACAAATTATTGAAGATTTTATATAGACAGAAATAGCATTAAACTGCAGAGCGCCGTCCTAGGGCTGCTATTGTTTCCTATTTGTTCCTGAATAATTGTCCCCAGCTTGCAAATGATGAAGTGGTGGAGTCCAGATGGAGAGGCTGCTAAGAGGGAAAAGCTACATTAATCTCCTCGCATTTGCCTTGACTTTGGGGCTAGGGTAAATTACTGGATTGTCACCCTGAAAAGCTCCTTCAACCCAAATGGGAACCCCAAGGAGGGGAGAAAAGAGGCATTTTCATAAATTTGTCTTTGGGCATCTGCAGTGGGCCTCCCTGGGCACTCGATGTCCCTCTCCAAGCTTTGCCGCTGTGCTGTGATGAGAGGAAACACTGGGCTGCTACAG